>NW_027175943.1:11428473-12058473 GCF_023055335.1 Clinocottus analis
ACTACGGCACACACAAAACTGCTTTTGCTCTTAAGTTCATGGCCAGCTTCATAAGAAATACTGAACAAATGCATACAAATAAATAAATAAAATAACAACAAATTAGGTGAATAAAAAAGGCCAAAAACATCAACTTCCACAAATGCAAACCCCAATACATAAATAACAGTGTGAATTAAATACATCTAGCAATTTCATTAATACAGATTCAAAAACATTATTTTGGCAATATATGAAAAAAAAAATCTCCTTGTCAAATTTGTTAATTTTATAATATCCTCTACTAAAGACAGGTGTTTCAATTTTGATCTCCATGTGCACTTTATTTGTTTGTTTACAGTTTTTCTTTGTGGAACCTCCGACTTATATGTGCGTGAACAACTGACTTATAGGTCGAGGTCAATTCTTTAAAAATAAAAATGAATCGAAGTGACTTTTATTTTGAAAGGGACCCTCTCGGACGCTCCCGTGTCTCGATACTTAGCGGACTTTAGTTGTCCGCTCGCGCACTGCGCATGTGACGCTGAGCCGTGAGCCGCTGACTGTCACCACCGGGACGGTTCTATCGGACATGTCGACCCGCTCGGACCGAGACAGCGGGCCCCGGAGAAAGAGCTCCACAGACGGCCAGCAGCACCGGCAGGTGGCGGAGAAACACAACCGACCCGGCAAGAGAGGTACGAGGCTGCTGGTTCCAGTATTTTAACAGTCTATAGTAACTTCAGAGCCACAGCAATATCAATCTCTACATTATAAAAGTCGTTATGAAGCCGTGGCCTAATATTTTAATGAAAGTATAGTATTATGTCATATCATACAAATCTCTATAATATATTTTTAGTTTTAAAATAGCGATATAGATTGGTGCATCTCCACTGCTTAAGCAGTTTGGATGAGAAACTAATGTACCAAATTTGCATGACACACAAATGAAAAGATTACAATAATATCTTAAAGATCCCATCCAGACATGTTTTAAGACACCTACATACTGCACTGTATACAATTATAATGAGGTTCAATCACTCTGTTCTAAACATATCAAAATGTCATCATCGCCTCATTGAAAAATCCAGAATTTATGAATGTTTAAATACATTTTTGGGTAAATCTATGGGTGTATGGACAAGATCTCACCAAACTGAGATCAAATGAAAGTAAACCTCTTCATGTTCTTCACAGTGCGCGGCTTCGCCAGAGATTCTTCAAGTCTGAGGAGAACCGTGTCGATTGAGGAGAACGTCCCAACGGGTAACTTCATGTTCTTCTGTTTGAGATGATTCTTTTAGTAATGTCTTTTTTAGCCTTTATTTGACGGATGTAAGTGTAGAGGCAGACTGGGAATGTGTGGTGATCGGAGGATGGAGCAACAAGGATTGAATGCAACCAGTGACGTTATGTGTTATGTGTTTTAACCATTTGGAATAGGTGTACATTTTGGTACGTACATCCACGGTGCCCAGAAAATCAATCACAATGACTTTGGTCAACGCCTATGTTTCCATCAGCTCAAAACTTTTAAAACTAATGGCATTATCATTAGCCTCTGTGTGAGGTTTAGCAAGCTTCATGCTAACATGCTAAGCTAAATCAGGCAGCAACCTCCAGTTCTGAAAAGTGAAACCAATTCAGAAGTGCCTTGAACCTGGATTCTCTCTACTGACCAACAGGGGGCTACTCCTCTGGTTGTATAGAAGTCCATGCTTCATGTGTTAAAGCTACATTCTCTCTACTGACCACCAGGGGGCTACTCCTCTGGTTGTATAGAAGTCCATGTTTCATGTGTTAAAGCTACATTCTCTCTACTGACCACCAGGGGGCTACTCCTCTGGTTGTATAGAAGTCCATGTTTCATGTGTTAAAGCTACATTCTCTCTCCTGACCACCAGGGGGCTACTCCTCTGGTTGTATAGAAGTCCATGTTTCATGTGTTAAAGCTACATTCTCTCTCCTGACCACCAGGGGGCTACTCCTCTGGTTGTATAGAAGTCCATGCTTCATGTGTTAAAGCTACATTCTCTCTACTGACCACCAGGGGGCGACTCCTCTGGTTGTATAGAAGTCTATGCTTCATGTGTTAAAGCTCCTCTGGTTGTACAGAAGGTAAAGGTAACAGTGGCAACTTCGATGTCTAAAAAGAATGGTGTGACCATTGCTGCCCTTCATGGTATTTTGGAGGAAATCGTCAGAGTTAAGAAACCCCTTATGAAATATGTCTTTTAGTTACACCGTCCGCCTCGATGAGTCATGAGAGAACACATGACCTGCCCCAGTGGGAAGTCATGTGGGAGATCTTTTATACCTTGAACCTGTAAATGTCCCTGAAGTCACTTATTAATCTGTGAGATGGTCTCACTGCCGTCATCGACTCAGCTCACTCGATGAGTTCAGGAGGAGCTCAGTGTCGAACCCCAACATCCGTCTCAGCTCGCATCAAACACGCCACACAACAAGGATGTTATTGTCAGAAATGTGTTGCAAATCATTGACACCTTTGCAATAATGTCCTACTTTCTGTCTTTGTGAATCTCTATCGCAGGGGATAAAAGACAACCTAGTTTCAGACCCTTTTATAAGTAAAAAGTCCTACAGATACCAGAACTTTTTTTCCTTCCAAGACTATTATATGTAATTATAATTGTGTATCTAAGTTAAGTGTTTTCATCAAAGCAGCAGAAAGTGCTGAGCTCACTCAAACATAAACAAAGAGAGGTAGAGTCTGGACATGACTGGACTCATGGCGTGAAGGCTGCTGCAGTTAACCAGATAAAAGAAACCAACCTCTATTTTAGGCTGCCCCAAGTTAAAGGTTTAACATGCAACGCGTTGAAAAGTCTGAAAAAGACAAAACCTCATCATTTTTAATGAAGGTAGTGGTGTGTTTCATTCGGTCGCCAATATCTGACCTTTAGTCTGCCGGAAGCTGAGCCTAAGTTGATTTTTATTTAGTCTGAAGCCATGTTTTTACCATTTACTGTTTAGATTGTGGTGGTTTTTAGCTTTGTGAAGGGTTATAGACATCAAACTGTAGATATCCATGAAGTTTAGTTTCATTTTCCCAGTTTGAACCAACAGGTCCGTTTGTTTTGGAGAGACCTCGTGGTAAAAAAAAATCAACAACTCCTATGATCCCACGGTACACTTCCCCACATCACCAAACTTTTAGTTTTGATTGAGAGACCTTCAACTGCAGAAAATGACATAATGTGTGTTTAAGTGAAGTGGAAGTCAAATCAGAAAGTTTTGATTAACTTATGATCCACTTCCTGACTTCGGTACAACTCCCCAAACCGTTACACGCTGTGTGATCTGCTGGTGCAATGCAAAGTGACCAGAGGACGAGCATGATGCGGTCCACGTGGTGATGGTGTGCTCATGGTGTGCTCATGGCGTGCTCATGGTGTGCTCATGGCGTGCTCATGGCGTGCTCATGGTGTGTCCAGCTCTGCCGCTGCTGCTGGAGGTGGTCGGGGGTCCGGAGCGCCTTCCTGCAGACGAGGAGTTCCAGGAAATGCTGAGAGGGAAACTGCGCATTCTGCAAGCTGACAGCACCGAGGTCAACGCTCTGTTCACGGTGCGGCTGCTGCTGACACACACACACACACACACACACACACACACTCCTGGCATTTGAAGCAGGACTAAAGTCCACTTCCTCCATGAATTATGAATGAATCCAGTTGTAAAAGCTGTCTGCTTGCTGTTCTGGATTCTAGTAAAGTTTTGTGTTGAAAATAGTTATGTTATATTAGTTATGTTTTGACCTCAACATAACTATTTTCAATTTATCTAAATATCCTGTTAGAAGTTACTGGTTCTTCACTTTGTTTCATCTATTCGCATCAGGAATCTCAATGTCCAGAAAAACTGCTTCATGTGGAAAATTACATGTCAAAAAAATATTATAAAAAAGATGCCAAAACTTGAGGGTGAAGCTTGAAACATTCTTTTTAAAAGTGTAATCATGTATTAAACTTGTTTCTTTCCACTCTGTTTCTAGGAGCTGTCTACTCATCTTATCTCCATCAACAGTGAAGAGAAAGTTATTTTTGTGTCGTTCAAAACATTTGAGGAAATATGGAAGTTCACCACATATTACACAATGGGTAGGTTTGGAACGCAGTAGTAGGTGTAGTGCCTCGGAGTGTGATTTCAACCTTAATATTTACAATAAGGCAATACAAGCAGAAGATAATCATAGTTGTATTTAGAGCTGAGGCCAGAGGTTACGGGTCAGAACTCAGTGGACTCGTTCACATCTCCTCTCCTGCAGGGTTCCTGGGTCAGTGCATGGAGAATCTGTTGTGGGACCAGAAGTTCTGGCTCAGCTCTTTGGAGGAGGACGTCGCCATCGAGGTTTCCGTTCAGGAGGACACTCTCAACCTGCTCTACAAAGGCATCCTCATGCAGGAAGGTATGAAGGGATTCAGTCTTTTGAGTTGCTCTGCAATCAATTCAAAGGCGTGCCGAGCCGCCCTCCTGCACAAAGGGACACGCCCACTTCCTTGAGTTCTAATAGCGAGCAGCCACAGAGGCTCATACTCGGGGGAGGAAGCGGAGAACATGGTCTCGAGATGATGTTACTTCAATCACCTTAAAAAACAATGTACAGGATAAACGTTGGAATAATTTTCACAGAGTTAATATTATCTTCCTCTGAAGTAGTAATATCTCATCATTTTGGAGCGTAATTACTAGCCGTAGCCAGTAGAGTAGGAGCAAATATTAAGAATAAAATCTATCAAGAGTAAAACATCTAGAGTATCCAGAGTAAAACAGCGTAACCACGCCCACCACTGTTAAGTTAAGTTCTGTTTCCTCCGCCATGAAACTTCTCGCTACGTTGGAATGAGTTGAGGTTTTTTTTGGACATAAGAGAGCTGAAGGGAGTTGAATCCAATTCTATATAGAACGAGTAAGTTATCATCATGTAGAGTTACATATAAACACTCAGAATAATTAACTCTGAGGCAAGAGTACATTTTACTCTTTTTAGACTATTTCTTAGGATAAAGCCTTTTTTCAATTTAAGTAAAATTTACTCTGTGGTGAGAAATGATTTGGGTTAAAATAAGCACGCTTCTTGTATAAAGAGTGTCAATATGGTCCTTAAACTTTGCATCCCAGTCTGTTAAAACTTGTGAAGACGATGAGATTAGAGGAGTGTACAAATCAGTCTCGTATCAGATGACTCATCCAGGCTGAGATGTTTTATCATTAATTATCAATGAAATACAGGAGTGTTCACATCTTGACATTGACCCGAGGAAGACCCACTGTGGTTGTAACATATCAGTCATGTCCACATGAAATAAAGGCAGTGTATTTATTCTTTTATTCTTTTATTCATAACTTGGGCCATATTTTCCTCTTTCTCCTCATCAAACGACACAGACTTAGATGCACACTGCCAGCTTGATTATTTACATTACGACAGAAAGCAGTAGAGTAGTACTTGAACACATGTAACAGAGTAAATATAACTTATTACTGCCCACCTCTGCCCTCGATTACCTCAAAATGATTTTGTAAATTAAAAATAATCAAAAATAATGAATATTTTAATATTTATACTGATATTTCCCAAACACACACTCTCTTGCGTGTCCTCAGGTTCATTGTTTGCTAGTTGTAGCACCAACCAGATGTTTGACAGCTCCACCTCTGGAGGTGACCTGTACCTGGAGCAGGGAGACATAGCCCAGTTTGAGCCTCCCTTCCTGGGCTCGGGGTGGACTGTCCTCTGCCTGGCCGATGGAGCCCGAGGCACCGCCCCTAAACCGGGTCTCGAGCCGGTGGTCCCGTTTCATCAGTAAGTCCCGCCCACACAAAGGGCTGGTCACTCTGGTCCGAGACCCGACAGGAGAGGATATGAGGCCCTCACATGATCCAATCTGTCCACAGATGGTTTCTCAAATCCTGTGCAGAGAGCACTTTAGTTGGTGATGGGAAGCCCTCCTGTGACTTCCCTCTGCCGTTTGGTAAGTGCAGTAACATCCGTCTATGTCATGGTCAGTGTGGACTGAAAGCTGTGGGACATCTCGTCTCATATTGTCCTCCTCCTCCTCCTCCTCTGTTAATCAGCCAGAGGAACCTGTCTGGCTACAGTGGAGTACGATGCCGAGGGCCCGGATGAGCTGAGCGTGGCCCCTGGTGATCGCATCATCATCGTGGGACTTCTGGTGTCTTGTTTCGATTGGTTCACAGGGAGGAAGGAGGCGACAGGAGAAGTGGGTCTAGTCAAGACAAGCCTGGTGGAACCGTACACTGACATTAATGAGTGAGTGTATCGCCAACATTACTGTGGAAGATAGTTTTATAACAGAGTATATTTAAGTACTGTATCTTACTCTACTCTTGTCACCCTTCCAGCTCAGCAGATATTTTTCTAGATGGAGAGGATGGGACATTCTTCAGTCTGGAAGAGGACAAAGTCATAGAAGAAACAAATGCCTTATTGAAGAAGAAATCTCAAAATGATATTGGTTATAACTACAAACTTGGTGAGGCACTGATTTACACACACTGATTTACACACACTGATTTATACAGATGTGTCGAAAAAAGTTATCCAAAATATGTTTTGTTTTCTTATAAAAACCATGTATTCGGTCTCTGCTCTGTTATCATGCTAACATGCTCACACTGAAAATGCTAACATGTGGTGAGTATCACGTGTCATGGTATGTTTACCATTTTAGTTTAGCATGTTTTATTCATCAGTTGCTGAGGTTTTACGGTGTTTTCTCATTCACTTTCTTGCACTTTGTGTCGTTCCATCTCAGATATGATCAGTGACCAAGAGGCGGAGGAAAAAACATCACGTAAGTATTGGCACCTGTGGTACATGTCATTTAACTCTTATTTATTTCGTCTGTATGTCATCCTTTTTTCCAACAATTACTCTTTCACAGTCAGCTCTTCAAGTAAAGTGAATGCTCTGCAGACTGACGTGAAGACAAATATTCAGAGGTTTCTCGATCGAGGACGAGACTCATTGCCTTCCACGGTGACCTCGAACGGGACTCGAGCGGACTCTGTCTTGGCTCCAGAAGCAAAAAGCCCAAGTCCTTCCTGTTTCACTGTTCACCCAGTTGTAGAAGGAGACAACAACACTGAAATATTCGTTTCGCTTTTCTCTTTCTTGGGTGGACGAGACTACAAAATAGAGTTTAAAACGCTGTACGGACTGAGTCCTGAACTCCTGGCCTCGTCTACCTTCACCGGTCATTCGGACGAGGACGAGCTGATCGCCTTCCTGGGTGTCGCCAGGGAAACGGCCAGGAAGAAGCGACTCCTTTGGTCTCAGACTCGTCTGTGCTTCCTGCTGGGTAAACTCTGTGCTGGAAGGTCAAAGTTCAGCCAGGCCCGGGTGTACTTCGAAGAAGCCCTCAGCGTGCCAAGAGAAGGCTTCGCGGACCTCCGGCTGTTGGCCAGCATCTACTCCAACCTGGTCCCCATATACCTTTTACAGAAAAATACCGAAAGTTTCTTCGCTCTGACAGAGCGACTTGCTGCCCTGCTATTGGGGATCCCCGACTGCCTGGAATGTTTAGAGGACAACTCCGCTCTTAAATACATCCTCAAGAAAGCTGTTCTGTCCCACAACAGGATGGTAGAGGTCCGGGCTTGTCATCTCTTGGCGAAGCACCACTGGACTCACGGTGAAGGAGTACAAGTGGTTCCTTACCTTGAGAGAGTGCTTGTTCTTTGTACTGAAGCTCAAAGGACATGGGGCATCGCTCCCAGTCATGAATACCTCGCCCTGGGAAGGCTCTACAGCGAACTCCGACTTCCCCACCTCAGTGTCAGTTCAGCCAACAGAGCTTCTCAGCAGCCCTCTGCTCCACTGACGGACTGCCTGAGCAGCATGCTTCTACTGTTGGACAATGTCAACAGACTGAATGGCACCACCGAACAGGAAGCCACCATCCCACCTCAAGGGGTTCCATATTTACACCGAGCCCTCTCTTCTATCAAACTCCAAGAAGGAGGAAGTGATCAGCACCATGTTTTGAGCCATCAGCTTACCGTTTGTCTGTGCCAACTCTTTTGCAAGCACAGAATGGTTGGACACGCTATCGGACACATGCGCACTCTCATCGACAGGAATTCACCCTCGCAGCGACACCCCATCTCAGTCCCGGAAAGAAACGGTACCCTCATCTGGCTGGCATGGCTTCACATTGACTACAAGCAGCCGGATGTTGCTTTGGATATCCTGGAAGCTGTCCTCGCTTCCATGCCAGAGCACTGCACTAGCCCTCAGGAAGGTTGGTGGGTTCATGTGGCTTGATGTGTTTGTGAAAATGAAAAAGTTGAACATTGAAGTTGTGTGCTCACTGCCAGCTATCAATGTTAATTGAATTACTTCCGGATTCAAGGCTCAACGTATTATGATCTAAACATATGATTGATTGAAATACAATAGATTGTGTGAGAAGGAAGACAAACACTGATTTAAAACAAGCTATTTCATAACAGTTAAAGTTAACATGTTTCAAATAACACACAGGAGTGGTCCTCAACATGCGTGGCATCACACTGCGGTGCATGGGTGACCTCCGGAGGGCGGCAGAGAGCTACCAGGCTGCTGTGGACATCTGCCAAGAGTATGAGGACATGCCCAACTGGGCTGTAGCTCAGGCTAATCTGGGTAAGAAAGGATATGCTTCTGCAAGGGAGACACTAGCGGCAAAAAACAGGGTTTTCATGCACTGGTCAATTTCAAGGATTTTATATTTTTGCTTAATGGAAAGAAAACATCAAAAACACACAGCGAGGTGTTTATTTTGCTACTTTGTCTCTTTGGGTCTACAGATATCTCTTACATTTACCAAAAGTTACAATTAGATGATGCCTCATTTGCATACTTAAAGTTAGAAAACATATTGTCTTAACGTAAGTAATTCACTTGGGAGGTTTCATCTATCCACCTGTTGTATCTTCAAAACGTTTGTAATTTTAAAATACATATATTTTTTCTCAGAATTGAATTGAGACTCAGGGTTTGTTTATGTATCATTAATACACTGATTTGTACAACATGTATTATTCCCCTTCATACATGATTCTTTCAATAAACTCTGACTCTAACAATGACTCTGCTTCTTCCTCGTGAAGGGCTGTTATGTCTGAAGTGCGGAGCTAAAGGACTGGCGCAGAGACATCTGACCGAAGCTGTGCAGCTCTTCTCTGAGCTGGATGAAGAAGGCCACGAGGCGAACTTCATCACCGTGCTGCTGGAGCTGGGTCAGCACTACGTCAAGCAGCACCAGCTGGACTTTGGGAAAGGGTGCCTCGAATGGGCTCTGCTGCTGGCCATCAATGCCAACCTGTTAGACTGTAAGTGTGGAAGTCACGCACACCGTGTCTTTTTTATTATTGAGCTTGAATCAATAAATTGGACTGGACTTTCACTCCTTGCCAGGCCAGCTCACTGCAACCAGACGCCTGTGCCATCTGTATGGGAGTGAGAGTCCAGACCAGACCCAGTGCATCATCTACAGCCAGCACCTGGTCCAGCTGCTGACACACACTGGAGACCGAGGACAGGAGGGAGATGCACTGGAAGCCATCAGCCAGCTATACCTCACTCTGGGCACAGAAAGGTGTGTGTGTGTGTTTACCTGTACACCTGTCTTTGTGGGGACCCGTGTGTTTGAGACCCTCAAGAGTGAGGACATATTTTATAGACAGGACGTTTTTGTCAGTCCTCACTTTTCAAAGGGTTTGAGGGTTCAGATTAGGATTAGGATCAGGGTAGAGTAAATGGAATTATGTCAATGTGTTTCCTTACAAAGATATAGGGATGTGTGTTTGTGTGTGTAACTGAAATAGAGCCAATATAAAATGTTCTTATGCTCTTAGATACCCCTGTCGTTTTCAATAAAACAGCTTATTTTAGTAGCATTTGTTTTTCAAAGGCTACTATGCCTTTGCAACCATGCTGAAAAGGAACCACTGCTGTTAGTTTGAAGATGTTGATGAGTTTAACTTTGAGTCGACCATTTGACACTTAAGCTGCCGCACTAATCTGCACTGCCACCTGTGGTCACTTTTGATACTTAACTAATATAGGTCTCTGAATGTGTTCAGGGCTTACAGAGCAGCTCTCGACTACACCAAGACCAGTCTGGGTATTTCCATCGACCTGGGCTGCCGAGAGAAGGAAGCGTACGGCTGGCTGCAAGCGGGAAAGATCTACCATCTGGTGGACCAGATTGAACTCGTGGACCTTTACGTTCAGGTCTGAGAGCAGATGTTTGGACATCAAAGCTATTGTGATAATGTCTATCAGTTGTGGCACAATCTACTAAACTAACAGTTTCACGTAGGAACTAAGAAAAGTAAAAATCGGTGTTTTCGTTTCTGTCATTGTCAGGCAGCTCAGGATGTCGCTCTCAGTACCGGAGACACCGGGTTCATCCTGAAGCTTCTGGAAGCTGCAGGAGATATTTTCTTCAACAGCAGCCTGGAGCGGGACAAGGCGATCACCTTCTACAGGGTGTGGACCGGATAAAACACTGAGTCGAGACAAATGTTTAAACATGCTACTTTACTGTTACCTCACCATTAAGCATCACTTCTATTCCCGTCATCATCATTATGGCCGCATGCTTTATATGAATCCCAGTGAGTTCTGACGTAAGTTTAGACTATTTGTCCATATTTTAGAGCAGGGGGCGACTCCTCCGGTTGCAAAAACAAGTTTGATTGAATAAAAGATAAAATTATGTTACTTTCATGTCACTTCTGGTTGCAAAAAATCAAGATGGGGACGACCAGAAACCAAGTTGGTCACAGATAAAACACGATGATTGATGACATTGTGACACATCCACTTCCTTATACAGTCTATGGCCTTTTTGAGCTATAACAGTATTAATATTATTTTTAGATATGATGGTCAAAATAAAGAAAATAAGAAGCCTACTATATCATTGTGTTTCTCTGTGCATCCCCATGTAGGACCGTGCTCTGCCCATCGCAGTGAAGAGCAGCAATGTGCGTTCCAGGCTGAGGTTGTGCAATAAGTTGACTGAACTGATGCTCAGTCTTAAACTGTATGAGGAAGCTCTGGAGTTTGCTCAGACGGCACTGGACATCAGCATCACACTGGGTACGGGAAACCTCCAACGCAAAGTTTAGAATGTTCTGTTAGTTCAGGATTAAAATTTATGGTTATATTTACCCTTAATTTAAAATAAGACATGGTCAATTACTGTAATCCATCAGTACGACATTGACTGTATGTAGAAAGACCTACTTTAGGTGCTTTTACAAGCCATCATTCTGTAGATTTGAATGCATCTGTGGAATAGTTCATTGGAAGTCCACAAAGTCCAGAAAATGTACACGATTGTGCGGTTTTCATAAAATAAACAAAATACTGATGATTCAGCTAATTGCCAACAGTGGAACTTAAAATGATAAGTTTATCCTGATGGTGGGGAAAAAATAAAATGGAAAAGGTTTCGTCCTTTTGTAGCCTGAATGAGCTCAACAGATTGATTGTAAATCGATACGTTTCTTTTTTTTTAGATATCTTATGCAAGAGGAACGTTCCTGACTGGTTCGTCCTCTTGGGACCATACTTTACTAATTTCATGCCCATCAGATTACAGATTGTGTGAAAGTAAAAATTTGGCAACAACAACCTACTAGCTTTTGGCCATTTGAACAATGAAAACAATTTGTGAGCCTTTGAACCATGAATACCTGTATGAAATGTCATCTTAATCTGGCCAGTAGTTGTTGGTATGTGTTGCTCTGAACCTGCAGTACAAATGCTAATTGATGAGTGAATTTACAGATATCCTGAAGAGTTTGAAGTTATGAGTTATAATAGACTAAGTGTGTCTAACTGTGTGTGATTGTAAATACAGGTGAGCGTCTGAATGAGCGAGTGGCTTACCATCGTCTGGCCTCTCTGTACCACTGTCTGGACCAGTATGAACTGGCTGAACACTATTACCTGAAGACCCTGACCCTCTGTCCAACACCTCTGCTGTTTGATGAGGAAACACTGTACTACGCTAGGGTGTACCAGACGCTGGGGGACATCATGTTCTATGACTTGAAGGTAAGGGATTAAATGATAGGAATGTCAATCTGATAAAATCTGCAAAATATGTATCAACATGTATGCAGCTTCATTTACACAGTAAGAAGGAATGCACAAACGGGACTTCTGGTTCCTAGTTGAGTCCCTGAGATGAGCTGTTAGATGTCATGTTAGCTTGAAAGCTAGTTACCAAAACACCCAATAGTCACCTGGGGTTTGTCCAGAGTTATACCATATTTTACGGTACAGACAAGGAAACAGAAAACTGGTGGCTGTATGTTTTAATTTAAAAAGTTACTGAATTTCTTTTTTTTCATTTGGGATATTAAATTAAATAGTTTCCTCAGGACAAAAAAAAGCTCATACAATACTGTATCTGTCAAGTCTTGGCTATTATGGACTTGAAACACAAAGCATGTTAGCATTACCACTGCACTATTAGCATAGCATACACCAGCTAGCCCCAGCACTAGCTAGCTAGGTTGCTTAGCAAGGAACTTCCATTCAGAGCTACCAACTCTCACGGTTTCGCCGTGTGACACACGCTATGTCATGTTTTCACACGCTCACACGCCACAAAAAAAAAATCTGAGGCGCGTTCGTTTCTTTTCAATCTCCCCAACGATAGATAGCGCTAAGGAGCGCATCTGTAAACCCCGTCGACAAAATCTCACGCCAAGGTTTTTTGAAAAGTTTGCAGCTCTGCCATCATTCACAGAAACAACAAGCCTGTTTGTGATCTACTTATTGGAAAAGAATGACCAGCCAACTTCTTTAAGTGTCCAGATGAGCTAAGCTAATAAGCCAGTTATAGTGAGCACAGACACAATACTTGCTAATTAGTGCTTATTTATACATCAAATAATACTAGGATTTTACTCACCAGCAAAAACTACAGCACAGACCTCTTCGGATTACAGTTGTCAGAGAGACCAAACTGTAATTTTGTTCCAGGCTGTTTTTTTTGTTAAAAAAAAGTTAAATGACCAATAAAGTGACTAAATTACACATTTTTTAAAGGGAAATACATTTTGCTGTCATCTCCACAGGACCCATTTGACGCTGCAGGCTACTACCACCTGGCGCTGGCTGCAGCCATGGATCTGGGCAACAAGAGGTCTCAGCTGCAGCTGTGCACCCGCCTCGCCACCATCTATCACAACTTCCTAATAGACCGGGAGCTCTCGCTCTTCTTTTACCAGAAGGCTCGGGCCTTTGCTGCAGAGCTGAACGTAAGGAGGATAAATATATCACCAGAGCAGCAGTACACCAGCACCCCGCCGTACAAGATCACCGGGCAATAGGACAGAGACTTTGGGTCAAGTCTTTGTTTTACAAGAAAAATTAACTTTTTCTAAGAACTTCAGCAGATTTTTTTGGTACAGAAATTCATGTTTCAGGAAGAAGCCTTGTGAATTTGTATGACTTAAGAATACACAACAGATTCAACTGTTCCCAGAAACCCCATTTTTAGGACTTCACTTGGAAGAGATTATTATAATTATTATGGGAAACTGTGTTTGTTCAAAAATGAATGATTCAACTTCACTCAGGGTTTTGAAAATGTACTAAACCAGAAAAACAGAGAAAACTTTCACGAATTATGATATTTTCTCTAAAAAAATTGGATAGATGTTTCACTTATGAATTCTTCTTTTTCTGTTTTTTTTTTGTAATTCTTCTAAACAAGAAAAAAGGCATGCTGGTTATAACTCATCACTCATGAACACAAGTACATCATCTGCATATAATGAAATTGTATGTGTCCGGGTACTTGTTTGAATTCCCTTATGCTGGTTGCTTATCCAGAGACGGGACACAGAAGTTAGATCACATGGGAAATGTACAACATGACAGCCATGAGGCAATAAAATGATGGAAAATAAATCAGTGGAAATACTGCGTCATTAGTACTCCCAAAGTCAAACGCTTCATGACTTCTGGTAATGTCCCTCTTGAAGTGTTGAGTTCAATGACTACAGTGTGTAAAGATGTCTTTAGGGTTGTTTTTTTAATCTGTAAAACAATATCAGTAACATGCAACCTGTGAGTATCAGAATAATTCATCAGGGTTTTATCCACAGAATAAAACAAAGTAAAATATGTTATTATACATCTTCCTACATCAAAATAGATTAAGTATTTTTTTGCTATTTTGTCTGATGATGAACAAACTAAAATGCATAACATGTATTAAAGGTATGATGGAAGATTTTCTTGCCCTCAGGAGGATAAAAATAGTTAATAGCTGATACGATCTGTTTATGAAAGGTTTACACATTACCAGGAGCTGATTAACATGTTATTCTGAGCTGCAGAGATAGAATATGTCTGTAAGAGCAACAATGCGTTTAAGAAACAAGACACAGGACGACCCCTGCTGTGTATGTTGGTCTGTTTCTGTCTCAGCATGCAACGTGAACCACCTGAACAAACACATCTCTGCTCGAGGTTGTAGACACGTTTTTAAACGAGGAAAGGAGCAGATGTGGGTTTGCTCCCTTGGAAGAGGATGGAAATATCCTCACGGGATTATGCACCTCTAATGAGAGACGGTTACTGAATGACCTCAACTCCAATCTACACTCAATTAGTCTGGAAGAATTTGACAGCTGAACCGCTGAACATGTTGCACGACGGCCAACGAAGCAGTGGAGGAGTCTTCCTCGTAGCCGTGAAATGATGTGAAGTCACGTTTGTCTGCAGAGGCTGAGCGGCTGTAACGGTGCTCACCACAAAGACGAACACAAGCCAGATTCTAAACGTTTAACAAGTTCTTACACAGCAAACGAAACCACAGTCTGCGATCCACAACCGCAGCGCCACGGAAGAAGCAAGCAACCGAAGATTAACCAAAGGAACGCGCCAAGAGCACATTCCAGCGTGGCCCAACCGGTATTGAGCCATAAAGACACAACACATGGGTCCACTGCAAACAGGAGCTGTTAATAGCTCATTTGACATACTTTTAATGGTGGCAATACGCAACTGAAATGTGTGTCATCATATTGGTTTATCATATTGGTAGAAGTACTTTTCACAACAAGAAACATCTGAGATCCACTTGATCCAAATACAAGTGGAGACATAGATGGCTTTTAAATTACAGGAGAAGGGAGAACCAGCCAAGTAATTGTAGCTGAAATTATGAATGATATTGCAACCCAACTGGACATGAATTGGTTTTAAGATTTCAGAAAGTCACCAGTTTTTGTTTTCTTTCAGGAACAGTAGAAATACGCCTTTCAAGTTACAAAGTGGTACCAGGAGACTTGTGTGTATTTGATTGACCCTTGCGTTTGTTTTTATGTGGTTATTATTATTATTTGATCACTTTCATGATCACTGGACGGACGGTGCACAGCGATAGTTTGGGTTTAGGCCTGGAGTGCTTTATTAATGAGTCATAATGTGTCAAATAGTCGGATACATATTACCAAGTACTGTCTGCATCCCTCCATGACTTTCATAAACTGAGTGTCGCTGCTGAACAAGGCGTCTTGTGTTCTCTCAGGTTACAGACTGCTTCAAATAAACACAACCACGGCTGGGTGAGAACCACATGTCTCTGTCGACACCCCTCTTGTCTGTCCAAACAAACTTGGACACTCGTCTTTCTGGAGATATGACCCCCCCCCCCCCACCGGTGACCGTCAGCCTGTCAGATGGAAGTAAGAATTAAATACAGCCTCACATCTGTAGAGAGCGTGTCGGTGGGAGGGGTCGGACAATATACTGCTATCCATGTGAGAAGCTGCTTAAAGTCACAGAGAGAAACAGCATTTTTGCTTCGTGAGGTCATTTTGGACCCAAAGGGAAATGTCTCTTTTTTATAACCTGAGTCTTGTATTTGTAGTTTTGACCGTCGCTCTTGGCTGCTATGATAACATCAGCTTCATTTACCTTCATTCACGCGATGACTGTGAGACTGTGAGTGCACGAGGCACTTTAAAAAAAAACGGTTTGGACATATTATCCAAACCATCTTAAAGTGAGGCTTTGGAATTTTTGCAAATATAAATACAAGCAATAAAACACACCCGAGACTAATTTGATACACTCATGGGTTTAGCTGAGACCGACTTTGTCTGCCCGTTGGTACATTTCCACAACACTTAATTCCATCAGTACAACAGTCATGTCGTACTCTGCTGAGAACACTTTGTCTTTTTAAAGAAATAGGTTAAAAAGTTGGGATGAACTCTTTTCTCTTGGCGAATTAGATGAGAGGATCGACACCGCCAAATAGCAAATAGCAACGGCTACAAAATACACTTATTGGTTGCCCGGGGGTAGTTGCCAGGAAAATCCCGGTAAAAACACAAAATGGCGTACTTACATATTAATAAGTAATGAAGAGCATTACCTTCAAACAAATCGAGGCTAGCTTTTGCCTTTTGACTCCAGTCACTATGCCAAGCTAGGCTAACTTGCAACTAGCTGTACAAACTTATTGATTCTGAACCAAACCACGATCTTTTCCGAAAACCCCACGAAGCTGTTTCTTGTAAACATGGAAGTTTATTTTGAAAAAATATTTTGCATGTAAATCGACAGGTGAAAAACTGATTCTGAAGTGTATGAAGTCTTTAAGGCATAGAGGTATCGACCAAGCTACAAAATTTGAACTCTTTGTTAAGAGTTAGATTTTCCTCTAACTCTTAACAAAAGAGAAAATATATTTCACAAATGTCAAGATATTCCTCTAACAAAAATGTTTTTTTTCTTGATGAATTATCTCCAATAACCGTTGCGCTTCTCAACGTTATGCTGCCATCAATTCAACTCAACACCTTCATCATAAATGTTTCAAAGTAAACGTTTTACAAATGTACCACTGCATTGACGAACACATTGTAGCTTTTCCAGACCAAACATTTCCTGTGGTCCTTATTCACGGATGTATGTTGATAACGGGATACTGGACTCAAAGATGGCGTCCATTCCTTCCAACCGAAGTTGTAAATCCCTCCATGAGTTTTTACTGATCCGATGTGAGTCCGGCACAGGGCTGTCGTATGTGTACAGATTGTAAAGCCCTCTGAGGGTAATTTGTACTTGTGATTTGGGGCTATACAAAATAAACTGAATTGAATTAAAAACACCAAATAATTTTCTCTCTTCCTGGTTGTTGTTTTTCTAGCCAAGGTTTTACTGACACTGAATATTCATAATGCACTCGTTGAAATAGTAATAAAATACATATAAATGTTCTTGTGTTGCTGATGGAGGTGTGTGTCAACTGTTTTACAAATGGAGGTTTTTATAAAGGAGGTCTGTGGGCAAATGGACCCCAGAGGATTTCTTGGTCTGAGTACAGTCATAAGCCACAAAGTGTCAGCAGGACTGACCTTCATGCCACATCAAACTCTGCCTCACATTGTTTTCTGTAATATTTCAATCAGGACTTGTTTTGGAGTTTAACAATAATTTATTACAATTGCATGTATTTGAAGGGTGCAAAGTCTTTGGCCAGTGTTGCCTGGAGTGGAGGAGGGTCGCATCGGTTTATTCTGTAATGACAACTGACGGCAGCAGGGAGGAGAACATATTTTAAAAGTTTGACACCAGCGCTGTGATTGGCTGCCGGAAACTGCGCCGACTCTGATTGGTTCATTTAACATACACACTGTGAGAGTTAGAGACTAAGCTCGTGAATGAACCACAGAGTAAAGAGTGTCTTCTTACTGAACTTCTGCTTGGGCTTCATTAAATGAAACATTTTATTTTGAGAGGGGAACACTCTGGTGATGAGAACACAGTTTGTCTTGAGAAAACGAGGTGAGAAATAAATATACATTTAGCCACAGTTGCTCTAGCTTTCCTTTTCTCACAGGAAGTGGAAGAAATAAAGTTGGAATCACCTCTGAAGTGAACTGTAAAGCACCTTTAAAAGTAGCGTGTGTGTATGTGTGTGTGTGACTGCATGGTCTGGTCGTCTTAAATTGCCCTTACAAGGGGACAGTATGAAAGCACGTCCACACATCACCAGTCTGCACCAAAGAATGACTTCATGTTTTGGAAAGAAAAGGGGAAAAAAAGAAAGGTAGCGCGCATGAAGCCGAGTTCTGTCTCTGGGATTCAAGAATATTAGCAGTGAGGCCGACAAGCGTATACCTGGTACATTTTAAACATCTGCAAATTCTACATTTCCCCATATACGGAAAGTTTAAAGTTACTACGCGCAACTGTCATATTGTGATGATTTTGGCGGCCTCTGTGGGCAAAGGTGGTAGTGTTTTAGAGCGTCAGACTCTTTAGAAAAGCTCTCATCTTACTGCAGCAGATATATTGACAGTCTGCTTCGCCCAGTCCTGGTTCTGGTTCTGCTGTGCTCCTCTTCCCTCCGGCAGGATTAGCAATACGGCCTGAGCCTCCAGCGGCGTGGTGTCGGCTCCCAGCGGAGTTTCTGGTCAACCCGTCGGATTTTATCTGATTTAGCTCAGAAATCCAATCCGGTGACGACTATTAAGAATAATATAGAAACAGCCAATCTCCTCTCCGAGGGTCTGGTGTGCTTACGAAGGTCGTCTAGAGGCATCCATATTAATTTGAGACAATGACTTCATTAGCAGTAAAATATTCCTAACTGTGACACTATAAGAACAATCCAAAAAGGACAGTAAAAAGTGTACAACTAATGGCGGCGTTGCTGTTTAACAGGATGCATGGCATCAATTTAAATTCATAGAAAATGCTCGGTGCGTTTAGGGAACTCTGTAGTTCTAGAACTTAAACGGCCTCCATCATTACTGGGCCTACGAGACCTGCCAGAAGTGTCTGAAGGCCGGATGTGACCTGAACGTCTCATGCTGAGGTCATACGCGGTAACAGCGGCGCGGCCAACATCTGCGGAGGAGCTCCGGAGCCACGCCCCCACAAAGGCAGCTGCCGCCCACACCCCGCCCACACCCCGCCCTCTCTCCGGCCGGCCTCACTGCTCTCACACAGCCAGACTCTCTCCACTGGATGCGCTCTGCCTACATCTGGTTCGCGTAATTACGCACGGCTGCAACATCACAACACAAAGCTCACCGTCCGATTTTATTTTATTTTTTAAATATCGGGATCACTTTATTCGGATGCATTTTGCAATACTCAGGAAACATTTGTCTTTCTGTCTCCCGCGCGTGGATCTCTTTCTGCAAAGTGTCCACGAAGTGAGGAGCAGTGCGGAGTCAGGGAATGTGATCTCCGCGTAAACTTCTCTTCGGCTTCCTTCGTCTCTAAATCATCCGTTCAGAATGCAGGTCCTCCTGTACGCAGCCGTGTTCCTGTTCCTCAAGGAGTCCGCCGGCGCAGAGCCTAAAGACAAGTGTCCGACGCGGTGCGACGTGAGCACCTGCCCGAGTCCCGGCTGCCCCAGCGGCTACGTGCCGGACCGCTGCAACTGCTGCCTGGTGTGCGCCCCGGCGGAGGGAGAGCCGTGCGGCCGCAAGGACGACCTGCCGTGCGGGGACGGGCTGGAGTGCAAGCACCCGGCGGGCAAGCGGCTCTCCAAGGGCATCTGCCGGTGCAGGTTCCGCCAGGAAGTGTGCGGCAGCGACGGGAAGACGTACGGCAACGTGTGCCAGCTGAAGGCCACCAGCAGGAAGGCGCAGCAGCAGGCACTGCCGGCCATCACGCAGGCCAAGAAGGGCCCGTGTGAGAACAGCACAGGTACGATGTACGCATGCGTGGCTCCGAGGAGAGCTGGACAGGGCCGGACCAGGTGTGTGTAGGATCTTAAAGAGCCCTTTTCGAAAGCTATATGGACTTCAATTTCATATTTTTCCACAGTGAAATAGTAGTAGAAACTTTGTGTATCACTTAAACTTGGTGTTTGTCAGCTGATAAAAACACTAAGTACACCGTACAGATCCTGTTGATCTTGTCCTCAACCTCCCAAAGTAGTTTTCCAAGTAACCAAGTATTTATTTTCATCATACGCATCGTTTTGTGAGGATAACATAGTTTGTCCACCAGAGAGCACAGACAAGTCTTTTTGTGTCACTCATTATGTCGTTGCTCCAGTAAAAGAATCAAAATGTGCCAATCCATCCGTCATTTCAAGCGTGTCCGGTTCAAATCCGAGTGAGATTTAAGAGACTTTATTTACATTTAGGCTAATATGTCCGTCTCTGTTGGCAAACACGTCTTCTTCTGCTTTCTAACAAAAAGCACCAGAAGAATTTATTCTGCCCTTTAGGAGGTTAGTGACCCCAATAACAGTTGTTTTTACTCACTGCTATTTCTAAGGCCACAAGTGATCCTCAGTCTGCTTTTACTGTTGTAGAAATGAGTTTCCCACAATCATGTTGACTCATGAGGGAGTGTGGGGTCTGGCCCTCAACAAACCGCCCGGTGGCTTTCCTCCACATTAATAAGAGCCAGATTAATAAGGCTTGGTCACCAGAGTAATGATTCACAGCAGCAATAAACACTGGTTGGAGGGCAGGTGCGGGATTAACAGCCTCTTAAAGCGGGCCAGGACCAGTTATTTGGAGCACAGCAAACAGCAGGAATTAACCACACCTCCTGTAAAAAGATGTTGTTCTGTCCTGCAGACTGACATAATCCCCTCTACCCAAACACAGAGTTCATGTGCAGGCCTTTCCCTGTAAACAACGGTCCTTTTTTCCCCTTGTAAAGGGTGGGGGGTTACATACTAAAGGTTTCTAACGGTTGTTTTTAGCCGAGTTGATTGTAAGAAATGCCTGCGAGCAGTCAGCAGCCACCGTCGATATAATGCAGTCAACCAAATCTGTTTTTCAAAAATGGTGAATCACCAAAACCAAGAGAGGCCCTTGAAACAAGCACACGATAAATACCAGGCTAATGGGTCCAACAGCATGGGAGATTAGCTGTGGACAGACACACACAACGCATGATCTCCCCACAGGCATACGACCTGGCGGTGATAATACATATGGCGTGCACGACGGCAGACACACACACACACATGGCTAGTATCGTGTGGAGAGACCCCAGCATCTGTTGGTTTACACTCCTTCTCCTGTCTCACGTGTGCACATGTTCTTCATTTCCTCTGTCACACTGATATACATGCTGCTGCCCGCAGCGCGACAGGATTTATTCAACTACCGTCTCCATTCAAACGCAAACGGGGAGAAAAGTTACAAGCCACTAAATAATCATCCTTCCGTCACTGCGTGTTGTTTTACTCTTTACATTCTCTCCATCTCTCTCATTCACACTGTCCCAGACAAAGAGGCCGGCAGCTTCATCATCAGCTCTGCTCGCTGTGAAAGTCCACTTGCAGAGAGTTTTGTTGCCTTTTTACGTTTGTTGAATCTGAAAGACTAAACCGTCTTCACTCGTTAAGCTCGTATACTCTCACGTCGGTTAATAGTTGAATAACAATCAAAACGATTCCCCAGAAAATTCCACCATTTGACCTCAAAAATTACAATACACACACAAATAAATGTAACACGTGCATACTGAGTTTTAAAATTTGTCAGGCAATGATCTGTTTTTTTTCCGTTTAAAACGTAACGATGTGTTAATTCATTACATTAGTTACATTTGTTGCTTGTGTTACATTTGCCTGATGCTGATACTAGATGAACGGTCAGGGGGGAGGGGGTCAGAGACAACCTTTGGAGCCATCCTTTGAAAGGACAACACATATTTCACACGTCGGCCAGGATCCGATGCGCTGGACGGACAGACGGACGGCATCTGGTCTGTTTGGTCCTGATGAATGAAACAGATTGCTGCTGACTGTTCCAATCATCTCTACAATCCCCTGCTCAGGGGGTTACAATCCTCTGAAACACACACACACACACACACCCTAACACACACGCAGACACATACCAATGGGAGATATCAACTGAGGAAACAGGAAGTCCCTGCAGCCCAGAGTTGTGGCAGACTCTATTTACATTTTCCTTTGATCACAAACCCTTTATTTTCTCTAGGTTTAAAGGGTATGTGGCTGGCACACACACACACACACACACACACACACACACACACACACTATGTCACTGGAGCGTTGCATGCTTACGGGCGTGGTTAACTAAAAATATATGGGTGACTGACCTGCAAGTCCCAACTCCCAAATCGCTCGTGGTTAATCATTCAGCATCTTTTTTTTTCTTTTTTTAACCAAGAAAGTTTCTCCCCTAAATCAGTAGTTGAGCTTTAAAACCTTGATTAATCAACTGAAATATGTATCGTACAGTTTCATTCTCCGGTCTTTCCCAAATGACGGGCCTAAGTGATTCCATGCAGGTCAGATCACTTTTCCCATGTGTGGTTTTAAACAGCCGCCCAGCCGGTCATTTATTTGAAGTCTGCACCAGCGGCAACAGCAGTGTTTTCTCTCTTTCTTATGAAAGTGAACACTACCTTATTAATGGAAACAAAGAAACATTTTGACACTGAGCAAGGCTTTACTCCTGCTATGTGAGCTGCGCTGAATACCAGTGGATCAAATGACTGCGTGCGAGGTGGACAACTCTGCAGCTCAGCTTTGTGGAGCTTTATTCATTAATAAGGCTTTTTTTCTCCCTTTTTTCAAAAATATTTGAACAGTGATTGAATAATATTTAAAGGCTGTGTTATATTAAAAAAAAGTGGCTTCCCACTGGCTTCTGCCTTTGGTTTGGATTCTGCCATTCTGTCATTTGAGATCCTGGTTTCAATCTAAAATCACGAACCACAGTGACGTGGCTCCGCAGTGTTCAGTGCAGCTGGAAGGACGGCGTGTAAGCCGTTATTACTGCTCCAGCAGTGAAGGAGGTTATGATTCTGGCAAAGCCATCTGGGTTTTCCATAAGCACGGCCAGGATTGTGCCATCAGGTGGGTTTGTTAATGTCTGGGTAGTGGAGCAGAGGGGACTGCTTCAGCAATATCCTGACCCACATTCACTCTCTTGTGTTCACTGCCCATCAGAGGACTGTGCAAAAGGGTTTAGTTGCCACTATCCGAGGTTGTTAAGTACGGGGGCAAAATAAGCGTCCAAGTTCACAGGAATTGCACATTACACGCACAGTGTCTTTATAAAATAAGGTATGTTCCCTAAGCTTTCAGGTTTACTTGCACAACACAACTACTTTAATAAGTAGTAACGCTTTGACCGACGTTATGCAGATGACACGCAGTTGTGCCTTTCTTTTAGTCCAAACCATTTTAGTAAACTGGATGAACCTAAACATTCTGCAGTTGAGTTTTGACAAAACTAAGATATTAATCTTTTCTAATCTTTCTACTGTTATTGTCAAAAGAGTTTAATATTCTCTTTATTAGCTCCAATGTGCAACCATTTAAGATTCCATTTGGACATTTGTTTTTGTTTCAGTTACCAAAAAACTTATGTCCTGCCATCTGTAGATCTATTCAGTTCATGAGATTGAGAAAGTATCTGGGTTATTATCTTCCTGGTTAGATTACTAGAACATGTTGTGTTCTTGATTTGATTATCCTATTAAGGTGTTGACTGTTTATTAAAATACATAATTCTTCTTGCCAGTATAGGTCCTTCTAATGCTGCTAGTCCTCGTTACAAGTTCAACTTCATTGCCGACGTGGTGGAGAAAATCGCCCCTGCTGTGGTCCACATCGAGCTCTTCCTCAGGTACTGACATATGTCTTTAAAAGGCTATCTTTTTTTAGAATATAACTTTGCCTTTCGGTTTATCAAACATTTTTCACATGGTAGATGTAATATATGCTCATCAAAGTGGTGCCTACTCTCACATATTGAGACTGAAATCATGTCCAAACAAGATTTTGTTCGTCCAATGATCTCCAGTTTATGTCCAAACAAGCCTTAAACTGGAGATCATGGGACGAACAAAATGATCAGCTGTGAGGTGATTCAGCTCTTTGGAAACAATTGTTTTATTCACACCCCAGGCATCCTCTCTTTGGTCGGAACATCCCTCTGTCTAGTGGATCTGGGTTTGTGATGTCAGATAATGGACTGATTGTTACCAACGCCCATGTGGTGTCCAGCACCACCCCAGTGTCCGGTCAACAGCACCTCAAGGTGATGAAATACTGTTTTAATCATTTATGCTTCACTTGAAATGCTCCCGACCTTCTCACATGCTTAAACATTACCAAGTCAACTCTAGTTGGCATTGAAATTGGTTTGTCGATAGTATCCTTGGGTAAAAAAGGAGACTGTGAGAATAAATTAAAAAAATAAACTACAGAACTGGAGACAGACTGTGGTTGAACATGTTTAATCTTTTATCAGAACTAGGAATGTAAAAATGACACATTTTGGTTTTAGGAGGAGTTACACATTGGAACTATTTCTTGAAAATCATCAGTTTATCTCAGTGGCCGTTTCCCTCCACTGCCACATCTTTATGCTAAGCTAGGCTAACCACTCCCTGACCTCAGCTCTGAACTTAAAACATAGGCGTTAATATAGAGCTTCTCTTCATACTCTGAGAAAGAAATAATTATGAGATTCATTTCATGGGTGTATGCACCGTAACAATATTAAATTTGTGTCAATGTTTGGCACTCAAATGGAAACATTTATAAAAGTTCAACATTTGTACCAAATAACGGCTATTTGCAAATTCAAGATATTGGCAATGTCCTTAAAAAAATGATATCTGGTTGAACCACCATTGACTCAAACGCAACTAACCCAGATTATTTAGATGAGTGACTATTGTATATACTATTTATGATACAAAGCTGACTTCCTAGATATGAATCAAACCTAATCTGAAACCAAACCTATGATTTAGATTTCATTTGTGATATTAAACTTCTCCCATTCCTCCCTGCAGGTCCAGATGCATAACGGGGATGTATATGAAGCCAACATCAAAGACATAGACAAAAAGTCAGACATTGCTACCATCAAAATCAACTCCCAGGTGAGTGCACATACATACATATACTGTGCCAGAGAACAAACCAATAGCACGCTCTGGTAATGGATCTGAGAGCAGAATGATCAATATTCCCCTAATCATTGTTGCGTTTAAATGATTCTTCAAGAAATATACCTAGTGATTCATACGCTGCTCCTCTCTCGATATTCAAGTCAATATGTCTTGCTCTTGAAAAAGCATTAACTTGCATCAAGTACTCGTTAAAAATGTGTCTACAAGCATTGGAGTGTCTGAGATTTGATTGTATCAACATATTTTGTCAGCTTCTTTTTGTCCATACAATAAAAAATAAAGTAAAGCAAGTATGCAGAGGTCTGGTACCAGACTGGTGGGGGCTCAAACTCATGTGTCTGGGTTCATGGTGGTGTTAATACTGGAGTGTGCTAAATAGACCCAAGTCAGAATGCAAAGCACCCCTGAGGTGACACCAAATACTTCCAGCTCGAGTGCACAGAAACATCCACAGCTCGTCCCACTCAGGGATTATAGAGTTTCTGCTCGGTGTGAGTCAACTCCCAAATTGTAATTAGTTTGCTGTTTTATTGGGCTGATACTAGCGACCGTTGATAAACCATGATCCTTATGCACATGTTAGATTTGTATTTCATTTTCCAATATTTTGCATCCTTGCTGGTAAAAAACTTTGGAAAGATTAGGGTTTTGGTTAAATATTGAAAAAGTGAATCCCCATTCCCGGAAGCCAAAGGTGCAGTCATGACCGTGGACGTTCACAGTCTGGGTGTTGCTTCCTGTTCGATTTGTAATCATTTGAGGTTTGGCGAGTATCGAAGGCCTGCGCTGTAAAACATAGCAGCATTTAAAAAACATAAGCACTTGTACCTGCTTTTGGCCTTTATTGAGTTTTCGGCATCACGACACAATCTTTCAAAAGACAATCGCGGTGCATCTCAAAATCATATAGATAATGTAAAAACAAAAAATATGAGCAAAAAGGATTTTTTGCCATTGTTGATGCCATTGTTGAAGCCAATGCCGATGCCATTGTTGATGCCATTGTTGATGCCATTGCCGATACCATTGTTGATGCCATTGTTGATGGCATTGTTGATGGCATTGCCGATGGCATTGTTTATGCCATTGTCAATGCCATTGCTGATACCATTGCTGATGCACATCACATGCACCAGAATGGGACAAACGTGCAGTAAATGACAATACAGCACTTTTCTAGTCTTCTGACCACTGTTTTAACACAACTACTACGTGACATCATTCACCCACTAATGAGTGGAGCTACCACATCAGGATTATCTGACAGTCAAACAGTGTGGGCGCAGTGTCTTGCTCAAGGACAGAAATCGTCATTTGATAGCTGAGCCGGGGTTCATACGGCCGATCCTCTAATTGAAGCACAACCCTGCTCTCCACTGAGCCACAGTCGCCCAGTTACTTTGACCTTTGACCTCTAAATCCAAATCAGTTCATGAGAATAGGACAGACGTACATTCTGACAGATGAACGACCTGAGGCATTAAAAGGAACAATACTAACATATTTGCACATTGTACTGTACAGTGGTTTCGCAAGTGTTCCCTGTCATCTCCAATAGTTTTGTAAGACTGTTGAGAATTAAAACTTTTTTTTATGATATTCACATTTCATCAAATGAAAATTTTCTAGATACTTTGAGAATCATATCATGAATAGTTTTCCAAACCTCAGCTGATTTGGTATCTTTGGAAATTTGTATTTATCTTTCAACAATCCTTGGCCACACAAGATGTGTGGTTATTCACCGCAAAAATATCTTCACCAGTTGAACCTCGGTTGACATCTCTGCATTGGAGCTGAGAGAGCTGGATCGGGACCAAGAGAAACCCGATCCAAAAGGGCTCCACCTTAAAGAAACCCTTTCTGCCCGTTCCTCCTCTCCTCCAGTCACACCATCTGTCTGCTGAGCATGTGTTTATACTCAGCTCCATTCTTCTTCTCCCTTCACCTCCTCCACTCGTCTTTTTGTCATATCCTCCCTTTTTCCTTGATTCTCCGTACAACTTGCTTAAAAAAAATATATTGCACCGTATATTGCTGCATGAACTTCCCCAATGTACTTTTATTGACTGTTGTCATCATCACCAGGCTGTTATTCATGGTTTTCCATACTTTATTTAATTAGTCTTCACGGTCCAGACTTGCTGATTGTTGGTTGTGTGTTATTTTATAGCCTCAGTTTGCCATGCTCACACACGGTGTTCTTGGAAATGTAAAATTAGCACTTAAAGTGTGTCCCAAAGTGAAGTCATCGACATTCAGTTTTTGTTTTAACACACGTTGGGTGTTAAAAGTGTAAATGTTTAGGCTTATGGTACAAGGTTATTTTTGGGGTATGGAAGACTCACGAGCCTCTTGCACAGCTGTGAAAGAGGTCTGACTCAGAGGAATGCAGCGCATATTAACAGAAAGTCTTCTCACAACCTGCGTGGATTGTATCAGAGGTTTGGAGGAGTTGTTATAAAGGACTCCCCAAATATCTTCCATACTGCAACAGCGTTATCATACCCTTTGTGCCTTTTCCCAGATGAAACTGCCGATATTGTTCCTGGGCCACAGCGCAGACCTGAGGCCCGGGGAGTTCGTGGTTGCAATCGGCAGCCCCTTCGCCCTCCAGAACACGGTGACCACCGGCATCGTCAGCACGGCCCAGAGAGACGGCAAGGAGCTGGGCCTCAGGGACTCCGACATGGACTACGTCCAGACGGACGCTATAATCAACGTGAGAACACAGCGAGGCGGAAAACATGCTTTGGGTCAAAATTATTGTTTTGCAGTCAGTAGGTTGTAAAAATGTCACATTGTAAGTTGTGAGAGCGTGCAGTGTGTACACCCAGTCTGTGTGTGTGTGTGTTTTCCTTCACAGTACGGGAACTCAGGAGGACCTCTTGTCAATTTGGTACGCCTTCTGTTTCCTACCTCAAAGTTTGTTTACTTTAAAATACCTTTCTCTGCCCGGGTCCGGTTGTTAAACTGTAAATATAAATTGCACAATCACTGCCTTTGCCGGTGTGCTGGCGGCTTTGCACTAACAACCACAGAAACTTTACTACTGTTTTGCTCCTTTTATTTTGACACATTCTGAAACTGTAAATAGACGTTGACTTTGTCCTGCTGTGTGTCTGTGTTGCAGGACGGGGAGGTGATCGGCATCAACACCCTGAAGGTCGCAGCTGGAATATCTTTCGCCATTCCCTCCGACAGGATCACTCGCTTCCTCAATGATTCCCTCGACAAGCACAGCAAAGGTCTGTCAGTGATGTCATAGGGCCAGATTCAATCATCTATGTCCCGCTGAATACACAGAAACTAACTGGAGTCTCTTTCAGATGTGAGGTCAATAAAGAAACGTTTCATTGGAATCAGGATGCTGACCATAACACCGGCGTGAGTCTGAACTACTTATGGCAATTTAATGGGTTGATGGGTAGGATAGTAAATAGAGAAAAGAGATAGGAATAGAGTGATGGCATCTTATGTTGTTCATTTCAAAAAATCCATTTAAAATGTTGTTAAAATACTCAAGCATCATGTTACATATATATATATATATATATATATATATATATATATATATATATATGTATATATATATATATATATGTACATATATATATGCACATACATATATATACATATATATAAATATATATACATATATATATATATATATATATATATATATATAAATATATATACATATATATATATATACATATATATATATATATATATATATACATATATATATATATATATATATATATATATATATATATATATATATATATATATATATATATATATATAAAGCTAAAAGCCGGTTAAAGCACAGCAACATCCAAATCCAAAGCTCTAGAAAGTGGCAACGGTCTCCCAGAATGCTTTATTTTGGGCCTTCTTCCATTCACATTGTACTGATATGAAACACCATGGAATGCATCTTTTTATGCTGATGACACAATGATGTATTGCATTGGCTCTCTCACAGCTTGAAGTTTCTTTAAACGTCTAAAAATGATTTAAAGTTTGTCTTGCCAGTAGAATTAAAGTTATTTTGTTGACACATTCCACTGTCTCTCCCTGAAACTGTCTGTATTTAGAAGTTATCTAAAATTGCAAAAGTTTCTCTCTGTGTAGATTAGATTTTGTGTGTCCTATTCATTGGCTTATGGTTTCAGATAGGATGACTATAGGTGGTTTTAAACTGCTTTTGGGTCACTCCTATTGTTAAATATTGTATGTATTGAATTTTAAACCTTGTCAAAATCAGATTTTGTGGCATATTTTGCATTATCTGTCTTTTCTCTTATGACTGACTTGTTACAGTCTATCTTGTATCTCTGTCAGGACACGCTGACTCTTGAACGAGACAATAAGACTCACTTACGCAAAGGTTAAATAAAAAATACAGTATGCAATAATGTATACACCTTGTGGTTCCTGAATTGAAAAAGTTAAATCCCAGAAATATTGTATAGATGATGGTCTTTCTTTGAAAAACTATAAATATATATCCTTATTGGTTCCAGGTTAATTGAAGAGCTTAAACAACAGAACCCAGACTTCCCCGATGTTACCAGTGGGATTTATGTTCATGAAGTTGTTCCTCACTCACCTGCACAGAAGTAAGTTTTTACTATTCATTTATTCCTCAAACAAAATCAGAATACAGTGTGTTACTCATGTCTGAAGTAAAATGATGCTTTACCTATAACTCTAACTATTCATTCCTGTCATTGTCTCCAGAGGCGGTATCAAAGATGGGGACATTATTGTGAAACTGAATGGAAAGCCTCTCATGGTCACGGCCGACCTGCAGGGGGCGCTGCAGGAGGAGACCGCCCTGCTGCTGGAGGTCAGGAGGGACAACGACGATCTGCTCTTCAACATTGAGCCCGACGTCATCATGCAGTAGACGTTGGAAGCGCCGCTCTCATGAGGAGTTAGACCAACATGTAAGGCCTTATTGGTGTGGAAGAACACAGTGGATGGTGGAAGCTCTGCACCGGTGCAGTGGAACTTTTGTCAAGCAAACACATCTTCTGCTACTTTGATAACTGGCTGTTAACTGTACCCAAGTAAAAGAAGCACGTGAGCAACATGGTGCAACGCAGCTTTGATATCCAGGATGTACAACTGTGCGATCCATCTGCTGCGACCCGGACAAGTTTGGAACAGGTGCATACATGTACACCCTAGAGAACCACATAGACCCATACCCTATAATGTATGTTATGTTTCACTTTGATTATACATGTTTTAACCAGTTGACATTTGCTGTACAAGTACCTCAAAAATCTGACGTTGATATGAGGCTGTTTGGCAGCATGTTATGATTCACATCACAGAAAGATCAAAGTAATCTTGATGAATGTACAGTTTGATTGAAAATTTCTCATAAAAAATGTTTTAAATGTTGGTGATGACTTTGCTCTAAAGCATTTTTCTGACTGGGGGACATGGGCATAAGCCTCCATAAATAAATATCAGTCCACGAAACTCTAATGACCCTTCTAGTATACATCGAAGGGTCAAGAGCTGGTCCACTGCACCACAACAAGGACAGAATCTGCATTACTTCCCCTGGGAACTGTTTTTTTGTGGCCTGCGCTTAGCACACAAAGGCCAAACCAAATCCAAGTGAGGTAGCTTTGATCTCAACGTGCCACTGCAGAGGAATCTCTGGTGAAGAAGGAACTGAGCTGGAATGAGCAACGCTCTTGATTTACTGGTCGATCTACATCCAAACCCTCATCTTTGCTTATCTTTGAATGATGATGGAAACAATTGAGGGTGAAAGCATCTCCAATTCATTTCCTTTGGAAGGTGCGTGGTCAGGGTTAGGAGCTTCTTGCTGCTTCTTCTTGTTGAAAGGAGTTGCTCGAGGTGGTTCAGGCATCGGATCAGGTTATCTCTCGAATTCCTCCCTGTCGAGCATTTCTGGCCATGTCCAATTGAGTGGAGACAAAAGGGGCAGACCAAGAATACACTGGAAGAATGATCTAGGACGTGACTGGGGAGCAGAGTGTGTTGGATAGATGGATGAGAGTCACTGTGATCGGTGCTTGTGATTGCCAGTCTGACCCAAAAATAAATGCACCAATGCTAACTTCCATTTTAAATGAAGTAACATAATTGTATTGAATGATAAAGAGATACAATTACTATTGCTGCTGGCCAAAAGTTAGAAGAATGTGAAAGATAAACTATGTATGAAGCCCTATTTTTTCATCCAGCCCTATTAATAAGATCAAGTCTGTGTACATCAAAATACTCAAGTCATAATCAATAAAAAACACAGTGCAATCTTAACAATTCAGTCACCTTCATTAACAGCTTTTATCACTCATCATTTGAGTTGCCGTATAGATTATAGATGATTTTTGATGGTATACCAAAGTGTCAACATACTCTTTGTTTCAATCAGCCAGAGTGATTATGGACGACCCTTCTCGACCACAACGAGTAAGAGGTATGTTTAGAATTGTTCATTATTTGTATTGTATGCTCGTTGTACAGTTTGTTTCAGTGAGGCTGGTTGAGGGTGTATCCCAGAGAAGTTCATCTAATCTGACCCATTTAGTTGTATCACCTCTGAAAGACCTTGGTTCTAATGGGGGTTCTTGTTCTAGGTCTTGATCTGAAATAGGCAATGCAACGTCAAGCTGATAGCTTTCTTGGCTTAATATTTGTTTCATTGTCCATCACGTTGACAACAGATGACAACTCATACTTGCATGTCATGGAACTTCCAACTTGGGTTTACACTTCTTGTGAAGTTGATGGTCGGATCATCTAACAGTTCCCAAACCAGAGGGGTTGACTCGAGTCACATGAAATGGACTGATGAATGAACGGAGGGGCTGTATCCAGTTCTCTTTATACCTCCATGGACTCCTCCCCCACAGTGGGGTAACTGTCTCCGTAGTGTCGACTCCGTCCCTGAGTGGTCGGAGCTGGGCCAGTGTTATTTTACATGACCAACACTATCACTGAGCTTCGTTGGTTTCAATCCACTTTTGTTTGCAGAAGGAAACTAACACTTTGGGAGAGACGGATCAAATGTAGTGCCCTCTAACCAGCTTACTAATGGCTTTTTTGGTTGGCAACCAATTCTAAAAGGACCAATGACAACCTGTGACCATTATAAAAACTTTAGATTTCAACTTCCCAGTTTGGTATTTTTCCACTTTTGACTTGAAACATTGAGGAGGATCACCAGTAGCCCTAGCCTAAGAGAGATTATGGGAATTGGGATTTTATTTCATGATGAATCCATCGGGACCCATTTCATCTAGAGAGGAGGTAGAGGTTAAGTATAGTGTGTCTTTTTTTGATGCAAGGAATGTGGCATGGCCTGGGCCTGGGTACATGTTGGGATTTTATACTTTGTGTTTACATAACTGTCATGCTTATGATAGCTGATGTGTTGACATCCACTGACTCGAACACAGCATGCAAGATACTTTACTTGAAGCACATCTCTAAGTGACATGGAGCATGATGTAGGGGTTTTCCTTAGCGGCCATACCGGACGTCCCTGCCTTTTACCAGAAATAGCTTACTCTGTTTTCTAATACAATATCTTTGCTCTGCATTAATATCTGTTTACAGACTATTTCACCAATTCATTTTCGTATAACGTCATTTTGCTAGCGAGCTAACCCTAATATCCTCTAAAATTATGCTTAATTATTTAGGCCAGCGGTCTCCAACCTTTTTTGCACCACAGTTTCGTCCAAGATAATATTTTCACGGACCGGCCTTCATGATGTGGGTGATAAATAGGACGTGATAAAATGATACGACCAGCGTAAAGACAATTACAAAGTCCATAAAAATACAACTCACCATTACGTTGAATTAGTGGCAGCCCTGAGCTTGTTTCTCTTAAGTGAGCCGGTCTCATCTTGGGATGATGGGAGACAACGACACCCGACGTGTTCTTGACGTTCTTTACTCCGTAACTTAAACCTGCTTCACAAAGACATGGTGTATGGAAATTAAAGTCAGTTTTCAAAGCTTTTTTGACAATCTCAGGATATTCTGCCTTGATTTTAGACCAGAACACAGCCAGAGTATAAACCCAGTTTCATTTTTGGTAACGTATCACTAAGCCTCTTGACACGTGTCAAGACCTCTTGACACGTGTCAAGAGGTCTTGACACGTGTCAAGACGCTCAGACCCACAGATGGATATTTCTAGTCATTTTTCAAAATAAAACATCTTTCCGACCTTGATTTTTAAAATTTATTCTTTCTATGTGGCCCTGTACCAAGGGACCCACTGACCGGTACCGGGCCACTCAGTGAAGCAGAAAAAGTTGTAAAGAACACTGACATATTCTCCACTTATAAGGTTATCACCTAAATGTGTTGGAAAACAGTAGACACACATAATTAGCATTCATTTGGGAATTGTTTTGGAGATTTTGGCAAAATATTTGCTCTCCTTTTATCTCTGTTTTGGTCTCCACCAACTCTTGAGAAAGACATGTGTCTCTTTATAGCCGCTCAATGCTACATATATATATATATATATATATATATATATATATATATATATATATATATATATATATATATATATATATATATATATATATATAATTTACATAGCTTCAACATTGATTGCTGGGCTTAAGTTTTTGTGCTCAAGCTAAGAAACACCGCAGACTTATCTCTGTACTAGACACAGAGATGAAATTGACCTTTTATCTAATTGTTGGCCAATAAAAACATGGCCCTTTATGTTACCAGAAGTAGGGAATGGGTCACTTTCCATAAAGTTGCCACAGGCAAAAGACTGTACCACTGCTGCTGAGCCTCTATAACAAACACACACTAAACATTCAGAAGGTTAAATTACTTATGGGCCAACTGAAAAATATGAAATTACCAAATTTGACGCTTTGTGTCAAAATGTATTTTCAGGCAACACGATGAACTCAACGTGTAACGTGTGAGATAGTGTTCAAGCAGATATTAAACATTGTGATCTATAGTTTATGGTTGGCATTTCCTTCCTGCTGTAAGTTGTCCTTCCATCACCAGATGTGAACCACATGTGTTGATTGAGTTTAAATGATGTACTCTGTTGGAATGAAGAGCAGAAAATGTGATTTGATTTTTTGTTTACAGTCTCATCACTGCTGCTGCTTCATAACTGTTTGTGCTTTTAGCATTTTTAGTATAAATAGACTCAAACCAAATGTTTACATGCAAGTTGCCAACAAGGCAATTATCTACATCAACTTTCAGCAGTTGCTTTTTCCACCAAATAAAGTTTTCACAACGTAAATCTGTTTTATTAAACTGTCGTCTTGATGGTGCAGAATTCCAAATCCCTCATCATTAAGCCCAGCGGTCCTCAACCTTCATGCGCCATGTTTCATGTAAAACAAGACTTTCACGGACCGGCCTTCACGGTGTGGGAGATACATATGACGTAATAAAATTATGTTTACTCCGTAACTTTGACCTTTATGTCCAGTCTACTCTGTAACTTAGTTCTGGTCGCTGTCACTGCAGAAAATCCGCTTCACAAACACAAGATGTTGGAAATGAAAGAAGGGTTTTCGTTGCTTTTTCGCCGATCTCAGAATAATCTGCCTGAATTTTAATCCAGAACAACAGCAAAGTTTCAGTCTGAAACAGATTTTTAAGTTTTATTTTTGGGGTAACGTATCACATGGCCTCTTGACATGTGTGAAGACACATGTCACACAGATGGATGTATGGCCCGGTGGTTGGAGACCGCTGATCTAGCCCACATTTCCTCACCTTGAAATTTAGGCCACAGGCAATGACTCATGGGACTTTTTGCAGCAGCACTTTAGTACAATACCTGAGTGTGTGAAACAAGGCTGAGCTCTCCTCACGGCCAGTCACAAACATCCCAAAGTGGAAAGTCTCCTGTGATGTCAAATCTGAAGGGGGAAAAACTCTCTTTGGGGTTCAGTGATAAAGTCACTGCAGACAGATGGGGATCATTTTAGGAAATAATCAATCATTCCTCCACCGATTTTGACAGGTCTTCAACTTTTTTTGTCTCATGCAGACAACATTGTGTGTTTCACTGTGTGTGTGTCATCAAGCTGATGACTCGTATGTTATAAAATAAATAATATAGTCTGTCGTAAAAAATACCTTTGAATGAACCAGTAAAAGATGTCAGAGTCTATGCAATTAAATGTTAAGAAGTCACAGTCCAATATCCCTGGAATGTCATGGTCTAGTTTGACGTGAAGATGTAACAGTACATTGTGAAAAAAACTATATAAATATGGGAAGTCATAAGAAATATCATGATATAGGAAGCCATGAAAAATCCTAGTATAATATGCCATAAAAACATTCTACAAAGTCAGAAGAGAAATGTCCTCATATTTTTTTTCACAATTTTCTTTTTTTGAATGTTTATATTATTTTATTTGTCACGTAGTTTCAGTACTTCATTAACAGAACTCCTTTGGATAGTTCAACCACAAGATTGCACCTTTATAGAATGGACCTTATCTTTTATTTTGATATATTTACTTTGACTTCCTGTCTCACTTTTTGTTTTATTATTCAAAAGGAGAATGGAAAAATAGTTACAGTATTTGCAAAAATCTGAAACGTGAAATGAACTGTGTATTTTCCGATAATGTACATAGACCCATAACTACTGAAATCAGCTTCTAAAATATTCACTTCAAATAGATTTGTGATTGCTGAACGTCTTCAGAGATAAATAAGACTCAGCTCCTACTCAAACATTACACCATTAGACCATTCTACATCTTTTTACCCTAAGAAATGTGTTTTCATCACACAAAAATGTAAATGATCCAGCAGACACATCTATCCGCAAAAGGAAAAGCTCAGTGCATCAAAAGGACTTTTTCCAGCTGCAGAACTGTTTCCCTCATCTGAAGTGCACCGGCTGGGAGAAAACCAACAGTATGATTTATTAGAGTGGAGTAAGAATTCAATTCAATTCATTTTATATAGCCCAAAATAACAAATTTGCCTGCGAGGGTTTTACACCCTGTACACATACAACATCCCTGTCCATGGACCTCACATGGGATCAGAAAAAACTCTTCACAGGGAAAAACACTGACCTATACCCTGGATACAACTGGCACAGAGTCAGAATGCAAGAACAACATGGACGTCGAGACAAAGTAGCAACCAGCTGCGGCAATGAAGGCCGGAAAGGTCACTGCACATTGTCCAAATATTTAAAGCTTTTTTTCAGCTATAAAATATGATTAAAATAGCTGTGAATCTGTTGAAATGACCTTTTCTTTTTAAAAATTACAAGTTGCATTTCTTGGATCCAGACAAAACTCTCCAAACGTTCACGGGTTCTTCGTCGGCCCGTGCTTCACCCTTCCACCAAGTTTCCTAAACAATGGGCAGGTGGTTTGTTTTGTAGTTTGACGCATCATTTGTATCAATTAGTATTCATGAACAATATTATCCTCACAATTCAATCCATTCATAAGACTGTGCAAAAATATTAATCACTAATAATAAAGTTCCCAGATGTTTGGTGGGCAGATCGTACTTCTATCATTCCATTTAGTAGCATAGCATGCTGCTGGCCCACAAACCTCTCGCTGAGTTTTTTGGAACAAGAGAAGGCAGTTGTGTGTGTGTGTGTGTGTGTGTGTGTGTGTGTGTGGGTGTGGGTGTGTGTGTGTGTGTGTGTGTGTGTGTGTGTGGGTGTGGGTGTGGGTGTGTGTGTGGGTGTGTGTGTGTGTATGTGTGTGTGTGTGGGTGTGTGTGTGGGTGTGTGTGGGTTGGCAGTTGACACATAGAGATATTTCACATTCCAATCCTCACAAGGAGTACTTACAGTTAAGGCTAAACGGTAAATGGATTGTACTCCTATAGCTCTTTTCTAGTCTTCCAACCCCTTCAACATTACGTTCAGACACACACACACACACACTGATGGCACAACCTTTGAGCAAAACGTTTCCATTGAGCCATGCTCCATCATACTGATAGGAACCAGTTCAGCTAAATGGTAAATGGACCTGTACCATCCAGGGTGCCACATTCATACACCGTGGGCGCAGCTACGGGAGACATCAGGTGGGGTTTGATCAGGATCAAGGGTATGGAAGTATTCCATGCTTCTAACTTCCATATGTCCATGGGAACATCTTTGGATACCTCAGAAATAGCTGGAGGGCGGGGCAGAGGAGAAGAGAGGACCAAAAGAATGTTGAATACAAGAAGGTGAAATGAACTTCCTTTGCAGATCCTTTCAGAATGTCCGATCACCTCACCCTACGTGATCTCCTCACCCTACGTGATCACCTCACCCTACGTGATCACCTCACCCTACGTGATCACCTCACCCTACGTGATCACCTCACCCTACGTGATCACCTCAACCTACGTGATCACCTCACCCTACGTGATCACCTCAACCTACGTGATCTCCTCACCCTACGTGATCTCCTCACCCTACGTGAGGAGATCGGACATTCTGAAAGGATGTGCCGCTCCTTTGCACTGATAGGAATTGGTAGAGATGGCACAGGCATCTGCTCAGCATGCATCTTTGGCAAATGCATGCATCCCTGTAGACAAATTCCAGGAGACCAAAACAGAACATGCTGAGAAGATTATATCCCATCTGGCCCAAAGACCCCTTAGGATACCCTTGAGAAGGAGCTGGAGGAATTGGCCGGGGAGTGGAACATTTGGGCTACCTAACCAGTCTAAAAGTATATTTCTGCTGTCTCCCCAGCAGTTAGGAGCATCCTTGTTTCCATGAGCCAAGATCCTCTAATTAGAGACCGCATTATTCAGCTGGGTCTAAAAACACAGTTTCAAACATTGACGATAACCTCAGCATGGGGAAAGCAGACATGGTTATGCTGACTCGTTCTGCGGTGGGTTCAAGCGGGCATTATGTGGGGATGCAGTGGCTATAAATGTCACACGCCAGAGAAATGAATGAGTGCTGGCCCATGAGACCATGATAACAGGCTTTCACATTGGCTGCCAGTTGCTCTTGGCTCAGATTCATGTGAGCTCAGCGATCGGCCGACGTTTAAAAAACAGCTGGGTACCAACAAGCAAGTAAAGTATACTGATAATCAGACTCCCATACTCACACATGGGAAACAGTGAAAATGTGTATATGATCTGTAAACATTAACAAACCATACCAAGGCTCGAGTTTAGGATTGGTTCCATTTAGCCAAAAGGTAGGATGACAATTTGTGAAACACTGAGCCAGTTTTGCGAGAGTTTCCTTTTTTGGGCGGTCTAATAAATAGCTGCCAATACTGCGTAAACACTCCAAAAGGTTCATGGGTTCTTCCTCGGCCCGTGCTTCACCCTTCCACCAGGTTCTATGAAAATTGAGCAGGTAGTTCGTTCGCAATTGTGCTGACGAAAAAAAAAGAAAGAAAACATAACCTTGTTTGAGGTAATAGTAGTCCAAACTCACGGGGAAACATACTGCTTTTATGTTATACAGTTTTAAGTACATATCACTTGTGATCTATATATCTTTCCATGCAACATCTTAATTTTTGCCAGCTGTCACGAGCAACCATGTAATTTAGCGTTGGGGTTTTTGGGGCAGACCTCTGATACTATAAATGATGAGCGTTCTGGGTCTCTAAATCCAGCCTCGACAAATGAGTCCAGCTCGGTGAGTTAGCGATAGTGATTTCTGGTGAACCATTTTATATTATTTGAATTTTCTAATTTAATTTCCATTGTTGGTTCATAGAGTAAGAACAAAGAAAAACTAGGTTTAAAAAAAAAATCTGTAAGGGGGTGGAGAAAAAGAAAAAGGGATGTGGCAGAAATTAATCATCTTCTCGCCTGAGCGTCTCACCATGACGTTCTCTATCTGACACGTTGTTGTGATGCTCACCACTTTGCCAAGTTCTTCACTGACTTGGACTACTCTGTAAGTACTAATATGAGTGTCTTGGAGTCTTGCTTTTGCATTCCTGAGCCGTCAGATGGTTTGCCAGAACCTCCTTGAGGCTAACCAAAAGCCAAATATATATGAATGCTAGATATATATACATATATATACACACACACACACACACACACACACACACACACACACACACACACACACACGTCACTGTCTGGCAAAGGAACGTTCTGTCAGGGAACAGTCCCTCCAGGTTCTCTAAAGGTTTAGTACAATAAGTTGTTTAACTATATTTTGTATAACCTGTCGGTAACATTAAAGACTTAAAATAGAACCAAACTGAATTTAGAGAACGAAATACACATAGCAGACATATCCATCACTACATTTTAGAGTGAAGACTTGGTTTCGGGTCAGGGTAAGTCTCAAGGAAATGACGGTAAGTCAGTGTAATGGAACTAAGTGATGGAACTCACACGGTCTCTTCAGCTTCCAGCCCTCTGGCAAGAAAAACTGTGCACAGAGTTCAGTTTAAATCATTTTAGCCTCTTTTGTTCAGTGAGGTCATGTCCTCCGTTCTTCCACCACCAGACTTTGAAACAGCTTCGTTCACCCGGCTCTCTCCCACTCCCTCCTCTACTCTCACGTCTGACTGTCTTCTAAATACAGAATGATAGTTTTTTTTAAGAGATATAACTTGTCTCAAATGTTTTTTTTTCTATTTGCACTATTATCTGTATTGACTTTATTTTTGGGACAATACATTCTTCTGTTTGTTTGGTACATGTCGAGAAATTGACAATAAAGCTGACTTTGAACTACTCCGAGACAAGTCATGTCGTACTACGTCAGGAAAGTACAAGGGCACTAAATATTTTCTGCCAGAGGTCACTGGGGGTCACGCCAGAATGAGAGAGAACACGGGTTAATGCCCTTAAACTGCACTAATTTTGAAAGTGAGTCTAAAAGTTAACGGACTAATCAGACAACTTAAAAGAAAAGTTTAGACAATTTAGAAAATGTGTCTATTCTGCCGTCAGGGAAACAGGAAGCTGGGTAATGTAGTTCCTAAGAAGTGCACATCAGAACAGACACCTGTTCCCTCCACCTGTTCCTGGTCAAAATGGCAACAAATGGCCGCCATTTTGACCATCCTTCTACATTGATTTGAATGGGAACATCCACACTTTTCCTATTCTATGTGCATGATCTGACACACTGGAGTAACAGCTGTGGCTACTACATTCAACTTATTTTGATCCAACTGAAGGTCCTGATACAAAACTGGAAAGTTGAGAAGTTTAAACTATTGATATGATATGAATGAGAGAAAGCAGCTCGTGCTGAGAGCCGAGCAAACAACACAAAAACATTTTATCAGGTTCAGTGAAGAACGGATCAGATTTGGATCGATTTCATTTAGCAAAGCAGCTCAATTACAATCTACTAATAAAAGTAATATCTATATTCTAATGCGCATAGTTATCAAGCTAACCCATCCAATTACGGTGAGTTTGACAGAGAGGAAAGGTGTGTTTATGAGCAGCTTCATGTCAGATTTAAGTTTATACAACATCACATTCATTGTTATTATTGTCATAGATAATGAATGCTGCAATGTTTTGGTCCCTTCAGGTTTCAACAAATACTTAAAAGAAGCCATTAGTCTTGTTATTAAACATTTATTTTGCATTGTGTTAAATATTAAAACATTGATATACAGATTCATTATTACATACTTACATATTTCATCCCATATGAAATACAATTACAAAAAATAGATATTTCATAGAAATGGCATTATTGTTGTGTTACGAACAGAAATGTGCCAAAGTAATTATTCCCACAATCAGAGTTTATGTCTAATGAAACAGATGATACTTTCTGTGACACACAATCATTTTATAAAAGAAAAACATTTACTTTTAATAATCTCCTTGGGCAAATTCCTCTCTGCATTAAACCCATCCTTGATGAAGCAGCAGTGAGCTGCCCTGTGAGGCGCCCGGGGAGCAACCAGGGGTTAAGTGTCCTGCTCAGAGACACTTCAACGTGTGAACTGTGTGGGGACTGGGGATCGAACCGGCTACCTTGTGGTAACGGGACGACCACGCGTCCCTCTGAGCGACAACCGCCGCAGAAGTGCGGCTGAAAATGGATTTTACAGAGAGGTTTACGTTTGATCTTTTTTATTCTTCTATCATTACTTTTATTATGGTTTGTACGACATGATTTAAAGAAAGACCAAGAATAATCATCACGAGGTTCAGCGCTGCCTTTTGGCGAAAGGACATTTAAAATTGCACAGATGGAATTATTTAAAGGCCACATACAGTTTCCACTTGAGACTCTCAGGACACACAGGCGGGGATTGTAGGTCGGGGTTCAAGTCCAGGGTTGTAGTCCAGGGTTGTAGTCCAGGGTTGTAGTCCAGGGTTGTAGTCCAGGGTTGTAGTCCAGGGTTCTAGTCCAGGGTTCTAGTCCAGGGTTGTCGGTCAGGGTTGATTCTAGAGTTTGGGACGGAGGCATCCGACCGCTGGCTTGTCGGAGCAGAAGTCTTTCCACCAGGACGGCCGCTCCAGCACCCGGCTGCCCTGCATTACTGTCGCCCACAGGTTCTTGTAGAGCTACGTGAGACAGAAACAAGAAGAGGTTTTATTTTATTTAGAGCTTTCCTAAAAAAAGTCATGATCTAAACATCCCAGCAAAAAATAAATACTGGAACCATTTTCCTATTCCACCTTCAAACAGGACTGATGGGTACTGTAGAACCAACACAAAGGGGATCGTAGTGTGGGTCAGCATCGTCTTCCTGCCATGTTTTCATCTGAGAGTTCCCTCCCTGGATAATCTGAGCCACTATCATCACTTCCTTTCGAACCAGACAAGCAATCAAAGCGCCTTTTGGATCTGCACCAACCACAAGAAGAGGCAAAGCTGTCATCTGGAGGATAATGTAAACACCGCGAGCCTTTTCCAAATGTCACATCTCTTTCCACATTTCAGACAAACAACCCAAACAGTTTGGATGAATTACGACTTGGAGCCCCGATGTTATTTGTACACGACCGCAGCTGAACAGGAAATTTGTTTATGTGGTTACATTTTAATTAATCCGGAGATTCACAGCAGGATTGTTGTGATAAGTTTACAAGAGGACATGACACATGAGCAGGGTCAGGAGCCGGACTCTGTGTAATTGGATTTCCTCGTGTTGTTTGGAAGCGACGAGATTTCATTAAGATTCAGCAGGATTCATATCCAAAACAATCTGTGTTATTAAACCTGCCACTAATCTAAGGCCTCAGATACCCAGAGGCGTCATATTAACCGTGAAACAGTTGGTGTCTGGTAACTCTTTTGAAATAAAATAGCCGTGAGATAATATCCACATACGACTGCTATGACGTCTAATTCCTGAGTCCCTTTGGTAGCACAATGTGTCTGAGGATTATTTATGACTAATGGGCAAAGGACGGGAGGATTATATTCACCAGGTTACACAAACAAGTACATCATTAACCATCTACTTGTATTAGATCGATATAAGTCATAATTCACTCTCTATTTTATATTAATGTAAAAACATTTCTTACAAAGAACTTCAGTATTTTTTGCCAAACACTTGAAACGCATTATGATTATGGTTTAATTTACTTTTGCCTTAGTGCTCATTTTGACTGAACGGAGCCTGAACGCATCATGATGCTAGCTGCTAGCTCCGTTATTTAGCCACGCATGACTGCTAACAGCTGAAGTTGTTGTTAAAATAATCAAAGTCCCCCCCAATGGAAAGTGTTAAAAAGTTTTTGATCATTAACAAAGTTAAACTCATGTTGCCTATTCATGTTTTCTTTGTAGTTCTGCTTATGAGTCACCTCCCTTTCTTCTTGTATTGCTTCATACGACTGAACCATAGTGAAGACCCTCAGAGACATAACAAAGTGTTTTCCAAGGAAGATGAAGGAGAAAGTCATACATCAGAGACAGAAAGGAAGTCAGCGGTTTTAAACTATGAACCTTCTCAAACTTGTTAAATATTACAGAGCCAACATCTCAAAACCAATTTCTCTGGAATAATAAACTCGACCAGCCGTTAAGGCGGAGTAACAGAATACACCGTGGGTCTTCATTATCTCAGAGAAAACAAACCGTAGTAGAGTCTAATTTTTGGGGGTTTCAGGTCAGGAAGTGCAGAGAAAGTCACTGTCAACAAGCGTCAGAGACACTTCATGAGAAGACTCATCGCTGGACGCGTTTTCCTGGAAGAGAGAGAGACGGCAGCCAAAGCTCTGCAGTGCTCTTCCAGTAATGTGACTTAACCTGACGGGCCGGGTGTCCCAGAGGGGTCAGCATGAGGGGGCGGAGCCTCCGTGGTGGTTAATAACGGCTGATTATCTGCCTCCAGAATATTAATCTTACGAAGAGAGAAATGTGAGGACTGACAAGTTTAATTTCACCGTATCTAGAATAAAAAAATACAATTATTTAATGTAATATAGTCTGTAATAACCTTACATTTTGGCAATCTCAATTAAATTATCAAATTAGAAAAAAAGTCGAGATTCCAATATCGAAACAATAATATTTATTTTATTTATTTATCAGCCAATAATACATCTGGCACTGACCTTAATAAACAATTCATCAATCAATCATATTTTTCTTATTTTGTCTTTAGATGCTGGATCCATTCAGGCTGCGTGTGACATGTGATCTACTCGTGTAATGGGCCTGCACTTCAAATTCTAATAAATGATAATAAATACATTGCTACTGCGTGTAATATTAATTCCTGGAGAATATAAAGAGTCAAATAGTTTCTTTTGAGTATTCAGCTGGTTGGGAAAGATTAGTAGTATTTATTGAACCAAGAGCGTTCTTCCAGAAAGTTACATTGCTAATGGTTAAAACGTTAAGTTTGCTCAAATTAAAGGTCTCATCTTCTGTTCTTGACCGTACCGTACGGACACGCTTCTTATGTTCATTCATATTTTCACAATGTGAATGTACTTTGTTAGACTAAAAGAAAGCAAAATGTTTGGACGGGTGTTGTGTATCTGAAGGGTCTCACGTAATGATTTCACTGGTCCGGCCCACTTCCTCATATTGGGCTGTCTGTGGCCCATCAACTAAAATGACACCACTTGGCTCAACAATGCGTATTAAGAATTATCTTGCAAGAAAAGTCAGGCTTTTAAGTCGTGCTGCAAACATTATGGCTGTGGTTCCACTTGCAAACCGATCACGCCAGGACGCATCAAATCTCATGCCTGTACATTGGATCAGCGGGAAAACATGGACCACATGCAGCGCAGAGCTCAGCCTCTGGAGGGGGACTGTTACTGTGAAGAACTTGGAGAAAAAGATGTTTTCACCGAATAAGCAAAGCTCACTTAGCAATAATAAGACAAGCGTACTGATACTGCAGAGAGGAAGAGTAAGCAGCAAAAATAACGAAGGACTTTTATTGTGGAGATCGTCTAGAAAAGCAGCTCTTTTGACCACAGAATATTTGGTCTGGAGACACATTAGCGTGAACAGCTGCGGTCTGGCTCATCCCATCACGAAAGTGGAACCACGGCTCTGGTCTAATAAAAAGAGCGTGCACCCGCTCACCTGCCAAAGCTCCTTTAAAATGTCTTAGTGTGACAATTCTCGCAGTATTTATGCTCGTGACTTTTAATTATCGAGGCTCAATTCGCCTCAATGTGTGTGTGTGTGTGTGTGTGTGTCTTTACCTGTCCATCAGCGTTGCCTATGGGCGAGTTGAGAAGGAAATCCGAAGGCGCTAAAACATCCACCAATGTTACGGCATCATCCTTCAGCTGGAGGACAGAAACACAGACAGAGCGGTTTACGGCGAGCAGGAGCAGAATCTTCCAGAGCCGTGACTTTAAAAAAAAGACAGCTAGGAAGTAGAGAAGGACACGAGATCACACACACTGTGAAAGAGTCGAAGAGGAGGAGTGTTTCCGTACCTGGGAGCAGAGCGTGAGGATGGCCATCTGGATAAACTCTGTGGGCTTCTTTCCACTCAAGTACCCACCTGGACGGGAACAAGACTGCGTTACAAATATCAACACAATGCAAAGCGTCGGGTAGATGTAGAGTAGAATACGCACCCTGGTAAAGCGTGGCCATGTGGCTGCTGAGGCTCCACAGCCCGTACAGGGCGCACAGCTTGCTCAGCACAGGTCTGAGACCAGCTGGCGTGTCCTCATCAGAGGTCTGATCATGAAACCTCTGGAGGCAGTTGAGCTCTATGTAGGCGATGGCCAGGGAACGGCAGTAGTAAACCTGAACACAAACACGGACACACACGATATGTGTAGCTGTTGCCAGAGTAGGAGCATAAAAACATGCAACATTGTTTTGTTTTTTAATTTCTGCTTTCAGAAACCATAAATCATATTTCATGAGCTCAAGATATTTGTGGATTAAACCATAGACTGTATTTAAGAAGTAGACGTAGCCTCCTGATATTACATTTTGGTCGTGGCCATCTTGTTTTTTTGGAACCTGTGAACGGAAGTGACCATATTTGGACTGTGGCGGTGGGACGTAGTGGTAGAGTCACCTTGTAGCCCCGCCCTAAATTATACTCTGCTTTATGGTCTATTTGAATCTAAATGGACCATAATTTATTAAATGAACATCATGTTGTATTGAAGAAGACTTGAAACTAGAGATTCAGACATAAACTCATGTTAACAATGTTTACTGAGGGGATGAATAAAAGAGAAAAGTAGAGGTATTTTCTATCGACTTCTATTTCTACCAGTGGAGTCGCCCTCTGATGGCCATTAGAAAGAATGCAAAAGCTGCTCTAATGGCGTGCTACAATGGGCGAAAGGCGTAGATGTTTTTTTTAACAGTTTAGTTTACACTGAAAACTTTGGAAAGATGGAATCAGGAGATAACGTGGGTAAATATCAGAGATGAGAGTTGTTAAGGAGAGATTGCATTGACTTACAGAAGCCAGTGGAGCAGCAGCTAAACGTGGAGGTGGCGCCAGGACTTTGGTACAAATAGCTTTAGCATGTAAGCTAACGGTTTCTCCCCTCCCTCTACTTCCTGTCTCGGTTCTGAGGCAGCATTCACGCAAAGACGCCAGAATGGCAGAACAGGAAACGCTCTGTTATTCCAATTCGGGAGCATAAATCTGAGATAGCTGCTCTTACTGTGGTCACACGAAAGAGATCGCTCCAATGAGCTACTTTTTAGAGAAAGAAGTTACAGCCAAAACAGTGCATAGCTGATGAATACATTAGAGTACATATTGGACTTCATTTTCAAGATTACTTTTGAGGTCTTTTGCCTTTTAAATGTTTGGGAGTGAGTGACTATAATATGATTATACTACAAATTGCTGGTATTTGCGCCGTGAAGGACACGACATGACCAGTCTTATGTTATTTGACAGCAACCATATGTGTTTTTTAAACTGCACATGGGAAATAATTTAGTACAAATTGAGTCACACTGTTCATGACCGACTTGAGAAAACTGCACTTGTACACATTTAAAAATCAACACAGTGAATACCTAACTCTATAAACTGTTATATTACCACAATGAACATTAAAACATGTGGACGTGTCACATTAATGCTAAGTAAAACAAATACATTCTATGACTGAATCCAGTGACGCACACATTTCCGAGAACCACAACGCTCGCCCTGTCTGACACTGTGACCTCCAGTCTGCATCTTTGTGACATAACGCAAACCAGATGAAGGCAGTCAACTCTCCTTCAGCTGAAGACCATTTGTTCTCTTTGTGATCAGCTGGTTATGGCTGTCCTCTCATAATGCCTGTAAATAGTTTATGTGAAAGAAGGAACAGTGGAAATGACTAAATACAGATGGCATGAAAGAGAAAAGAAACAAATGATCCAAAAGGGTGTGTGTGTGTATCGAACATTTCATCACAGCTTAACGTCAGTACTGAGGGGAGAAGACGGCGTGTGAAACTCTACAGCCAGCAAGGACTCGCAAACTCAACTGGAGTCATCATCGGACGCGATGGAAGACCCAAAGGACGGAAGGAAAGTGTGGGTCCTACCTGGCTGTTGTTGCGGGCCTCAAAATCATCCTTCCCAGAGGCCCTCTGCTGTTCAAGCCTCCTCTGGCTCTCTTCCAGCAGAAAACACACCAGCCACTTATAAGCTGCCACTGGCACTGATGTGACAAAAAAACAGTATATTCAATAGGTTAAACTGAGAAACCACTGTGGAAATCATATATCTGCCATATTTAGATAACTGGTTGAGGAATATTTAGAAACCCTGTTGGGTTGTGAATCCTGTGAGTACCTGCAGAGTCCATGCACTCCTCCATTGTGTTTGAGGTAAACTTGGTTTCCAGGATCTTGTGGAAGTCATCCAGGAAATCCACAGAGTGAAAAGGAGACTCGATGCGCACGCCGTCTAAAAGCAGACGACACGGCAGCCGAAACTCAAGACATCAATCACAAAACCAGTTTGAGAACCGACAAGAGTAGCAGAATGGGAGAAAACAGTAATCAAAGAGCTGTCGATACATTATTGTGTGACGTTAGTGTTTTTAAAAAAGGTATTGTCCATGATCACCAAACTCACACAATACGACTAACTAACTCATACAACCTCCCTATCCCTTTAACATTGGAAGGCGCGTCAGCACTAGCATAGCAGTGGGAGATAATCATGTCGATCACCAATAAGTGATTGCCAATCAACAGAACTCAAAATCTCAAGTTCAGCCTTTTGGAAGCACTTTAGATGGCAGCTCCAGCTCTACCTCTCACCAACCGACAACAATGAAAGCTTTTTATAATCCATCAATGTCTACCGAACTGACCGCTGCGTTTGGCGTCGAGCCAGCTGAGCAGGTAGTTGCTGGTCTGTTGCAGCAACACATTGTTGTCTCCCTCGTATGTGCAGTTTGGATCGTTGTCGTTACGCAGATCACCCAGCCGGTTCACTGAAAGAGAGAGGCGGTAGTTTGGTCTCTGAGTGTGTGAGTGTGTGTGTGTGTGTGTGTGTGTGTGTGTGTGTGTGTGTGTGTGAGTGAGTAAGAGACTGACTGGCCAGGTATCCGTGACCACCGCACGCCTCCCTGCACTCCTGGATCCCCCTCTGAGCGGTCCACGAGCCCAGAGGCTTACTGGAGCAGCCGATGGCGTGGATCTCTCTGCCCATCTCTCCCTGCCAAACACACACACACACACACACACACACACACACACACACACACACACACACACACACACACACACACACACACACACACACACACACACACACACACACACACACACACACACACACACACACACACACACACACACACACGAGACTCTTGTCCATACAGAAGGATAGCTCCGGATATAGACATGCATATTGCATCTCATCTTAACTCACTTGTCTGCCACTCTTGTCTCTCATCATCTGTCCGAGCTGGAACTCAACGAAGTTCGTGTAGATGGATTTGGAGAAGTGTTCCAGAGCATATGCTGCTGCCAGGTACGGGATCAGACGCCATTGCTGGAGAAGAATAAATGTGTAACTTAAGTAACAGTTTCAGATACCTTCTGGAAGTTTCACAGGGTACTTTTTAATTTGATGAAGTAAATTTGCTATCAAATCCACTCTTGCATCCCGACCTGTAACTGGTACTCAAGAACAGGAATCTCCTCCATGTCTTTGGGTCCAAACTGTCTCCTGGTGGCTGAGAAGCGGATGGCGACAACCAGAGCCAGCTTCAGGTTCACCAGAGCCATCCTGGTGATGGACACTCTCCCCCCAGACAGGGCACCGAGAGACTCCCCGAAACGCTTGTTGGGGTCCTGAAGGGGAGGAGAGAAACGATGGAGATACATGAGGAATAACAAGAAGAAAAGAGAAACAATTTCTCTTGGTTCTAATCGCAATCCTACAAGATTATGGAAAGCTGCTTAAGACCTACAGAAATAGGAAACATGTCCAGAAGATCTCACGAACAGCTCAGTTTTCTCTAGTGACTCTTTCTCTGTCCCACATGTCCAGGTGTGCCACGCTCATGTTGTCTTTGCTCATTCAGCCATTTTTTTCTCCCTCCTCTTTGGTTATTTACTTAATTTGTGTGTTGGACTGCATCCTCTTCGTTGAGCCCTCCTGGTGGAGTGTGTACGTGGAAGTGTGTAAATGTAGGAGGAGCATACGGTATGCTGTGTGGGTACGTGTGGAGGTCAGTGGTTCTCAATCTGTGAGGCGTGACCCTCTAGTGGAGCGCAGAGGTATTACAGGTGGGGCGCAGCGGGGGATGTAGATTCTCAATTTTTTTTGTAAGAATCCTTTATTAATCCCACAGTGGAGGAATTATTCTCTGCATTTTACCCATCTTTAGTAATGAAGGAGCTTTGTGCTGCTGTGAAGCTCTGGGGCTTCAGTGCCTTGCTCAAGGACTCTTCAACATGAAACTATGGGGAGAAAACAGGGATCCAACCGGCTTCCTTGGTAATCTTTTTTTTGCCAAATATGAGCTATTTTTTGCACATATTTAACTTCATCTGCATTGTTTTAACAAACTGATTGCACATGTTATTAGTTTTTGTCAGATGGAGCAATCTGGTTTACTTGAAAAGGGATTTAAATTTTTCTTTACTCTAATAATTAAAAAAGCACGGCTGGAGAAATCTCTAAAAGTTGGACCATTTTGTTCCAATGTTGTTCTGGCTCCTCCAAAGTGGGGCGTGACAGACAAAGCTTGAGAAGCACTGCTGCAGATGGTTGTATATGTGTATGGGCATCTGTTGGTGCCGAGGTTCATGTATGCGAGGGTTAGAATTTATACTCGCCATTAGATTACCGACACTAAATGCTACCGTTGTGACTGTTTGCTTTATCATGTTTGTTTATTTGGATGTCAAGGAAGACGAGGATGTGTTGAAAACACAAAATAAAAAGTTTTAAAAAAAAGACCCGGGGTGCAGTCGACCCCTGACATGTTGCAGAACATTCCCTGCATGCGCTCGTGTGTGCGACCGGAAGCAGGGACCGACATTCAAGATCATCTCTACAGCGATTTAGCCATCGCCTGGTTGTCATTACCAGCATCTCCTCACAGCGTCCATGTGAGGCCTCATTAAATCACTGCAGCCGTAATGTGAAGACGGCGCTTCACTGCCCAGCAGTTAAAGGATGCCTCCTCCATTTGTTTATGCACATCTGTGCCTGCATGTGTTTGCAATAAGATGGGTTTCTTGAAAGGTTTGTAATTGAACCAGCGCTTCCTATAGAACATGCAGCTGAAATAAGATGGAGAAATGCATGCGTATTCGTTTTTTTATTTCCGTTTATTGCCATTTTGTAGTTTATAAATCCCCAAATCAACCCACAGAATAACTCCAATATTAACCCCAGCATCCGCTCAAGATGAAATAAAGATAACATGTATACAATGACCTCATGTAGATGAGAAAATAAAGGAGATTTTTATCTCAGTGAGGCTTTTCCTGGTTAAATAAACTTAAGTGAGTTAATTAACTGAGGAGTGGAAAAAAAAGCATGAATGAAAAAAGCTTTTCACTCGTACTTGGAATATTTTTAGTAGTTTTGGTTTTATGCGTGCAGGTCTCCATCTCTGGGACTTCTGCCTGCGCCATGAACCAACCTCCATAATGTAAGTTATAACTCATATTCACAGACTAGATTATTGCCTTTGTACGAGCCAAGTATGACATCATAAAGCATCATAAAGAAACCATTTGATTTGTCTGCAAGTTTCCAGCTTCACAGCACAACAACAAAACTTTCATTGGCAATTTTTCCACCTGAAAAATCTCATTTCATAATATAGTAAATACTAGCTATTTTATGTATAACACACATTCAAACACCATTTGTGTTATTTAACCGTTTCTGGTTTCTTAATGTAATAAAACCAAAGTTTATCTGGTTGACAACTCAGCGGCATTCTTTCTTTGAGTTGTAAACGGGTTTCTGTGACATATAGAAGGAGTGTTTCCATCCTGCATCCAGGTGATGACCCAGCTTCCTTCTTCTCTCGTCCCGATGCAATAAATGGAGTAATTTTTCCATACCAAGGTGGAAATAATTTTCATCCAGTCTTCCCACTCTGAATTCAGACCCACACATTGTACTATACTCGCGAACATTTCAGCTTTCTGAAAATTGTTCCCCAAAATGTCTCACCCTTTTATCAAGACTTCTTATGGCAGCCGAAACAGCTGCAAGAGAGAGTTTGCTTTCTGTTGCCGTCATCTTAGCCGCTGAGAGTTTAGCGTCCATGACAGCCGGCAAAGAAAAGCACTTAAGAAACCGGCAGAATCCGACCGAGCTAAAGCCATTACCAAATCTATTGGCTGCAGCCGTGAGGACAGAGAGCGTTCAAAACATGGTAGACGTGCTTGATAGAAAGGCAACAAGTATCCTATTTCAGTATGAAGATCATGCTCGGTCTTTATGATCAGAATAGCATCCTCAGTTGCTCTCACCACAGGAGGGCGGAGCTCCAGAGCTATGTGACGGCAATACCCAGCAACGCCCCTCTGAGAGTCCCACAGCCACGAATCTGGCACAAGTACTGACAGAAGAAGCAGCAGACTGGACGCTAGAGCGGCCCAAAGTCAATATCCCAGTCACCACAGATAATACCAGGAACCAAATAAATGATGCTGTGATGGAAGCCCATCAGACCGCAGATAGCTTGCTTTGCACATGTGATCATTTTAGCACCCGGATGGGGAATCTCAGTGGACCAGATGAACCGCCTCATTGGCAGAGTCGCGGGTTGGTTTCAAAGAGCAACACCCTGGCTGCATGGCGCAAAGACCTGCACTAAAGGTCAAAAGGTCAAGAGCGTCACACATTTTTTGGTGCATATTGTATTATTACATTTTCAAATGGTCATCATTTCTCAGAAAAGTGTCTCAGAGACCCCAGATCCTACATATTATAAGTGGACGGCCTTATATAATATGACTAACACAAACACATTTCAGTCCAAGACAGGCTTTTAAAACATTCACGAATGTCCTTCCCTAATAACCAAAACCTAACATTTGACATCCAAATGTGCATCATTTTTCATCTGAAAAAGCCTGAAGGATTTAATGAAATATCTACACAGGTGTATAGAGGCTCATCTCCAGCACCATCACTCCAGTGTTCTGATGGTACATCGTGTTTGCTAATCGCCTTTGAAGACTAATGGATGATTAGAAAACCCTTTTGCAGTGATGTTAGCACAGCTGAAAACAGTTCTGCTGGTGAGAGGAGCTATAACACTGGCCTTCCTTTGAGCTAGTTGAGTATAACGGTAGGGTATGTTAAACTATTTTAAATATGCAATGCAAGCTGCGTTTTGTTACTCAGTAGCTAAACTTGCTCATTAACGTTACTGTGACAGAAGGAAAAAAAGAAATGATTTAAATCACCTTTATTTTTAGAGTCGGCTATGTGTAGAAGTCAAGAAGCTAATCTCAGCAGATCAGTTTCCCTCAGTTGACCGTCATCTCTCCACGCTGCGTTTGAGACATGTGTAAAGGCTACCACAGCCTCACGCACGTGAAATACATTTTCCAGACGTTTTGTTATGTAACGTGCCAAAATGAACCTCATCTGTTGGGTCTGTGTCCTCACTGCCGGCGTCTTTGCTCGGCATGAGATTATTTGCCAGGTAAGAAACACTCACACAAACTACCTTTTAAAAAGGCTCGGAGTGGCTGTCGAGTGCTTTCTTTGGCCATCAGTGAAATCCTACTAACCTTGAATGGAGTAACGTAGCGGCCATCGGGAGTAACATCTCCAGTCTTGTTCAGCAGATTCTCCCGAGGGATCCTCACATTATGAAACAAAGCAAACCTGAAGGAAAAAAGATGGAATGCTCTTTGGTTACACTGACGATGTGTGCGGACCACTAAAGCAGGACACGTATAGAAATGATAGTGTTCCTTATGAAAGGCAACATGTTCACAATCACATGCAGGATAAGCAGTAATATCGGTAAGATAGAAGAATGCCAGGAAATTAACCTTGAAAAGAGTATTGAGGTTCAACACTAGCCCTATTTACTGTGATATTTTAGAACTATTTAAGAATCTTAGGTGATAAAATGATTTAATTGGATACATTTCTTCCCCAACGTGAACAAGACTGCCGGTTTGATGACGATAAATTGGAGGAAACCGCCTTTCTGCATGTTTTAGTCTCAAATGTTTCCTGCGGGTCTGACGTAAACTATGACTGCAGCACCATCTAGTGGCTCACTGAGGTACTGACACACACATGACGCCGCTTTACACGACCAGTGGATGCTGTTAAAACCACAGCAGTTTGAAGTATAACATAAGTAGAAGGGTTTCTAGATGGCCAAGTAAGCCTCTTTGTCTTCCTACCTATGTATAAAAACGTGTAAATATTGATCAAGTTGGACTCGCCTTTATTTATCTAATCTTTTATTTACCTTGGCAACACATTAAGGTGGGGACCTCATTTACAGAGTAAAAGAATAAATTGACAAAAAAAAAATCATCAGGACCTCAGGACTCAACGATAAGAGTTAAATAAAATATAGCATGTCAGGCTCATGTATCTAGCAGCCCACTGCCAGAAGTAAACTTCTTTGTTTCCAGAACTGAGGACGTGAATTCATTGAGGAGGGAGCCGTTTTATATATTCTATTGTTGTTTTACCACTTGCGTTCGGTTGGAAATGTGTTCTATAAATAAACTAAACGGCAGCAGAAAAAGATAAAGTTCATGAGCTGAAGTGGAAGCCAGCATGTCAATTATCCTGAAACAGGAATTCAGTTGGATGAGGCAGAACCTACAACTATGTGTTGTGAGGTGCCACCTGCCCCTCAGGACTATCTAATCATTCACACACACACTGCAGGCTCAGCCTGTTTAAGGCCAAAAAGACATCGACATGGACTAGCGATCCGAAGATCGAACTGCTGATCCTCTGATTGAAGGACGACCCGCTCTCCCACTGAGCCACAGTCGCTCCAGCTGTTTTTTTCCTTCTGCTGAACTCTGTTTTTCAAAGCCCACATTTACTTTGCCATTCCGGTTTTCTGGAAAGTTCGGTAATTCAGAGCTGTTAGTGTGAGGGTTTTGTTTATTCTTCTGGCCAACCTGACCTCTTTCGCTTCCACTTCGGTGATTGTAGTTGGTTTATTACTGAAAATTATCTTTTCGTCAATGGATGTTCAACGTTACTTATGGAGTCCCTTTTCATTTTTTCAAAGGTTTTGGGTACATGTGTCATGTTACTTCTTAGACATATCATATGGGCTACAGTAAACAGACAGCCACTATATGTCAGGCTATAGAGAGACGATAGCGTCAAGCAGGTTCAATATCCCCTGTACAAGTTAACTTAAACCCCTTAAGGACTGCGTTCCTGCCGGTGGTTCCTGCGTGAGCCCCCGATGTCTCTCTCGGCTGCCACCTACCCGTTGTCCAGTCCGTTCTGTCCCAGCTTCTTGCCCATGTCTCCAACCAGCACACCGGGCAGAGCGAGCAGCGTCTCGGTATCTCTCACCTGCAGCACAAAAACAACACCAAGTAAATTATTTTAAGTTGGCCAATGTGCATCATCTCTGGTCCACATTTAACACTTGTTGACTATTACTTACTTAAAAAAGACATCATTGTTCAAATGTGGCAGTTTTATGAGAGTCCACATTGTCGTGTTTTGTGCAGAGGGATTAAACCTCAAGAAGGCCATAATGTTCTTGAGGAACGTAAATTGCTTTCCATAATTAAACTCTAGCTTGGGTACATACCGTCACTTAAAAAGTGAAGTTTTTCTTTCATGTATATCAGAACAGTGGGATCTATGTTTGCATTCATCACTGTCCCGGCAGCTCAGCCCTACTTTTAGTATGTCACCATGCTTTGCACCTCATCCATCTGAAGAGAACGAGGAAACGATTTGAGGACAATAACTACACTTTAAAATAATGGTTCCATGTGTTCTTCCGAAACGGCTGAGAGTCTATCCAGAAGCATTTGCTTCTGAAGACCCCTTTTTTTGAATGAAGGGATTTTGAAGGGTTCTCTGTAAGCCTACGGGACGCATTACGAGCCTTTAAATTCTTCTGGGATAGTTGAATGCATGTGTCTCTAGAACAGCATTAGCCTGCAACGTTAATAGGGAATGAGCTAATAAATTGCACTTTAGGGAGATACAATGAGCGCACCTCTATTTATATTTGAATACCACTCTTACGAAGTATAAATCATGCATATCCTCGGGGAGAGAGGATGCTAAAGTGCGTTTTATTACATTACATTTCATCTAGCTGACGCTTTTCTCCAAAGCGACTTACATTAAGTGCATTCAACGATGAACACAAACTCAGAATAACAAGAATCAAGAGAGTACAATTTCCTCAAGAAAGTTAAACTACAAAGTGCTCTCAGTAAGTGCCATTTAAGTGCTACTAAAGTGCTAATTTGTATATCTTCTTGTGACGTTTTTGAGTGTTTAGCTCGCAGTTTAGCTACAAGCCGATTGGCACAAGCCGAGAGGAGTGAATGAGCTGGGGGTGTCCTGTTCTACCATGTCCTGAAGTGGACCCGATTTACGTAAGTAAATAAGTACCAATGTTTTGAAGCGGATGCTGCAGCCACCGGTTACCAGTGAAGGAGTAATGTGGGTTAATTTAGGTTAAAGACCAGTCGATGCTGCTGCATTCTGGATGAGCTGCAGAGGTCGGATGGCTCTAGCAGGTAGAACTGCCAGGAGGGAGTTACAGTAGTCAAGGCGCGATCAGAGTCTGGACGAGAACCTGTGCCGCCTTCTGAGTTAGAAGGGGAGGGAAGGGGAGGTATTGTCCTTGTGTTGCACAGCATGTACCAACAGGAACGTGTTGTTGCGGTAGGTTTAGTTGGCAGGTTTAGATCATTATCAGGAATGAATCACATTACCAGAGAAAACATAAGCAAAGGTGGACCTCATTAGGTGTATGGAGCGGTGATGTACGTCCCAATGGGACTTCTGGCAGCTGAGAATCCGTCAACTTAAAATTCGTAACACAAAACAAAAAAGCAACAAAATGGTCTTTTTAGCCAGCTCTTAGTATCACAATAGCTCTCAAACTATATCAGTAACAGCTTAAAACGTGTTATTCCCTCAAAAGTTATTTCAACTTCTTTCACTTCAATACTTTGAAACACTTCACCTGCTTTCAGTTATTCCTTTATCTAACGAGTTCACAGATGATCAACTTCCCTGGACAACTTCTGACGGACTTTGAATTTTATCATCGTCACACTGCTCTGCACTCGTAAACTTTGGCAACAGCGAGTCTTCTGATATGCGGTCATATGCATCTGATGTGTGGCGTCACATCAGGTACAATTATGATATGGCCAGCTATAAATTGGTAAAGGAGGTCAAAGGTCAGAGTCTCACCTGCACAATGAAGGAGTGTAGGCCGTGGCACACCTTGTCCGGTGTGTAGAGCTGAGCGAACAACACGGCGTGGGTTGCGGTCTTGCCCAGGTTCCCCACCCAGAACTTGGCGGCCTCAAAGTCCGGAGAGTTGATCACAAACTCCTGCGCAGGAGAAAGTTGGATATAGCTAGCCATTTAGAAGAGTGTGTGTGTGTGTGTGTGTGTGTGTGTGTGTGTGTGTTTGTTGACCTGGGTTGCGGGGTCATACGTTGCCGTGGTCCTCATGGCTCTAGTGTTGCTGCCGTGGCTTAGCTCAGTCAGTGCAAAACAACCGAAGGTCTGCGAAGACATACGTGGTGGTGATGATGATGATGATGATGATGGTGAGGAATATCACCTGAGTAACATTAGGTGGAGCTAATGGCCGAGTGAAGCTGTGCCGAACTCTTACCGTCATGTTTTCTGTATTTTCGACAAACTTGCTGTGTCTTTTCGATCCTGTGTTGGCAACAGTCGCTCCGAACATCTGAATCAGAAGTTGTTTTTAGCATCTTTGACTGGGAAGTCTACGACGATGCTAGCAGTACCGTGATGCCTGTAATGCTCTTTACACACGAATAAACTAGAGTGGGTCAAATTAAAATGGTTAAGTAGCTTAAAAGATGGTTTTGGATTTGCTGTGAAAACATCGTCAAACAACTTTATTTTCCAAAACCCATTTTTACTGAACAGAGTATGAATGTATAATGATGAACCTCACGTGAACATCCGCTATAGCTATGCAGATTTTAACAAAGATGAGTTGGCATCTCCCCCCGTCTACTAAAATTGTATCCCCATCATCCGTCAAATGGTGTTTCCCTTCTGTTAAAATGATAGCGCTGCCCTCGGCGATGGATTAGGGATACGGGTTGGTTCATGTTTAAGTCAGACGGTGACCTCCGGTTCTGACGAGTAACTTGCATTCTCTCTACCGGCCATCAGGGGGAGACTCCTCTCAGTAGACATTGCAAAAGGTTTATAGTCTCAGCAAAAATGCACACTCACCCCTCTGTTGAGCATGTACTTGGCCAACATGGCCCAGTCATACATGCCCAGACTATCGCTGAGAGCAATAGTCTTCCAGGGGTTCGCCATCACCTCTTCTCTTTTGAGGAAGTCGTAGCGAAAGAGCTGCTTCACCCTGCAGATGTGGAATCAGACGCTTTATTTTTCCTCTGTATATTATACAGAAAAAGATGCGATAGTTATAACTGAGGATGTTGTTGGTGGTAAAATGTTACTGTATGTCGATACCTGAGGAAGGTCAGCTCCCTCATTTTCGCGAGAGGGATGTCTTCCCCGGGCTGACGCGCAAACAGAGGGTCGCCCTCAAGTGCATTGGACACGTGTTGCTGTAGCACAGAGAAGGTGAGACATGGACAGGGTAAGATATGTGGAGGAACATTCAGAGGACTTCGAGCACCAGAAATGTACTCTTGTCATGGTGCTTGTCGGCAACAGCACGCTGTTTACGTACGTAACAAACGCGCTAAACCTAGACGTTGATCTTTTCCTGAACTGAACAAAGTATTTTTGTTTCCACGACTTAAACAACTTGTTCTGTTTCAATTCATTCATCGCGTATTGAAAGATAACCCGTTGCAGTGTCGTTTTGTTTGTTTTAAAAAGGCCTTGTAGGCCTCTAATGCACTACACTCAAACCAGAAGCAGGAGCGCCTTCGCGACAGCGTATTGCCACATAACCGTGGGTTTGTAAATGCCCCTTAAAAAATAAATCGCCTGAAGCAAATGTGTATAACTATTCAACTTCATGAGAAAAAAAACGCAAAGAGCATTTGATGCCGACGGCTACCTTGAATGCCAGGATGTCCGCTCCCTCTATGAAGAGGAGCATGTCCTTCCAGTTGAAGGAAGCTTTTTTCCTGTAAATGTCCAGCGGACCATGGGGGAGGTCTGCCACGACGTTATCCATGGCCTTCTCCCTGGAAAGATACAAGAGAAGAAATCATGTAATGGCAGCGGTGGAAAGAAAAATCCGATCTCTTAGCTCAATACCCGTACAACACAAGTTATCAAAGGAGTAATTGGTTTTCACTAACTTTAATTTAGTTTGAGAATGTGGAGCTTTTGCACTGTATGTAAAAGGAGTCTCTGTGACAACATTTAGATGCAAGACCTTCAGTAATATAAATGTGTTTAAGTTAAGACGCAGGCACTCTGGGTGAAAAATGTAAAGTCAGACAGGTGGTTGTAAGTGCCCAGGTAGTGAGACATTGTTCCTAACTCACTGACACAAACACACTAAGTTAAGCGGGGATCAATAGAGGACTGAGGGTAAGGGTCGCATCCTGCTCTGGATTGCACCTCTGTGCAGAGTTAATTGCGCATGCGCACCACGGTCTGTTCCACCGGGAGATGGAGCGACCGCCGCTAGTCCGTCAACACACCGTGTGTCTTAATGGGTTCACGAACGTGACGACCTCCACGGCTCTTTACCTCACGGTGCGCACTGTTCATCTGAACGCAACGCTAGTTAAAGCGCTAAAATTCCGGCGGAAGGAGAATTGATGTCTTCGTATACAGCGAGTTAGCTATTGAGTTACGTTTCAGCTTTAAGTTCACTGAACGCGTTCACGTTACGCGGTGGCAGCAGTTAAAGTGGGTTGAACTGTCAGTTAAAAAAAAAAAGTGTGCGGACGAAGAAAAGACATTTCCGTTGAGTCTTACCTTCTGGTTCTGTGTCAACTGTCCCAGTTAATATCTCCGTGTCTCTTCTTCGACAGCTGTCAAAACATGTATGTGTTTCGTAAACCTTTGAGCACCAGAGGTGGCTCTTCTTTTTCTTTTTTCTTCTTCTGCTCTTTTTTCTTCTTCGATGAAGTTTTAACGGCAGCTTGCATTCTATTGGTTGCATTACTGCCCTCTTCCGGTTTCAGTCGGTTCCTTTTGTTGTCCTCCGTACTAAACCTTCCCCATTGCTCCCATTAATGAAATGAGAAACCAGTCAAGTACGGACTCCTTTCCTTTGTCCTTGTTTGACTTCCATCATTTCTGCAGACTAAATTCCTTTAATCTTTCAGTTATTTTGTGACTTTGACCCTTGCTGTCAGTGTTTACACTCCCCTATGGTGTGTTATGTGCGCACACCATACGATGCTTGCCCTATTTCTCCAAATTGTTTAATTCTATTCTCAAACATGGATTATAGTAATTCCCCACCATCAATTATGTCCTTTCAACCCACACTCCCTCTTCCACATACTAATTTGGTACATGCATTTCTTTCCTCGTACCCAGTACTCAATAGGCCAGGGGAACCCTTGTTTTACAAATTTAACAAAAAACCTCCTTGTCCTTCTTTCCTACCTCGTCTAATTGTTTCATATCCATACATTACGCAGCCAAAATTTAGTTTTAACCATGATTCTTGTGTCTTGTATGGTTTTCTCCATCCCGCTCTTTACATTTCTTCAACTCCTGTTCAATCACAATCCACACATCTTGCATTCCAGTTTAAGTATTAGGGACAATTGTTATTATCATCAACCATTGATGAATATGATTCCCGGCTCGCCTGTGAACATTAGATTGTCTCTTACTTAATCCTATTTCAATCCTATCCCATCAAAACAATAGCCCGCTGCTTTAGAGATTATTTGGATCCTCTCAGTTTCTGATTTATCCTCAGAAGTTGCGTTCATCACCACTACTGTAAAAGCCACTAGCTTCTTCTTCTCTGCCCATACCCTGATTCTATCATTCCTTGCTGCCTCTACTTTTACTTGACCTTTGCTCCTGAGCTCCTCTGACTGCTTCTCCTGCCTCACCAACCAAACTGCATCTGCATAAGATACTTTTCCCTTCACTCGTATTCCTTGTACTTCCGCCTCACAACCCTAAGCTATGCAGCGCTGTTTCCCTCCACAGTAGCAGCACCAATCCACATGTTCTCCTCCACACCGAATTAAACATATAATCCCTGTGCCCTACTTTTAAACCTCTTAAAAAGTTTCTGCTTTTAATCTGAAGGTCTGAGGTGAATACACTTTACCACAAACAGGAGCATCGTTTATCACATTTTGGATCCAGTTTCCTCACAATCAGGATTACTTCTCGTCTCATCTGCGTAAGAAAGTAGCCTTGCCTAGAAATATAAGTTGTGCAACTAACCATATGATTTAGAGCAATGTTAACACCAGAGCATTGTGAGTTGCACAAATGTTTAAGTCAAGTTATGTACATAATCTGTTTTTGACACCATCACAACACATTAAGGAAAAGCCTACTTAATTATGGAAGTGTGGGAACCACTCCCTTTCTCAAGTTCAGCAATTTTGCCGTCACCATCTTGGATAATGACCGTCGCCATGTAGTTTTTTGGCAAACAATCAACAGAAGTGACGAAATATGGAATGTGGAGGAGCGGTGAAGAGACGCCATATACAGCTCTGGCAATGGCAGCGACCTTATGGTCTTTTTTCTTTAAACTTGACCGTAATTTATGAAATGAACGTGATTCAATATTAGGGATAAGCTCCAGATTTAATATGCCTCAATAGGGTGAGTTATGGTTGTAAAGTTCCCCGGAGAATGTGGAGATATATTATATATAAATAACCGACCATCCTGCAAGTACACAAGTGCATCAGCAAAAGACTTGAAAAGAGAAAAGGACCAACGCATACTGGATTGAGGAGGAGACAAATCAAACAACATAATGCAAATGACAAGTCAAACATCAAGTTTAGTGATTACACCATATATATTTGTGATCTGGCAAACAACCAACACACTCTTGCCAGGTCTTGCACCTGGAATCTTCCACCCAATGGATGGATGTGTTACTATTACACCACAAGAGTTGGTTTTTATTGTTTTTTTCGAACACAAATACAACAATAAAACACTTAATTATATTAGCCTAAACAACATACGGAACTATTTACACATGGGCTTAAAAGGCTTCATCTAACAGGGTGTGTGCAGGAAGCAGCTATATCATTAAAGACTCTCGAAGACATTTTCATGCCACAGTTGAACAAAATGTTATATTTTTGCAATAAAAAAATAATCATTTAATGAAAAAAAAAACCCAGTAAGATTTGGACTTTAGGAGGGTTAGTTGAGTCCAGGTTTCTTTTGTCAATGATGATGCATGTCAATCAAACCACAATACATTTTTTACTCTCAATAAGTCTTTGCTTTCATTTCGTCAGTACCTCTTCATAAACAACATTGCTAAGCGCTTCTTTTTTCTCTCTTCATTGAGCAAGAATGCAAAGCCTGCTTGACCTGCCAACGCTGCCACATTCAACTGATTATGCTGAAAGAAGTCTGTTGTGCAAAAGACCCTGACAACATATGTCAACTGGCACTAAGATTTATTCAATGTGGCAAAGCAGCTATTCACCAGAAACTGCTTTTGCTGCAGAGTGAATGGAAAGATACCAAGATACTGCAACCAAGACAAGAGGCAAGATCTGATCGATATTATACCTTGATCCATTGAAGCTTCCATTGTGCTGGTTGAAGTTTCAAAGTAGCATGATTGTCATTCCTTCTTTTAAAACATACTTCTTTCCTGGAAAGATCTTTGTCATGTAATCATTGACCACGTCCATGTCAGAGTTGGTCGAGCACAGTATGGTGAGCTCAAATAGCCACTTGCGCTCGGCAATGTTGATCTGGATGTCTTCATGTACCCAACGAACGATATCCTTGAGTCTTTCACCACATAGAGTGAGTGGTTCGCTCAGCTCAACAGCAAAATTACCCGCCTCTACAATCACAGGAATGTCCAGATGGAATTTGGTGCTTCGCTCTGTTGTTCTCCAGCAGCCTTAGTGATCCTCCTTTTTTTGGTAAAGATGAAAAATCTCAACATTCCTCTGCAGCTAGGAGCGCTTCCAGCATCTTTTTACTATCTAAGTGTCATAACCATAGGGCGCCTTGGTCAGGATTCGCCTTCAATCCCCGTTGCTTACTGTTGTGATGCCACCAAATGGCTTTTCTGAACCCTGCAGCCGCGAATGCACAACAATCTATCATCCACACTTACTCCACCACTATGACGTGTCATTCTGAGGTGTGACGCAGCGCTGCCATCTTGGCTCAACTTGTAAGTAAACTTAGGCAGAAAGGTAGCAGCAGTACCATGTGCAGCTGTTGCAGGGGGCCCCGTGCTCAGACTTTGTTAAGAATTTGATCATTTAGTGGCGCTATTCCTTTGAGGCTATCCGCTCGTCCTTGTTGACTTCTTTGAAATTAAGTAAACTTCAGTCAATAAGCCGGGGTCAACCGCTGCAGACCACATGCTTGACTGCAGAGCCCCGAAGCTCCGCCCACGCTGCTGCACAGAGCGCTGTGTGCTTGTTTACTAAAAGTTTCTTAATATTGAAACAGTGGCATTCAAAGTGCACCAATTGCAATACATATGAATGAGAGGATCTCGAGATATGCAAAGAGAACACAGACAGACAGACTTTATGAGATGTGTTTGGGCGCCATAAATGGGCTGTGATACCATAATAGTAACAGTAACAGTGACAATAGAAATAGAAAGAGCAGGAGCAGTTTGCGTGGCAGCTCCCCGACAGTCATCACAGATTTTTTTCTGTCTCCATGAGTTGGCGGATCAAGCAGCCATTTGATCCTCTTCAGTATTCGCTACTTCCTAGACACATCTGCTTAATTTGGTCCTTCTCAGCTCCTGCTAGTAGCAGCAAAAGAGACAATGAATCAGGTTGATCCCGAGCTCCTTGGCCGAAGAGGAGACTTCATCATCACAGTGACCATCGCATATGTCTTCCATGTTGTAGCCAGTTTTCGTTTTCAATCAGGCCTCCACATCCATACCGATTACCTACCCCACCGGTAGGAAGACCAATATCCTCAAGCAGCAAATATATCTGCCCCTCTGTGTAAAAAAAGTCTGCAAAGTTAAGACAGAAATTATTGAGTTTCATCTAGCAAAAAAGATCATTCTTCAGATCCCCAGTTAAACAGGGACTTATCCATCAAAACGTTTCTTGAACCCTTTGGTATCTACATGACATAATCTATTGTGTAAATCCAGGAGTAGACAGATTTGCTACTTATTTGGCACTAATTGTCAAGCTAAAGCAGAAATATATAAAGGATTATTTTCTGCTCATGCCACACATTTTTCTAACTTTTACTCACTCAACTGAACTGGTTGTTTTTGGACACCAAATAACTAGTTAGAGCTGAACCCATTTCCCGCAACACCTCTGGTAATTTAGGTCACACTTCTCCTCTTTGACTCGAATAAAAACTGTATATACGAAGTGAAAGTAGAAATCACGACATAACCGATTAGTTCATAGACTGCCGTTGAGAAGCCTTATGTTCGATGACTTTTCCATCAACCAAATCAAGTGAGAAGTAGGGTAATTTCCTCATAGACTTCCATACAATCAGACTTCTTTCGCACAGGGATGAGTCTTCCCGTGCTGGTTAGTAGAGAGAATGCAAGTTTTAAGACACTTTGCACAGTTTCACTCTGCAGAACTAAAGGTTGCTGTCTAGTCTACTATTGTTACAGCCTCCACCAACCTGGCCTTAATCTGCCTCACCCACAGCTTCTTTCCCTTGCCACTAACAGGCAAGGCCGACAATCATATGCCAATCACTCCCAGGCCGTCTGCCCCCGTCCAGTATCCCATCCTGGCAAAAGAACCAATTTGGTTTAGCATCTTTTTCATTCAAACTGTTTTCTCACTCTCATTTTTGTTTGTAAATCATCTTCTAATTGGTTTTTCACATGGATTTTGTGTTTGGGTCCTCACTTCCCCAACCATTACTTACGTGGTAATCTACAGTCCACCTTGAAGAGCCAGAAATGGTTTCTGCGTTGTTGGCGAAAGAGATAAATAAAGAATTGGCCTATTTGAGGCCTCTCCATTGCTAGTCTTCCAAGTCTAGTAGACATAGCTACAAGAAAGTATCTGTCCATCAAGTCATTATCATTATGCAACTGAGAACACCAATAAAACTAGCTGGAGACTTTGCATTACCGTAGTTGTTACCGAAGCCCAATCAGTGGCTTCTTTTTAGCAACAGGTGAGAGACCAAATTTTATTTTTGGGTGTGCCTGACATTTGGCGGCAGGAGTAGCCGATGTAACTTAGTGTCTGAGGTGCATTGCTAAACAAAGTCGGGGATCCATCCTCTGTCGCCACATTCTGAACCAGACCCTGCTTTATCATTTATTTTACTTTCAATGGAATCATAATTTACCAAAGGACCATTGTGCTGCATTGAGGACACCTTGAAACTCGCCATTGAGACCATACTCATGTTTACAATGTTTAGTGAGGTAATGAATCGAGTGAGGAGTATGGATATTTTCTTTTGGACTTCAATTGGACTTTTTTTGCCAACTGAGAAGTCTCCCCCCGCTGGCCATTAGTAAGAATGCAATTTAAAGGCACTTACACATTGGCTCCATTTTTCAGATCCAGAGGTTGCTGCCTGGTAATGTACGCTGCTAGAAGATGTGTAGTGAATATATCAAAACAAATTAGTTCCAATACTAGTGAGTGAATAATTCAATGTGAGTCAATAAAATAAACTAGACTCATGTTATGGTTACACTACGAGCATTAAATCTGTCCAAAAAAAGGTTTGGGGGTCAGTTTTGTAGCTTTCCATCACTAGCTTCCATTAAAAAGGACTCGTAGCCTGTTGTTGCTCGTAGTGTCAACAGTTTACAGCCATGCTGGCAGCTCTGTGAGGCTGTACTTAGGCCCAAAACTGCTTTGAGATGGATGCTAATGTCACCATGCTAACATACTCACAACTAAAATGCTAACATTCTGATGTTTAGCAGGTGTACTGTTTACCATCTTTGTCGAATGTGTTAGCATCCTAACATTTGCTTATTAACAAATAAACACAAAGTGTAGCTGAGGCTGATGGGAATGTCGTTGGTTAGGTCAAATTCAGACTTGGTGCTGGTACTAGATGAGAGTCATGGGAAAAAACACGGAATATCGGAGTAACATTAATGTTCAGTGATCTGCTAGCGTGGTTAGCAACTATATATATATATCCTTTGTGGTCTTTACAAATTTGTCTTCCTATCCACAAATACTAACCAAAACGAATTGAGAAATGTCTCTTCGTCCAAAGGCATCCCGTTGTCCCAGTCTGAGTAATGCTGCCTCCTATTATGGTTCTCACCACTTTAAGGTGAAGTGTATATGCAGAGAATGAGAATGAGAATTGCATTTGTGCTGTATAGTACAGGATAGGAACAGTTTTCTCTGTGACTTCAAATTTATTGATATGCTTGGGAGAATATTTTCTATAAATACAAATGTCACTGCACAACAATCCAAGTGTTGTGCTACAAAAATACTTTCATATCAAACTATAGTCATGAAAACTATGTTAGGCAGCCACAGAATGAATAAACAGTAGTGGAAAAAAGGACTTCGATCCTTTATTTAAGTAAAGCTATCTGTACCACAATGGAATACTGCATTCAGAAGTTTATGCAAGTAAAAAGTATCAGATGTAGTAAAATCCTCATCAGTGTTTTTACATTATTATATTACTGTTGCATTAGGACTAACCTGTTATTGTAAATGTCTCATTTCTCCACGTATTGCTGGTGTCAAACCCTTCAAGGAATAGTTCAACATTTTTGTGGGACTCGTCTAATTTTTGGTCAGAACCAGGCAAGCTGCATGTCTGTGTGTCAAGCACAGAGCTGGGGACAATACGTTGTTAGCCTAGCTTAGCACAAGGAAGGAGGAGTACGTGGTGCCTGCCTCAGTCCAAAATTCTAAACTACAATTAAGCCAACCAACACCGCTAAAGCTCACTGATTAACATTTGGACAGAACCAGGCTAGCAGTTTCCTCCTGCCTCCAGTCTTTATGCTAAGCTACGATAACAACTCCCTAAACCCAGCTCCACCTCAACACAAAGACTGATACTGATATCCATTTTCTATTTTAACTCTCTGAAAGAAAGCAAATAAGAATTGAACTATTTTTTAAAGGCACAGACGTGATACCAATAGGCCTATACATTCTAAGTGAACTCACGACTAGAAAGTAAATAAGAGTATTTCCAAAAAATGTTGAACAATTCCTATAAAAGGAGGAAAATAACGTGAAAGAAAACACAGACTCGTCACTTGTCTTTACTTAAAATACAACAAATGAGGAAGGTTTGTTCATGTTCCTCCTTCTGGAGGTCCAATGCATTACCAATCAAGCCATGATAAAGCAATCACTACAAATCAAGCACAGAGAAAGATTAAATGTACAGAGATAAGGATTTGCATCACCGAGTGCATATTAAAATAAAGTCTTTGAAGCCTACACATTACTATCATCACACTGGCTAGCTTAATCTCTAGCAGTGCATCTTATTTATATTTTGCATGTAACAACGTTAGTCTTTAAAGTAACTAGTTACTACAGCAGTTGGGTTAATGTAGTGGAGTAAAAAGGACAATAATTCCCTCTGAAATGTAAAAGTATAAGGTTTCACAAAATGGAATTACTCACAGAAAGTACTTAAAAACTAGTATACTAAACGTACTTTGTTACTTTTTTTTGTTTTTATCTCTTGGCTTAACTAACCCAAAACCTGCATTACTCCCTCAGAGCACAGCCATTTCAACCTCTTATTGTGTTATTCTTATAGTTGTTAAAATATAGTCTTATTTTCAATGCCACGGTATACTGATGTACAAACTCTCTTACATGTCATTTGTCAAATGGTTCAGCTTTGGAGAAACATTGTCAAACCGACAGAGAAAGCTTATCCCACATGACACTGGATGATTGTTTCTGGACATCAAGATGTGCGACAAGAACATGGGTTTTTTCACTGAAGTCAATGCTACTTTACAGGAGATGGGAGCTATATCTATTATTGCCAAAGACAACTAAAGTGCATGCTGCTTTACCCACTAACTTAATGGCTTGTACAGTAAGTCATAAAACATATATTAATATAACACTTCACCCTATAATACGTATAGGGTCTGCAGCACAATGTGTTAGCATTTTATTCACTTGTATACAATGTATACAATGATCACATTTTTCCAACAAAGTGCTATAAGTAACCCAAAAAACTCAAAAATGTAATTCAGCGTCACATTCAACCACTGGTTATATTACCTTTGATTTTTGTCTGTGTACTATGGGGCTACAAAAAAAAGACAAACATTTAACTTAACTTTTCAACTAAAGCTGATGTTGCAAATAAAAACTCTCGAAATTTGCTGCTTTTTCGTAAATATTCGTTAGCTAATTGACAAACATGGAAGTTTAGCAGTCATGAAATTTGGCACTTCTTTGAGCTTCCCTCAAGCACACATTGCATCCACATCCAGTGAAGAAATATTATGCATAAAATCCAGTGTATCAACTGAACATATTGTATATTTGTGCGCTATATTGTCAATATATAGAAGTAAGCATACGCATCCAGCACTCTGGAAACACCTCTGAGACTTCATGGCTGAAGATACTTTCCCTGATTAATGGGATTTGGTCGTGCTACTGGGGGTCTTATTTTCCTCATCATCAAATACATCTACAGTGTTAGAATCTCTCACTTGTACCTGCTGGTGATGCGTGCCCCCGCTAGCTGTATAGTAGCATAAACCCATTATCAATGGTACTCTATTCGACAGTGGTGCCCAGTTGTATAAGTTATCATTAATGGCTTTGTTAATGGTTAATAATTAATTCATACATGCTTTATAAAGCAGCAATAAAACATTTTTACAAAGAACGTTTGGATTATCGTGTTGTGAAAAATCCCTTTAAACTGTCGTCACAGTAAAAACGGCTGGATAAATTGTTCAAATGCCTCATACAACATCAATTGACCATGCAAATTATGACTTCGCTATGGGAGCAATGGCAGCGGTAGCTTCAATAATTGTACGGATTTTGAAACCTGGATGGGTGGAGGTCGTAGTAGAGGGTGGGAAACAAAGTGTGCGGCTTTGACACAAGTGGCCGCTGTTCATTTCCCATTTTCTACCAAAACTTAATGTTTAATTCTTAAAGCCAAGTTTTCTTTGTTTTGAAAAACGTTTCGCACTTTGACGAAGTAACCCAATATTATATACATATTTTCACCCTAACCATGTAGTCTCTGTACCTCAATGTAACCAAACACCATTGATTTCTGCAGATTTAAGCAGATTAAAGCACCACCGCTTCTGAAATGGAAAGGTAAAACACGTTAACATACCCAAAATCAGTCTGACAACCAAAGCCCACAGGCGTGTGTTTCAGCCCTCTCCTTCTAATAAAACCATCAGGTCTAATCAAGTTGCTAATACATTGAGATGTAATACTATGCAGCACCAGAAGATAATTGGAGGGCTAAAGAGCTAATTAAAAAATACAGAATATATTATGTTGGAGGATGAACACCAATAGGTTTTTTTCACAATCTTTTAGCCCAAATGTTGTCTTTAAAACTGACCTTTGAAGCATGAATAAATAACTTAATTATTATTAACATTAATACAACTATTAGTTTAAATGTTGTTTACAAAGTATGACTTTAAAAAAAATATTTTTAAAAAGGATTAATCCAAGACCTCTGTTGGCCTATGTGTTGTTCAGTCATACAAAAACAACCCTGCAGTTGAGTCCAATTCCAAATCTCGAGTCAAAATCTGGGGGCTAAGCAGAAGTGCATTAGGCCAAGTACAAATTATTGACTACAATTCTGCATGAAATCCAAAGCCTTGGGTTGAATGAGCTCATCTTTCTATGTGTTTAAAGTGTTTAAAATTCCATTCAATGAAATTCAACAAACCACATCTGTTGGATTGATCTCAATCTGCAGAACTCAGTGGCAAAAAACCTGTTTCAATATGTGAAGCACTTCGAGTTAAAGACCTCAGAAGTTTGAAGGAGTCTCGTCACCTTTGGCTCTGGTGTTAGAGGGAATTATGTAAGCATGTGCATTGAGGACTTGTAGACAACAATGAACAATTTGCAATAAATGGGAGAAGGCAAAGAAACACAGAAACGATATTTACAGCTTCTGCCAGATTCATTTTAAATTATTTGGAGTGGGGCAATGCTCTTGGTAAGCTATAATAAAAGCATCCAAAAGATGCTTTCTTTCAAATGTGATGAAAATTGAGTCAACTGCTGGAAAAATGAGAACAACAATGGATCTATATTGAGTACTAAAATTCAAAAATGACAAAACTCAAAATGGCAGCACAAATTGATTGAAACTGGCCAGGCCAATTTATTGAGATTGCCATGACCCGAGCAACTCGAGGGGTAAAAAGAAGTGTGTTTGGTACACAAAAAAGTTAATGGATTTACAAGTCAACTGAACTTAAAGGCCTCAGTATGCTTTAAAGAAATTACTTTTCTAAGTGTCAGGAAGCCCTTTTCTGACCAGTGGGTTAAATGTATAGCTTTGTAAATGATTCATTACTTCCAGACTACAAAAACAAGCAAAAGAGACAGAACTACTGAAAAGCGATGCTATGATGGCAGGCTTTTTGGCCCCGCCTTAAGGTGGTAAAAGCTAAAAACATTTGTCTAGTACAACCTACTTTCTTTGAAGCATACTGAGGCCTTTAGATGGATGAAAACTTTACAAGGCATTGTTGATTTGTAGATGGGGAAGGAAGCCAGAAACAATTACCCTCCCCTAATCACTAAATTACAAAGAAAAAGGCCAGAAATCTTAAGAGTGAATTCACCATTTACCAGAATAGTGTTCAAATGGTAGATCTCTAATGTCTTTTTCCCGCTGTGAGGCTGATAATAGCAGGACTCGAAAGTACAGAATGCTGAAATGCTGTTCATTGTGAAGTTGCAGCAGAGTTCACTGAGTGAACATTGAAAATAGAACGTTTCATTTATATAAAAAGTGAGGTGATAATTTGATGGGTCGACAGGTTCTCAGAGATAAAATCACGACTAGCCACTGTTTGTTTCCTGTGAATGAGGCCAGCGTACCCTTTTTGCCCATTCCAGTGTTAACAATAAGTCTTCATTCTGGCATCTTACAAGCTCCAGTGGCTTTCTAGCAAGAGTTACAATATTTACAAGTATTACATATTATTATGACAAGACAGCAAAAAATAATTTAATGAGTCAATTTATCGTAATGTTTCGAAAGATTCTTCTACTTGCTATGTTAGGGTTATGTGCAACTTAACAGAGGGTGTATTTGATTGTGAGGAAGGTATCTAGCTAATTTTACAGAATGTTTCAAAGATTACGCAGTTTGATAGAGTTAACTATACTAACTGGAAGTGTGTGTGTGTGTGTGTGTGTGTGTGTGTGTGTGTGTGTGTGGGAGGGGGGTCTTGTGGGGACATAAGTCTTTTTACAAAGTCACATATTGTGGGGACCCGTCTTCAAATGCATGTCACTGTAACATAAATCATTACATGTTCGGGTGAAGACTTGGTTAAAGGTTAGGCAAAAGTAAGGTTTAGTTAACAGTTAAGATATGGGTTAGGATTAAGCTGGTGGTGGCTATAGTCAGGAGTCGTTTCCAGTAAATTATTATAAGTCAGTGAAATGTCCTCAAAAGTCATGAAAACATGACTGTGTGTGTGTTCGGGTTTGGAGATGGGCTGCATATGTACATTTCTCCATCTTCATACAGAAGGCAGTAGCGCACATGGTTTAAGGTGATAGTTGTTTTGTTTCTTGAAATGACAAGAAACGGATCAAAATGAACAAGCTTTTTTTTTCCGTTACAAAAAAATTCACAAAACCTACAAAACTGACTTCTCATGATCATTTCGAAGAAAAAAATGGGGGAAATGCATGTGTGGCAATTCAACTGTGATTAGCACCTCCAAGTCCAATCTAGTCCAGTGAATGGAAAATGGGGTATTTCTCACTCTGGATTGGGAATGATGCCAACAAGAAAAAAAAAGGTATCTTAGCGTCTGGTTTTAAAGCAAGTGATGGATGAATTTAGCAAACTGAGGACATGAGCCTGTGAAAGCCAAGCACTGGTTTTAACGGTTCATCTACATTCCAGCCTCCCTCTTAACTGTCATGATGGTTATGGGTCACTTTGGCTTGAAAGTGTTGAACTGTACTTAGTCAAGGAATTATCTTGACTTGCTTAAGTGAGGATAAGATGGAAGTCGAGATCCAAATACAAATCAGTACTTATCAACTGTGATGTCAACACTGTTCCGGACTGTCATGGTTTTGGGCAAAGCTCTTCATTTACCAAATGATCTTCTTCCAAACCTTCAGTTATCGGCAATGACCCAAAGAATGAGATCGCTGATTTAAGTGGCCAACTCAAATTTCCTTCACAGGGTTTCTGTCCTCAACCGAAAAGAAAGGGTGAGGAATTCAGATGTCTGCAAAGAACTTGGAGCGGAGGCACTGCTCGTTCACATTAAAAGAAGCCAGTTGACCTTGTTCTGGCAATGTGATCTGGATGCCTCTTGGACACCTTTCTTTTAGAGGATATCAGGCATGTCCAACTGGGAGGAGATTCCAGGGCTATCAAAGAAGATGCTGATGGGAATACATAACCCACCAGACTCGGACATATCTTGGGATTCCCCAGGACTATCTGGGAGATTTTGCTAATGGAAGTATGTTCGGGCTACCTTGCTTAGCTAGCTGACAATGGATAGGAATGATCTGTCAGCTGACACAATTTCATGATACTGTAAACTGTTTACTACCACTGGAAAACTATCTTTCCCACTAATAATACTATTAGGAATATTATAAGAGAGAAAGCTTAATGAAACCACTTATTCATGATCATGGTACACCATAAATAAACAAATATCTTCAAGAAAATAATGGAGAAGATATTGTAGGGGCAATTTAGATGATTGCATCTTTTGTTGGGAACTCAAGAACATGAGCTATGAAAGCAGAATATCAGTAGACACGATCTGACAGTTTGTCTAATCTTCAAGTTCTGTCTTGAAGTGCAACCCCTAAAATACAGTTAGACCTTTTGTACTTTCACCTGGTATTGTTGAGCCAGACAATATATGTGTTCTAAATCAAATTGCCACACCAAAAGTAGAGCCTTGTCTTACTCCAGAGTGGAGGAGTAGTCAAGTGAAAGGAACAGAGGGCCAGTAGGGGCTCCGCTGCATATTTTAGGCCCAGGGTCTCCACGTAGGTAAACCCTGCAATGAGTGCACTAATAACAAATTGTGCTATCTGCTAATACCAAAAGTTTGTGGCAGCCCTTGATTTCACAAATCATATCCGAATCAGAATCATGAGAACGCAGTTCTGGTTACGTTATGCAAAGATAATGATTTTTGATCACAATAAAACAAGAGATTTTTTATAAATAGATTACAAAATATATTCTGCGATCATGAAAAAACTAACTGTAAAAATAATTACACCCAATTGCCTTCTAATCTATTTGTCTTCAATTCACTCCTGGCAGCAAATGATAGGGCATCAGTGTAGATGAGTGGTGACTTTCTTTGGTTACAAACAATAGGGTGAAAAGATAGTTGACATCCTATTTTGTTATGCTCCGTGGAAAATGTTGAGGATTATGACCACTGTAATAAGTCCTTTCTAAAGTATTTATACTTTTAAAAACAAGTTGAATCCCTTTAATCATTCAGTTCCTTTATCTTAAACCTTTAAAGGATTTACCTCATCATTTAGCTTTCTTCAGAAAATAGACCTGGTCATCCTCACACCTAGAAAATTGCATACCCAGAGAAGAAGGGGGTCAAAGTCAAGATACAAGCTGGTCAAGGCAACGGGGAGGTTAAATAGTTTTGTACAAACTGAGATGTTTTTCCAATAAGATATTTCTTTCTGGCTCAGACAAATGGTCTTGTGTCACACCCTCTACATGGGCATTTAAAGGGAGGTTTAGAGAATGTAATTGGTGTGTGTGAAGTGCCAAGTATGCTCAACATGGTGTGATGTTAATGCCAAATAAGCAATTAATCACGATAAAAAATGGTTTAAGACATGTTTAGGCCTGCACAGCACTGATACAGCGGTTACCGCTGATAATGCCGTCCTCTGACCCACGGTAACCCAAGGTTATTGTTAGCTCTAACGTTACCGTTAGCTCTGTCAGCACTGTTGCCGTTGTTAGCACTGTTAGAACCGTGAGCTGCTTGCTGCCGACTCAGACAACTTTGTGTTCAGAGTTGTGTGCAGGCAGGAAATCCTGGCTGTATGGATTGTATCTGCTGCAGTAATGGGCCAATAACAGCTTGCATTAAATTAAAGAACGCTTTCGGTGATTGGCTGCAAGCAAAACCATAGATTTAGTATTATTTGCCAGTCTGGCTCATTGTTGATACTAATTGGTTCTCGGTTATTTCAGTACATACTTTAAAGGTATGAAGTACCAGTACACAGACGTAGTTATGGTGCCTCTAGTGGAGGTTAATATGGAGATGGTAATGGACTACATGAACGTGGAGACCAAAGAGCATGGAGTAAAGTAATGTTTCTTTCACCAAATTCATTATTTTGTAAATCAAGACATATCAGTATCTGGTATTGTGCTTATAGCATGGCCACTTAGCAAAAAAAGTACTCTGCAGCCATGCTAGCACCTTTGTGAGGCTGTAGTAGCAACAGTGATGCTTTGAGCTTAATGCTAATGTGTCATTGTGAGAACGTTAACATGCTCACAAAGACAAGAAAGTTTAATGTTTAGCATGTTTGACATCTTACTTTTGCATATTAGCATGCTGAATTAGCATTTACTCAATAAAATTAGAGCTAAGGCAAATGGGAAGGTCATTAGTTTTGCAGGTATTTGGTCATAAACTAAAATAAATTTTTAAGAAATGGAAATGTAGACCTGATGATGGCGCTAGATGAAAAGTCAGAAGATCACCAAAGGCATTACATTTTCTCCTGAGGGGTACATGTTGGTGTGTACTAAATTTGGGACTAAATTGTAAGCTATTCCAATTCATATATGTTGTTGTATTTCTAGTAGTGTTGAGAAAAGTCAGGGGGTTAACAGAGTCATTAGGATTCTGTTTATGTCGGTACCACATTTCATGGCAATACATCCAATAGTACTTTGTTCTAGAAAAAAGTGGTGGACCATTACACTAACCGGCAGTTGCAGCCATCCAGTTAATTTTTAATGGACACTTGCCAGTTGGCCATGGTATAATCCACAATATTCTGTTTAGGTCTGGACAATAAACTAGAGATTAGTTTGCTCTAACATGGCCAAAGCTTCTCTTAACACTGGTCTTGTATAATCAAAGGGGAGACTATTTTCAAAAGCCGTTGTCAAGTAATATTAGTGTTGGTTAAAACAAGTATATTTCAGTTAATTTAAACACAGTTTTTTTTCCTTCTACTTCTTCTCCCTGTGTTTGCTGAAGCCAGCAGTAAACTGCACAGTAGTCTGTTAAACATTTTCAAGCATTAGCATCTTGTTTGGCATTATGCTAGCAATCTACCAAAGTAAGCCTAGATCTCACCTACAGTTTCAGAAGTTAATAATTTCTGTTAAAATCTTATTGCAGCATTTAAGTGAAAATATTAAATTAGTAACATATATATATACAGTAAAAGATTTGAAACAATAAAAAGACAAAAGCTAAGACATAAGCTTGACCATAACAAAGGATAAATTGTCAGCCATTTTGTGACTGAGAATGTTCATTTCAATAACAGGCTTTGTTTGTTGTTTTTGCAGAGATTTGTTGTTGATGTTCCTAAGGAAATACTAGTTAATAGATGCACCCATCAACATTATAAGGATGGGATCTGTAAATTACCCTTATTTGATCCTGAACTATTCCTTTTCATTCTAACGCTGACACAACCTGTCTGTGTAATTTTAATAAAGTGCCTTCAGAGTTGTGCAGATTTAGTAACCCAACTCAGCTCGTGTACATATTTAGAAGGTTCATATTTACAGAAAGAACAGAGGTGAAAGGTTTGAGATGCCCTCAGGGTACTTACATTTTTTTCTTGAAAGAATAGCATTTGCATGTTGACTGTTTTTAGGTTTTAGGTTACATCACTGCTACCGGTGTGAGAAAGCCTCCCCAAGCTCATCACTCGTATTACACCTTCCCTTGTCATGAGACATACAGAGGGTGGACATGATAAGAAAGAACCATGTAATCATTGTAATAAAACTTAAGATTAACTAATATGGTGATGATTAAAGTCAATAGTCCCTTTCCAGGTCATAGTTTGTAGTAGTGTTGCATTGGACTGGTCCAAAAACAATTATCCATTTTCTATTAAAATTGTGTCTGACTGCTCTCGGAGGCTCTTTCAGATTGGATCTGACCTGTGAAGACCTCTACTAAAGAATGTTTATGTTATTTAGTTCCCATTCTTTAAGTACATTGAGGGTACAAAATATGATGTACGCCTTAAAATTACAGTATAAAATTGGTACTTCAAAATAACTATAAAGTTGTATCAACACCTCTAAAACCAATTGCATTTATATATATTTTTTACAAATGTTTTGTAACAGACCTATTGTAGTTGATTACATGATGTTTTCATAGTTTTATGTCCACTCCCTGTTTATTTGTGTATTATTAAATCTTACTGCACTCTTGGAAGTTGTTTTGTAGAAACTACATTTAGTTTGCTTGGTTTCTATCTCCTCAGTACAGAGGGTTGTGTTTTTCTGTTAAGTGTAATTGAGTTGTGTCCATTCCTTGTTGTCTAAACCCTTGTCTTCATTACTTTCTGGCTCCTTCATCTTCTACTCATTTCCATCCACCCTCTGTAACTAGACGACGTCTGACTCCACCACGCATTGCTCGGTGTACTCCTTCACCAGTTCCACGCTCAAGGTGTTGTGGCAGAATTCAGCCATGGTCTTCCAGAGTGGTGGGTCCAGGAACATCTGGCACATCACGTGACCCTTCAGGGTGGCGGTGTGGCGCTGCAGGTGGCACAAGAACTGCTGCCGAACCAGGTCCAGGTCTTTACCGAACATGTCAATGTTCAGGTAATACCTGGGTAAACGAGAGTGTTACATTGAAAAAGTCTTATTTTCAATAACTATTAATGTTATAAGCTATAAGTATCCTAATTCCATTATGTGTAGTATCTAATAAATTAACTTGGGCACCCCATGGTACTGTACTACTACTACTACTACAGGCTATGGCGGGCTAGGCCTCTGGACAGTTAAGAATACGATTATTAAAAAATAAAATTACCAGTCGTCTCCAATGGGCACCCTGAAAGGGAAGGTACAGAGGCTGACCACAGTAGGGTTGGACACATCATCCACCATCCAGTCAATGTCCTTCTTTAGTAGGATGGCCATGTTACTGGGCAGAGGCTTGAATGGCTGCCAGTCTTGAATTATGGTGGAATTAGGAAGGACCCCCCGCATCAGGTCAGTGGCCAGATACAGCCGCTGGACAGCTGTATGGTCAAGACGCACCGGAGGAAGGTTGGAGGAGGTAGACAGAGAGGATTGGATCCCTCCACCCAGACCTAGCTCAGACAGACGGAGCTTGAGATCTTCAGCTCTAAAACGTACCAACAGAATACTCTGCGAGAAGAAAGACAATGAACATATGAGCTGACAAAGTACTAGAAAAGTTAACACACAGACTAAAAGTGAGGCTTTTTGCATGTTGATCCACAACATTTATTAAACATAGGCACAGACCAACACAGAAAGTCTTCTTTTGTTGTTGTACCTGCTTGGTTATGAGACGATACTTTTGGAAGTCCTTGGGTCCAAGCTGATCATCACGAGTCAAGCGGCTTACTTTGACATCAGGGTACTTGGATTTGACCAGCTCGCAGCAAAAGCGTAGCAGAACTCCTGCCACGCCTTTTCCCCTTTCCTGGGGGGCAACACGTAGACCTTCCACCAGCATAGTTTCTCCATCATCAATCACACATACGGACTCCAGAGCAATCTGTCGAGTATCACAGAAGAAGGTGGACTCAAAAAGGTGGACTCAAGAATCACATTGACGTGTCCTTTTTAGAACTTTGCATCATTCCAGTAGCTGGGGCAGTGCTGCATGACCTGTTTATGCAACTTAGGAGGCAATAACATATATATTGAAGCATGGAACACAATCCTATTCCCTGTGTCTATATGTGACAGCAGATGAAGCAACATACCTTAAGAACCACATCATCTGGGCCCACCCTTGGGTAAGGCGCTCAGAGAAGAACCACTGCTTCTTTGTGTCAAAAAATTCAAAGATTTCAAGCATCTGATAGGGATGTTTCTTTGACACCTTCCTTTGGCTGTATTCTGGTTATTTTCAACTTGAAGGAGAACCCAGGGAAACTCAGAACAGGCTGGAGGGATTGAATTTGCCATCCGGGCTTGGAATACTTTTGGATACTTCAAGACAAACGGAACATTTGGGCTACCCAACGAGACATATGCCCTGTTCACGCATCCACTAAATGTTCTTACTTGCATGTAGACCTTCAAACCGGATGTCATGAAATTCCATATAATCGCATTGAGACAATTCAAGTCATAAAAATATTATACTTCCTCGGACTTCTGGAATATAAAAATTCTGCCTTTTCTGAAACACAAAAACACACGCAAATATGCTATTTAATGCACTTACCACTTTTCCCTGTTTGCGAGCCAGTATTACTGTGCGGTTGGTCTCCTGTAGCCAGTCGGTGTATCGAGTGGGCAGGTAATCAAGGCCACCATAGATGTCCTGGCTCATGGCCATGATCTCATCGAAATCCTCCTCCGTGGCCACCGAGAACTGAAGGCCTGCCTGGGACAGGGCCTCTGGGAGCTGGAGCATAGTCAGGCTGGTATCGATCTTCATCTTGAAATAACTGATGAGATACAAAGTGGGGGAGAAGTTATTGTAGATTGTATTTATTTTTCATAAACCAGGACTTAAGAGAGTTCAAGAACTGTTCTAACCAAGGAATTCCTTACAGGAGGCCAATTATGGGTGGTGAGGAAACACAGAGTGGACATCTTTTGATTCATAGCAATAAACAAGCTTCTTTAGAGAAATGTCAGCCTGGATAGCAGCTGTTTTTGTTTATCATATAATCACACCAACAAGCATATTAGTGTCTCTAGGCACAAAGGACAATACTTCAGTATCAAAGTAGCATAATTGGATGCATAATCCCTTGTGTTCATATGAATTACACAACGAGAATGAAACATACTGTAAGCAGTTGGTGAAAGCAATGCAGTGGTAAGGCATAACAAGACTTTCACACAAATGACAAAATAGAGGTATCCAATACAAAAGCCTAATGATTAACTTATAATATATCAAGTCATAAAAGATTGCCAATTGTAATTAGAACTGAAAAGGAAATAGGAGTAAAAGGGATGAGATTGGTGCAGGAATTAATAGCTAGCAGGACAGGAGGAGAAAAACACTAGTAAAACGTTACCATAAACACAAGAACAGACTACCACCTTTTGAATCAATCCCAAAGGACTGACCAAAGGGGAGTTGATCACAGATGATTGCCAGGAGAGAGACTGAATGTACATTAATTAGATTAAGGGCGCTTTCCCAAGTCAACATCAAGCACATTTTAATGTAACTCTGGTCCGATTTGTTTGGTCAGTTGTGAACACAGTTATCTCACTCTGGTGCCAAGATAACCGCTCCAAGACCGACCAATTTGCAGGAAGGGAACCAAAACGTAGGCCTCTGACATTTTGTTAAGATGGATACAGATAAACAACATGAGTTGGCGAGGACTGACTTGGACTCCTGCAGAAGTCCAATGTTTGCTTACCATCTCGGCCAAAGAGAACATACAGAATATGCTAGATGAAGTCTTATTTGAGCCAAACTGGAGGAATTTGTGTGCAAAGTAGATTCATCAAAGTGAAAGAACTTTGATAGCAATATTTCTAAGTCTGCGATTCCCTGCATTAAAGAGGCATTGCTTGTGATTTGGTCCACTTTAATTTGTGAAACTGAACCAGATTACATAGAAAACAAACCAATAGCATTGATTTTACTCGCATTCAGATTAGCCAAACAGATTTTGGCTTGTGATAGCGCCCTAAAGAAAAGCTAAGCATAGAGATGTATGCAAAGGAGGTTGGATGAATGAACCAGCAGAGCAAAATAAATGCAAGACAGAAGGAAACAAACTAAGTGAGTGAGGCTGAGGAGACAGAAACAGATAGAAAGAGACTGGCACCTAGCTTGATCCGTATGTCTTTACCTATACATCTTGTAAATCTATACCCTCAGTCTCATCATTAATACAATAATACCCTCTGATACCCACTCCACATTACAAATACTGGCATTTGTCTGGAATTTGGTGAAAGAATTCACAAAATGAAATAGACAAGATAAAAGGGAGAACATGAACACATTTGTTTCATATGCCCTGGGAGCCGGGATTGGCCCTGAAATTTGATTGGTACTCAGATAGGGTCAGGATCACTAGAGCAGGTGGACAAAATGCCGCTGGTGTAAGTGACCTTTTCCCAAACAAACTAATACTGAATACTGTTAAACAAGAGTCTAGAGGTGCCAGGTGTTAGTGCTCTGCACCGAGGAAAACAAAAACAAGATGCTTGCTCTCATGAGGATCTTTGCATTTAATTAAGTTTAGGTACAATGCATTAACACATGATGCAGTACAGTGTGATCAGATCAAATAAAACAAGCTTGTGCCAAAAGGAAACATGCAACATAACATAAGAAGCTATACAAAGAAGAGAATTGATACAATATGATAATATACAACAAAATTTGAAAACATACAATAACATATAGGTAGGAATGGGTATGATGCCTCAATAGTTTTAAAATTTTGAGCAAATTTGAAAGTGAAGTGTTGTTAAAGTTTAACTTGTAGGTTAACATGATTCAGTGTGATTCCGTTTCTTCTTAGTATTTTTTCGCCTGCCAATTGTGCATTTTATTGGGGGGAATAAAGTGTGGAAAAAATCATTATCCCCCTCCAATTCTGACCTCCAGTGTGCAGGTGCCCCAACCGGCCAGAAGGAGGGCATTGCCATGGACATCCGTGAATATAGAAACCTTTGTTCATTGCAACAAAAGACCAAGCTGTCATTACTGCTACTCAGAATGGCACCACATGTCTTTAGACAGGAACTTCTCCCCTGTGCCACAAAAGCACATAAACAGAGACAGTAATGTTTTAGTGTCTGCGACACTGAGTTTTTGCATTGGCACTGATAATGATGAACATTTTCCAATAGTACCCAGACATGTCAATACAAGTATAAGAAGCAGGAGACTGCAAATTGTACTGGAAGTCCAACACAAAGTTCAGTAAGCTAGCTCAACTGACACAATTGAGACTGGAAAACGGGGGTTTCCACCTGCAAGCAAGACCAAAATGACAGAACATAGATGCAGTGTCTGCATGTCATAAAAGACGATGGCAAAGGCATCCAACTGTCAAACTATTGAATTTGTCAATACATGGAGGAAACCTAAACCTAAAAACAGTAGGACCAAGCACATCCGTCTTGAGTGCCTGAATTGGCAATAATTAAGCTTTTAATTTGGTGCAACATTCTTGGGTAGCTGGTCGTCAATAGAGCACTGCAACACTAGTACTATACAGAAGGAGCTGTATGTCAGAATGCAGACGTCCAAAGTTGTCCAGAGTTCATACATGAAAGTGACTTTGAACGTGTTCTTGTCTGAATCTCAACACTACAGTCATCATCATAATAAAACATGACTATCGTCACCGCCTCCTCCAACAATTTATGCTATTCCCAATCAGACACAGATACAGGATACCATGTGCATACTGTGGAAATAGAGATGTTAGTCTCTCTATCTGAAGCCTCAAGAAATGTAAAGAACAAAGGTACCAACAAATGTGGCATATACTGAGGGGGTGCCCTATCGTCTTCTGCATTAGCGTCAACCTTCCCAGTTGGTTATTTTCAGTAGTGATTATGATTACAGGTTCAAGAATAGGACCACTATTAGCCTCCATGGACCACATGTGCCCAATTGTGGTTGAAATGAAAGAGAGGATTACTAGGACTGAATGGCTTGAACTAACAGATGGCCACATATACGCAGGGCTGCTTTATCCTAAAGCATCAAAATGGGGCCATGAAGCAAGGAAGACATAGAAAGAGTTGGACTGTAGTGAAGTGCCACATCAATAGAAAGATGTAGATTCAAGCCAGACATGCCAGTCATTGTATATTCATTCTGTTTAGTAAGGTGCGAGAACTCCAAACATCAAGTTATGGAAGCTTCTCACAAAGCAAGAAGGAAGTATTCCAAGGGAGATCGTGCAACCCCTGGAAAAAGAAGGAGATAGCAAGACCACGATCAAGGCGAGTGTCCTCAGAACCACTTATGAGTACATGTAAATGGTCCCTTTGAAGGATGAACCCAGAGTAGAGCAGTGGTAGATGCTATGGAAGAGCAAGTTAAAAACGTGTTTAAGGTGTTCCATTGGCAGATGATAAAGTTTACGAACACTGGAGGAGTTTTTTTTACCAAGTCACTCTAAATGAAGCGCAGGCTCTTAACACCAGACAACAAGAAACAAAGTCCAGCAGCCTGGGAGGACCGAAAGTGCACACACAGCATGGCCAAGCTGAAGAAATCATCAAGTAGAAAAGAAATCATGTTGAAAATGCGAGAGCAATGTAGCACTGAAATGCCAAAAAGGGAACTTGTAGAAGGGTCATGAGAGAGGATATGTTACGGGCCTTTAGTAAAATCCTACTTATTTAATGATACCAGTTTGTCCAAAAAATGGACAAAATTCTGAAAGGTTTTTAAAATTTTAATGTATTTGCAGATCTAGCATCCTAATATTTTAGAAAATAGGTTTTACTTTGTATTTGTAAATACATGGGACAAGTCATGCTAGTAAGATAAATAATAATAGCATACTAAAACAGCACCGCTGATGCAATGCTGATAACAATCACAGGCAGTTCCACAGCGGACACCGGACACGGTTTTTGTAATTTGTCTGCCGTCTGTTAATGTTTAAACATTTATTAAATATGGCAGTCTATACCTGCCACTAAAGGGTATACCAGTATTCAGCAATCGTAGATAGCAACATTTGTGAGAAAGACAACTTAATATTTCAACAGGATTTTGTCTGGTGTCAGCCGTTTTCACTCCCAACTTGTGTCAAATACAGCAGCTTGGTCTGTGACCCCACGTGCTACAACGTTATGGCAGGAGTAAAGGAGGAAGGCAAGTCCCGTTGTGTAAAGATGGATGGGGTTGTTGTGGATGGTTATGTCCAAAAAACAGAACTTTCAACTAAAATCCGAGCACTTTCACCTACGAAACCAAAAGTCAACATTGACTTCATTTAAGTTACGTAACAATAAGCAGCATTACCACATCACTTGCATAACGTAACCTACTTCCCTATGTAACATAGGTTATGTAACTTTAATACATCATGGACAAGTAAATTAGCCTACGTAACAAACATACTTATTTAAACCCAAACCAGGATCTTTTTCTAAACCAAACCAAGCTGTTTTGTTGTACAGGTATGCCACACAACACGACTTTTACCCAGGATGTTGACTTATTTAGAGTTACCTAACTTTATTACATCATTGGCACAACGTAGCCCACTTGACTATGTTACATAATTTAACCACATTGTGTAAAAGTAACATAGCCTTAACAACATTATTTTTACCCGAACCATGATCTTTTCTTAACCTAACCAAGCTGTTTTGTTGCACATGACTTTCACAGGAAACAGAACTTTCACTCATGAGACCGGCTAGCATGACCAGTGTGAAACCACAACTCATTTTAACGTAACATTACTCAAACCTATCACTTCCGTAACGTAGCCCCTCAACTACGTTACGGAAAACTACTGAGTGCGAAATTCTAACCCTGATCTTTTCCTCAACTTAACCGATTTGTTTCCTGTGAAAATGGAAGTTGATTTTGCAAAGAGAGAGGCACCTAGGGTGTCACAGTTTGAATCGTGGGACCACTGACCAAGCGTTGGTATTTGAAAGAGTGAGAATGTGTTTCTGGTGTAAACAGGATGTATCCGTCTGACTTAAAAGGGATACTGGAAAGTACAGAAATGCTGAGTTATTCATCTGTACTTTGAATTCCTAGATAAACAAATGGTTCAACTGTGTAAAGAGTGAGTACACATTTCTTTAAAACAACCTCTAAAACATCATACTGTATTGTTACTTTGTTATTGTGGCTGCACAGTACTTGATTATTTAAGGCCCTTTTTCATAACCTGTTCGTATTGTGTGTGTTTCAGCACTGTCTTTTGATAGAGGAGATTGGAGTCGGCCCCTTAGGGGAGTTGTTGGTTTGTAGTGGCTAAAATAGAAATGCTAGACATGTTCAAATAATCTATCAATGGGCCATGTGAGCTGTGAGGGCATTTGTAGTGAAAACACTGTCTGGTTCCAGCAGACACACACGTACACACTGTGCACACTGGTATTTTTCCATCATGCTTTGATGCTTTGAGATGGGGTGTCAGGCCTGGCTGGATAGTCTGGTCCTGCCAATGAGAGCGATGCTGTTTTGTTTTTGTGTTTCCCTCTCCCGCTCGCTCTCACACTCATCGATTCCCTCTTCTCCTATTCACTCTCTCGTGCTCTCGCTTCATCCCTCTCTTTGGCTGACAGTGTACTCCAAACAAAATGGAATTTGGCACATTTGCAAAAAGGCTGTTGAACTGCCATCAAATCTGCCACTGCGGGCAATCGCCAGTATGCTCACCGCAGATTGGGGTCCGGTCATTTGGTGATGCCCGTGCCAGATGGAGGAGCTTTGGAATTTTGGTGTGAAAAAGACACCGTGAGTTGAAGAGATCTGGTTTTCAAAGGATGCACACAAATGAGCAAATTCCTTCTGGTAATTTTGTTGGCGAATCGAGCAACATGCCTTTACACTCGGCACACAGTGAATTCAGCTTCTCGGGATCTACCAATTGTTATCTTCAATCTACAATTGATGATTGAGTTTCAGCAGAGCCTGAAAAAATCAAATCCCAAGAGGTAGCATTATAGGAATTATGATATAACTCATAAGAGATTACTCATCTCATGGTTTACCGTTAAGAGCAAAACTCAGCACGCTAAGCCAGTACACAATGGCGATCAACTGTGGCACACGTTCCTTGTGAAATTGCCATTTTGCCTTTTTCAACTAACCAGATTTTATTTAATTGGAGTACGCTGCCAATTGTCCTCTACGTCTTCCCACACAAAACAGAAACATTCCAATGGTTACAGAACATGTATCTTGAGCACCTCAATAATACAAAACTCAAAGGAACACACCATGTCTTCGGTAGATTATCCTGCTGGTGTGACGAGAACATGGACACCAAAATCATTCATGTCTCCTGGGCAGATCCTTGGCTCCAGTGCTTCATGCCAGTAGGCTCCATGTTGACACAAACACATAAGCAAACCGCTCTGTTGCGCGATAGCAGGCTCCATGTCATTTTTCCCACGCAGCCCCGCCTATACATGAAACAAACCATTGACACACAGGCACCAGAAAAGGATTAGTTGGGGAAATCTGTCGATCATCACTCTGTGCTTGTTGCCATGAAAATGAGACAGCTGTGCGATATACTTCCACATTGTCAACTACACTGGTTGGTTCTGTGTAGGATAAGTCACGTTTTCTGAAAATGCAAAGCAAATCTACCTGTTACTACACATCTTGTAAGTGTGGATTTGAGTTACGTAAAATCTAAAACACTACTGTACTGTCTTGATCTTTTACAATGTATTCCGCTCTGGTGATAACTGAGGTAATAACAGGGTGCCAATCGATGGCACACAAGACAAGTTAAATAGTTACTTGGAGTATATTTTTTATATACGTCACACATGCTATAATCAGTAACTTCGACAAGAGACCAAAGACTTCTAACGTAGGTGTCCAGTAATGTCTAGTTCGCATGATACAACCTAATTTTCCGCTCTCGGACAGTTTATAGAGCTCCAACAACAAAAGCCCGAGATCGAAGTCAAATCGGCGTTGGCCTCGGCGCTCGCAAATGTGCGAACCGTTCAAAGACGAGAGCCAAGAGGCCCGCTGATGCATCGCAGACAGAGACCAGATATCTAGCAGGATATATATCTGGACTTGTCGGGGAGTTCCAGCAAATGAGAACGCATGACACGGGTAACAATGGTAACTAACACTGTATGTGTTGCGTTTGCATGGACCAAAGTTGCTGTTGCACCTAGAGGAAAGGGGGATAGAAAAATGGGTGCGAAAACAAGCTAGTTTGTGAACATGTGTACCAAAGACAACATCAACAAGAATGGCGACAAAGAAGGTTAAAAAAAAAAAACTTTCTCGCGCACGGTATTATGTCTTTTCATGTCACTTTTTCCATGTATTTTCGGGACAAAATGGGTGTTTGGAGAGTAGACGTACTCGTCGGGGGTTCCTGGTGATGAAATATCTGTCGCCAATCCGTCACGTGGTGTGAAAAACGCAACAACTTCAAACTCCCGATTACAAGAGAGAAAGTTGTGTCGTGTGAATTTGTAAGATGTGATGGAATTACCATCACAACGCTCGCATATAGTATATATCATTTATATTAAATGTTTCTGGGGATTACATTTAAAAAAAAATGTAAATGGCCTGAGACTGAAAGATAATTGAATATTATACTGACTCGCAGAACCACGCATCCTGTTATCTTAGCATGTGACGATATATATATATATATATATATATATATATATATATATATATATATATATATATATATATATATATGTAACATGTGATCCAGGATATATCTCTTAAAAAGGACCTTGTGGAATGATCTATGGCCATCCATTATGGCGGAACAGATGACTTCATAGCGGGACATTATGAAGACGGAGGTCACGGTTCATGGCAACCTTTCGATTTATTGCCATTTAAAGAGTCCCATCCTCTCCTAGAGGTGACCGCTATTGCTAACAGATTTCTACAAAAAGGGAAGCTTATTTAATTTAATAAAATAGCATGAAACAAATTGCCTAATTAGATGTTAGTTGTTAATAATTTATCAATACACTATTCATGCATAGGCATACTCAGCAATATTTGTAAATCCCTAAACAAGGGATCATAAATGGCCAGCGGCCCTTCCACAAAAATCATTTTTCTTTTCTTTTTCCCAATAATGAATTAATAAAACCCAGTGTTGATGCAACAAAATGTAGTTCATTTAAATTCCAATGAAGATGACCTCAATGTACCATCTAAAAATCAATAGCTTCCATTTTGAGAGAGGCATGCGAACCGATACTGGGTCTCATTCTGCAGCAGGCTGTTTAATAGGTCAGTGCTGAGAGTCCTGGGTGATAAAATGAAGTCTATAATCACTTACACTGCATTAGTAGCTTTGTTTACTTGGGCAGGAAAACTGAGATTGCGTTTGTGAAACTGCTAAAGTTATTATTTTTGGGGGGGGGGGGAGCTTGACTTAAACATAAAATGAACAATCTTTCATCTTTTGCTCATTAAATTTCTTGTTACATACTTCTTTTGACTGAAATATATGTTTAATTTAAATAAAACATTCATATAACATTGGCGCTATGTGGTAGTAGGCTACTCTCAAGCAGTGTTGTAGGTTGTAGTACTAAAGATCGGCCTTGGTCTCGAAATCCCTTTTGAAAGGTCTTGTCCAAATCAAAAGCATTTTGACTTGGTCCTGCACCCCCCTCAACATGCACACCAAGAAAATTACCAATTCTTTGGTTGTAGAATTTGGCTTCTTCAACCACAAAGAGTTATTTTGCAAAAAAGGGTCCAAAAGAACACACACAGTATCACATGGACTCGACTGGGCCGGTCTTGTTCTTGATTTGGTCTCAATTCTGCAAAGTCTTGACCTTGTCTTAGTCCCTATACGCTCTGGTCTTGTCTTGATCTAGGTTAAGGTGGTCCTGACTACAACGCCGCTCTCAAACAGATAGCCACTACCCGCTTCATCAACCCCACCACGTTCCACAAACACACACACACACACACACACACACACACAGACAAATATTAGGAATCCAATCAAATGAGTTGGTTAGTAGTCGTCCATTTGGATCAGACTACTAAAGAAAACTATTTGACAGTTGGGTCTTCGTGGATGACAATTGATTCCGCATTTAGGACACCATGTCCAAATATTTCCTCTTCTCTAGTTTGACAATGTACACGTTGAGTTCCATGTCGCCCCATGGTAGTTGATATTCCCGATCCCAGAAGTTGATTTGTGGTACATCACGTAGGCTGTAAAAGACGGTGGGGTAATATTGGTCTGACTCGGTAGGCCCATTGTCACGGAGCGGAGGGAAAGGCGTGGCGTGGTCCGGTCCCAGCTTTAAATGGCTGCTGCAGGGGTGCAGAAGTGAGTCCACGTATTGTAGTCAACTGTTGGTTTGTTGAATTAAAAATGCCTCCAAGTCATCAGGGGAGGAAATCTAAAATTCTACGACATGTTTCCCCATGCCAAACGCCGGTATCACAACTTCAAGCGACGAGAAAGCTTCGGTGAACCTCAAAAGATATCACAGAGGAACAGGCAAGCGGGGTTTGATGCAGAGTGTCAAATGCTGCGTGAGCTGGATGATCTGAATCCAACCACAACTCGCAGATCCTCAACGAAAGCTGCCGGCGTCCCAAAATGTTCTCTGCACAGCGCAGTTTACCTCCGTAAAGTTATTGAGTATGACTTGCTGTCGGTCAACGATTCAATTACGCAGGTCGAAATTCACCAAAGCTCACATTAAGTTCATATTTTACACATTTTATGCCCAGAATTGAATCCACTGATTGTGGCTGTTCCATGTGAATGAACTTTTCTAGTTTTAACAGCTAGCGTGACCAGGCCTCAATGCAGTTGTGTAAGAGGAACCCTAAGGGGCCATCTCCTCGGTAACAGTTGATCTCCCCAATTGCAATGGCCTCTTCCACAACTCCCGGGACCACAACTGAATTTATAGGGAGCGACTTACAACGTAGCGGGGGGCATTTTGTAGCCGAGCATACTCTTCCACAGAACTATGCAGAGGAGCACGTGTTCTATGTTCTCCATGAAGAAATGCGACAAGATAATTACCGTGTACTGTGATGAATACGTGCAAATCCCCCGGACGATGATACCGACATTAAGGAAGATAGTTTTCCGAGAGAACAGCAAATAAGAGTCAAAAAACATTTAGTATTTACAGTATTTTTAATCTAGAGAGCATAGTGTTGCTCTTTAATCTACACAATTTTAATGCCCAGTTAATTCACAGTTCATCCATGTCCCCCTGGGTCCATTCTTCTGTGCCTTTGTACCAGACCTGCCAGGAACCCAGTAGATGGGGAAGGGGTGTTTTTCCTGGAGATAAAGATAGGGAAGATATGAATTTTGTCATTAGTGTGTAATTAACTACCAAATGAAAAGAAGAGGTTAAAAACCCACAATTTATTCATGATGCCCTTACCTTGGCGAGAACTCTTAGAGTCCGTCAACCAGCCCCAGAGGAAGCATTACCCCACTACTTGAAGCATTGCTTTCTCCAAGCATTCACTGAACCGCTTCAGCAAATGTGCTTAATGGTTTAAGACCTCCACCTGTTAAACGTAGCATCGGTCATGAATAATGCGTTATCTGAGGCATTATGCATAATTCAGAACGGGTCAGGATAGGCTTACCAGTGGCTGCAGTCGCGTTCTTGTCAGATGCAATCAGCTGATCATTTTTTTGACGAAATATTTGTGCAAACTACAGCAGTAAAGCTAGCAATATTTTTTTTTTTTACGATTTCTTTCCATTTTTTCTGTGATTCCCTTTCCTTCTTCATTACAAAACACAGCAAATCATCAAGTTAAATGTGGCTTTGACAACAAAAGTCCACAACAAAGTTTGGGATCTAAAATTGCCTGCTGGGCTGTTGATTGGGCCAAAGCTGACCTGTGGCTGATCCCTGTTGTCATGGCTCAGCTGGAGGGTTTGCCAGGGTGCCATTGGCAACCATTTTGATAAATTGGGAACCAATTCTTGGCCTTCAGTTACCATCAGTGGCAACCTTTAAACATGTAAAAAAAAAAAAAAGGGGGAGAGCAAACAGTAATTCGTCCAACCTTTCTCTTCTCCTAAATGTGAGAGGAGATTTAGCTGACTCAGCAGAATCAAGGTAGACAGACTGGAGGTCATCTCTCAAAGTAAAGATGGAGGTGGACTAGCTGATGTTGGTGTCATGTAAAGGGATCCACAATCCAAGACCTCAATGCTGAGGGACAATGACCCTTTGGTGAGAATCAGTGACTAAGAATGGCAACCAAAAGCTGATCCTGGATCGCCAGCGGGGCCATCACTTTACAAGTTAGTGGGAACTGTGGCGGGGTCCCTGCTCTCCACTTGGCTGGTCTGTGATCCCACCCCTTGAAGACGCAGTAAACCCGTTGCCGCCCCTCAGCACCATGTGTGGAAAACCACTACAATGAGAGCAGAAATAGTGAGATGATGAGAACTAAGCTGTCCTTATACTTGATGTGTATGAGGAAGCATGCTTTATGCAGCATATTTCTTGCGTGTTTGTGCAGAATGTCCCGTGTTGGGATCCAACCAATCAGTGGCTTACAGTGTTTCAACAGGGTTGATCCCAAAAAAACTAAACAGGTATCAAGTACTGTCCATAACTTTTGGAGTTGAGTAGAGCTGTGCCGTACCATGCAGTGGACAGGTGTTCAGCTTGACTGGGAGGTCGAAAGGTGAACATGTGAACACTAGGGGCCTATTCAGCTGGCTTAAAGGCCAGCGTGTTGGATTTGACTGCTTCGAGAGTCGAGGTTGCAAATTTAACCAATTGAAACTTCTCCCTGTGACAAGAGTGTAAGAGAACTTTGGCGGCAAAAAAAAAACGATCCTATCTGGAGCCAGTGTTTGGTTTGTCCACTCTGGGCTGCTGTAGAATCATTGGTGGTGCAGCATGTGTATCAGATCACTGAAGGAAATCAGGCTTGTGCAAATTTTTCACATATAATAAGGCATGAACATACCAATGTCACTCCTCCCATATTCTTGAATCGTTAAGAATTAAAACTATGACATGGTTCCAAAAATACTTTTCGCCTTACAAATCTAATTCAGAGGAGCTAAAACATATGTTCATTCATGTGGGCGGGGAGTTGGCCCAGCTCTGCCAGAAAAGAAATGGGTCATGGGCCAAGAAACTAAGAGTAGAATATAGAAATACATAATCATATTCACATATCTTTGGCAAAAAAAAATGCTTCTGTTGCATGTTGGGGGTCTTTATCATTTTGTGTTTCATACATTTACAGTGAAAACCGTGTCCAGGGAACACCCTAAGCCCATTTGATCGTATTGAACAAACAGTAGCAGATCATAAATCTGATGATAAGTCATCATAAATGGTCCAAAGATGAAACGATCTGCATATCAGTACTAGTTGAGTTCCCTTATTAACACATTTTAACTTGCTTTTTTACAGAAGGTTATGTCTCCGACTGCTTCTTGGTGAGGAGCTGTGACCTTTCTGTGTATGCTCAGCGTACCAGCTACTGGCTCCAGTTTCTAATTTAGCAAACCAAGGACACTGGTATCCATCTTTAAGAAATACATAACAATGTTGTCCATGCCAATGTACTGTGAAATTAAAAAAAGGAATAAAATGTCCCCAAACTCTACATACTGTATTTTGCTCACAAATACAAAAAAATATAAGTGATCCTTATATTTTAAAAAAACATGTTTGTGTAGAGTAGTAAATATAATGCGATATATAAGTATTTTACTTTTTAAACTTTGAAATATTAAAATTGGTATTGGCCATCCACAGTTAATAATTGGTAGGCTTTTATATTTGTTTTAAAAGTTTCGAAATTTCTTAAAACAAAGCCACAAATCCCATCCCCAAAAAAACTCTTGTGTTGTCTGCATACAACAGAATATAAAAATAATAATAAATATAAATATAAATAAAATGTCCATCTAAAGACAAAGTAACAGGGTGATATATATAAAACAACACCGGCACACGATTATCCAAACTCATTTTCAAAACCTGAAAAAAACATTGGTCCTCTTGCAAAAGGGCACTTATTGGGGAATATTTCCAGCTGCGGATTAATACAAATTTAGCGCTCTGGTGAGAATTATGGGCAGCGGGACAGTGCTGCAATGATGGGGCTCAAACTATGTCTTCTACACATTCTCATCCAACTAAAACATATTTTCTCCTGAGTGACGGTTGCAGTTGTTATATGAATAAAAACCTTCTTTCTTGGGTGGCGGTTCAGTGTCTGTTTCACAGAAAATATGTTTCCCCTCGAAATACATTGAGAATGCAGTTTAGTTTTATGATTATGTATTTTTTTTAGGAGACACGGCTGCTCATTTTTGCACTTTAATCGCTCGGAGCTCCATGACGCGCTCTCTGCACATGGGATTTGCTCACAATTTAAAATATCAGCATCCTTGCATTTTAATTTGAGTTAGCTTTAGCTCCCGTGTCAGACTTTGGACTGAATTATTTTTGGGTACGACAACACACTGCTTCCGAGCGTCGATTGATCCTTTTTCATCCTGCTGTTATTTGTCCCCAGTCGTTATCGTACACGAGCGCTTCAAAACATACCCTCTAAAAATAACTTGAATAGCATAAATAGCCGCGCGAACGTAGCCAATCGTAACGCATAAGGTCTCACACGGACCAGCACCCGGGTTTAAGAAAAACCCGGGTTCTGGTCCATGTGACGCCTCAGAAACCTGGATTCTGACGTGGGACACAAATGCTTGTGAATGAATGAATGGCACTCGCCCAGTAAAATGAGGGTCACTGGGAGGAGGGTGCGGGGGGAGGGAGGGAAGGATGGGCGGGGATTACGTGCGTGTCATTATACCCACGGACAGCTGCGGGTGTAATAAATATGATGAAACAGGGGAGGGGGAGAGAAACGAGGGCTTTGTGTTTGTTTTTTTTCCTCGTGACTGCTCTGTCCGATTTCAGGGAAGGACAGTGAATGCGTCTCAAACGATCGGCAAAGCCCGCTGTGACTTTGCAGCGGTTCATCACAAGTCAGGCCTATCTGGAACAATAAAGCTGCAACAACCTCCTCCTGGTCTTCTTCTGGACTCCTCCACTTCCTCCTCGCCTCCTCTCGGCCTCTCTCCTCTCCTTTGCCCTTTTTAGCCCCAACACTCCACACCTCCTCACTTTCTTCTAGCCCTATTCACACTTCATTCAGCCTGCTCGCCGGCTCCTCCTCACCCCCCCCCCCATCCCCACCACCCGCTTCCTTCTCTTCCCATCCTCCCATCCCCCCTCCTAAATCTATCCCCCCCTCCTCTTGTCCTTCTCCCCTGGCCTCCACTCTGCACTGCAGCACCTATACAGTCATTAATCTCCAAGGTCCCCGTAGTGCGACACACAATGTATGTGTGTGTGTGTGTGTGTGTGTGTGTGTGTGTGCGTGCGGCACACACTTAACACTCCCTGTAAGGTCACATGTGCTATTAGAGGCAGATTTATATGCTCGTCCCGGCAAAGGTTGCGCGTGATGTCATTCTGCACACAAAAAAATGAATAAAAAGAATTGCATTATTTCCCAAGTTGCTCGTCCCACCAAAATATTGCGTCTCTGATTAAAAGCCGTGCGTTTTACAGCTTGCAAACGCGTCGGCAAATTGGACCGACGTTTCTCCGAGACGTGAGATTGGTCGGAGCCTCTTCTCTTCCTTTTTCCAGTCAATCCATCACTTGTCACTTGTCTTTCGGTAACACTCTCCTCCTCCGACGGGCTCTTAAAGCGGTCCGATTGGGATTTTTTTCTGGCTGTTCATGATCACGATCACGTTGCACTGGGCTCAGTGGAAAAGACCAAACAGTGAACAGACAGATTTTAAGAAATTCACAAGCCAGATGTCATTATATTAGGCCACAGACAACCCACAATGCAACACCTCAAAAAGGATATCCACTGTTTGGAAGTAGTAAATGTCTATTAGAATATTTATGACTCCCGCTTTTTCTAGGGTGATTTTTTTACAAGATGTTGTGGTTCTGATGCTGATACCAGTATCGCCTTAAGGTGTCGGCGAGTGTGTGGGTTTGAGCGCCGATCCGCTACCTTGTTATCGCATCATTTATCAGCTCCTATACCCCACTCGAGTACAACAACAGATGTCACTCGCTACCAGATGCGCACATCCTGCTGGATCGATACTGAGCACGTGCAGCTCAAGATAGAGATGGTTTGTGGCCCGCTGCTTTGAAGTTGCGAGTTCGCCGCCACCATCTTGGAGTGTTGTTTTTTTCACCAGCGATGAACGGAAGTCACCATATTTGGAATGTGGAGGAGTGACTTAGGGACGCCATATACAACACGTCAATCATAGTAAGCCTAAAAAATACTTTGCTTTATGGTCTGTTTGACTTCAAATAACCATAATTTACTAAATGAACATCATGCTGTATTGAGGAAGACTTGAAACTAGAGATTGAGACTTAAACTCATGTTTACAATGTTTACTGAGTGAATACATCAATGGTCAGGAGAGAGAACGCGGCTTCAATACAGGAAGCATAGACTTCTATACAACCAGAGAAAGTTGCCCCTTGGTGGTCGGGAGAGAGAATGCAGCTTTAACACATAGACTTCTATACAACCAGCGGAGTAGGCCCCTGGTGGTCAGTAGAGAAAATGCAGCTTTAACATATGAAGCATAGACTTCTATACAACCAGAAGAGTCAGCCCCTGGTGGTCAGTAGAGAGAATGCAGCTTTAACACAGGAAGCGTAGACTTCTATACAACCAGAGAAAGTTGCCCCCTGGTGGTCAGGAGAGAGAATGCAGCTTTAACACATGAAGCATAGACTTCTTTACAACCAGAGAAAGTTGCCCCCTGGTGGTCAGGAGAGAGAATGCAGCTTTAACACAGGAAGCGTAGACTTCTATACAACCAGAGAAAGTTGCCCCCTGGTGGTCAGGAGAGAGAATGCAGCTTTAACACATGAAGCATAGACTTCTATACAACCAGAAGAATCAGCCCCTAGTGGTCAGGAGAGAGAATGCAGCTTTAATACATAACGCATAGACTTCTATACAACCCGAGGAGTTGGCCCCTGGTGGTCAGCAGAGAGAACGCAAGTTTTTATGATGCTTTCTCATCGGCTTCACTCAGCAGAAACGATATTGGCGCCTCCTGCCCAACTTGATGGTATGAGTAGCCACCGGTAGCCATTGGTTAGCCACCTAGCTTCTATGTTGTTTCTGTTGAGAGTTGCACATGCTCAGTACCGATCCAGCAAGCCTTTTGGTAATGTAGTCCGAGTAGCAGTGATGTTCAAGCAGGCTTTGGCAGAATGTAAGTAAACAGTCCGTTTGAAGCGCAGAAGAGACGGAACACGTCGGCTATCGTCTGAGGGTGGTTTGATTTTTATTGTTTTGAAATCAGCTTGAAAACTGTCCCCCAGCGCAGGAAATGGTGAGATTTGGTCAAATGTTTCTCATAAATAAGTAATTCAGCGTGAAAAAAAGCATTCAAAATAAAATAATAGTTAACTCAGACCAAAACTAAATGATGGCAAACATTGCACACCCACACAGGGTTAGTAGTGTGCAGCTGATGAATAATAATTATAATGTCTATATTTAAGTTTGTAAAAAAGGACATTTAGCTATGTTTGCATCAGGACATTTTGTGAATACGCTAAAATCTTATCTCATTCGTGACTTCACGGTAACACATGAGAGACACAACCTCAAATAATCAGGCACTTTAAGACATTAAAGTGTGTTCTCAACATCTCCATGCTTTCACAAATGTGGCCTTCAAGGGACGAGTCTACTTCCTGTTGTGCTTCTTTCTCTATCCAGTTGTATATTTATACTCATGATACTATCAATACTTTATCATGTTTTTCTGGAGAAGTTCCAAATCTAGTTTTCACAAAATGAAAATCAAGTGAGGGGAAAATAGCTGCATTCATCAGACATTAGAGAGCAGAAGAAGTGAATAAATACATAACAATAGATCCGTGAAAATCTAAAACAACTTCTCAAATCAAAATTCTACCATTAAGTACCCTTAAAATGAAAACATTGGGAAAAAACAAAATAGGTAACGTTAGATTAATAGGAACGTATTACATCCAGCATCTAAGTGCAAATGTTCCCGCAGGCCATCAGCATCTTCAGCAACATCTCAGCTCAGCATCAGTCATGTGACACACACACGGAGGCAGGCAGCGGGAACCCGAGCCCTCACAGGAGCCGTGGTAGACGTCACATGACCTCAAACGCACACCGGCGGCGGGGACGGACGTGGAAGCGGCAGTCAGATTGTCGTGATAACGCCGGGCTCAAAGCGCCGGCCTTTAGATCTGGCGTGACAACACACATAACAAACGGAAAGCCTGCGTGGAATGCAGGAGCGCCACCGCCGGTTATCCCGGCCCTGTTTGCACGGGGAGACCGAGAGGCCGGGCCGCGAGAGCCCATGTGTTGACAAAAGTGGAAAGAATGGGACGTCCATGTTGTGCTTTCCTACTTATTCTCTCCCTTCCATGATTAATACAATAATGCCTCTACTCTTTCAATTCCAAATACCAAACTGTCAAAAGACATCAGATCACGTCCTCTCTCTCTCTCTCTCTCTCTCTCTCTCTCTCTCTCTCTCTCTCTCTCTCTCTCTCTCTCTCCCCCTCATTCTCCCTCCAGCAGCTGTGCAAGCCTGCATGACAACAGGAAGTATTTCAATTGTGAGTGCCGGTGCAAAAGAGGGGATAAAAGTGAGTATGTTGATGATGAGGATGAGGATGATGAGAATAGGGGAGTATGGCATGAAAAACAACACACCTGTCCCATCGCCGTTTAAAGCTGCACTCATCAATAGTTTTTAATAACCATTGGTTATGAAATGAATCGCAAACGGTTTCTGAGTTGAGGACAAAACAAGACATTCGAGGACGTCCCCTTTGGCTTTGGAACGCACTGATCGCCTTTTTTTTTTTACCCATTTTCTGACATTTTACATCCCAAACAACAATCCCAAATAATCGGCAGATTAATTAACAGTGAGAAATGATTCAGTGGCAGCTCTAATAACAATGGATTATAGGATGTGTGTCGTGTGAAAGTCACTCAGAGAGACAAACTCACAAAGAATGATCAATTTAGCTTTAGAATACATTTTAGAAGTGAGCTTCAAGTCCCCATGACGAATGACTCATGTGATTGTGTGTCTGCGAGGTAGTGGGGTTGTACCAAAAAGTGCAAATCTTCATTCATAACATTGACGTTTACATTTTGAAATCGACATTTGAATGCGGCACAACGTTTCTTTTTGGTTTTGACGTCTATGTATTGTGTTTGAACCCGGCCTTTGTGAGAGAAAGATCCGGGTTCATTATTATTATATTATATGTCGAGTTTGATTCCAGGTCTGACTCGTGTGAGCCAAACATTTCTAATAAATCCACAAAAAACTTTTTAAATCTAACGAAATACTCTACTTCAATCCCTATTTGTTTTCACTGCTGTCAAAAAACTGTTTGCACTGACGAGACTTATCCATTAGGGAAAGTTGAGTTGATAGAAAATAAAAAAGACTAACTAATTTAAGCCACTTTCTTTAAATCGAAAACGTCATAAAAGATGACGACACACATTAAAATCTTTAGTTGAAAACCTTAATAGATGACATTCATGTACAGCCCCAGTTGACAAATAATTATATATAGTTTACATTTGGCCCAACTGGCCAAATATTGAATGAATGCAACTTCACGTCTCCAGAATGTGTGCGTGAATACTGACAGACTGCCTCTCAACATAGTGGCAATGCCTCAAAGGCAAACATTCATGCAACAAATAATACCTGTGCAATAATGTTGCATCGCGTCTCATTCAGAAGCATCTATAAGCAGTCCTGGTATCGCCCCTCCATTTTGTGTGTCTCGTTTCTGTTCGGGATGAAGGGGTAGAGGAGATCTAGAGTCCAGATGGTCCGCCAAATGGAGCCTTTCCACATGCATAGTCAAATTGTGTGAGAGAGGATTTTTTTTTCCCAGAGTGCATTGCAAAGAAAGGGTCAAAATGGAGCTTTAAAGTTTTTCCCTATTGGCAGAAACGTCAATCAGACGGGCTATTTTGATTTCTGTTCGTTCCTCAATCTTCATGATGACCAGTGTTACATTGAGTCAAGAGAAGAATGTCATGGATGAGCTGGAGCACAGCCTCGTCATACCTTCAGTGGTTTCTGTTGTCCATTACTGTAACTGCCCCTCCCCCCACTCGTAGCTCCATTCCACAGGGCCATTACCCGATGAAGACGAGCACTGTGAGACGAGTGATAGTGTTACAGGAGGAGAAATGGAAGAGGTGTTGCTTTCACATGAGACTAGATCTACTTACGTTTCGAGCGCAACTGGAAAAGCTGCGCGGCGTCTGGATTCTCCTCTCGCAGAAACGTTTGTGAGCCCTCACTTTGATAAGTGAGCCTGCTAGCATGCTAGCTTTAGCATGTGGCCGTGTCTTGTGAAGTACGTCTAAAGCTATTTTGCTAGATTTTGCATGCAAACATGAATGTGGTAAAAAAGCAAATTCATTTATTGAGTTTGTCAATTGGACAACTGATACATTAATATACATCATTACATTGTACATCCGTTAGCTCGCTAGCAGAGCAACGCCCTTTTTCTATACCAAGTACGCCAAGTACGGACTTGTGGACTTGGGGGTCCAGACTCCAGCGACGGGAGGACATTCTGCTTACTGGATGATGTCACCATACAGCTGTTGTTGCTAATGAGTTTACTTCAAGTAAATTTAAGTAATGTTAATACAAATCAATAATTTGTATTGAAATTTGAATCAAACCAAATATGAAAATGAAATTAAATATGACAACCCCGCTTTTCACGGTTTCATTTTTTTTAATTATAAAAAAAAATATTTGTATGTACATATACAAACATATACTTGTTTATATATAGATATAATTGTTTATATATTGTGTGTATGAGTATATATATATATATATATATATATATATATATATATATATATATATATATATATATATATGTGTGTATACATTCAAATACAAACACTTCGCTCAAAAGTAAAAAGACAGCACTCTAGCTTAACATTAAAGTTAAATTAATACATAAAGTTATGAATCTTAACCTTGCCTGGAAACAAATAATAAACTGTGAAAGTAAAGATTTGCTTGTTAAATCTTTCCAACCAAATTACATCAAATGTTTAACCGCTACAGACACATCAGAGCCAGCGGATCATTTCAAAAAATCCCGCCAAGGTCAAGTTCATTTTTCGGGAGGCTGATGCTTGACCACAGATTTGATGCTTCTTGTCTGAAAAAATCAGCAGTACTTATGAAAACGGGTTTTCTCCTCCGCCATTGTTCCTTGTTGCATTCTGGGATATTTGGCAGTCCCAAGTACGGACAAGTCACCTTCGATGCATCCCCGGTAAAATGGGCGGAGTAAGTCACATCATTTGGACCGTGCTTGGCGAGTAGCGGACTTTAGGATTGGAACAGTACTTCTGACGTTTCACAAGTCCACGAGAACACAAAGACGAGAACGAGATTGAGAAAAACCCGAAGAGTTGCATGCCAAACACGATCATAACGTAGCAGGCTAGTGCTAGCATAGCATGCTAGTGCACATGGAGAACAGAAGGTATAGGAAACGTTGTGACGGTACGACGTGCTGCTCGTCTCCACGCCATTTTAAATACAAAGTAGCGAAAATGCTTCACAATCTCTTTTTTTTATGATATTATTCCACTGACATTATTCCTGATTGTTCTCTGATTACTTAAAGCTGAAACAAAAATGCTTTCAGCTTTAGCTTCAGATTTTCGCAGCAGATTGGAACGCGTTGGATTGGATTGTAGGCCCAGTGGGCCGCTCTGCAGCCGTTTCAGCGCCGGCTGGTTGAGCTTTTCGTCGTTGCTTTTCCGCCGGGTGACAGCCATCAAGAATCAGAACCTCATGCTCGTGATGACAGCTCGAGGCCGAATGACCCGAATGTGGCTCAACACTACGCTGATGTTGGATGAGAGGAAGCGACTGGGAAGATGGCGTGATGACCATTAGTGTAAATGTCATGAATCTGCACAAGCAGGAAATGTTCCTCTTGTCCCATGTTTACCCCGAGGGGGAAAAAAGGAAACCAATTCATTGTTCCGCCATCTTCATCTTTTGTCTGTTTATTCACGGTTAATTGGGTTTTTTATCCAATCACCCGCTCAATCAATGGGACTCGGTCCCAGTGTGTCTGACTGGTTTGGAAATCATCCCACAGATCAATATCCTCCAACACGTAACAGGGAGCTCCGTGAGGTTAAAGCAGGAGTTACACATCCCATCATAACCCTCTGAGACCACATTCAACGATTATTACATCGCATGTGTTTTGCGCGTGTGTTTTAGAGCTCTCACGCTTAATCAATCAGTGATGCGATTCAACAGAAGATGAAATGACAACTTGGAGTCATATACAGGAAATAAGATGCTGAACCTTCCTCCGTTTGACATCACTGTAAACTGAATATCTTTGAGTTTCCTGGCTTTTCTCACAGTTTTCGAAACAATTTATAGAACCTTGTTTTTCATGCAGTGGTCATTTTTGAGATTTCGGGCTGTTTTGCTTCCATAACACGACTTCTTTCAGACCAGTGGAAAGAAAAACATCCAACTTACACGTTGCGGTGTTTATTTTATTACTTTCTCTGTTTGCTTCTGTAGGTTTCTCCTCAAATCACGAAAAGAACATGAGCATTAGATAAAGCCTCACTTGCATATATATTAGTGATAACACGTTAGTAAACTTGTAACACAAAAGAGAATTGTCTTGATGTCAGTGATCAGCTAGATAATGGTGATATGGATTAGTTCTTCTTTTTTTTTACCATATTTACCTGATATAGAGTTTTACAATTCATGAGTTTTTTCTCAGACTTTGAGCCAGAAATCTTTACTTCAGCCGCTCCGACATCCAGCAAAGTTTCCACCTTCCTTCCTCTCTGGATCCTGAAGGTTTTCACACACTTCTGTTCATATATTATTCATAGCCGGATTTATACGGCATTTCATTTAAAAATAAATAAATGGTAGAACTATTTTTATTTGTATGGCTGTTAATAGTATTTTCAGAAAAATAATCCCTCCGTTCCAAACGTTTGACTCTTTTATCCAACGTTCACATTCATGTTCTGCAAATGTATGAACAGATGGCACATATTTAATAAGATATAATGCATTTCAGAAATCTTGTTATCTCCAAAAAACAATTGTCTTACTGTCAGGAATCCACTGGGGAAGTTTCAGATATTTCTGATTCACCTGAGATGTCTCCTCTTAATCACAACCGCAGTCATCAGATTATTCTCTGGCTTCAGTTGAGGATTAAAATGTCTCCGGCATCTGTGAATCTGCCTTATTTATTAGTCCATAAAACATCCAAACATTAAGGAAAAAAGGGGCCAACGGTCCAGAGGTATTTAGTTTGCAGTGATATTAAACAGGATCAAAATCAATCTGGTGTTTGACATTTCCCGCTCGAGAAGAGACATAAACGGGACGACGCTAATTAATAACACTGCTGAAATGTGAACTGACCGAAATGGATCGATCGGCCGATGAGTTTCCCACCCGACATGTTCCTGATCACAGAGAGCTGCAGACTGCATCCTCACCGCACACACACTGCTGTGTTTCTGTTATTTAGGAACACGTTGTCCAATACTACACACACACACACACACACACACACACACACACACACACACACACACACAGATAGCAAATAGTAATCATGATGAGAAGTTTGAATGTGTGCACATCTATCATTATTCATTATGTGTGTGTGTGTGTGTGTGTGTGTTTGTGTGTGTGTGTGCGTGTGTGCATGTGTGTTTGAATGCGGATGTGTGTTCGCATGTGTGTGTGTTTGCGTGCCTGTGTGCGTATGAATGTGTGTGCGTGCGTGCGTGCATGTAAGTGTGTGCGAGTGTGTGATGTGTGTGGTGTGTATGTGTGTTTGAATGCGTATGTGTGTTCGCATGTGTGTGTGTGTGTTTGCGTGCGTGTGTGTGTACGTGTGTGTGCTTGCATGTGTGTGCGTGCGTGCATGCGTGTGTGTGTGTGTGTGTGTGTGTGTGTGTGTGTGTGTGTGTGTGGTACAGCAGCAGCGGATAGGATGGATGAATGGGACCAAACGGGACCACATAGCGACCTTAATGTCACCGAGCATCGTGTTGCGTTCGGCCGTGTGTTCGCCTGGCCGCCTCGGGAGGAAAACAACAAACAAACAAACAAAAAAGCCCCGTAGTGAAACAGAACGATGCTGGAGGAGCCGCGCACGGTTCGCAGCTCCACGCGTTGGGCAGCGGCGCGCGTGCTCGCGAGGGATGCCGCCGCGAGGAACCGAAGCACCAGCAGTTTATCTGCCCAAAATAATCCCACAAGGTCACCGCGCTGTCACCGGCGAGGAGCCCGCAAACGCGTTTTTTAAGGGAGATTATATAACGCCACCGGAGACCGAGCATCAAACAATACCATCAGAATCCGGTACGTCACAATGTACCCCGCGGGCCTGCTAGGCACCGCACGCGCTCCATAGCCCCCGCATAGGGATGCTGGTAGGTCTGGTAATTTTCCTTCACGCAAACCATACGGGACGGCGCCGACGCCGCCCGTTATCTAACCGGCAGCCGCTTCTCCCCCAGCCGTCTGCTCTGGCGGGTCTTACCGCGGATGGTGGCCGGCGGCGGTGTCCTTGGTGTCGGCGGTCGGAGGAGACAGGATGGCAGGTGGTACCGCGGGGCTGGATGCACGAGCTTGCACAGTTCCGGTGATGAATGAAAGACGGGGCAGACCGGCTCTGGAGGGGCGACTCGACGCGAAACCCACAAGCCCCGCCCCTCCCAGTTCCCTACGTCAAGCCCTCCGTACTGGACTCACTGGAGCGGCTCATCACCGCAGCCCTCCCCCTCCCCTATCCGTGTGTGTGCATGTATGCATGTGTGTGTGTGTGTGTGTGTGTGTGTGTGTGTGTGTGTGTGCGTGTCTGTGTGTGTGTGTGTGTGTGTGTGTGTGTGTGTGCGCGTGTGTGCGTGTTTGTGTGTGTCAGTATCAAAGGGACGTGCAGAGACTTCCAAGGAGCATGAGCGATTGCATCTCATTTCTGCCTCTTTTTTCCCTGTAATTTTGCGTTAGAACGACAAAAAATGCCATCAGACCTACTACACTAAACTGAGGGATAATACACAATATAAATATTACACAAAACAAAGCAAAAGAATGGCGCTTTCTCTGATCTCACTCACTAAAAAAGAACTAACATTTTTTACTTGGTGTATTTGTGGACCCTCAAAAATCACCTGGTGCTGATGTTGCTAGCACAGCAAGCTACTAAGCTTCAAAGACATGGAATCTGGGATGTTGTTCTCAGGTGATATGTCAAGGGAAAGCCATTTGTTCCTGAGGTGCCACAAGGATCTATTCTTGGCCCACTGTTTTTTAGGTCAATTTGAGGTCCACTTGCGCGGGGGGGCCGACCTGGTGTGTACCCGTTCATAAAAGGTGTCGGTTTGTTGGCCCCCCTCAAGGAGGACTGCCGAGAACCTGAGAAACGGAAAAAAAAGTAAGCATACCCAGCATGCAGCAGTCAAGTTCTTTGCTGACAGTAGACAAACCTTCCATCTTAATGTGAAAATTGAGGAGTCTTTAAACGGTGAAAAAACAACCTCTTTTTAAAAATTACTTTAACTTCTAAACAAACTAATTTAAAACAAGGAAATAAAACAGATTCTCAGCCCCGGATATTTTTAGATGTCTTTTTACGAAATGCACCTGTTAGCAACAGCGGTGTCCTGGCTCCTGGAATTCCACTGCAGGGGGGGAGGAGATGAAAAACTGAAATACTGAAGGCCACGCAGCGAAAAACAAGAGTTTCAGGGGGTGTTAAGTTACCAGTTTACGGTGACCTACGAAGGCCCTTCTGGAAGAAGAAAAAAAAGAGGAAAAATAGTTTCAAGGGGGGCCTTTATGTGTCAGTACCCAGGGGTCCATTGTTTTGTAATCCGTCCGTGCACAATGGAGTTCCTCTTCTTTCGGTAGGAAATCGACTGATATGAACGGCTAAGAACTCAGGCAAAAAGTTTTTTCTTTCTTCTACGCATTTATTTAAGATGCAAGAGTTGTTTTAAGATTCACGCGTGAGCGTTGCCGGAGACCGGAGATATAATGGCCCCTTGTATGACATATTGAGCGTGAGGGTCTTTTTTAGCAAGTGAAGGCGTGAAATCGCCTGAAAGAGGAACACCTCCCTCTCCGATCCCTCAGTTCCTCTAACAGCTGATCGCAGAGCATCCACCAGGGGCCCCTTTGGGAGGTCACGTATTGGAGACATGTTCCCATCAATGGAACCGCTGTTTCGGCACAGCGTCCCTGCTGATGATGGGACAGTCACATTGATTAAAAAAATGAAATTTTTTTAGGACAGCTGTTACTTCCTGGGTCGAAAACAGAACATGTGCCGTGCACCGTTTCCAAACTCTTTTAATGCTTTGTTGCATATTATTCATTGTGGACATTTTTGTATGACGGAGTCACATAATATGGAGTATTAGTCACGAGACAACCCAAACTTCTGACAGTGTAACATTCCATCCAATCATTATCTTAACCGCTTATCCTCATTGGGGTCGCGGGGCAGTGTTACATTGTTTATATATATATATATATATATATATATATATATATATATATATATATATATATATATATATATATAAAGCCGCTTGAAAAACTCATAAGAGACAGAATGCTTCCTATCTCCTTTCTATTATAAAACTGTGACACTGAACCTCACTGACACAACTTTACCTCAAAATCTGAAGCTGCTGTACAAAAACTCTTAACCCAATGAACAGATACATGAATCACACTTTTAATATTGCATACAAGCATACTATAAGCTATAAGGACACTACAGATGCAACTGAAGACTGTGTAATTTACATGTTTATGTTCTGTATATGATGTGTTCTCTGCATACATTAAAAAGAAAAGAGAGCTGGTTGACATTTTATTTTTAAAGTCAAACCTCAACCGTCAGTGGAAAACACAAAAAAAAGGGAAAATTAATCAACATGTAGCCTAATTTTCCATTTCTGCAAGCAATATTTAAGCAGCATGTCAGTTAAGATAGAAATGCAATTTTCTAACAATTTGAAAATAAAATCCACATATTTGAAGTTTGATTTTCAAACAATATTCAATGCAATTTGTGTTTGACCTTTAAAAATAAAATTTCAAACAGCTTTTGCACTTTAATTTTAACATGGTCATAGACGACCCATAGACATGTGTGTGAACATTAAAATTGCATTATTGCATTTTCATTTCCATTTTTACACAAATGACACACACACACATGTGGAAAATTACATTATATTTACATCATAATTACATTCTAATTTTATAAGGTCCACTATGGGCTTCCATAGAATAGACTTTTAAAACAGCACACAAAAAAGCACACAAAAAAGCATTATACATTAATTTAAGGAGTGCTTGGCTGCTGCTCGGTTCTGGCCCTGATTTATCTTTATTGGATCCGAGCAGTTTTATAGGCTCATTCAGGTCAGGGTTGAACGTCCTGCATGTGATCTCTGTTGGTCCTCTACAGCTGCAACAACATACACACCTGTGAGACGAGGGGCAGCATGGACTCTTCTCAGACTCAAAGCAAACTCTACAAAAAGAGTTTGCACATGTCGATTTATCTTTGAAATTTGGTTGACAGTGATCTTGGAGCCAAATAGTCAAATGTATTTAAACTTTCAACTTTTCAAATGAAAATTACGACGTTGCAGAAATAGACTAGAATATATAGATAGAATAGTAAATAGAGGGAAGCTGATGGACGCTGATTGTGTTATTGGATTTAAATTAAAATGTGAGAGAGAGAAAATCAGGAGGTTGAGATACATTTAATATTCTTTGTTTGATAATTGCTTTCATACTTTGCAATTCACTTACAATAAAATATCAATAATAGTGATAACAATAAATTATTTAATTAATAATTTATATAATTCCAGAATATGTTGTATACAGTAGAGAAAATATGGCAGGATTTAGTGATGAATATGATTTACTTTGTTTTGACACTAGAAACTACAGGGATAATTAATATTATTTTTAATTACAAGCTTGGCATATAGTCCTTAAAAAATAAATGGAGACTTCTTGAGTATCAAACACCATCAACGGTATTTTTTTCCCGACCTTTTTTAGAAATGTTACATAATTATCTCTCTTGCAGCGCACGTGAACATATTGCTGTAACGCCATCTGTCCTCTCGGATGTCCAAGCTGCGTGGACTGAATTATGTTCTGCAATCACATACAGTTCTCCATCTTTGTTTCATTTTATTTATAACTGCAGGTCATACACGCAATAGACAAAACCGTCACTTCAAACAGATGGACAAAAAAAGAAGGAATATGGCAACCCATTCCGAAAACTACTTTTCCCTGCATTCCCCGCGAGATCCAGTTTGACAACCAGCCAATCCGCGCCATGACAGCCCGGCACGTGACGTAGGGCAAGTTCCTGCTGTGGCTTGAGGGAAACAGATCCGACATTCAGGCACAGGAGAATCGCACTTTGCGGGTAAGTTAAGACATTTGGCTGCAACGAGGCCACTCGAGTCCCTGTTGAGTGTCCTTCGGAGGGGTTTGCCTGAGGTTTCTGCGCACTGCAGGTCCGAAATCGCCCGAATCTCGGACGGAACAAGCTGTCGTAGCGTCGAGGCCTCCGCTATTTCCTGGTGCAACTCCACAGCTGTGTCTATTGGAATGGCTAAGTTGGAAAAGTTCAGTTCAGGGGTTTTGGTGGAGCTTTGTTCTTGTCCACTCGGCTTGTTAACTGTTCTGTGAGCTCGAGTGAAGCCTCGAGCGCGACCCGGTTCTGGCGCTGAGCGCGGTCTCGAGAGTGGAAACCCCTGTAAAGCCCACCTTCGGCTGTGTGTCCCTGCCTTGGAGCTGGGTATTCACATCGCGAACCGCCCGCTGCTGTCAGGGCTCGCGAGCCCGTGGACAGCGCGAGCTGACCGTGTAACCCCTGTATTTACGCGCCACCACGCGCCTTTTGTCCCCTTTTAAGCAAAACAAGCGTATCGAACTTCAACCCCTCCGCTCGTCATATCGCGATATTATCAATTTAGAAATCTTCACAGAGAAAATCAAGTTTGTACAGGTCTATCTGTGTTGCAGAAGTGAACGTGTGTGTGTTTGTGTCATTAGTCGCCCAGCTTCTGGTGGACGGGTCACCAGGTCAGAAGCAGCTCCAGGGCTGAAAGCGGGTTAAACAAATCCAGTATGGGGGCTTGACCCAGTGTATTTGAGGGGCGAGGGTCCGAGCTGGGCTTGAAAGGTTAGTGTGAGCATGCACAGACTCAGCTGCTGGCTTGGCTTCTGGATGGAGGGCCAGATCAATGCATTAGCATTGGAAGTTTTATATATATATATATATATATATATATATATATATATATATATAGAGAGAGAGAGAGAGAGAGAGAGAGAGAGAGAGAGAGAGAGAGAGCTCTACTGTATATGTGTTAATATAATAGTGAGGCCTGATTTAGTTTTCGTCTTGGAAAAAAAAACTACTCAGCTTGTTGTCAACTGCAACTAAACACGTTTCAGTGTCCTTTATTATTTGACGTTTAGTTAACGTGATTACAGATGTTGATCTTGCCTTTTTGTGTGCTCAGTGCACAAGGCACTGTTTACTTTAGCGGTATTATTACTCACTTGTTTGCGGAGTAGTTGTTACTTCATAGTCCATTCATGTAGCTGATGCTTTTATCAAAGCGACTTACACAAAGTTGAGGATTCTAAACTCTAGCTGCGACTCAACTTGTGTTTTGACAGGTGAGTGGAGCAAATCTAGCAGCTACTTTCATATTGATCAGCGTTTGGCTGGTGGTGGTTGCTTCCAAACCTGCCTTTTTCTGAGTGATCTACAAAGGTCGGATGGGCAAATGCCGCCTCGGCAGCCAGGAGCGAGATGCAAGCAGTGTCGGCACAAGAGCCTGGACCTGCCCTCCTGGGGGAGGAACAGACATTTGGGCCGGTTTGTCGCAGTAAAGTCCAGGGTCACAACCTGGTTCCTTTCAGTCGTGGTTAGGGACACCACAGGGTTCTTCATGGGGATGGAGTGGTTGTGGAGCGGAGGGAAGAAGGACGGCTCAGTCTTGTCTTGGGTTGCAAAGATTCTGGAAATTTATAAATCAGAAATGATCTGATCAAAGAATTACAAAAACGTAATAACTTGACCAGACAATAAAAGTTAATAATGTTTTGTGATTTTTGTCCTCAACAGTTTTCAATACATAGAGCTGCAGACAGGTCCAGTGTTGATGACCAATACCCCGCCCAACCCTAAGATACAGGAAGTAGTTATTCTCGTTTTCCCCGAAACCTCAGTTTAACATATAATTAGTTCACTCTTTAAAACTGCACCCAGCTGCCCTACAAGCTTTCCCAGAATGAGGAAACATTCATTGTGTGTAGTTGCACGCGCTTAAGGTGAGCTATGAAGCACAGCTCAAGACCAGATCATCTCTCCCTCTCATCATGTCTGCTGTCGCCCGATGCTCAACATCCAGAGTGATTGTGAAAATCAATCCGCTTCCTCCACTCTGAGCGACAAAACCAAAAGCATCCCTTTGTCTAATCATCTGACTCGATCAGCGCTTTATTAGTTACTCTTGTTTTCTCTCTTTTATATTTGTAATTGGTGGCGATGGCAGAATTAAATCTCCTAATCACATGCCATGATTTCAAAATAATGTTTCAGTTTCACTTCTCTCCCACTTTCTCTCTCTGTGAAAACTCCCTCTGACTCACCAACATCCCTCTCCTTAAGTTCACACAAGTTCATTGTGTAGCACTCTGAGCAGAATAAACCAATTTTTGCAATTTAATTGAATGAATAAACTTGTTTATAACCTTCATTTTAAAAGATTTGTAACTGATGGACGCTCTGAACACATTCGTCAAACCGTATGAAAATATTATTTAACCTTTTCAAAATTCTGTCAATATTCTGTCGACTGAAATATTTGAAGTATTCTTAATTCAGATGGTGTTTCTCAGTGGCACGTAACAAACCACCGGTTGTGCTCTGTAGGGTTAAAAAAAAAGCATTCGCCAAGCAGGGAGGGTCGAAGGAAAATGTGTTATTGAGTTGCTTTGTGGGAAATGAAGGACCCTATGTTTTTTGTAACGTGATCCATAGGGACAAATCAGGTGTTTTCCGTAGGGAGGTAGATGCACCGAGTCAGAGCCGCGTTGTGAAGGTTTTTCCACTGCAGCGAGGTAAAGAAGTGCACCTTGATGAACTACAGCAAGCCTGTCGCCTGCAGCACTACTCTGATCACTGTGGCCGTTACAGTTGATACAACTCCTCCCAGCAATTTGTTTAATTTTATTTATTTTTTCAAAAAACGATCCACCGACCAAATAAGGCAGAATTTGTTCATATGTGGTTGGTCTGACCGGTTTTTATTGGAGAATAGCACCGCTTACAGGGAGGAGACCCATCACGTCCAAGCAGGAACACAGTGGCCCTGTGAGACAGTCGTGGAAACGCATGTTGTCACGGCTCGGATGGGACTGGCGCTGGAAAAACCCAATAAAAGCCCGAATAAATATCATCTGCTGCTTTAGCCTTTTCTTTTTTCTTTCTGACAAGCAATATGGCAAACTGTCTGATGGCTAACAAAGTCATTTGTCTTGTTTTTTTTGGAACCAAAAGAGACACAAGAGGGTGGAGCTCAGTGCAACTGAACATTTTTAGGCAACCACAACGTTACAGTTAACTTTCATGATCTGAGAACGCACTGTAAGGGTTGAAAAGAAAACACAGGTGACTCCCAGACTGGACAACGCAGTGGTAGTGACCGGTCGATCTCAAGGTATGTTTTAGGGCCGAGGCTTAAATCTACAGAACCGGGGATTGACGTCTGGAAGTGTAGCTCATCATGTATCCCGGTTAGATATGAGCCAGCTCCATTGTAAAAGAAAGCCAGAGTTAAGTCTAAAGTTAGCCCGCTAACTTGCTCAAAAGCCAAGAGATCATGGGCCAAATTAAAAATGATTGTTTCCTCTGAAAGCCATCCACTACACTGTGTTTTCAAAGGACTCAGAAGTTCATTCAGTGAGCAATTTAGGATGCCAAAGTGTTCGACTGAGAAAGTCTTTTGTACCGGCATAGATTCGATTTTTTTAATGGACACCTTTTGTTGTGGTTTTTAGATTTAAATTTAGCATCTTTCTATGTCGGTTATGTGTCTGGTTGTCTTGTTTCATATGTCATTTTCTAGTTTTTCTTCTTGTCATGTGTTTTTTTTGTCTGTGAACCTTTTCTGTTGTTGTCTGTATGAGTCTGTTGTTGTCTATGCTGACCAATGAGTTTCCCCACGGGGATTAATAAAGTTTTCTCTCTCTCTCTCTATCTATCTCTCTATCTATCTATCTATCTATCTATCTATCTATCTATCTAGTTGCTAAAGAATGTTCCTCTTTAGACTTCTGGTCTAGATAGAGTTGTTTCCATGACTACAGCTGAGTGACAGCTGGCATCCAGCGCCACATGGATATGACCGAACACCTGTTCCCCCCCTTACCTTTATATGTGTGCTTGGACGCGGTAAGGCGATATCAGAGAAGGGCTAGTTGGTTCATTATTGATGATACATATGGTGGTAATAGCATCAGTGGACTTATCGTGGTGATAATGGAAATATCTACCACGTTGATGGAATGATGAACTCCATGGTTCCTCGCTCTGAGCACAGTGGACATGCTGGGGTTTGTGCTTGGCCCCCTGATTTGGTGTAAATCAGCTTTGGACCAATATAAGCGCTGATTTGACTGTGACACGGCAATACGGTCATAACTTCTAAATCGAAGTGCTTACTGAAAGTCCGCTTTGGACTGTTCAGCTTCCATATCTGGGGTCATGAGGTGTATGCCCGTCTTTCTACTGTTCACTTAAAGTCAAGTTTGGTCCAAATGAGACATGACTGAGACTGACTTTAAGGATCTTTCCTTGTTATGGAAACAAAGAAAACGGCTACAGAAGGTGCAACAATAATAATAAAGTAATCACAGCGGTGGCCCATAACAAAACTAATGTTCTCCTATGTGGGTTTATAAACAAATGAACACACGGATGGACTGTAGCCTCTGCCAACATATACAATAAACACCTGGCCTATTGGAGACGGTCTGATTGTCTATTCAGAACCCGGGACAGCGCTCAGGACAGCTGTGAGAATAACTCTTTGTGTTTAATGTTGATGCATAATGTGCCATTACTATTCCTTATTTCAAGAGGATCTCGGGCTAATACATTTACTCAAAACAAAGCATTGCTGATTTGAACACTGATAGCCATGACGACTGTCCAAGCTTCAGGGTCATCCTCAGTAACCTCTATTAGCATGAATTATTTATATGAGTGCAATGCCTTTTCTGTTTCTATTACACCCCGTTATTTAACTCTGATATAGGCATCATCCTATGTAATATTCATACAGTGTTGTCACCATGTGCGTTTGTTAAAATGTGTGCACACTGAATGTGGGTCTGCTGGCATTATTACTGACAAGTTCTGTCTCGTCTGATGTAACTAACGTGTCCGGGCCCCGAGGCTGTTGTGAACATGTTCTGGTGTCTCTTATGTGCATTCTGCTGATGGATCTTTACTGACAGTCTGGTGTTAGAGTGACAGAACGAGCACGGCTTGAGAATGAAACTCTGTGTGTGTGTGTGTGTGTGTGTGTGTGTGTGTGTGTGTGTGTGTGTGTGTGTGTGTGTGTGTGTGTGTGTGTGTGTGTGTGTGTGTGTGTGTGTGTGTGTGTGTGTGTGTGTGTCACTTCCTCAGCCTGTGGAAGCCCCCCTCCCTGAGCGATGGCCTCACCAGTCTCCGTCTACAACTCCAACCCCTTGGACTCACACATCCCCAGTGTAAGTGGATCTGTCTGCTGTGTCCGGCATACCTGCGGTGTGGACCGTGAACCTGTATCGGCTAGTTTAGGTTGAGAGATTTTAAGAGGTATTAATATTACAATTTTAATGCTGGATGCGGCCCTACGAGCCACACATCACAACACCAGCAGGCCTGATGAAGACTACTCAGTTATAGGGTTTCCTCAACCAGCCAGTCAAGTCTTTTTATTTAGTATTCATAACATACAATAAACACTGCCAATGATAAGACAATAAAGCTTTAAACATATATCCTTTGTGGTGCTTGTTATTTAAACCTTTGATTTAAAAAAAAGACTAATGCTCAATGAATGGAACGAGCCAGACGAAGAATAAACTAACCCAAATACCAATAGAATGGAAAATAATTAAATTAATAAACTCAAATTCCAAATAAGGATAAGAAGCAGCAGTGTGAATTTAGTTGCTAAGCTCCTTAATTCCTCCGTGTCACAGCTCGGCAGTTCAACATCTTAAAAAGGAGAAGTGTCGTGTTACTGGTGTCTCGTCTCACTGAGTCTGAGCCGAGACGGTTGAAGCAAACTTCTTCTGCTGAAAATACAGAAAAAAGCACTCCATGACGTGTGAAATTGACGCTGCTTTATACCTGCCCCTTCAACTAAAACGTGTTCCTGCCATTTACTCTATTGATTAGTTTCTCTGCCATCTGTGTGTTTTTGTTTGCAGTCGTCCAGAGAGTCTCTGAAGATGGAGCTGTTAGCCGACGTGGCTCTTCTGCCGGGCGAGGAGAGAATCATTGGTAAGTCCCTCTCTCTGACGGGCGAGCTGCCGGCGCCGCTCAGAGCCCGACGCGGTTCCTCCTTGGAGCCATGTTGTTCAGTTAGAATGAGTGCGTGAGGACAGAGGACGGCTCGGAGAGATGGGGAGTGTGTTATTGCATTCTCTGCCAGAGAAGGTGTTGGTGAAGGTGCTGCTGCTGTGATATTTGTTGTTTCGCCTCCAGGCTCAGTTCTTGTATGACTGTTGGTGTTAAAGGAACCAAACTATACATACTGTGTTTCCTCTTACCAGTAAGTATAAGTGGTGCTCGGCCAGTGTGGACCCCTCCCAGAGTCTGTGCTCCCAGCAGAAATAATTCCAGCACCTAAAACCATAAATTGTGTTATTTTTTTACATTTCTGTTCTTGCACATATCAAACAAACAAAGTGCAGTTCTTCTTTGAATTAGCATTATGAGGAACGTAAACAACACTAACAAAAAAAAAAGTCTGAGCAGACAATATGGCTGACATCTTCACATAAATAATTAGACATGAGGAAAAACATTGTCCATCGACTTTGTCTGTGTTTGAGCACCAAGCGCCATCGTGTAAACGGAGTCCTCCCGCTGTCCGCTCCTCAAGTGCCGCTCGATCCGGGATGAAAGACTGATCCGTGTCTCTGTGAAGACCTGGGCCGATCTCCCGCCGCTTGAATTACATTTCATTGAGCCGACGCTTTTTATCCAATGTGACTTACTTTTTTTTTTTTTTTTACTATACATCGTAGACACTATTAGACGCAATTCGGGGTTAAGTATCTTGATCAAGGACACATCGACATGGATTAGCAGAGCCGGGGTTCAAACGACCGACCCTCTGATCGAAAGACAGGAATGCTGACTACTGAGCCACAGTCACAGTCGCTCGCAGACATTAGAGAGCCAGCAGCATGCTGGGTAGTGGAGTAGCCTCAGGTCCGAGCTGGGTTAGCTTAGCTTCCATCTGGGGCTTCCTCCCTTTGGCAGGTTGGTGGTGTTTGGTCCGACAGGTCTCGCTGGTTGGTCGTTAGGGGTGGTGATCGTCCGCCGCATTTAACCAATCCCCACGCTTACGCGGCCATGGCAGGACGTCCAGTAATTACATGTACAGCACGCCAATCAGTGAGCTTTAGAAGTGTCGGAAGGTGTACTGTACTCTTTATCTTTGGTCCGAGCCAGGCTAGCTGCTCCCAGTCTTCATACTAAGCTAACACTTCCGGTCTCTGAACTCCACATTTGATACGAGATGGCGATTGCGTTATCTAACTTCCAGCAAGAAAGTAATCGACTTACCTCCACTTAGTTGTAGCGATTATTCCAGGATCTGACTTATTACTTAGGTGAGTGCCGAGTTGTTATTGCAGATCGGAATAATAGCCACTGTCAGACATCATTAAACACTGATGCATTAGAGACATCAGACTGCAATGTTGTTGTTGTTTTATTGTAAAATGAGTTTCCACTCCCGCTGCAGTCATTTCCTGGTGAACCGTTCTGTGGACTTTGCGGTTCAACAGGCAGAATAGTGCTGCACTGAGACCAGTTGGACCTGTAGTCAGCTGATGTGTGATTTGAATGATGAGTCTTTATAGTCTCATAAAAAGATGGTATTTATAGCCTACCTGCTGCAAGACTCTTGTCTGTTTCTGCTTCCTCTTCTATGTGCGTACATCTGATGTCGTCCCTCACACATAACACCGTCTGAACCAGAGTTAAGAGCCGGTAACGCCGGTGTGACGTCCGACAGGAGAGAGCGAGAGAGAAAGTGGGAGAGCAAAAAACACAAACGTCGTCTGCATTCATCTGTTTTCAGATAAAGACATCATTTACATCTGCCCATTCAACGGAGCTGTGAAAGGCAAAGTGTTGATCACCAAATACAGACTCCACTTCAAGAGCTCGGATGCCGTAAGTTGTGTGTGTGTGTTTGTCTGCGTGCGTGTGCATGTGTACGTTTGTGTAACACCTGCTGACTCTGTCGTAGGATGTGGTGATGGCGCTGGACGTTCCTTTGGGTGCCATTAGTCGGGTGGAGAAAATGGGCGGGGCATCAAGCAGAGGAGAAAACTCCTACGGCCTGGACATCACCTGCAAGGTAGCTGTGTGGTGGGGGGTTTATCTCTGTAACCGCTAGGGCTATTTCAATAATTTTACTATATGTTACTGTATGTGAATGAATATTATATAATGTTATAGCCGTGCAATGTTCAAGCTGTGTGATACTTAGTGACTTTCATCCAGACATCAGTGCACACAGCAATCACACATCATTTATGAAGGAGATGCTTCGGATGTTGTGGACTCATGTTTGTTTGTTTGTAACTTTTCAGGACATGAGGAACTTGAGGTTTGCCTTGAAGCAGGAAGGTCACAGCAGAAGAGATATCTTCGAGCTCCTCTTCAAACACGCTTTCCCCCTCTCACACAGTCTGGTAAGGATATTTTCTCACTTCTACCTTCACCTCATCTTCTCACTTCCACCTCCACCTTCTGACTTACCGATGGGCCTCCTTGTTACCTGCCGGGCCAGCGAGGGAATTATTTAAAAGATGACACAGACGTATTCTCGTTTTCTCAGACGGTTTTGAACTTGCAGCACAACGGACACAGTATCTCTCTTTGACCATTAGTCCACTGAGAGCATTTGAAGCATTTCAATCTGCCCAATATTCGTCTTTCAGCCATCATTTAATGCCTGACACTCAGGCCAATGTCGAATGCAGACATTCAGCCCCCTTGTGCGCCAAGACACACAGCTAGCCAACCACACCACATATATCTGCTAACCTCACGGGGCCTCTGTCTCTGGGATGGACCGGCGGAGACGAATGGGTGGGGAAAAGTTTCCAGATGAATTCATAACTAAAATAATCTTTAGTTGTCACACCAAACTAAAGGTCAAATAAATCAAACTGATGGTCAGAACATGAATGTGCAGGGTTGTTCTGCTCCTCAGGAGACTGCTCTGTTTCTCTGTTGAGGGGATCAATAAAGAAGAGATGAAACCAGACGAGTAGATATATCCGATATTAGTCGGATGCTGACCCTAATAGCTTGAATCGTGTTTCAGCGACAATGAGCCGATCTGGTATCATACACAGTTATTAAAATTTACGTACTTATTTGCCACAAACTTAGGAGAGCAATGTTTAAGTTAAAAAATATGTTGCCTCACACATAAAAAAATGGAAGCACAGTCAACAATGAGCAGAGGGAACCTTATAGTTCCTTGAAAAGTAGTCGTGGGACTGAAAATGACCAACGTGATTTCCGAAGGAGACTTCTCCATGAGCAACGTTTTGTTGTCTACATAATAACAGACCGGAACAAGCAAAAGTAAAAGGTTTGATTCCTCTTTGTGGTTTTTTCCATAATGTTGTAAGACTCTTATAACAGTCTGAGCTGTCGGGGAGTCTTGAGCAACATTACTGCCAGTTCATTGGCGGCAACGATCTCCTTCAATACTTGAAAATGACAAAAACATGTGAGAGAATAGGGTCCAGGTTGAAAAAGTGACCCTTTGAGCGGCTCCTGTGTGTCTCCGGGTCACCGAGCGGCTGATATTATACTACAGGGTAAATGAAAAGTCTCCTTCTCTCCCTCCATCCAGCCGCTGTTTGCATACGTGACTCAGGAGAAGTACGGGAAGGACGGCTGGGACATCTACAAACCCATGGAGGAGTTCAGACGGCAGGTGAGGAGTGATTTATTCTGCAGTACTCTCCTGGCTGATGCTGTACGTGATGTCAGCAGACCTAGAAGTTACAGGAACAGTTTGAATAATCCTGCAACGATGGCGACGGTTGTCATTTACAGGGATTACCTAACGGCAAGTGGCGTATTGTGTTCAATAAGAACTACGAGCTGTGTGACACCTACCCCACTGTGCTGGCCGTGCCCTTTAAAAGCAAAGACGAGGACCTCAAGAGAGTGGCTGCCTTCAGGTCAAGAGGACGCATCCCGGTGAGCACCGAGCTGTTTAACTGAAGCATGTGTTTATGCACGAGTTACAATGTTTTAGTTCATTTTATTGTCATTTACAAGATTTCTGGGATAAGAGAAATACACACTTTGGATACGCAGACAGTATTGTTATGTAGTATTGGATAGCCTGAACTATCACAGACATAATAGAACGCTAAATATGACAATAGCCAATATAATGCCGAGTAGACATCAAACTGAGAAAGAGCCAAACTGTTAGTCAGTTTGGAAAAGTTATTGTTATTACGGCACAATTTTTGAACTGATCATGTGACATTTCCTCAGTTGAAAGGAGCTGTGTTTCACATTCTGAATGTTGAAATAGAAGCAAACCATTGAGTGCCCAGTAGTAGTAGTAGTAGTAGTAGTAGTAGTAGTAGTAGTAGTAGTAGTAGAAGAAGAAATTAAAATTTTGCGTTGGTAGCCCTGCTCAACGCCGCCATGTTGAGAACCTTTGAGAGGCAATCAAAATGCTCCCAATCTTGTCCCTTGCATCTTGAACCAAATTGATTTTAGGATCCTCTGATTACCAATAGCTGGAGGCTTATTGGTCAATACTGATCACATGGTCTGAGTAAAGCCCTCTGTTAATCATGGAGCATAGTTTATTCATTTCACTACTCTTCACAATGTTGATTATTAAGTATTAAAATGAAGAAAGTATGGATAAAGAAACATCCAGGGTGCTAAAAAATGAATGAATTGGTGCTCCCGACCTCAAACATACTCTACATATATACGTGGAACAATATTTCAAACTGCAAAGTGTTAGTTAGGATACTCGTTTACTTTCAATATGTCACTTAGCATTCACATTGATCGTGACCCGTGGGATCTGGTCTCTGTGTCTCAGGTTCTATCGTGGATCCACCGGGAGAACCAGGCGGTGATCGTCCGCTGCAGTCAGCCTCTGGTCGGCATGTCGGGGAAGAGGAACAGGGACGACGAGCGCTACCTGGACGTGATCAGGGAGGCCAACGACACCGCCAAGCTCACCATCTACGACGCTCGGCCTAGCGTCAACGCCGTGGCCAACAAGGTCAGAGGTTACTGCAGGTCACCTTCTGGAATAGTAGTTAGCAGTAAGGCGATGGGATAGATGTTTACTTTTCCTGTGCTAAGCATTGTATTTGGTAGTTGTGATGTGGTTTAGATATTACACCATGAGGATTTCCCTTTTACCAATGCTCCAAGAAAAGAAGATGGCCACGATTTAGCTTCCTTTAGACACCAGCTAAATTGGGAGCTTTATCCGGTCTTTTATGTTCCGTATATTTGCTGCCCAGTAGTTGTATCTGAACTTCTGAAAAGAAAGTTCACCTTGAGATCAATGTCATTGTAGCATCGCTTTTCTGATCCATGGTTGCTTATCTCATCCCTTAAAAAAAAAACCTGTAATATGCTTATCCAAAGTAGTTTAAAAGAGTTTGGGCAAGAACACCGGCAGCCAACCGTGAAAGAAACGTGGTAAAACATTCATCTTAATATAATTAACTATTGATGCCTTTTAATGAAGCATGGGTGGTTTTCCATTTACTTTTAGAGAAATTAAATTTCCCAAATTGCTTCAGGATTTCAATTAATATAGTGATCGATTCCACTAGGTCAGAAATATAAAATAATAAATCATCAGCATTAAAACAAGGCTCAGTGCTCAATCTGTGAATTTCCCTTTTTAAAAGGGGTGAGAATCTGGGCGACAAATGCTGATCATTTGCATTAACAATTCATTCATGCACTCTTTCTTAAAGTAGTCGTTCATGTTGGTTGGTCCGTAGAAATTGCCGCCGCAATTTATCAGAGCCTGAGGTGACATCTTCAAGCGTCTGGTTTAGTGTAATCATACATATTCAGTTTGCAACGGAATCTGAATACATTTGAAAGTTTTTGCAGGAAAAAAACGAATCCTAAGAAAAACATAATGTCCAAGTATCAAAGTGGAATATGAGTGCAAGATGTGGGAATTAAAAATCCATATGTGACGAGCTGTGATGGAAACAGACTTTGCAAACAAATTATTGTGGTGTACGTGAAGCCTGTGACTTAAATTGTAACTCAAGTTTCTACTGAAGAGACAAAGAATATCAGCGTCAGAAGCGATCACTGCTCCTGTGGAGCGGTGGGGCTGTAACGATATTTGCATTAAAATATTAAATGAACAGAAATGTCATGTTTCCATCATGTTCACCTCACGGCTTTCTATTGTTAGAGCTTTGACTTTTCTCTTTTGAGTGCTTCATTTCTCTTGCTGTAGTTTATGGCATCGTAATAATGTTCTCATCACAGCAGTGGATGCAAACATGAGCAGAATGTCCGAGATGAGAATATGATCAGGATTGTTTCTCCAGTGTCACCATCACAGAAATGTCATTTCAGTGTCATAGTGCTCTATTAACTACGAAAGCCCAGAAAAGGCCAATGAGGAAAATAATCTCAAAACTTTTTCTCCCATGTGTTTATGATGTAAGAACAAGTAAACAATTAAACCACGTTGCTACCCCCAGGCTACGGGAGGAGGCTACGAGGGCGACGAGTACCAGAACGCAGAGCTCATCTTCCTGGACATCCAGAACATCCACGTCATGAGGGAGTCCCTGAAGAAACTCAAAGACATAGTCTACCCCAACGTGGAGGAATCTCATTGGCTGTCCAGTCTCGAGTCGACACACTGGCTCGAACACGTCAAGGTGAGGGGAAACAAATGTACACATTTCATCTGGGATTTTTTTTTTAATATCCCATTGTCTAAAGAGCATCTCTGTGTGTGTTTGTGTGTGCGTGTGCAGCTGGTGTTGTCGGGAGCCATCCAGGTAGCAGACAAGGTCTCCAACGGGAACTCAGTGGTGGTGCACTGCAGCGACGGCTGGGACCGGACCGCTCAGCTCACCTCTCTGGCCATGCTGATGCTGGACAGCCACTACCGCACGCTGCGAGGGTTCCAGGTCAGTAGCCGCCATGAACCGGCTCACCAAAAAAACATTCACAGGCTGCACATTGAGCGTTAATAACGCAAGTGTAGTGTTTTTTTTACTGTGCTTACACGTAATTGGATGTCAGCCGTGATGGATTGAATGGACAGAAAGTGCTTGGTGTCGTTTCAGGTGCTGATTGAGAAGGAATGGATCAGCTTCGGGCACAAGTTTGCCTCAGTAATTAACCCTTTTTTTTTTACTACAAGTCTACTTTCAGATCATTTTACTGCAACATTCAAACAGCTCAGGCGACGGCTAGAAACAGTTTCCGTTAATCACTTGGTGTGTGTGTGTGTGTGTGTGTGTGTGTGTGTGTGTGTGTGTGTGTGTGTGTGTGTGTGTGTGTGTGTGTGTATAGAGGATAGGCCACGGCGACAAGAACCATGCAGATCAGGACCGATCACCCATCTTCGTTCAGTTCATCGACTGCGTGTGGCAGATGACTAAACAGGTATGTTTACCACATCTGACTCAGCCAGCCGCTCTCATGTGGGACTGTTAACCTCAAAGGCCTCTTCTGCCATTTGTCAGATTTGATTGGATGTTGTTTTTTTCCTTCACAGTTATTGCTCGAGGCAGCAAATCAGGTTGAATCAAATTTTAAATCCTGTGTCACAAACAAGCCCCCTGAAAAGACTATTTAAATCGTATGAGCCCAGCAACCAGTGCAAAGAAGAAGGTCGTGGATGCACCGAGTGTCTATAAATATGTAAATCCGAGGTTTCAGTGATGAGTTAATACCCGCTCAGCCAATCGCATCGCTCAACCGCCACACAATCGTCTATTCACCGCTTTTTGCCCTTTAATAAACCCACACTCGGCTCCACTCTGGAGATGGGCTCGTTATTCCAAGTGTGCAAGACGGAGTAGAAAAGTTTTTCCCCCAAATACCTTTGGATTTTGTATTTGTTTATCAGTCCAAGAATAGACACGTTACCTTGCGTCAACATGTGTTCACCTTGCTATCACAATAGCAACCCAAACCTTTGCATGGCAGTGTTTATTTTTATGTGAAACAAGGCCTTCACTACAAGGCTTAGTGGTCAGCCTATTGGAGAACAGATCAGGTAATATTAACAATCGTTATTTGTTACTAAACCTTAGTTGATCTACATCTAATATCTCACATGTGTAATGTCCAGAGCATAATTGTATCCAATGGTTCTCATCAAAGTATGTGTCCCTCTTTAGTGGGCCACTCGACCATCACGAGGACACTATGCTACGGGATCAAATGGATCAATGTCCATATTGTTGTGTGAATGACGTCCAAGGAAATCTATTGATCGCAAGAGCGAAGGTCAACATTTTATTGGTTGGCCTGTTTTCATCGGCATCTGAAAGTCACAGGAATTTGAAAAAGAAAGAAAAATCTGCCCTGTGAAATCCAAAGGATTCGTTTTATTGAGATTTTGTTCTGAATTGTTTTAACTTTAAAAACAAATGGTTGGCGTTCTGAGACAGAATTCGTAACTTTTGAGCCTCTTCCCCTCTCAGTTTCCTACAGCTTTTGAGTTCAATGAGCGCCTCCTGCTGACGATCCTGGACCACCTCTACAGCTGCCGCTTTGGGACCTTCCTCTTCAACTGCGAGAGTGCACGAGACCAGCACGTAAGACGTGGAAACGGCGCCCCGAAACAATGCTCTGACTTTTCCTTTAGCGGCGTCCCTTAACCCCTCCCTCTTTCTGTTGAGCAGGAAGTGAGATCGAAGACGGTGTCTCTGTGGTCTCTAGTCAACAGCAGGATGGAGATGTATTTGAACCCCTTCTACACCCCCGAGTCCGGCAGGGTCCTGTACCCCGTCGCCAGCATGCGCCACCTAGAGCTGTGGGTGACGTACTACATCCGCTGGAACCCGCGCATACGACAACAGGTAGGACGTTGTTTAATCGACTCATAACGCTCCATTTCTTCCGTACATGTGATATACAGGCTCATCTGGCGAGTAATCAATCGAGGATGAGCGCTCCAGAAACCCACATTTGCGACATTTATATTGATTTCTTTCCTCTTTGTGACAAAAAAAGCCTCTATTTTGGCTTAGTTGCTGGCTGCACCAGGAACCATGCATTTGTCAGTAATGTGTGTGTTGTGTGTGTTGCAGCAGCAGAGTCCGGTGGAGCAGCGCTACAAGGAGCTGTTGGCCCTCAGAGACGAGTACTTGAAGAAGCTGGAGGAGCTGCAGCTGTCCGACTCCCCCTCCTCCCGTCTGGCGAACATCCCCTCGCCCAACACCTCCTCCACCTCCTCCTCGCCACCACAGCAATACACACAGCTACAAACGCCCCTCTAAGGGCGGGGTCACACACACTCAGATATACCCGTTGACTTGCACTTAATGTCCCTCTTCACTCTGATTCTGTCAGCGTCTCACATGCGCACGGAATGACTTAGTGTTGTGCAGTCCTAACTGTTGATAACAAAGAATGCTAATACGATTTTAGATTTGATGGGTAATTCTAACACCATAGTGGTGATTTATGCAATATGCCACAGTACAGCCTTGTCACAAGACTTTTCTATACACACATACACACACACCGTACAGGGAAGCCTTAAAGACATTCAGTGGCTTTCTGTCCAAGGGCTCGAACACACGTTGGGTGTGCGTGGGCGTGGCCACACTCTTGAATAGTACGGAAGCCCCGAGAGGCCAGAAGGAGAAAAAAAACATTCTGGTTATCCATTTTCTGAATCTGATCAAAATGTTGCTTTCTCTGCTGTGTTCATCACGTTTGAGCAGGTGGGGAAAGATGTTTTGCGGGGATAATTTTTTAGGATCAAGTTTTTTTTCCATCTGTGAAAACAAGAGTTTTGGGACGTGATTCGCAAAACCTGCGAACACACAGCATGTGTACTTTGTGTTGGAGACATTAAAACTCACCTGGAGGAAAACATGAACGCTTTCAAGTCCTATTTAGAACACATGGTCCACATCAGCCTCTTGTGGCCCAGATGAGTGTTACAACAACAAACTATCCTTTTCTTCACCTGCCAAAACTTTTGTTTCTCAGCTGTTTTCACAGATGAAAAAAAATCTCTTTTATTTGTTTTTGCTAAGCTAACCACCTTTGAACTGTCAGACTTATCTAGTTGACCCTTAAAGTAAATATTTTGGGACCTTAACTTAAGGTCTGCTTTCTAGCTTTTTCACAAGCGTTCTGCAGAGTTGGGCGAACTATTTTAATAGACTACATGAAAAAAAAGGGGGTTTTCAAATTGAATGTCGTGACAAAACATTTTCTTGGAAACGCAACACATTTCATAGCTCTGCTACGTGATGCTTCTGCCTTTGTCCCGCCACACGAGGCATCGAATCAGAGGCTTAGAGCGTGTGTGTGCATGTGTGTGCGTGTGTGTGTTGCTTATCAGGAGGATGAAAACTAAGGCCGCCTCGGTTTTTGCGTGTTTTGCGGCCACTAGCAGCTAAGCTCACCTCAGCAGTATTTCCCAGCACTTCCTAAGCTGTGGCGTCGAGAGAGAGAACGCACTTCTCGCCGACTAGTGGAGTTTGGTTGTGATGAATCTGCTATTGACCTTTTTATGAATGCAGTTTTGTGGTTTGAATATATATTTCAGGTGCTCAAGATAGTCCAGGGACATGAAGTGGTGCTGGCCTCTGATCCTGGACCCCTTGTTGTGCTTCTATGTCGTCAGTGAACAGTCTCCTGAGTAGAGAAAGCCGCCCTGGTCCATGAGGGCCTTTCCATGCCGAGGTGTTTGGGAACCAGCACACGGGCTGAGAGCCAGTGAGCAGATAGGAACCGGTTAGCTCTCACTTCCTCATAAATAGACTTTTTGTCAACTGGACTGTTTCTACCTATTCTCTCCACCCCTCTGCAGAGTCTTGTGCGAAGCATGTGATCTCATGGCGCATGTGCCTTTTGGACAGGTGTTGGCTTTCTACACAAACCTTTTTTCCCCCAGTGTTGACTCACAAAGGAGAGCAAAATAAATGTTCTTAGCCAGTTATCTCATGGGTTTCGGTTGTGGGATGGACATGTTTTAGTGGCTTGGTCGTCTGACTCGTGGTTTGGCCTCTTTGGTCTCTAGATTTCAGCTAGATAGACAGCGGTATGGAAGTAGGTGGAAAACATGTTCTCAAAACTAATAGGAAAGATAGAGAAAGCTATAAAAAGTAAGGCAATTTTCTAAAATATAGGGAATTATCCTTGATTGTGTATGTAAATGTGTGTTTTCACATGTGAAAACTATGGAAGTTAATATCCGCCCAAAAAAATTAAAAGAAAAGTACATTTTTAGGAATGGGAAAAATAAATTGTATATATATATATATATATAGATATAGATCTATATCTATATCTAGATATGTATGTGTATATATATATATATATGTATGTGTATATATATATATGTATATGTATGTGTATATATATATATGTATGTGTATATATATATGTATATGTATGTGTGTATATATATATGTATATGTATGTGTGTATATATATATGTATATGTATGTGTATATATATATATGTATATGTATGTGTATATATATATATGTATATGTATGTGTATATATATATATGTATATGTATGTGTATATATATATATATGTATATGTATGTGTATATATATATATATGTATATGTATGTGTATATATATATATATGTATATGTATGTGTATATATATATATATGTATGTGTATATATATATATATCTATATATATATATATATTGTCAAAATTATAGGGTACCAAGTTTGAATTATGACAAAAGTCAAAGTTGTGATTTTCATGAGAAGATTTTTGATGAGATAATTTTCTTATAATTGTCATTATTTTTGATTCACTGTATAAAAATATCACATAGTATCTCCCATTTCTGACTTTAAAATGTACTGATTTTTTTGTCTTCCACTGAAAAGTGACATATCTCATAATTATGACCAAATATCTCTATTTATTCATTTAACTATTTTTCCTGACTCTGATGGTAAATTCCCAGATAAAACTCATGGAAACCAACCTGTCCGAAAAGCACATTCTCCAGTAGTTTGTCTCTTTGGGTTCTGGTGCTGTCGTGGAGCTGGTGTCCACTGAGCGGTGTGCCGAGTCAAACTCAGGACCTCACATGGACAACAGTGTGTGCGTTTGTGTGTGTGCGTGGGTTTGTGTGTGTTTAGGGTTAAAAGGAATTGAGGGTTTAAAGAATCGAGTTGCCTGATATGAGGTTTTTGCTGCTAACTCCAAGGGCTCCCGTTTCAGTTAGTTTGAAAACAACCTCTGAGAAAACACGTCCGTCACAAATGTATGTACTGTACTGCTCTGTCTGTCGAGATGGTGATCAGACTGTTAACTCCAATCTGTTTTTTGCCACCGTGTTGGCGCTCGGCCTGGTGCTTTGTTCCAACGCGGGCCCTTTCATAAACTAGAAGGACACTCTGAGAGCGCAGAGATCCGCCAAGGCTGGTCTCATTCGTGAAAAATAATGTTTGCATCTGCCTGTTGATTCGGATTCGCTCCAAAGTTTATTGGACTCTTCGGTGTCCCATGCTACCGCTTTTTACTAAGTTTCGTAAACATTTGGCTGGTAGTTTTTACGTATTCCTGCTGACAAACAAACCAAATGAACTGAACGCATAACCTCCTTGGCGGTATTGACTGGGGCTTGATTACTGGAGTACTGCAGGTTGAGGATTTGAGTGCGATACTTTGTGTGGCCAGTACATTATTATCCCTTTAGAGAAATTCAATAACTTGTCAAATGTTGACGTGTTGTTTTGGTTTCCATCCCTGAAAACAAGAATAAACCCGATGGATGGCTATTGAAAGGAGCTCCAGGTAGCCGTCAGCTGTGCTCTGGCTCCGGCTCCAAGGGAAACTTCTCCCATTATTGTGATCCAATAAAAACACTGTAGATCATGTCCACCTGACACTCTATTTTCAATATTTCATGAAAACCTCCTTCACAAATGAATATTTGGCTACGATACCCTGAGAGGTTCTTGTGTATTGGTTGTCTGACTGACTGGTTCAAGGCACGTCTGTTGATCCTCTTGAACACAGGTCAGATGCTGGTAATTGGATTTTTAAATTATTTTTTTTACCAAAGCTCTTTTTGGAGTTGTAGTCGGCTCCAATTCGTACGATGTACTAAAAGAGGAATTTGAATATGTTCCCATTTTTTCGTCTCTACAGCATCCTTGAATTTTGAGTTAAGCAGCCTGCCTGGTGAAAGAGAACTCTAAGTTAAGGAGGCAACAATGCATTGAGATGATGCATTTTATGTACAGTTTAACAGGGTTCAATTGTGAAGGAGGTGCAATAAGTCATAAGTCATGAGGTCATGTCCAGATTTGTGCCTTGATTCTTGTGAGAATCGCCTTCACCTCTTCAGAGAAACGTACTCTAGCTGTCTAGCTTCATGTTTGAGATGGACCGCTCTGTGGTTCAGGGTTCCAAAAGAGCAATGCCTTGTGTCCTGTGGTTTGGGAAGACGGATGCAAAGAGAGAGTATGCGTTTGCTGCAGAGTGCAGACTCGGTACCTGGAGCAGACCACACCGTATCAAGAACAACAAGGGCCACATACGCCTAGCTAGAATGGCCGGGTACATTTCATAACCATTCAAAGACACACAGGGTTCCCTCTTGAGTTTCAGAACCTCAAAATAGTGTGGAGAACATACTCAGACTCACAATTGTATTCATTGTACCTCTTGCAAGCAGAAGTATCAACATCTCACTTTTACACACCCAAAACCCATGTGGTCCAACACGTCCTCCTTACGCAGGAGCCATGGGGTGGAACTCATTTTGTTAATTATGATCCCATTGAAAGTAAAATGGACCACAAGATGTCACATCTCAAACATGACTCTGGACTCTCCCATGTTCACAGAAGGGATTCAACGGGTTCTACCAAATGGATGCTTTTGAAAAGTGTTTCATCTCGTGACGGTTTGTTGGTTGAACAACGGAGACAAATAAGAAGCGACAGCAACATAAATAAAAAGTGTTCGGGTGGCTGTGTTTTTAGGGGGGGAAAAAGATAAAAAAATCTATTTTTATTATTTTTTACTTTGTACAAGAACCATGATGTAATTACCTCAATCAAAACCTATTTTACTGTCTAAAGTTCTATTGTTGTAAAAAATACAATTATTTTATGTAGTGTAAAATCTTACAATTTTATTAAAAAAAAAAGGAAAGTAATGTTGGTCCAGAAATTGTTGGTATAAATTGTGGATTTCTGCTCCATTTGTTCAAACTTTTAGTTTAGTTTTATTTTGAGGGCATTTCTTTGGTTTGTAATCGCTAACCCAGGATGGAAAGACGGAAGCTTCTGGATGCTGGTCGCTTGTCACAAACCTCCACGCCGCCCTCTCACTTCTCTGGTGGATCTCTAGCTTTCGGAGTCTCTGCGGCGATGAACCCCGAGAAGCACTCTATCACCGATCATTTCAAATGTACTCTTTCATTAACGTAGGGGGTTGTAGTTTGAGGGGTTTCGTGTCATAATATAGCCGGCTTTTTTAATAAATACACATGAAATGTGTCACAGGATCTTTTTGTCATCAATAAGGGAAGGCGAGAATCAGAATGCATTTCAAATGTATTTCTTTTAATCATGTTATATCCTCTCCACAGTTTGTTGGATGGGTCCTGTTATGTAAATATTACTGATTAAATTAATTTAAGGATTTCTGACTCTCCTTGCATGTGTTTTTTGTTTTCATTCCTCTCGCTTTTCAAGGTGTTTCTTGCTTACATCATCGACATGTTACACCATGACTAAAGGCCCATCCCAGCATGCAACAGAGTGATGCTCATTGTCTTCTTGATGGGGGCAGTCTGAATGCAAGAGGCTTGCTATAATCCTAAGAATATTATTTCTATAGAAACACATGTGTACATGTATTTTTTAATTTTAAATATGAATGTAATATTTTACAGCAAACAAAATATACATATATATTTTCCTTCACATTGGCTAAAATGTAATTGTTGGCCCTGCCGTTGAACATTTTTCCCACAATGCCTCGGCTCACCCGCGCATCTCTGGCTTGACGAGTGTTGTGAAGGGGCGGAGCTTCATCGCGAGGAAGAGAGGAGATGCCAGTGAGAGGCGGAGCTTCGGCGCGAGGAAGAGAGAGATGCAATGAGAGGCTGTCAGGAAGAAGCACGAACAACCAAATGACAGGAAGCAGTCTCAGACACATCTACGGTGAGTCTCGAGCCCTGACTGAGCCAAACAAGCGCGCGCGCTGACGGCGGACATTGTATTTAAACCGAGGTGTAATTTGTTCCGCGTCCTCGCCTCGGAGGGACTCGCCCGCGTCCTCACGTAGTGGCCTTGACAGTAAACAGTTGTCTGGCAGATGGAGAAGCAGGCCGGAGCTGCTGGGGCGGCGGACGGAGCAGGGCCGAATAGAAAGCTCTGGAGCACGCCGACAGGCGGACTAGCCGCCGGTGACAACCTGGACAGGTGAGTGGCTCGATATTACAAGCATATTTCATGCGTCGTCTATTTCATTTATCTATTTTTTTGTGCCTTTCTCCAATATGTTATCCCCCGTGAAATATTAAACAAAACATTTCCGTTTCAAAATAACCGTGTCTGTGATTCGGCGGAGCTCCAATGCGTAATATTTCACTATTTTAACTTTTAAAACAGTTTTTTTCTGATCAGCAAAAGCTACAAAATACTAGCCTATTTTTAACCGTAGTTTGGTGTGACGGTAATTGACAGTACAGTAGCTTTGATAGTGTAGCTACAGGCTAGAGGTGTCCCTAAAGTCCCATGAGAAGAAGGGCGACAGCTTAACAACACTGTAGTATACGGCAGACAGACAGACAGGCAGGCAGGCAGGCAGACAGGCAGGCAGGCAGACAGCTCGTAGCTAGTAACACGGCGGGCCACTAATGCAGACCACCAACGGGCGAAGCGACGCTCGCGCTCACTGCAGATGCCGTGTACAGTGGAGCCACTGGGCCAAAAACTATGAAAGTGTCCATCGCTTTTTAATGAAGTGGTCATTTTTATAAAAAATAATAATGCGAGATTTGGAAACAAAGGTCTGGACCAGCCGTTTAGTTCAGTCCCCTCATATTTTTGTGACCCAGAATAATATTTTCGTGAGCATAATATCATAAACATATATTAATAGTAATACATGACATGCCTGCACCCCCAAAGTGCACGTATTACCCTGGACAGACAGACCCGAGACTGAGCTAATATTTATTTTAGTAACAAAGAATTTCAATATGATTTAATTTTCTAGAAGAGACCGTGCTGTAGAATTAAAGCGAGGGATTGTAATCTTTTTTGGTTGTTAAATTTGTTGTAATTCTCTTTTACAGCCATCAATAAATCAAATGCTTCAGTCCAACAGGTTCTCATGTGGAGTGGTGTAAACAGCTGATAGCTGCCACCATCAACAGTCAGATTGGGGTATCTTCAGTCCCAGTGGACAACAAGGTAGCTAACACACAAACACTCAAACGCGCACACACACACACACACACACACACACACACACACACACACACGCGCACACTCACTCTCTCACTCTTCTGACAGTATTTCTCATCAGTGTGTTTTGTAACTTGATAGGCTAGGAGAAGACCAGATTTCATGGTAAGGCTGGCTGAAGTGTGTGCGTGTGAGTGTGTGTGTGTGCACAGCTTTGTCTTTAAGTGTCTATGTATGTACTGCGTCACAGCGACTGCTGAGCTGCTGTGCAGTTTGTCCTCTGCCCGCTAGTTTAACAAACCCTGGGTATATTTTGGTTATCTATCTTAAATAACCCCTAAAATGGTTACTTTTGTAACCAGAGGAGTCGCCCCCCAATGGCCATTAGAGAGAATGCAGCTTCATGGCTGTACCTTCCAGAATCTGAGGTTAACCGCCTGGTTTGGAGTCTCTTTAGCTTCCTGCCTCTACCCCAATACAATATAGGTCAATAGAATATAGCTTGTGTTGTTCATGCTTCTTTTTTAAAAACACAACAAAGTTTCACAAATCAGTGCCCTTTCGCGTTGACACATCTATGGAATGAAGTCAGATGCAGCGCTTTTCTGTCGCTTGTTGGATTTTTAAACATGTTATACATTTGTTCCGCCGTTGTGCAGCTCGCCCCTCGCCTCTTGCCTCGCAGCAGCTTCCGCTCGTTGCGTTTGCTTTTGGCCGTTTGCACCGGACACGGGACGGCCTCCTTTTGCTGTTTGACGATTTAAAGAGAAAGAGGAAACACATTGTCTCGCAGTAAATGTTTGTGAACAGTGAATGCAGTCGATACCATTTCACATGAACTCCATTTGTGTGTACTTGCTGTCTCCAGGTGTCCAAGAGGCTGACTCCCAGGGTAAGAGTTGTAGTCCCATCAGCTCGTCTTCTCTTGAATACTGTACATTTCGCAGACGCACTAATCACCCAAAAGCCGAGCGTAGTTTAAGGCTGAACTGGTGTTTCCTTCTCGCTGAACGGAGGGTTAAACTCACACAGAGACGGGAGGAAATAAACGATGCGCTTCTCTCTACTGATGAGAAGACCATACGATGCGTTGAATAATCTTCCGAGTGTGCACGTTCTGTTTCATGTAGCGTAAACAGGAAGTGATCGTGTGGCTGCAGTCAGGTTGTCTTGAGGTCTGAGGTCAGAGGCGCTTCCTGATTCAGACTTCATCTTGGGCCAGATCCAGCTCAGTCTGCCTCCTCCTCTTCCTCTTTACCTTTCTTCATGCTTTTTATACATCTTCCGCCCCTACACACTCCATCCCTCTATGGGTACACAATAACACCACAAGTTCAGGGTGTTTATTCATCAGTGTTTCAGTGACTTTTTCCAACACTTGTGATGTATTTCTCTATTTCTGTACTGCAATGTTTTCTTACCTATATAATATATACTGATATTCAATTGGGGAGTGTGTGTATATAGTGATCTAATTGAAAGCTAAATCAGTCAGATGATATCCAGCAGGTTCCCAGGTTGCTTTTCGGCCCGCTCCAATGTGATTGGTTGACATTTCTCAGAACGCGTCTGATACCCGAGTCTCGCCCCGTCGTCTACAGGACCGACTAGTGTGCACTGTGCTGCACCATGAAGCGAGTCACATCTGATGGACTTCAGGCCGCTCATGTGGATTACATCACTACATGGATACAGAAGAATTCTGTACATTTTTGGTGTGTGGATTCTATGCTCGGCACGCCCTACGAGGTCACGGCCGGCTCAGCAGAGCGAGGGGAGGGACGTAATAACATGCAGACGTGTAGAACTATGTCTATTTACTGTGTGATGTCTCTCTCTCTCTCTCTCTCTCTCTCTCTCTCTCTCTCTCTCTCTCTCTCTCTCTCTCTCACTTTCTCACTCTCTCTCTCACTTTCTCCATGCTGGCTCTCCCCGGCAGCAAGATTCACATGATGATGGGCTTTGTTACCATGGAGATAGTGATTCTGAGCATCCTTCCAATGCTCTGGCAAGTCTCTCTCTCTCTTTCTCTCACTGTCTCTCTGTCGGCCCCTCATCCTCTTCCATCCTCACTCTGTCCTCGTCTGCATGCCTCGTCGCCTCCTTCTGTCTCAGCTCCCTTTAGCGCTGCTGTCCTGAGGAAGTGACGGCAGAGTTCGAGGAAGAAGCTGTTGATTTGCATTGTGGGACATGTAGGATTGAAGACTTTTGGAGCTTGGCCCATACGAGGAACTAAAAGTCAAGATATCTCTTTGAGTGTTAAAACAAATTTGTTTATTCACTGATTTTGAACTTCCTTCCCTGTTGCATAAATTCTAACATCCCTTTTAATATGTTTGCAATATCTCATTCACATTTCTCTGTCATCAGTGTTGTCTGTGTCTTGTGATTTGTATTCACATTTATATTAGTTTTCATTAATCTCGTGAAAAAAAGGGTCATGCTCATAACTCTAACGTATTTATTTTCACTAATTAAGATCACCGTTTCAGCAAACTGCCTTCTTCTTCCTAAAGAAGGCAGTTTGATTTATTTTTTTTATCAGTAAATACACTGAGTCCGAGTCGCTAACGGTGAATAGCATCCTGCTACATCTCAGCATTCGGTTAGCTTGCGTCTTGACGCGTCGAGACAACCGCCCTGTTAGCCGTTTGCTACACGTTCAGTAAGAGCCTGTTCAGTGTCGGTGGTGCAGGTCTAGTCTGTTGTGGTGTCACTGACTGACCGGTCCGTGTTCTGTGCAGAACCTTCCAGCTTTGAGATACGGGTCGCAGGCCACGATGTTCCAGAACCAGGTTCCTCTGCTCCCAGGAGAGACGGTCCAGACCACAGGTGAGTTCCTCCCCCGTCCATCATCCTGGTGTTACAGAAGCCGAGAGGCTTGTGAAGCCGGATCTCAACAGTTTTCTCTGTTTAAGCACTCAGAGCTGCTAATTTCTATATTCCGAGCATTAATGCTAGCTGCCGGCTAAGACGTCGCCATGTTGAGAGCCTTGTGGAGTCAATGCTCTTAATTCTACATTGAGCACCAATGAGAACAGGTGGAGGGGAAAAAAAAGTTTTTCCATGACAATATTTTTCACAGATGCAACAAATCCTAATTTTATGCAAAGTTTATCGTAACAAGAAGAACTTTTGTCTTTTCACTTTGTAAGTCAGGCGGGAAAACTATTAAACTCCAGACTAAGAAAATGAGTCCCCAGATGTTTTTTCCCCAGGGCTTCCGTAGTGTGTTCATATTCATCATGTAGTGCAATGTATCTGTATTTCTTTTCTTACCTCCCCATAAATACCTTGTGTGTTTCCTTGTGTGCTGACGTGCAGTCAAGGATGTGATGTACATCTGCCCGTTCAGTGGTCTGGTTAATGGAACGCTGACCGTCACGGACTACAAGCTCTACTTCACCAGCTTGGAACGGGTACTTCACATCCCATTTATTATGCAACACCTTTTTAATTTACTATCACAGGACTCGTGTGTCTCCGCAGTACTGTGTGTGTGTGTTTTTGCGTGTGCGTGTCTTTGCGGCTGTGTGTTAATGTCAGTCTGTGCACGCCCAGGAGTCTCCGTTTGTCCTCGACGTGAACCTGGGGGTCATCAGCAGACTGGAGACCATCAGTGTGCCCAACCAGGGCGAGAACACCAAAGGCCTGGAGCTGGTCTGCAAGGACATGAGGAGTCCCAGGTTCGCCTACAAGGCCCAAGAGGGCCACCCGGACGTGGTGGAGCTGCTGGCCAAGCACGCCTTCCCCCTCTCCCACAGCCTGGTCAGTCTCACCAAAACACAGTTGGCAGTGTTTACATTTGAAATGAATAATCCCTGAATGACTTGATAATGAATAACCACGCCCGGCGTCGCTCTCTTTCAGCGCCTGTTCGCCTTCCTGTACGAGGAGCAGTTCCCCGTGGACGGCTGGAAGGTGTACGACCCAACGGCAGAGTACAGACGCCTGGTAACTGCACACCGGCTGTCACATCCCTCACTTTCTATACAGTTTGCTTCTATCAGCAATCTATCGTGACAAATTAGTCACGCTCAATGAAACTCAACACTTCCTTCTAGCTTTTCACATTTAAGCCTACCACAAGAGGCAGGGATTAAGCCACCTGGAATACTTTTAAAGTGTTGAGTTTGATGGGCAATCGCTTAATGCAGTGTTCAGGTGGTCTGAAGTACTTTTCAAGCCCGTGTATTCCTACAGTAGGTGGAGTTTGGACGAACAGATGGGTGCCAGTGTACCGGGTACTGCTGTGTTTAGGTTTTCCGACAGGAGATTGAGCTTAAAGTGAAACGTAGCCATACATTTTGTTTGTGTGTAATTGTTTGAGTCTCGTGGCTTTGAGATCCTACATAAGTTTCTCGTCAAAAGACTATGTGACTCTCTGAATACACATACTATATACCTCATTCAACCTCGCTTTAAAACATCCAAACTATCCTCCGACATTGAAGGAAAAACTACAAAAATGGAAGCGGGAATGTTTTGTGAAGGAAATGTTTGTGTGTAGCGATGAAGCTACGCCGTCGCTCCAAGTGATATAAATGTATCGCACACCAAGCCTCGTTCCACAGGAAAGCCTGCGTGGTAGCGCTGTACTCTGTCTGACGGGTTCCTCCGTGTTCTCCGCGTTCTCCGTGTGCCGGGCAGGGCCTCCCCAACGAGAGCTGGACCATCAGTAAGCTGAACAGCAGCTACGAGCTGTGTGACACGTATCCCTCCATCCTGGTCATCCCCACCCACATCACAGAGGACGACGTCCGACGGGTGGCTGTGTTCAGAGCCAAGCACCGCATACCGGTACGTCAGAAAAGCCCATAATATTATTATCATTTTTATTATTATTATTATATAACAGTAATACTACACTTCTTTTGCAGACCACGTTCCATACAATAAATGCAGCACAAAGGACTTCAACATGAAGAACAATAGATCCAGAATGAACATCAAAATAGTGATGAATCAGATAATAAAAACAAATGCACAGATGAAGTGTAATAATAAGAGGTAGATAGAATGCATAATTATAATACCTGCATAATAACAATGATATTGAAATCCCAACAAACAGTGCTCCATTTTCTTCTACTTCACTACATCAGGGAGATTTAACTTTTTGTTTAGTTACTTTTGACCTTTTATCTTTTAAAAAAAAACCTGCCGATCAGTTTTTAGAAAGCGTTACTCAAACAGGAGGTAATGGTGAATTAGTTTGGGACTATTTACAGCGGCGGATGAATCCACATGAGATGCTTTTGTGTGTCTGTGTGGCAACAGCGTTGTCCTCGCGGTCCTGACCCGCCTGCTCTCCCCTGCAGGTCCTGTCCTGGATCCACCCGGAGACCCAGGCCGCCATCGTGCGCTGCAGCCAGCCACTGGTCGGTCCGTCGGACCGCCGCTGCAAAGAGGACGAGCGCTTCCTCCAGATCATCATGGACGCCAACGCCCAGTCCCACAAGCTCACCATCTTCGACGCCCGGCAGAGCAGCGTGGCCGTCACCAACAAGGCCAAAGACGGCGGCTACGAGAGCGAGAGCTTCTACCCGAACGTGGAGCTCAACTTCCTGGAGATCCCCAACATCCACGTGATGAGGGAGTCTCTGAGGAAGATGAAGGACGTGGTTTACCCCACCATCGATGAAGCCCACTGGCACTCCGCCATCGACCAGACGCACTGGCTGGAGTACATCCGGGTAAGTCGCCAACAGGCAGGTGTTGCTTTATCGCTGTGGGAGCATGTACCAACCGTGTGTGTGTGTGTGTGTGTGTGTGTGTGTGTGTGTGTGTGTGTGTTAGCTGTTATTAGCAGGAGCAGCAAAGATAGCCGACAAGCTGGAGTCGGGGAAGACGTCGGTGGTGGTGCACTGCAGCGACGGCTGGGACCGAACCACTCAGCTCACCTCTCTGGCCATGCTGATGCTGGACAGCCACTACCGCACGCTGCGAGGGTTCCAGGTAACACCGACGCTGCCGCGCAGTGATCAGTCCAGGAGTCTTCCTCCCCCGCATTGTGATGACCCTCTGTGTGTGTGTGTGTGTGTGCGTGTGTGTGTGTGTCTGCAGGTCCTGGTGGAGAAGGAGTGGGTCAGCTTTGGACACCGGTTTGCCGCCGTAAGGAACATTGTGTTTTCATCAAAAAACAACATTTTCCTGTGGCGTGACAAACTGGAAACACGTTGTTTTCTTGCTTTACAGATAAATTAATTAGTTATTAATAATTAATTACAGATAAAAGCCCAGAATGTACACAAGATGATGTCGCAAAATCCCAATGTTATTGACTCTTGAATCAAAAAAAAAAAAGAGGGATCAAAACAACGCTGACAGCCGGTGTCAACGTCGTAGACGTGTGCATTTACAACGGGGCGGAAAAGAGACAACTTGTGTTCCACATTGTGTGACACGCGTCACGGTTCTCCATGTGCAGTTCTTGTTCCACGCTTCAGAAACCCCGATGCCGTGTCTATGTTGAGTCCTTTTTTTTGCCGCAGCGCGTGGGCCACGGCGACGAGAACCACGCCAACTCTGAGCGCTCGCCTCTCTTCGTCCAGTTCATCGACTGCGTCTGGCAGATGACCCGACAGGTAAACGGCACAGGAAGTTAAGGTAGAGATCCGCTCAGAGGTGCAGTTAGGGAAAGGAAGTGAGATGCTGTCTGCTCTGAGACGAGGCAGTTATGAAAGGAAGTGAAAGGTTAAGAAAAACACGCCCTTGTATGTCGATATCCAACGTGCTCATTATGGCTTCTGTGCCTCCGACTGCAGTTCCCAGCAGCCTTTGAGTTCAACGAGCTGTTCCTGATCACGGTGCTGGACCACCTCTACAGCTGTCTGTTCGGCACCTTCCTGTACAGCAGCGAGCAGGAGAGGGCGGCGAAGGAGGTGCAGAGCGACACCGTGTCCCTGTGGTCCTACGTGAACAGGTAACGTACTCGCCACCTCTATACCAGTGAGAGTGGGAGGAGTCACGGACTTCACTGTTTTCCCATGTCGCCCCATAACTACAGCCAGCCCGAGGACTTCACCAACCCCTTCTACGTGGACTACGAGCACCACGTCCTGTGTCCGCTGGTTTCCTCCAGACATCTGGAGCTGTGGACGGCCTACTACGCCCGCTGGAACCCGCGCATGAGACCGCAGGTACGCAGAGCACGGATGTTACACTCAGACCATGAAGAAAAGTGCACGCTACTCTCCTGGAGCCCACTAGGGGGCGGTGCTGCCGCGTTTGATTTCATTCATGATATTAACCATTTCTTGTAAAAGTCTAACTTAAGTCATAATATCAGACTATATTTCTTGAAATAGTTGTTTAATTTAACAATTATTTATTAATATGTTGATTATTTTGGTAATACATTGAACAATAATAAACTGTCAGAATATATATATATATATATATATATATATATATATATATATATATATATATATATATATATATATATATATTTAATCTTCAAAGGATTTGTCTATAATTTAAAGATGTTCAACTTGTTATCGTAGAAGACGCATCATGTATTCAGTTGAATTACTGCAATCAGTGATTTCAATTTTATTTATTAAAATATTTGAAAGCAAAAATCTAAATAGTTGCCAATTAATTGATACAATTAAAACTTCACACACACACACACACACACACACACACACACACACACACACACACACACACACACACACACACACACACACACACACAAGGATCTGGTGCCGGATGGGTGTTCCCCTCTAACCGGTCTGTTCCGGTTCCAGGTGCCGGTGCACCAGACGCTAAAGGAGCTGCTGTTCCTGCGAGCAGACCTCCAGAGGAGGGTGGAGGACCTGCAGAGAGAGGCCAGCTCCCGGTCCTCGTCCTCCTTCTCCGAGCACTCCCCCTCACACACCGCGGGAACTCCTCTGCACTCTGCTGTCTGACACACACACACACACACACACACACACACACACACACACACTCGTACACACACACACATGAATGCATGTTTTAGCCCGGTTTCTACAAATCCTGATGTTTACAATGGGAAGGAGGCTTTTACAAAGATTTTTAAATTTTATAATAAGATTCTTAAATACACTTTTAGTAGAGCTCTTGGAGATTGTGTTAAAGTCAAAAAAAGGAAGAAAAAAAGTATTTTAAAGAAAGTATTAAAAACATACGGATTCCAAAAAGGACAACGGGGAACCAAAAAGATAAATGTGTGTAAAACGGGTCAACCGTTAGCATACTTTGCCCCATGCTAGCTGCAGTAGCTTCTAAATATGAGGCACTGAATCTGATGTAGTGTTTATCCGTTTATCAGACCACACATGAGACGACCGTTAGCTAGCTAGCTTTGTGGTTGTTTGTGGTCTGATAAACATTAAGTTTATTAAATTCAGGGCCCTGTATCTCTATGTTCCAGCAACTGTAGCTGTCACTCAAACAGACTAGAGGCTTCATGGAAACTAACCTGACACGAAGCCTTTGCTCGTTATTTATATTTAAGCAAAACAATTCTCCAAAATTCTGAAAGACCAGCAGTGGGACGCTCACCGTTGATTCCCGAGTATTTGAAGAAGTGCTCCTCTTCATCTCAGGGCTCACCAGTATTCACCAGACTGAAAGCTGCCAGTGAAGCTCCGCCTCCTGCCGGCTCGCTCACGCCTCCTCCCTTTGCTTTGTCACGGGCGGAAACATTTAAGGAGGAAAATATAAAAACCTCAGAAGAAAGAATATTGATCCTGGCACCGCCTTCCTCACCTGCTGCGTGTTTTCCTTATTTGTATTTAAAAATAGCCTCTTTTTTTTAATTTAATCTTTACGTTGCCTTTCCATGTGCCAACGTGTCACTGGTCCGTCCCTCCAAACCACTTTGTCTTGTACTGTCAATCATTTGTTTCGAATCAGTGTTTCTCACAAATGAGCCAAACTCCAGACGTGCAGAGCGGCTCACGCTAGTTAGAAAAAAAGCACACCTCTTATGTATTTGTCTATTTAATGCAGCGTAATGATTTTAATGCTATTTAACACATTAACACACTGTCTACCTGTGGCATGCATCATGCAAATCTTTTTGTTTTGTATGTTATGTGTTTAAAAAATATGAGAAGTTAAACCTCCTGAATGAGCCATAATCACTTCTGACATTCCATTTGAAAAAAAAAATAAAATAAAGAAAAAGAAGAATTCCAAACTCCAGTCTCTTTCTTGTCTTTTGAAATGTTTTATTGAATCGCTTCATATTAGTAACAAGTTCCTGTGACGTTGCCAGAGACTTCTAGCGGAATTAGAGAGAAAGCAGATTACTGTTACACTTCAAGCGATGAAGACTGTCCAACATTCAGTTGTCAGGAAAACGCACAGAGTAAAATGTATGTAGAGAAAAGCATGCATCAAAGTGTGTGTGTGTCTGTGTGTGTGTAAGAGAGAGCAGTGTGCTGCAGGTGCGTCTGTGTTGTATGTGACAGGTGGGCCCCTCCGAGGGCCACTGCAGAAACGGCTTCGTCGTGGCGTGAGGGTCCCGAGGATGTTGGCCCGGTTTTCGCGGGACACGGAGGACGGGGCGGAGCAGCGGCGTTTTGGGAGACGTCAGCGTCACGTGAGCACGCACACACACACGGCGGTCACGTGACGCCACGCAGGCGCTTTACAAAGCGAGCTAATGTGAAAACCCAGGCTCAATTTCAGGAGACGGTTGGTACACCACATTGTGTTGAAACATGGCGGGAATACCAGTTGGGTTGATGTTAAACGTTTCATTCATTCACAAATTGCATGTAACCAGGCCGGTGTCCACAGAGTGACCGACAATGGCGAGAAACGTTTATTGTTGGCATTAACTCCGATAAGTTGGAGAATAGCTGCGTTTCAGTGGCCAGCTTGTCCGTTTCCTGTTTTTCACTGAAGGAAAATACAATCTGTTTGTGTGGATTTCCTAAAGTTTGAATTTCTTTTTTGACAGCCGCAATAATGCAATGTTCACATTATTATAATGCGTTATCAGAAATTGCCATGGATTGCCTGAACATGCGGCTCCATTGGTAATTGTGGGATGAAATGAGCTGAAATCTCAGCTTTGATCATTTTTAGCACGCTTTGTAAAAAACCCACCGGTTATTTCGTGACGCCGCTGCTTCGCGAGACCTTATTAGTTTTCCCACTTCACCAGTCCACAGCTATCCAAACACCTGACTATTTACAGGAGGGAGGGGGGGGGGGGGGGGGGCACGACGCCACGCACATCTGTATAGATCATACAGATGTTGGTCGTGTCCTGTACAGTCTGGTAACCGCAGCGTGGTGACGTGTTCCACGGCATCAATGTCCACACTGAATCCTAAAGCAGCATCAACATCCAGTATCAATGGTCACTGAGTCATTCACACGTTGTGTTTCTACGTGAGCAGTGTACGAAGCAGGACACATTATTCATCAGCCGTACTCTGATCTATCAAATCTTCGTCTACCCAACAAACCAATTCAATCCTTTTCCTTCACGATTATTCCAAAACCTTATTTTTTTCCCCCGTTCAGTCCCGATGCATTCAGGCAAAGCCAATCTCAATTCGTGCAACATCTTTGGTGAATTTGCAGTTTTTGCTACAGCTGAAAGGGTTTTTTTTTCTCCGTGTCACATTCAGACACTCGATACATTCAGTAAACGGAAAGGTTTGTTGTATTGAGTTGCGCTTCGCGTGGAGGTCGGCTCTCCGCGGGCCCGAGCTTGACCGAACGGCAGGCGTCGCTGTTGCTCGGGTGCGGGTACGGAGGATGGGGGGTGTTGGATGAACACTGTGGCGCGTCCCTGTGGGACCGTACAGGGTGTAAGGCAGAGAGAGAAGCACCATTTGAATTACAGTTGACAGGGCATCCATGCACGACCAAACCACAGTTTGGTACTCCGACCACTTCAAGTCCCAGCGTGGGATTTTTTTAGTTATTTATTTTTCAAACAGTGTGCAAGGACTTTTAGAGGAGTGACGCAAAGCGGCTGCTTTTCCAAGGCAACATGGAAGAGACCGGGGTGTGGTATTCATGCGGGACTGTGCTGCATCCTGTCAGACACGGAACACACCGCCAACGCTGTTCACAGCTCATACAACACATACTGCCTCAGCAAAAATTCCATCAGGCATTCACCTCCATGTAGATACAGACTATTCTATCAGACACTACTCAGATCATTGCCAATCACTGCTAATGCCGAGTTCACGTCACACACGGGATCCTACTGGCGTCTTTGTTTTGGACGTCTACAGAAACGCATCGGCCGTCAACCAGCCAATCACAGCCCGAGGAACCGTGAGCGGTGGGTTCAAGCACAATGCTGAAATTACACAACTGTGGAGAGCCAAGCAGAGCGCCCAAGTCGTAATTGTGACGGGGAAACCGATGTCTGGAAATATCCGACTTGGAAGATGCCTTCCGTCAGCCAAAAGTCCGTCAAAACAAGACAAACACGACTTGGATAGTGCTGTGACTCTCAAACAACCAGCTGCCAACAGTGAATGTTCTCAAGTTAGTAAATCCTTCCCGTAGCTAGTTTCGTCACCTGTGACGTGAACGCAGCATTCTTCACTATTGTCGCATTTCCACTGCAGGGTACGTCTCTACTCAACTCGCTCTGTTTTGGTTTTCAATTGGCAAGTTGTGGAATGATCCCTGGTACCTTATTTTGGGGACCACCTCGGTCGAGGTCCAGTTAAAGCACTGCAGACCACTCATTGGTTGTGAAGAGTCGTCACTGGCGTGACAAAATATGAGGACGAGGTACAAAAAGAGAGTCGAGCCCAACCGCGCAGTGGAAATGATTAATGAGGCATTGTGGGATGCCTCATGGCACCCAATTAGGGTTTGATCATTCTCACCAGATATTCTGAGCGGCGCTATAAAACGACAGACTAAATATCAGACAGTATAGAAAAACGGTGAATGATTTCAGATCTCGAGACCTCTTCAGGCAAACAGCAAAGCGTTGGCAGTACAGAACAAGGAAGCAGTAAAACTATCTACAAAAAGTTAAGCTACAATATTAGGAAAGTCGGATACAAAGTGTAAAAAGAGCAGGCGAGTGTAAACACACACACACACACTGAAGAGTATAATATGGAGCTTAAATATGCTCTCTTACACACTGCTAATAGTACAAACACAGAAATGCTCACAGTAATATGTACAACCATAACAACTTTCCAAAAGCACTCGTCATGACACTATTAAAGATCCTAAAGCTAACTACTGCTGCTAACTACCGCTGCTAACTTCATCTACGCGGCTAAAGCAGACTCCTAGTTTTTTACGTTTTTGTGCCAACAGATTCAAATTCCTCTCTGACTTCATTTTTCACGAATGACTCACTTTACCACGCTTGCAAATATTGTTCCATTGTGGCCATTTTGAAGTCCACCAAAGGCTTCTGCATGCTTCAAACAAACGAGTTTGTCCGATCATCAAAAGGTGTGTTCGGACCGAACGTCAAGTGGATTTCTCACACGGAACGATTACCTCCAAAGACAATGCAAAGAATGAATATGCTAGTTTAATGGTAATTTGGAAAACTCCAATTGTCTGTTCAGGACAATTATTTGTGAGTTGCAAAATACGCCAAAAAACACTACAGTGGCCGCAGTCGCGCAAGTAATATGACACGAAAATCTGCTCCGCATTCGGTCTCAACACTCCTGAAGAGAGTCTGAACCTTTATTATCCCCTATTATCAGACGGCGTAATCAGGAAGTGGGTGATTGTCGATCATTACCACTGTACGCAGTGATTGGCCAATGGGATGCAGCCATCAGGTATGACCACTTTTGTCTTTACACCTCATTACAAACCAGTTGGGTTGAAGCATACTGAACTGATAATCTCAATAAATTGGGCAAACTTGTGATGATTTTTACAGATTCCAAACCAGTTTTTCTAATGTTACTGTCCTAGTGAAAGGTCTTAAGAGATACACAGTTACCTATCATTAAGAGAGTAACTAGAGAGGGTATCCAGTGGAGTTTTTGACTATTGTTGTGCTATGGAGCAATGCTTTTTAGTAGCATGTCCCCGTTTTGTTTGTATATCTTATATGCGTATCACATTCCGGCTAAAGGCTTTGTGCTAATCCATTAATCAACGTTTGGTGGTCAAGAAATGTAGCAATGTGCCAGCTTTGCTAGCTTATGTTTTACATGGAAGGAAATGCATTTATCATGTATGTTATACCTCAAGCATACACATGTCTTAACTGGAAAACTCCACAGGATTCCTTTAAATTGTTGTTAGCAATTTATGCTCGGGCAAATAGCCGTCTGGGCTCCACAATGAAAAACTTATTTCGCTTTTGTGTTACGTGTTGTGCTACTTTTATACATCTTAGCATAATGCTACTTCCCTATATCACAATTATGGATATGGAAAATGGCCACCGTGGATAAAAACACAACTTAGAATTCTTCTACACACACTGGCACTTCAGTTCTAACACAATAAAACATAGCACAAACAATATTAGCTTCTGAATGTAGCAGTTGTATCTTTAACACAAAGTCACATTTCACACATTTATCTGCCTGTCCACGAGCTTCGTCACGGCCGACCTTTTGCCAAGCAAAGTGTTTAGGTTTTCTCTTTTTCAAATCGCTCCCCACTGACGAAAATCTCTTTTCAAATTAACCGATACCAAGAAGACGTGCTGTGCATTTTTAAGCTCTAACTGCAGTGGAACTGATTTTGCTAGCATTATTTCTATGCTACATGCTACAAGTATGATGTGTCGTCAAATTTCCTGAACTTCAATCCCATTTTCTCTCGATTTTGAATTTGTTTTTTTATTCGTTGACTTAACTACTCAAATTGCAACTATTTCAACATCAACACTTTTTGAAAACCAAGCCAGGCTCTCTTCATTATTAGGCATTATCATTTGGAAAAACAAAAACAGGATATTTACACTATAAAAAGTCACAGGTTGTAAGTAGACAGAAATGTTTAGACGCCTTATTTTTTTTTCCCCACTGCAAAAAGATCCAAATCTGAATAAGGCAACTTTGTACATCAAGATAGACAACATGAGGAGGGTGTACATATAGCAACTAATGATGCAACTGTAAATGATGTAAACAGTAGCTACCTGCAGTAAGTCCAGTTCCATGAGGTATGTCCCACTAATGGACTTCATCAGCTAACAGTGCAGCCCGCCTAAGGGCAGTATACATATTCCAAGCGGTTCAAAATCTAAATAAAACTCTTGGCAAAACTTCAATTAATAATGATTATTGATAACATTATCATCCTAATCACAGATTTTGACCTCATAATGATATATAGTCAAACAAAATAAAATAAATGATAAAGTCACATGTAGGAATAAGAGAAACTCAGATTATTAGTCTGCCAAGTTTGTCAGCGGGATTACAGAAAAACTACTGGCCTGATTTTCATGAAATTTGGTGGAAGGGTGTCGCATTGGAGAAGAAACTATGGATCTGAATCACAGGGCCGATATACGCAATTTTGTATATTCAATAGGCAATTCTGATGGGAACGGCCAAGGCAGAGGTCTCTCCAAATCCTTTTTTAGTTACACGACGTAACCTGAGTTCTATGAGTCCACGCTTTGCCATTAGTTTAACGTGTGACTTCCCTCTATGAAGAACAAACTGTGATAAAGGTTGACTACCGAATCTGACCATTTAACACATTTTCTCACCACATTTCATTAATTATTACATAAAACGTTGCTACAAGGCTTTGAATATAAATCTGGGGAATATTGTCAAATGTTCTTCATTTCACTCTTCTGTGATTCTGTGCAGTGTTGTCACAGTTCAGAATTGATTTCCGTCACTGTGCATCAATGAAAGTAACATCTATGACTCGCGAAAAATCTATTACGTGTCAAAAGAGGGAAACGGCTAAATTTCATTCAAAGTCAGGAAATGAGATATTGCTGATAACTGGAACACGACTTTCATTACTCTGGAAACCAAAAGAAAAGAAGACTGGGCGGTGTCTCGCTGTAAGTCACAAATCAGTGTCTTAAAATTCAATCAAATCAATCAATCAACAAACTAACCGCCCGAAATCCAGCTCACTAAACACAGACTGAAGCTCGACACGCACCCGAGAAGCTCGAGAATTTCTTTCTCCAACTTTTGAGAAGATTAATCACCATTTTCTTTTCCAGTATTTCAATTTCACTATGTCTGGAACTCACCGAAATGCAGCAACTCTGCTCACAGCAGAGAAATCTGAGTACATGCCGAAGGCTGGATTACTGAAGACCAACATTGTCAGTTGTGTTCGAACAGTAGACAATAAATAACTATATACACGTACATTTGGCAAGGTTCGATACACTGTTGGCCATTTACAGCTGAGAATTTTAAAAAAAAATCAATGTTCACATTCAGCGCAAAAGGACTACAAATCCCAACGTTTACAGCACAGAGCTGCAAAATCAACCAGGACATGCTACACAATAGAAAGTCTATCCTGCAGCATGTTTGTGTGTATGTGTGTGTGTGTGTGTGCAGGGGGGCTTAGGTGGGCAATGTTTAGGAAAGAGAAAATGTTAGTGGGTAACCTGTGTGTGTGTGTGTGTGTGTGTGGCTTGTGTGTGTGTGTGTGTGTGTGTGTGTGTGGCTTGTGTGGCGTGTAAGTGTGTTACACGACATTCTCTTCAGTGGGTGGTTCAGCATTTGGTGGCTCCAGGAGAGTCTGTTGGACTGGAAAGACAAAAAAAAGACTGTAGTTTATACAAAGATCATTTCTATTATTTAATATACAGTGTGATGTGTTTTTTAAATGTATTGTTAATAGTCTATTATAATTAAAATGAATAGAAATGGTCCGAGCGAAAATATCAAAGATGCTGCTTTTTATTGAAACCGGCCAGAGTGGCGCGTCCCTGTTTCTGTTTGATTGACAGCAGGACGAGAGAGCGCCGGTGTAGAGAATGAAAGTGGGTCGCGGACCCGTTTTCAGTGGGTTTGAGGCCTTTGCTTGGGGAATTTTTTTTCTTTTTCTTTTTCTTTTTTTTCATCCTGTGGTTTTATTTTGAAGGGGCTTTTTTTATGCAGCGGAGTGTCGTTTTTTTTTGCCAGCTCTGGTTTCAACTTGTTTTGCACTTATCCGTCCATGTTTTCAGCAGTGTGTGCCAGGTTGGGTTGAACCATCCTCATATGGGGGAGACTCTGGGTTTTAATGACAGGAAAAAACTCAGGGGTCGCTTCGAGAATTCTCGACAAAGCTCCTTAAGACAGTGACTTTTTCCAGAGTAAAGTGTTTCTCATAGATATTGTGAGTGTGTATTCTCAGTTCAAGTTAGATCATTTGAGTCTTTTTGAAACTACTTCCTCTTTTTTTGTTTGTGAAAGCTGTTGAGTCTGTTTAAAAATGGCTGAAGGTTCTGAATTGTTGTGTATGTTGTAATACCTCGTGTCCTGAAGATGCAGATTTTGGTTTTTAAATAAAATGCAGCTCATTGAGTGTAAAAGGGAATAGTTCCCTCTCTAGCATCGCTAGCAGCTGGTCGTTTTCTTTTATCATTAAACGTGTTGCTGTGTTGGCATACATATTGTGTACTATCTCAGGTTCAAACTGCACCATTTTTTCATTAAATACATTTAAGAAGTTGAGAATGTTCCTGGATTTGGGTCGCGGCTTGTCTTTAGGGGTGATGGACGGTGCCGAAGCTAGAACAGTTAAGAACCAATGACGTGGAGAACGAGAGAAAGTCGGTGTTGCCTGTCATGGTCTTAGGTTTTTATTTTGTTAGTTTGTTTTTATTTTTGTTTTCCCTGCCTCTTGTGTTCACTTCACTTCCTGCCTTTGTATGTTTTCCCCCTTTTTATAATTGCCTGCCCCGCCCCTGATTGAATCCTCCCGTGTCTAATCACCTGCACCTCCCCGGTGTTTTCTAACCCTGTGTTCCCCTGTCTCTGGGTTGGTTTGTCTGCTTCGATTCCTTGTATGTTCCCTGTTTCACTCCCTTCTGCTCTACCTGGACCACTAGTATGTTTCTGTTTCCCTCGTGCCTTTTAATAATTACCTGATCTTGTTTTGTGTTTGGCTCGATTGGAAGTTGTTACACATTTATTGACTCAACTGCAAATTTTAAACAGTTTTTTTTGCCGGCCACGAAGTTATTAAGTGACTGGCTGCACCAGGTGAAAGGAAATGTTTGCTATATTAACACAGATCTATTGTTTGATATTTGGGCCTTCTAAAGTGATAGTGATGCAGAGATGTGAGAGGAGTGCAGTCGAGGAGTGCTTACTTTGTGGTTCTGTAGCCACCACGGCCTCGGGGTTCTCAGCTTTCACCATGTCAGTGTTCAGGCTCTCTGTCACAAAGCAACATGTGTAGTTAGCATCAACAGATACTGCTACTCGGGTTACTAGCCGCAGCTTTTCATTAAATAAAAAGTCGGAAACGTCGATTAGTTCTTCTGACGTACTTAGTGACAACCAGCTAGTTTCACACCAGTGACTTAATAAATTAGGAAAAGCTAGGCTGTTCAACCAAGAGTAATCGATCATAGAAGGTAGTTTCAAGCTAGCGTCACAAGCTAGCATCACTTCCAAAGATTAAAGTCTTAGCGGCGCAAAAGATATATAAAGAAAACATATTCACGACAAACATAACTTTCAAACAGCAACAATCATGTTTCAGGGCAGATATACAATATTTTGTTTTCATATTACGTTAGCATTGTCATTTAAGCTAGGCAGTTCAACCAAGAGTAATTGACCGTAAAAGATAGTTTCAAGCTAGTGTCACAAGCTAGCATCACTTCCAGAGATTACGGGTTCAAAAGATATATAAAGAAAACATATTTACGATAAAAATCATTTTTAAACAGCAATAATCAGTTCGGATATACAATATAGACATTTTTTCATATTACGTCTATTCAGTCTTCACAGGTCAGATATTAGCATGCTAACGTTAGTGTTGTCATTTGGTTTAGTTAGCTAAAAAACTGTGACTGAATATTTAACTTTAATTTGATGGGTACAACTCCTTTTAGTAAGCACTTACATTAGAATAAGCATCATATTTTTTACTATATAGACATATTATTGCGCTATATAGTTACAGTTCTTATCTCCAGAGAGGGTTTCAGTAAATGTTTCACTTAGCCTTCATTGAAGCCCTTCATTGCCATGTTTAGCCGTACTGGCAGCAGTAGTGAAACTCTAGTGAGGTCAATGTGCTCAGGTCAAAACAGCTGTAGTGTCAAAGCCTTACGTTGTAGACCGAAGCACAGCTTCTTCTTCTGGTAGGAGATGTAGCTGCTGATTGCGCCCACTAGCGCCATAGCAACTGCACTAACGATCCCTGCAATGGTGCCCACTTCCGCTGTGGTCTCTGCAAACACACACACATATAATTATAAAGATATATAGTGAAGTCCAGCCACCGAAGAGACGGACGTGCATTTATGAACCAACTCTAGCGACGGCGAAAACCCACCAGTGTTGTCGTCATACTGGTTTATATGATCTTTTTCACCACTGGGACGTCCACCTGTGGAAACCACAGAGTGACGGCAGGGTTACATTCCCTTAGCTGCTGGGTTAAACATGATCTTTCTATTGAGGTGCAGACATTACCTTTGCCTTTGTCAGGTTTGTAAGTTTCGTCCTTGCCGACATCGAACAGATCGTCGTCAGAAAATCCTCCTGAAAAAGACCCGACAATCAGCGAGGGACACGAACAGCATCTCTACGTGATGGACGGAAGGTAAAGGTACAGGAAACCTGCTCGTTGAGGCCCTGCGAGCCTTTGTGCTCGACTTCGATTTGTTTCTCAAATCTGATTTAGTTTGTTTGGCTTTTTATATTATCTGTCAGACGTGGCCAATTTTAGGACCAGTGTGAACTGCTCGCAGAAACATTCGAGAGCAGATGATCGAGCAGGACGAGGAAGGAGGAGTGCCACGTTTTCAGTGGGGGATTTTTGTGAAGTGGCGGCAGTAGGCTTCACTGATGCAGAACTTCAGGATGTCGACGGCTACTTTTAAGCTCGTCAAAGGATTGTGAAATTGAAAGTTGCTGTATATATTTACATGTTCGCTTATAAATGATGTTTCCTGTACCTTTTTAAAAAGGGATTTATCCGTCTAATTAGATGTAAACATGACGACATATTTTACATCATGGTACATTTCATCATGAATAACAATGATGCCTTTCATTCATAGAATCAAGATCACGTCACAAATCTACAAACACATTATTTGATGAAAGTAATACAGGAAACAAATGCACGGTGAATGAAATATACAAAATGTTTTATATGTGAGCGACAGTGTTGCGGCATCAGCAGAGTAGGAGGGAGATGATAAACAACAGATGAAAAACAATGAGCTCACTCTCGTGACATGTCGAGTGTTATGTAGTTCTTCTGCAGCTCTAAACAACAGAGTGCCTCTTCAAGCAGACTGTGGGGTCAATTGTGCTAAAGAGCCTCGGAAACTGTCTGAAGTTCACATTCTGTTTGGAGCGTTGGAAGTTTTTTGTTTTTTTTCAGGACAACTGATGAGAATCTACTGCTTAAATCCTTCTTCCAAAGTTTTTTCCCAATACTGCAATGCTGGTAGCACAGTGATCTTGAATGAAGAAACAAATGAGTGGATATGTTGCAGTATATTTATAATCTGATCACAAGCAAATTCATTGAAAATGCCCGAAATATACTGCAGGGAATGACTTGTATTACTTAAAGCCGCTATGTGTACATCTTCTATGTGATTGGAGCGTCAAATAATTTATTCGGATGTCAAAGGTTGTTCATATTCTACACATAGTGGCTTTAATCCACACGCAATCCCTCTAAAATGATGCTAGTCCGCTGGGAGACACTCCCACCCACCTCCCTGCCCCTTGTTCTTATCCTTGCCACCAATGTCATTGTTGGGGTCCAAGGCATCACTCAGGTCAAAGTCATCCGCAGCTGTAGAGGTCAAAAGGTCGGTGGTCAATGTTTTTGCAAAGCAAAGGCAAAAGCAGGAGTCTTAAAGAAACGCATTGCAACAGATAAACTGAGGAGAGAAATGAAACGACCTTGAGGCTCTTCAGGTAAAGGAGGAGAAAGTAATATATTTATTGTATATACGTGTGACCTATAGAGTCCTTATAAAGATGGACGATATGACGGCTTCCAAAGAGTGGAGCCAAAATACCAAGATGGCCATTTCGGTCTCAAACTCCGCCCCCTTCCTGTCAGAGAATGGGACACGGGCCAAACTAAAGTACACGTGAAATACATCGCGTTGACGTATGTTCAAAGTTTCATTTTCCTGACAAGTTTGTTTGAATTAGTGTGACATCATGACTGACAGCTGTCTGGGTTTTTTTCTACAGCGGGGAGACGTTCGCCCGCGTCGTCCATCTTTATATGCAGCTAACCAGCTGTGAACGAGCTAGCCAAATTATGATATCATGTGTTCAGCCGATACCTCATTTACAGTGTAAGTTCCGCCCTCTATTCATGCTAAGCTACATGATTTTGCTGTTAATATAATATAATTTTGATAATGTGCATTTCTACTGCTTCTGCTTTGTCACTGTTAAGCTACAGCCAATCAAACTCATGACGCAATCTGCTACCTCACCACTAGAAGCCGCTCAATCCCACACACTGCTCTCTCAAACGTCTGTACGACGTTGTAGTTTAACACCTGATAATGTGGAACTGACTGAACTGAATGAGTGACACCGGTACTGGAATAAGGAAAGAAATCTGGATTTAAAGCAAATTAAAGCAGAAACAGAACAGAAATGAAAAATTAAGATGCATTCTAATAAAGAGGCGATCCTCTCGGTAGCGCAGGCGTGTCCTCAGGAGGAAAGCTGGCAATACACAGAGGGCGGTACAGTCTCTCACCTGGCTTGGGTTTCGGCTTCACTGGGGCCTTGGTACCTGTGGGGACTTTGGGCACGACCTTGGGCGGGGCTTTGGTGGTGGTTGTGGTGATGTCATCTAGTAAGTCATCCAGTTCAAAGTCTGCAAGGATCATGGACAGCACAAATCTGTAGCACCTCTGGCTTCAGTGATGATAAGTGCACTGTAAAATGTTTCAGGCAGCGAGATGACAGCTGCGAGACGAGGCCATGCAGAAATTCAATTCCAATACGTTTGCTTTACTCATTAAGAAAAAACTGTTGGTCCACGATTCCCATTGGTCCACACTTCTAAACAATCCTGTCCTGGTTAAGGTGGTGTTGCATTACATCATTTTCTACAATGACTATAGAATGAACTGATCAGTGTCAGTAGCTGCTGTGTGGGTACTACCTCCTCCTGTTCCTCCAGCCGGTGCAGCCGGTGCAGCCGGTGCAGCTGGCTTTGGGGTCGCTGTTGACAGAGAATTATATTGTTATACAAAAGTAATTCACTTTCCCAGGTGTTATTCATAGAGGATATGATATTGTACGTTTGTGGTCATTACAGACAGATCCTGTATATGTTTTTCTGTACTTTTTGCTACACACAGTATGAATTTTTCTTTCTGTTCCAGACAACCTTTTGGTTTCCAATCGTCTCAGCATGAGAATATCTCACAATGATAAAGTAACTGCGTTCGATATTCAGACTTGCATTATCTGAAAGGGGCTATAGACCCTTTTACTGTAAACTGACCTACGTACGCGTGTATTCACAATCGGCTAAAAGTTAACACGGTCCCTTGTTGAACCGAAACACCTGTTGCTGGGAAACTCTCCTGATTCGGTCTGAAGTCTGCAGAAACCTAAGTCTGCTGTTGGAATCACTGATTGTGGCAAACAAACATGCAACAACGGCACATTCTAAAGTTGGTGACAGTTTTAATTCAATGTTTAAAGCTTCCTAAAAACGTCACTTCCTTTTCCATCACGCACACGCATGGTTTCAATGTAAAAGGGTTTTCGGGCATTGGAGAAATGTACAAGACGAATGGGGATATGTTGTCCTTACTTGGTTTACTGCCATCATCCAGAGCGTCGGACAGTTCGAAGTCCTGAGACAGGACTTGAGTCCAGAGAGACAGAGGAAACAGACACGTTACACTAAATCTGATACATTATTAGCAAAAATGATTCACACTGGTCTCTTTGATTTCAACTTGTTGTATTGGTGGGACCGTGTCAGGGATCAGTTTTCAAGTCCCTGTTGGTGCGACTGTGTCACACACAGATACAAAACCGTGACCCCGGTGCCACACTGGGCCCTCGGTGCACTAATCCGCACTATTTGTTGACTGCAGAACGGAGATCATTTACCAGACTGGACACAAAAGCGGAGACAAACAAACAGAAGCAAACCTCATTGGCTGCCACTCATAAACAAACACATGGTGTGTGTGTGTGTGTGTGTGTGTGTGTGTGTGTGTGTGTGTGTTTGTGTGTGTGTGTGTGTGTGTGTGTGTACTTGTATATCTATCTTCATGAGGACCAATTTACACCTTTGAAGACAGGACTTTTTGGAAAGAGAGGACATTATGGCTTCATTCTTCAAAGGACTGTTTGAGTTTGACATTTATATTGACTTTTGCAGTGTTAATGAACAAAAAGAAAATTAAAGGGGAAACAATAAAATGAATACTCTCCATCTAATCCTGGTTTACTCCGCTTTATGCTTCTCTATATTTGATCATTAGTCGCAGGCAGGGACGGACGGGAAACGCCAATCCAAATAAAAGTGTTAAAATACCCACCTTTACAACCAAAATAAAGATGTTTGCAGCATGGTTTGTGTCTCTATAGCTAATACACTCATCATTACAACTGTAGGGGTGTTTTACTTTTATAAAACTCAACCATTTAAATTATATGAAATCTTAGAGTTATGCATAATTAAGGGTGTGGCCACTTTGAGTTCACTCTCCCTAAATCCTTCAGTTAAGCTTGCATGGTGTGTTAGCTAAGCTCGCTAAAAGACCCTATAAAGAGCCTGGTGTACATTTTTTTTTGGATAGGTGCGTTACAAGTATACTGTTTTAATCACAGTTGTCAATGTCAATTTTGTTGCAGCGCTCACTAAGCTAGCTAGCCAGGGATAGGCATTTTTAATCGTGTACCTACACCCCCTAAGTCTTGGCGAGCCAAAAATGAATTCACATAATTTGCATGTCATTTGCATAACAGCATTGCAGTTACTTGCCGACAACTAAGAGGGAAAATCATTTTACCCACTTTAAGTCCAACCTCGTAATAAACATCTATAGGTCATCACGTATTCCTTTGAAAACCAGAATCCTCACATAGCAGAATCAAACACGATGCACCTGGTGTGCACGCTGCTGTCTGCACCTGACTGTCTGACGCTCCTGTCTGCATGCTGCTGTCTGACGCTCCTGTCTGCATGCTGCTGCCTGCACGCTGCTGCCTGCAAGGTGCTGTCTGCATGCTGCTGTCTGCACCTAGCTCTCTGCACCTAGCTGTCTGCATGCTGCTTGCTGCATGCTGCTGTCTGCACCTGGCTGCTGTCTGCATGGTGCTGATCAGTGGGTGTGAGGACATGTGCCTCAGTAATGCAGCACAAAGCCATTTGCTTTCAAATCATTCACCTTTTAAGGTGACCAACTTTTTAACATTCATCATCATCACCGAGAGTGACATCATTGTCAGTGGGGCACGTGCCGCTGCAACCCAGACAGACAGGAAGGATGCTGGGTGGTGCCACATCGCTTTGATCTATAATAACTCATAATTATGTATATGGATTACTAAAACGACTGGATCCACTGGAAGAAATTCGATAGAATGATTCCACGTCATGCAACCATGTGTAATTACTGCATATATTACCGCTGCTAATCAGCATAATTCATATCTGGAGCAAATGCAGACACAATAACCGATTTCAGCTCGCTGAATAAAAGCTATAACGCGTGTATAGCTAGTAAGAGTAATGATCTGAATGGGCACGCGGCTCTTTTTACGTCTGCCTCCGGGCCGGTGGACCGTTACTCGGCCTGAAATCAAAGTGCGGCACAAAAGGTGGAACATGTGTGCGGGACAAAGCCTTACCTCCCAGCGGCAGCAGCAGCGCCAGCAGCAGGCAGAGCGACCACACAGAGCGGCTAGCCATGGCTCCGGTCTCCACACGCGCGAACAGCCGGGATAAAGTGAGAATAGAGCGGGTAGAGCAGCGGGCCTGTCACCGTTCAGTTCTTCTCGGTTGCCTGCGGTTCAGCGCTGAGAAAGCCGCATACAAGGCGTTCACTATGGCACACTGGGACACTCCCACACGCTGCCACTTCCTGCCACGTCTTTCAAAATAAAATCCTCTGGTTTTGCTTTGGCTCAAAAGAAGAATATAGCGAGGAATGTCAGCCAAGCTAAATGACGCCGAAACTATTTTAATATCACGTGATGAATGTGAGGTTTCAATCATGTCCTATTAAAGATGCCTTCCAGAGAAGTGTCTGGACCAACTGTTGAAACTCTATGAAGGAAAAACAATGGAGTCGTTTGAGGGCCCAAAGAGCAAATACTCTCTCCAACAGTAGCATTTTTTTTTCGCTATCTGCAAATAAGCCACTATTTACCCCAAATCATACATGCTCCAAACATATGCTTTTTGTAAGAAATCCTTACACAACCCATACCAAAAATATTCACTTCTCATGTCTATACAACCCAACCTTAATTACTCCACTGACCACATCTGTAAAAAGTGCCATATGGACATGGAGTGTCAGATCGAGGTAAATATATGGACATCAATTGTGTAGAACACACTTAACATTCTGAGCTGTAGCACCGATAAAGAAAGACAATTTAAAATACTACATCGACTTCAATGTACAGTACTGCTGAGGGGAAAGCTTGGCCTTTAGGTTCCCTTACATGCAGTAAATGTAACTCTGAAGTTGATACTTACCCATGTTTTTGGAACTGTACAAAGATACAAACATTTTGGAGAGAAGTAAAAGATGAAGTGCTTTCTTTGATGGGACATGACCTGGAGCTTTCACCTCCTTAATGTGTTTTGGCAGCTAAAGTGAGCAGTGCAATCAGTAGCAGCAACGCTAAACTGACTATTCTTAAATTCTGTATTTCTAAAGATACCCCTTCTACGGACGATTGGTATAAGGGGATTTTGGAAGTTCTTCCTCTGGAAAAAATGACCCACACCCTCCATGACAATATCAAGGGATTTGTCAAGACATGGAAACCGGTCTTGTCGGACCCTTCTGGACATGACTTTGCTCAGACAGATTAAAAATACTGGCACCGACGCTGACTTGAAATGACCAAGTCTAGTATCATGATGTACTTATCGCAGACTGGTGATGTGCAAATGTGTTTATTATTTGTTCTGGTTGTCTATGTTTTTGTATTTTATTTTGCAAATTATTTTTTTCCTTTTGTGTGGTTGTTTTCTATTTCCATTGTTCTTTTGTATTGTATCCTGAAAGTTCTGCCTTGTAAAGTTGTAAAATCTGAATATATATATATATATATATATATATATATATATATATATATATATATATAATTTAAAAAAAAGATGCCTTTCACTCAGACATGGTTAAGACATATAAAATAATATCAGGTGTAGGATTAGCCCCAAGTGTGTGTGTCTCATGTCGCCTGCTAGCATTCAGGTCACAGAGGAAAATTTCACTTTCTCTAATAGACAAAGGGTTGTTAAAATGTGTACATGTATTATGTATAATGTATGTATGTAAATTTCTGATCTGTATGTATCTATGTATTAATCAAATATGTGTGTGTGTGTCTCTCTATATATACAGACACACAATTCTACTATATCCACTGGTGCTGTTATTTTTGGTTGTTGTAACTTTTTCATCTCTCATTATAAGAATAATTTCTGTCATATGCATTGAATGTGTTGTAACTCTGCTATGTGTGCTGTAACTCTGCTATGTTGTTCATTCTGGTCACATGACATCTATTGTACTTCAATCCATCCAGAGGGATCCGCCTCCGTTGCTCCCAAAGGGTTCTTCCCTTTTTCTCCCTGTGAAAGGAGTTTTTTCTGATTCGATGTGAGGTCCCAGGACAGAGAATGTTGTATGTGTACAGATTGTAAAGCCCTCTGAGGATCATTTGTCATGTGTGTTTTTGGGCTATTTAAAATGAATTGAATTGAATTGAAATTGAATTGAATTGAATTGAATTGAATATATATATATATATATATATATATATATATATATATATATATATATATATATATATATATATATATATATATATATATATATATATATACACACAGTACATACTGGTACATACTGGACGTATATAAACAGTACATACTGTGTACACACATATATGGATATACTGCATCCTTACTTATTACTTGTTTTTATCGAAAATTTTATACTTTCACTTGTATACTTAAATGTTCTTTGTTGTTGCTGCTGCTGCTGTTGTTGTTGTTGTTGTTGTTGTTGTTGTTATGATGCACCTTCCACCAGGACAAATTTCCCATTTGTACTAACTTGGCAATTAAACGGTTCTGATTCTGACTTACAAACATATACCCATTTACACACACACACACACACACACACACACACACACACACACACAAACAAACACACACACACACACACACACACATATATATATATATATATATATATATATATATATATATATATATATATATATATATATATATATATATATGTGTGTGTGTGTGTGCACACACACACCTTATAAATATATATGTCCTTTATTTTGTGGTACTTTATACTTATATATAGTATATACTTTAATGGGAAATAGTGTAGTGTCTTTTTTCCTTCACTGCACTTATTTTTCCTCTATAGTTAGAGCTTAAAAAAACATTAGGCACTGTGTCATGTTTGACATGGATGTTCCACCAGAGAAATACTTCCCCTCTAAACCTCTGATGAGTTCATTTTACCAATATAATAATAAGGAATGTAAAAAAAAGAAAGAGATTTCTGATTATAACTTCTGTTTTTCTTCTTCCTTATTCTATTAGTCATCTCATGCCCCCTTTAGATGTATGTTGTGGCCCTTTGGAGGGTCCCAACCCTTTGGTTGGGAACCCTCACTGTTGTAGACGACTGTTGTCGTAGATATAACTATGACTTCAAGATGACAATGAAGGATTTTAAATACAGAATTTTATTGGAGTAGCTTGACATAATGAAAGTAGTAATAGTACTCTGACTTTAGAACCTCAGTACTTCTTCCACTAGGTGCAGGTACATGGAGCTTCCCTTAGACGTGTACTGAGGTAGAAAAGCCTGTTTCTTATTACTGCCACCAATACTAATATTTGTTTGTGTGTATGTATGCTGGTTTGCAGGTGTATCGCAGTATATTGGGTTATAAGGTGTCCGTCAAAATTACATGTAGGCGTGGTTTTTGTCCCTAAACTGCGGAAACAGGCTGAATTACTCTAAAAAGCAGCAGCAGCAGCAGACGCAGGACACACGGGACCAGCAGAGACAACGGACCAGGACTACCGAGACCCACCGTCTACACGGTACCGAGGAGATAGAGACGATGGGGGACAAAGCGGGGACCAGGTACGAGAACCGCCCCGTTGGCTCTTGTGTTTCTGTCACGGTTCGGGAGGAGAAGTCGCAGCTCCGCTACATTTACTCGTGAGGAAGGGAAAAAGGGAACTGATGCAACTAAACCGGACCAATTCAATCTGCTGTTTTTACCGCTGTCTGCGCAAAGAACTCTATGAAATCACATTCACGTGACTCTGGATTTTAGAGGACTTTAAATTGATTTTTTTTTTAAAAACTATACATCAATAAACATCGATTGATACGTAATGCCGAATTGAAGAGTGGGTGCCAAAAATACGGAAAAGTGTAAAGTCTCGCCTGGACGTGTCCAGTGTGCAGCTGTAACGTTTGCCGTAAAAGAAAAGTATAGATTTTGTAAAGGGGGTCTGGCGTAACTTCCTCTTCTGAGAGAAACGCGCTGGTGTCGAGCACCGGAGCAGAAAGAACGTAGCACCGTTTCTCTCTCATAAAAAGGCGAATACTCGTTTTGACTTTTACGTGGCTGATTGTTTAAGACACGACAGGCTATAAGCGCCATATACAGAGGTCTAACTTAGTTAAAACCGGACACAAGTGGCTCATAACGTCGCTACTCTGCTGCTATCGTATGTTGCTGGTACAACAGAGGAGTTGAACGTGTTTGGTCGGAGACGGTTTTTGAGAAAGACGGACACGTATTCCCGTGTCTCGACGTAAATGTCACTGCGAAAGTCTCCAGTATAAACACAAGAGATATCCCGGGAGATGAAGGACAATTTGACAGGTTTCTGTGACGGTGTCTTTTTCTTCTTCTGTGGTGCCACTTGGAGTCGCCAAAGACAGAAAAACGTCGGAGGGCCTTTAAAGGGTAGTGGTCTGAAAAGAGGTCTTTTGTTAACCGAGGGTTTGACAGAGGTTTGACTTAATTGCTGAAGGCCACCGTAGTAGTCCTGCATCAACCTTGGAAAAGGGAGGAGTGTTCATTTGGTTGCAATCTGCAGCCTCGCCACTAGATGTCACTACATTTGTCACTACATTCCCACAACGTGGTCATTTAAATGTTGATTTAAAAATGTATCGAACACTTTAAAAATGATACATTTTCTACTCAGATATGTTCAAGATGTATACAATAATAACATGTGTACGATTAGCCCTGAGTGTGTGCATCTTATCAACCCTGCTATACACTGAATACTTTTCTTGAGCTACTTGATTTTCAATTAGAGTACAAATGATATAAAACAATATGAGGGGGTACCAGACTACTTAAGCCTCATATTAGCTAGCTTTCGATACATTCTTGCAGGATGGATTGTTATTTTTAAGTGGTTTTAAAGCAAGCTTAAAAATGGAGAAAAAAAATACCTATTGTTAATGTGAAATTGTAAATATGAGAAATCTTTGGAGGTCAAGTGCTGGCTGGCAGTTGGATCATTTCCAAACCTTTCAAATCTCTTGACATTTGATGATTTGACTTTCATGTAATTCCATGTTGTGGGTTGTATTCTGTCCTCGGTGCTGACCTCAGTAGCTTCATGCCTGGCTGAGTTGAGTTTTATGATGATTACATGTTTTCTGTTGCCTGTAGGATAAAGGGGTTGACAGGAAGGGGTTCATGTGTCCTCTTCTCAGGAAGTAATGGACATTTCTGTGGATAATCAGGATGTGGATTTTGTTCTTTGCCCCTGTTTTCTGTCCTCAGAATGTAAACGGCAGCACATTCCTGCTAATGTTCCCAAAACTGCAGCAGTGGGCATAAACCTCGAGCTCACGTGGGCTCCTGAAAGCTCTCAACGACAGCTCTGCTCTGCGACAATCTTCTTCCTCAATAACGTGAACGACGAAGCCACAGTTCCGTGCTTTTGTGATCGTGTACACATTGACATTCATTTAGTTTTTCATGGTTTTATGAAGCGAAGCCCGCGAGCTGGTTCGTCACGATCCCAGTGTTGCGTGAAGCCTGTTGAAATGGCCCTGCGCAAACAATCTAGCCTTGTTGATGCTATCAGAGAATCCGAGGGTGGAGATTTCCTCAAAATGAGTCCTGAATGGTTCCTCGAGTGTGTTCCCCTCGCAACGTTTTCTCCCATTGTCCTTTCGTTAAGTGCTATTGCAATTTTTCCATTGTGGTGATTGATGTGTCCCTCAGGATCAGAACTGTTCCACGCTGTGTGCGTAATCTAATCGGGACACAAGCGCCACGCTGTTGTTGAATCTGCTCTGTTACACACACACACACACACACACACACACACACACACACACACACACACACACACACACACACACACACACACACACACACACACATACACGCCGGTGAGAGTAAATGTAAAAGTAAACTCCCCGTCCTACAGTTCATTCTGCTGCCAGCCATCGCTGCTGCTGTCTAGCTGCTCTCTTTTCTGTTTACGCAAGTGTGTGTGTGTGTGTGTGTGTGTGTGTGTGTGTGTGTGTGTGTGTGTGTGTGTGTGTGTGTGTGTGTGTGTGTGTGTGTGTGTGTGTGTGTGAAGGGCAGGAAATATGACGTGGTTATACAGGGTCTTTAGTGTGTATTGGAGTGTAATGAGAGCTCCCACTAACAGCTTGTTGATGTCCACCAGAGACACTAAGCAGGCCTTGATGTTTCCCTTGTTTACTTTGAAACGAAGGCAACGCCACATGGACAAATACTGTCCCTGTGTTAGTCATGTGACCAGCTTTTCTGACGTGTTGGTCATGTTTAGAGTAGAGACGGGAAAGGTCAGGGTCATCCTGGTCGGTTTGGAGGATTCTGGTATTGGAAGTGTTCTGGTTTTTTGTTTGGTCAATACCCTTTTAGGAGTACAATCACGTTTGAGCAGGCTTCGGTTGAATGCCGATAGCCGATGGCTTCAGAGATTACCCATAATGCAACTCGGCTGTCAGGCTGGGAACTTTGTGTGTTTAGCAAATTCTGCACAACACAATCATATGAATCTAAATCCATGGACAGGATACGGAATCCTGAGAGTCTCATTGTGAAGTGGGTTCAAAAGGAATGTTTAGTTGTTGATCAATGAAAGTTCAACCCAATGAATAAGTCATTTTTAATTCAAAGTTTCACTTTAAATTCTCGATTTGTTTGTTTATTTCTGTTAGCCGGTGTGACATTATTGTCGGCTCCTGACATAAAGACAGATGTGGCTCATGGGTAGAGTGGTCGTCTTGGGACTGCAAGGTAGCCTGTTTGATCCCTCGACCCCCATAGTCCTCATGTCCAAGTGTCCTTGACTACACTTGCACTAAACCCTAGTTGCTTCCCGGGTGCTTCCCAGCAGCCCACTGCTCCTTAAGTAGGAGGGGTTAAACGTAGGGACCAAATTTTGTAAATCGCTTTGGATAAAATGCATTGGACTTGATGAATCCCGGCTGTATTTCTATTTTATTCCTGGTATTTCCCATCAATTCCCATGGAGAAGTTACCATCTTGAATATTCCCACAGTGTTGCTGCCCTACGCTGGGCCATCGGAAAAGCCACAAAGACCGAGCTCCAATAGTGATGTGAGCATCGACCAGCAGACCCTGTGTCACATATCTTCTTAAAGGGCCGGTGCAGCAGACCCTCTGGCACATATCTTCTTAAAGGGCCGGTGCAGCAGACCCTCTGGCGCATGTCTTCTTAAAGGGCCGGTGCAGCAGACCCTCTGCCACATATCTTCTTAAAGGGCCGGTGCAGCAGAAGTCTGAGAGACCAAACCATGACACAGAAAACATCTGTAATGATCTGAAGCAGGTTGCTTGAATAATGTCAGGGGCCTTTTCAGTCACAGCGCTGCTTTGAATTTGTGAGGCTCTGCACCGGTTGCTGATATCAATAAATTCCAATGAATAAATTAAACGCACACAACTCTCTCGCTCTCTGTTTACAACATGTGCTCTCTATCTCGTTTTTCAGAGTCTTTAAGAAGTCCAGCCCCAACTGCAAGGTGGGTGTGTGTGTGTGTCTGTCTGTGTGTGTGGGTCTGTGTCTCATTTCTTCTCCTGAGTTATCGTAATCGCTCTCTTTCCTTCCACAGCTCACAGTTTATCTGGGGAAGCGAGACTTTGTTGATCACTTAGACCACATAGATCCAGTTGGTGAGTCTAAACACACAGTCTTTCTGAATTGATTTCTAATGATCAGCAGGGGGCAGAACTTTGATCCTTTCACGTTGTCGTTTCACGTTTTTACGGTTTGCAACAAACCAAGATGAGGAACTGGAGGCTTCAGGCTACGAAACGGTGGTCCAGAAGCCAATGAGTGACGTGACACCTTTGGGAACATTACATGGAACTTACCCTAAACCTGACTTTAACCACTGACCCCAAAAATCAGCTTCTTCTAAATTGGGGCCACAGCTTTTTTTTTTTCACAGCGGCTAACTGCACAAGCCATCCCCAAATAACTAGTCCTTAGGGAAATGGCTACCTTCAGGTACCCAAGTCAGACACACACACACACACACACACACACACACTTACACACACACAAGCAGTTGAGTGTTTGGTCAACAAATAGATAATTTTTTATCTACTCTAGCTTTCACTTAATTCCTTAAAGGGACACAAACACACACACATTTTCGCGGCGGAAATGCTTTCTTTTCCCGGTGTGTATAATACTTACGCCACAAGTTCAGAGGCGGCATTTCTAAACTAAACACATCTTAAAAGGGCCAACAAGAGCCCCCACCTCAAATGTGAGATGGAGATGGTATTTTGCCCAAATTTGGACACAACACGCGTGTCCTGTGCAGCCTTCGGCATCCTATGATCTAGAGTCAGCCAGAGTGTTGAAGTGAAATGTGCCAGCTCTGAATCATGAATGTTGTTAGTTTGGTCACACCTGGGAATTGATTATTTTCTGAATTAAAAAAGGGACCCTGAATGCATCATAAGTATAGGTCACTGTCAAACACAGAGGGAGGTGATGGGGATGGTCTTGGATGAGAACGATGGACTGATCTAACTGTGTGTGTGTGTGTGTGTGTGTGTGTGTGTGTGTGTGTGTGTGTGTGTGTGTGTTGTGTGTGTGTGTTCTCTAGACGGAGTGCTCCTCATAGACCAAGAGTATCTGAAAGATCGAAAAGGTAGGAAAACGAGACGGACGCAAGGTAACCGAGTGACTGAATGACCGTCCATTTGATCCATTTCATCCATGCCTCCGTCCGTCCCCAGTGTTTGTGACTCTGACCTGTGCCTTCCGCTACGGCCGCGAGGACCTGGACGTCCTGGGCCTTTCCTTCCGGAAGGACCTGTTTGTCAACACGGTCCAGGTCTTCCCTCCTCTGCAGGAGACGAAGACGCCTCCGAGCCGGCTGCAGGAGCGGCTGCTGAAGAAGCTGGGTCAGCACGCCTACCCGTTCCACTTCACTGTAAGACTCCCGAACACCGACACGACCTGAGCCTCCGCTTCACCCTGACCCCGACACACTAACAGATTACCGCTGATTTGAAACGCATTTTGAGCCTAGAACAAAGACACGACCGCAATATGTCACAGCTTGCTGACACGCAATACATGCAGCGTGTGTTTAAAGAGCATGGAGAGATTAAAACTCACGTGGAAGATATTTAGAACATGTGGTCGTGGTGCGCTTCAGCCTCTTGTGGCCTAATTGAACATTACAACAACACACTCTTAATCCTGATACAACTTTAAAACAGTTAACCTGCTAAAACAGGTGGTGAATTTTTATTCACCGACTGTTTCACAGATGATTTGAAATGAAAAAGTTTGTATTATTCTGGTTCTTAAGTCCTGAACACAGTAGAGAAAACAATTATGTTCAGATTCAGAAGATTTCATATTGTTTCATTGCCGCCATTTGGATTTCACCTTGTTTGACCTCGTGTCAGATCCCCCAGAACCTGCCTTGCTCAGTGACCCTCCAGCCGGGCGCGGAGGACACGGGGAAGGCGTGTGGCGTGGACTACGAGCTCCGAGCGTTCTGCGCTAAGACCGCGGAGGAGAAGATCCACCAGAGGTGAGACGCGTTCAGACACCTGAACCTACGACCGCGCTAACCCCCCCCGAGCCCAATACAGTGAGGCGCTCGAAGGAACCGCACGTGAACCTGCTGTGTGTGTGCGTGTGCGTGTGCGTGTGCAGAAACTCCGTGCAACTGTTGATCCGGAAGGTCCAGTACGCTCCAGAGAAGCCGGGTCCTCAGCCGATGGTGGAGACCAGTCGCAGCTTCCTGATGTCCGAGAGATCTCTGCACCTCGAGGCCTCGCTGGATAAAGAGGTGACACACTTGCACACTTTGATGACTCACACACACACACACACACACACACACACACACACTGCTAAGCCTCTGTTTCCCTCCAGCTGTACTACCACGGTGAGCCCATCAGTGTCAACGTCCACGTCACCAACAACTCCACCAAGAGCGTGAAGAGGGTGAAGATATCCGGTAACTCCTCTCGCGCTACGGTTTCAGTTATTACCATTTGAAATGAACGTAGTCAAAGAACTTTTTCACCACAACGTATTGTTGTTTGCAGTCGAGTATTGATCCCACTCGTCCTCGTTGACACGGTAGAGGGCTGAGGGCTAAAGGAACTACTAAAGTAACTCCTCTCTGTCTGCCAGTTCGTCAGTATGCCGACATCTGTCTGTTCTCCACGGCCCAGTACAAGTGTCCAGTGGCCCAGGTGGAAGCAGAGTGAGTTTTTTTTTTCTTCTATAAGGTCCTCTTGTTCATTTCTTGACTTGGAGTCCGGCTCATCTTGGACTTCCACTACAGATGCAGGACAGCAATCGTGGTTATTTCAGCCATCTCTCTGGGGTTTTGAGTCACTCTGTAGTCATTTTGTGTCTCTTTGTATTGTCTTTATATTTCTCTGTGGTCGTCTAGAGTCTTCCTGGTTTGGACAAGTCTCTTTGAGGGACTTTTTCTAGATTATGGCCAAGGGGGGGGCCCTGACAGTTTGGGCCTCTTGGTCTTTGTCCAGTAGACCCATTTAAGAATCCCATCATGCCATCTAGGCCTTACAAGTATTAGCACTTCTCAACATAAAAACGGGTTCCACAGGGATACATCTTAGGTCTTGTTCTGTTTACAATCATCCATGATTGTGGCTAGCATTAGTATGCAGGTGACGCTACATTATTCACAGCTGAACGTTGAATGAAATAGCAGCAACATATCTTACAGCCTCCTGAGGCATTTCATTAACGACGTTCCATTGTGCTCCTCTGTCCCTGACCTTTACCCTCACTCACGACCTCAGTGACCAGGTCTCCCCGAGCTCCACCTCCTGCCAGGTCTACACTCTGACCCCCATGCTGGGTACCAACAGGGAAAAGAGAGGCCTGGCCCTGGATGGAAAGCTGAAGCATGAAGACACCAACCTGGCCTCCAGCACCATGTACCCACACACAAATACACACACACACACACACACACACACATCTGTATCTGTCAGAAAAAGGGGACTATTTTCTCTCCAAACTAGCTCATGGATATGTCTCTCATACCTGTTTGAATGTGCCCTGCAGCGTGAAAGAAGGGACCAACAAGGAGATGATGGGGATCCTGGTTTCCTACAGAGTCAAAATCAAACTGGTGGTGTCGCGTGGAGGGTAGGTGAACCCACTCAAGCTTTGTGGGTAATCTAACCGCCGTGCTTTGACAATCAGGAAGCGTTTGTGGAATAAAATAAAAATGACATCTCTGGTTCGGCTGCATCCATTTGAATGTTGAAATGTTAGCAAAATGATATTGAGTGATATTTTTTCTCTCTTTAAATTTGATTAAAGAGGTAAAAACAGATTTCAGATGTTTTAATATGGTGGGTGGTAACGAGGCCGATGCTTTTGTGTGTGTGTGTGTAGGGATGTAGCCGTGGAACTTCCTTTTGTTCTGATGCATCCCAAACCTTTAGACCAGTCCGGCTCCCAACCACAGACAGGTAGGACACACACACACACACACACACACACACACACACCTCATAACAGTTACTAGTGTAGCGTGTGAGCTGGGAGGATTAGAGAGTCATTTAATCACTTAATGTGTTCTTGTTTGTAGTCGCTCCAGAGCCTGATGCTACCGTGGATGCAAACCTCATCGAGTTTGAGATGAAGTAAGTGTGTGTGCACGAGTGCGTGCGAAGCAGCATTTATTCAATCTGAACAGGTTTGGTGCGAGTTCAATCTTAAGTAACCGCGTAATGGGAAGTTGCCGTAGAGTTTAGTTTGTTTAAGTGCCATGTACTTCCCTTATATTGGAGGAAAAGCAGACTCACACCAAAACCATCTAGATTGATAAACCGCTCCATCATCCGCATACGACTGAATCCTTCCTCGGTGAATCTTCTAGTAATCGTAGACATTGTTTCTCTTCGCAGCACGTCGCCTCAGGTCGATGACTTGGTGTTTGAAGACTTTGCTCGCCTGGGGCTAACGGGGATGAAGGAGGAGGGCGACCCCTTCTGTTAGCAGGGTCACCCGTCTGTGTGGAACACCCGGGACATCTCAACCCTCCAGAACCCACCAAGAAGAACTTGTGAAGACCGCCTCCTCAGTTTTAAATGTCCCATTTATTGTGTCGGCTACTCGATGTTTCTCATACTGGTTCTATGTTCGTGTCTGACTCGGGCAACTATAGTGTCAATTTAGCCAAGCGAGGCTGCAGTGAGATGTGTTTGCAGAAAGTGCTGCTGCTTGACTTTTTCTGCTGGTATCAGTATTATACACGCTGCTGTGATTCAGGAATTATGATTCTAACAACTTTAAACAAAGGTATAAAAAGTGGTATTTTTATATTGACGATAGGCCAGCTGTTGTCTTCAGGGGAACCTCTAACTTTGACTGCTTCCTATTGATTTATCCTCCGCCTCACTATAATGAATTCAATTTAAAAAAAGTGTTTGGAGCAGCGAGAGGGTATAGTTCAATAAACAGGAATGATTTTATTTTTATAGTTATTTTTTGTATTTTGTGGAATATCTATGGAGTGAACTAACCGTGATGTAAACTGATGTTTAATGTCTGTTGAACAGCCAGATGGTTGTTTCAATCTAGCTTTAGCGTGAGATCAACAGTGGTGGAATGTAAGTACATTTACTCAAGTACTGTTTGATGTACTTTGCTTTTGTGTTACTTCATACTCCACTACTACGTTATTTGACACTCATAGTAACTTTGTAGATAAAAAAAAAACATTTATGTTTATCTGATGCAGTATTCTACTGATAATCTACCTATTAGTACAACGTATCTCAAATTGGCTCCACAAACTATAACATTAAAATGTTTAAGAATTAATAACATAATATTCTATGATCATATTACACTTTAAAAGGAGCCATTCTGCATAATGATTGTTTAATTTGTACATTTAGTCCATGCTTATGTATTTAAAGGCACAATGAGAAGGATTTGTTACTTGTGGTTTGTGAACTCCACATTCAAATTAAGCCCCTCCCCCTGTTGGTGGAAAGCCAACTCGATTCCTCCTGGTTTGGGAACGAGTGTTACAACATTGTGCCTTTTGTGTGTGTAACTTTATTTTTGTTTTGTTTTACCTGGTCCCTATCATCCCATATGTGGTCCAATTTCAAGAGGTCCTTGTCCCCATTAGTCACTTTGAGACAAAGTGGGAAAATACTCATGTGACACTTTAAGTTACATTTTCCATTCAGTACTTTTACGTATAATGGAGTATTTTTAGGCGATGGACTTCTTCCACCACTGGAGGTCAGCTCTTCTTCACCTGTACACAATGTGCTATCATCAGTGCTAGCACTGTAACGTTACTGTTCTTGTCAGAGCGCTCCGCTCTATCATCTGGGCTGTATTTACTCTCTGGTGGGGAGTTGGAACAGTCTTTCCGAGAAGATGCATGATTATAATTGATGAAAAAAAAATGTTCTTTTTCATTTTTTCCATAAAGATAAAATGTGAGCCGTGTAAGTGAAAGACACGGCAGCTCTAATCATTCCAACCAAACCCGAGATGGATAAAACCCTTCACATGTAATTTTGAAGAACATATTACAAGATACTCTTATTGAAATTATGTTATTTTACTCAATAAAATGTACAAATAATCAGTTGAATGGAGTGTTGTGTGCTCTTTGCCGAACATGACAAAGACTGAAATGACTCCTTTCAGTGACTAGTGGACAGCTGCGTCATTCACCACAATATAGTTGAGCAAGCGTATCGAGGCCAGATATAAGAGTGACGTCGGGAGCGTTAATGAGGACAGTTTGGCATACGTCACTGAGGTTTTGAAGACAAAAGACACTTGTTTACAGATTTGGGGAAAATAAATGTCAGATAACGTCCATTAGTATCAGGATTCATTCCAATTAGCCTGGTTCAGACACTTAAACGTTTGCTGCTGACTTCAATGAGGGAGAACCTCCTCGGTCGGAGAAAAATCATGTTTTTCTTTGTTTCTTTCGCTGCCTTTTAAGTTGTTAAAGCGATTGTTTTGAAGTGTGGTAGTATGAGGCACTTCTCCATAGCATTAGCACAGTAGATGGAGTTTGGAGAAACAGACGGAATACCAGCACAGGAGAAAAGTGATGTACTGCTGTGGACGTATTTAAAAAGAATTACTGGAAACAATCTACGTCCGTTTAAGTGTACGCCATATTTAGACTATTTCCAATGCTTTACCTTGCTGTAAGACAGCCCTTTCTGACTGGCTCTCTTTAGAGCCACTAGACTCCTTTTGACAAAAACAGAATTTTTACCTCGCAGAACAGAGTTGCAGGTCAACCACTAACTCCATCGTTTACTTTTTTATTGTGTATCTTTGGTGTTTTGAAAGGGGATTAGTTCGGACTAACTAAAGTCACAAAATAACGCACACTAATAAAGCAACGCCCAAGTTTTGTGAAGTAAATTACTTGTAAAAACTCTTTCACAGGGAAAAAAGGGAAGAAGCCTGAGTGACAGCAACAGAGGAGGATCCCTCTCCCCAGATGTACAGATGCAATAGATGAAAATATATATAAAATACTATACTTTATAAATTAGTTGTATAATGTACAACTAAACCGATATTTTAAAAAATTGGGTGTCTAAAATACATTACTTTGTTCCCATGCTGGTTCTCAAAACTACATCGACTGTTGTAATACCCTGGAGAGGTTCCACACACTTCTAAACATCTGAACCATCCCTTGAAGATCCCATTCAGTCAGAGTGCCTGAAATGACCACCCAAAGTCAATTTTCACTATATTTTTGTCACTGGTAATACTCCATCAAAACTGATGGTTGACTGGTTGAGAAAATGATACAATTTGCATTCCGTCTGTTCAAATACGTAAGATCACAGTCTGAATCCGCTGAAACATTTGGGACAACTTTCTTTGTATTAGAGGGATCGTAACACATTACAAACAACAAAATATACCGAAAACATAATCTATTAAACTATATTGTTAAACACAAGAGTTGTTCTTTGCATTTCTTGTGGTACTTCAGTGTTTGTATAAAAAATTGGAAAAGGATTGATGAAAAACTGTTAAGGCTGGTGGCAAATACAGTCATTAGAGTGAAATGCTGCAGTAAACGTCCCTCTGCTCTCATGTCGGCGGCTGTTGTTGTTGTTGTTGCTGCTGCTGCTGCTGCTGCTGCTGCTGCTGCTGCTGTTGTTGTTGTTGTTGTTGTTGTTGTTGCTCCAGCATGACCTCACAGGTGCGACCCAGTTCTCCCAGTTTGACCTTGGCGTACTCGGCTCTGTTCAGAGCCATCTGACAGTCCTTCCTGGCAGAATAGGTGGAACCCTCATGCGGCTGACCAGTAGCTACCTGCAGGAGAGAAAAAAACAAACACAAAAACATTCACCTGAAAGGCCAAACTGCATAATCACGGTGGAACTGTTTCTGGAACCGTTTCCTGTTGCTGACACAAACACCACCAGAGTCTCTGACCTGTGTGAGGTATCGGATCTGGCCGCTCAGCTCGCTCTCCACTCGGTTGACGGAGCCCTGGAACTGGACCAGCTGTCGGTCCAGCAGGCTGGCGTTGTGTTTGTCCTTGGAGAGCTCCAGTACTATGTTACCTGCAGGGGTTAGTGTACAAGTACAACAACGTGCAATCAGCTGTACGTATGACAAGGCTTTTCTGATAATATGCACACATTTCATTCATATGGAGTCATGTTTGTGTCCACATGGTGAACGTAGGTCCAATATTTACGCCATTTTCTTGTTCTTCTTCTCTTCCTGAGAAAGATAGCTGTATCTTTAGCTGCTTATTTTTCCTCCTTATGTTCACCAGCTAGCTTAAACACGATGGACATTCACAAAAGTCATCATAACATGTTCATTGGTGCAGCTTTCGGAGAGCCGCTGCGCCATTTGGCGTCCTCACCGGCGCACTGCAGGATCGTCGCGACCTCCTTCTCCACATCCTCCAGAGCTCTGAGCCGCTCGTTCGCCATGAGCGGGTCCGGGGACGCTACACCGGGTAACACTCTGCGAGAACGAGTGCTGCTCGAGTCCACACGGCTAACCCGGTGCAGAGCTGGGCTAAATGGGCTTTACTTGGTCCGCCTCTCGAAAGACTGGCGCGTGAGCGGGCTGAGCGACCGAGGCGGCACATCAACAAAGACGTCACGCCGTCGCGCTCTTGTGACGTCGGCTTGGCAGTAAGGCAACATGGCTACATCGGCGTGGCTGCGGGAGGCGTCTGGTATGCGGCTAACGGAGGGCTTGGTGTCGGTTCTGAAGGAGCAGCGTCCAGAGCATCTACCCGGCCTGTTGGCCAGCTACAGGGAACATGGCGTGTTCCAGACGCAGGTGGAGTCCCGGCCCGGAGAGGAGAGGAGCCCGTTAGCTTGGTGGCTAGTTACCTGCTTAGCCTGTTAGCCTGCTACACGCTTTGTGGCTCACTGAGCTGACATCTGGAGCAGCTGCATATGTTGCGGTGTTTTTCTTTTAAACTCATAGTTGAGGCATGCATTTTAACGCCTGCGTTTATCTCTGCAGAGCGCGAGCGCCGTCGGGGGTCTCGTGGGGTTCAGCAATGCCAAACTGGGCTCGAACAAGACCAGGTGAGAACATGACATGCCCATTTCGATTTTAAAAAGCCAATTGTCACAATAAACATGGTAAAAGTTCAGAAATGAGACTCGGTATGAGTAAAAAAATAAAAATATTTCCGTCATTATTGAATTAAGCTTTGTATTTCGCTATTAGCGTTGCTATATTAATTGTTGCCTGTCATACATCAACTTGTAAAGTTAAGTAACCTAATCCTTAGACTGGCAAAAACATAAACACTTAACTTAAATATTGACAAGCCTATAGGCTCAATAAAGACCAAACATTTTTTAAGAATATAAAAACATCCAAACTGCTTGTTATATAAATAATTGTGTTATACATACCCAATAGCACTTTGCATTACAACAACGATTCAAGTTTGGCAACATTTTAAGATAAAGATATGACGTTACCACATGTACTATAAGTTCTCTGTGTGACAATTTCATTTTATAATTGAGATGAATATAATTCTAGATTTAAAGGAGGGGGAAAAGTACATTATTAGTGTTAATGTTACATTTATTGTCAAACACAGTCTTGATTCATATATCGATCCAAATTTGAAACCTCATAAAAGGGCCGACAAATAACAAACAAGCTGTGTTAGTGTTAGCATGGAAACTGTTAGCATGGAGACTACATCTGTGTGTGTGTGTGTGTGTGTGTGTGTGTGCAGGTTTGAGGGTCTCTGCCTGCTCTCCATGATGGTGAAGGACAGCTCCAGTGAGCTCTTTCAGCAGCACTGCAACTCCTGGCTGCGCTCCCTGCAGCACGTCATACAGGTATGACTCGTACACACGTTACACACTCACAAACCCGAAGCCGCCGGTCTGCCTCTATTAAAAACCTGAATTATGGCAAAGTGGAAAACCCGAAAGTCTCCCTCCCTTTTTTTTCACCGTTTAGTCTCAGTCTCCGGTTCAGACCATCCAGCTGGCGGTGAACACTCTGAAGGACCTGCTGCAGTACTCGTCGCAGCTGCCGGAGCTGGCCAGGGAGGTCGGCCTCAACTCCATCCTGGGCCTCCTCACGTCTCTGCTGGGCCTCAAGAAGGAGGTGAGGGCCACTATCGAACGCTGCAGATGAACATTTAACATTCTAGTCACCACCGCTACGAGTATTACATTGTACATACAGCCATATTCTGGGTCTTTTTATTATTATTATTACTATTATTATCTTATTAGCTCTGGAAACTTAATCAGGTAGTCCTTAGATGAATTGACAGTGACTATCGGTTGTAGCAGCCATCTTACCTTTGCTCCACCTGTGATCTCAGTGTGAACTGGCAGCCATGGAGGGGATCACGGCCTGTATGACCTTCTACCCCAGAGCCTGTGGATCCCTCAGGGTAAGACACAAAGATGGACGGCTGAGATGAAGAAGACCTTAGCGACGGATATGTTTCTCGATGAAGAAAAACTGAGCCTTTATTTTGAATTTTTATTTTTTTAGGGCAAACTGGGAGCGTATTTTCTTTCCAAAATGGACAGCAGCAACAAGAAAACACAAGCGGTTTGTGACTCTCAAAGCAGATTTCTTTTGACAACATAATAATTGTAACTCTAAAGTTAACGTTATTATCTTATCAAAACTGCTTCTTATATGAAGTAACTCCGCCTCATTGTCATTCTGTCAGATGGCTTGCCTGTGTTATAGCCGCCTGCCCTGTCTGGGCGGCCTGTTGGACAGAGGGGTGGGTGCCGGCAGAGCTGAGGGCTGGACCAATCAGATTCACTGCCTGCTGGCCTCAGCCAATGGGCTGCTGGCTCAGATCTACCAGGGTTCGGAAACAGGTACACGTTTCTGTCTGTGATGGTTACCTTTGTCTATAGAGCCCTTTTCCTGAAATCCTCATTGTGTGTATTGTTTCTTGCTGACTGACACTGCTAGCTGAGCTCACCTAGCACCACGTAGCACCCATAGACCGTATATAAGATGTGGTTGTAGACATCCCATAGCTTTGTACACTGCTGGTTTGAAGCCTCGAGTTAAGTCATTTTGCTATGGATTATGATTGTCACCATGTTTATTTTTGTATAAAAAGAATAGAATAAATCGAGAGAAGTAGAGTCATTTGTATAGACTTCTATACAACCAGAAGAGTCACCCCCTGGTGGTCAGGAGAGAGAATGCATGATTTAAGACACTTCTGCCTCGGCGTTACTTGGCAGAACCGGAGGTTGCTGCCTGGTTGCACCTCAGCCGAGGAAGACGTCATTAAGTGCGGTGTGCTCTCCACCCGACAGATGGAACGGTGCAGTACGAAGGCCCGGGCGTGGAGCTGGCCTTCCCTCACCTCGACCAGTCGGATCCTCTGCTGCTGCTGCAGCTCCAGGACCGATACACAGCTGTCTGTTTGGCGCTCAAACACACACTCAGGTACAACACACATGCACACATACTCTTTCAAGGGATAGTTCACCCAAATCATTTGGAAAAAATATATAACTCTTATCTCTCTTATCAGGATGGATCCAGCCTCCGCAGTCCGGCTGCCTGTCCGAACAATACTCAACCTGGTGTGCCGAGTCCTCGCTGTCAGCTCCAAGAGCATAGTGAGCACACGCATACACACATTCAGTATTTCACAATAGCGGGTGTGGAGGCAAGACCCCCTGATATTTTATCACACTGAAGAACCAAACTCATAAATGAAACTACAAACTTGAACTACCTCCAGACTGGACTCAACCTCTGGCTGACATTTTTAATTGTACATGCAAATAAACAATATTTTGTCTGTCAGCATTTATCAGGAGATGGGAGTATGAGGTTGCTGGTCTTGCCCGTCATACACACGAACACACTGGAGGTCCTATCGGCTCTTATCGCAGCGTGAGTATCGTCGTGCACAAACACACGTTTGTATTTGAGTTCATAAACTTGAACGGCATACTATTTGTGTAGTGCTGATGCTGTGTGTGGTTGTGTGTGTTGCAGTGTACGTGGCGGCATGGTCCAGTACGCCGCTGTGCTACAGAGGCTGTTCTCTCAGACCCTGTCGGCCTGGACGCCTCAACCTGAAGCCAGTCTGGGGCAGCAGAGAGCCTACAGGTAACTTTCTACAAAGTGGGTGGTGGGGACACACACGCACACGTTGCCTGGACCCTTTTTGATTTAGCTCATGCGCTTAAATGTCTTGTTGAAGCATTTGTCCCGTGTGCGTCGTCTTCGTCCCTCAGCTCGGTGCGGGTCTCAGTGTACAGGGCCTTAGAGCTGTGGGTCCAGGTGGCCGGAGCCTGCGCCAGCATCCTTCAGGGGAGCCCCGGCCACTCCGAACTCCTGTTTACTCACCTGCTCAGTGACATCACACCGGGGGCGGAGTCTGTCAAGGTCGGTCCCACGCGGTTACTTTAAATGTTTTATCTTTTTCCCCACATTAACATGTCTGAAAACCCTCTGTGGTCAAACCAACTCCTGAACGATGAACATTGAAATAATAATAATAATAATAATAATCCATATTTAACCACAATGCATCCCAACCAAAACAATCCGCCTGCTTTTTATGGATTAGCTTTTTGAACCCGAGGGTATCCAGTAGTTTTACGGGTGGGACACCCGTGAAGTGTTGTCTTCAGCTCTGTCTCGCTGTCCCATCCTGCAGCTTCGGGCGGGACTGTCGGCAGACGCAGTCCCGGGAGGGAAGCCTGGTCCGCGGAGGACAAAACATTTGGTCATGGCGGACACAGTCGGGCCGTCGCTCCAGAGGAAAGGAGACCAGTTGGCTAATCAGGATACTTGCCTTTTGGCCCTCCGGGGTGAGACGCTGCCTCTCTTGGATTCCGATCCGATACACTCGGCTCTTAACGGTCTGCCGGTCTTCTTCGTATCTGCTGTGCTCACATGTAATTCTTCTCTTCACAGCACTGAGGCAAATCATCCTGACCAGCGGCACACTGCTGAAAGATGATTTACACAAGGTAAATGTTGCTCGCTCGATGGACGTCTCGGTTTGTTCTTGTCAAAAGCAAAAGGTTATTCTGTCTGTGAGTTATTTATTTTTGCTCCAATTGTCCTCGCAGCGTCTCCATGACATCGTGCTGCCGCTGTGCGTGCGTCTGAAGCAGCAGCAGTCCAGCAGCAGCATTCTGTCTGACTCTGCCGGCGGCGTCAGCGGGCAGTACAGCAGCCCGCTGCCCCGACGAGAGCTGTACAGGTACGAGGGTGCAACAATGTTTTGTTATACTTTTAATGTAAATGAAAGATCCTATATGAAGTGGATTATTTATTCATTTGTTAAATAAAGCCAGTGTTGGTGATTTTGAGAACCTAAGAGTGTGCAAGATTACAATAAAATGGTCCAACTTGAAAACCTAGTCCAGTGTTTAAAGTAGCAGCACCAGCTCCAAAAGCTGCTGAAAGTCACCAAGTCAGCGACACTGACGGGCCCCGCCCCCAAACATTATCTTCATAAAGGTAAACTACAAACATCAGATCATTTGGTTAATTGATTGCTGTCAGATTGTAATGAGAATCTCAACAGAAATACCCCAAAGAATTTGACGAAGATTATCAACCCTACCTTTTTATTTAGTTAATGCCTATGATACGTGTCAAGTGCTGTCTGATCATTTGGGTTGCGTTCAGGTGGCCAACATTCCACTTAAAAAAACTTTGTGACCAAATGTTATTTCTCTAATGATCTCTTGGCAGACTGACCACGTGATTTAATTCGATCATACAATATGACGAAAATATGACGGGGATTAGAGAGTAAAACACAAGCAGACATCTTCTGGGATCAGCTAACATCCTAAACACTGGATCCTACATTACCCATGATGCAACTGAAGTTTATTTTCATTAGACAGCTCTTGCCTGAGTTGACCCCTGTGTTGGAGGTGAGACAGATGATGGCTGCTGGATCTTTGCAGTGTCGACGGACTCATATCTGTGTTTTTGTTCTTGTGGCTCTTCCAGGTTACTGCTGGCTCTGGTCCTGGTCCCATCGCCCTGTTGGCCTCCACCTCTGAACTGCGCCGTGTCCATCCTCAGCAACGGACGCAATGACCGGAACCTCAAGGTGACCGCTGAGGCAGTTTGAGGAACGGCTCGATGAGTTAGGACTTTTCATACCTGCAAAACTCCTCGCTGTGAGGCAGCAGGTCGTTCACAAAACTTATGTAGATCTAAAGATGTTTCAGGGCGCTTTCACACTACCGTAAAAGTCGGGTTACAAGCCGCTCCTACCTTCTGTGGGTGTCCCCGCTGTCGCAAGCTAGTGCTGCTGCTAGCAGCTAGCTCCCAGCTGTTGCTGCTACTGCCCGAGGCTGGTCCCGCTACCTTCAGTGGTTAGCGTGGAGCTAGCGGGGAGCTAGCGGGGACACCGACAGCAGTAGCGACTAGTAACCCGACTATTACGGTACATGTCATCATTCACACACTGATGACAGGAGTCCCCATGCAAGCTGTCACCCGCCCATCTGGACTAACTAACCATTCATACCCATTGACAAAGTAACACGTTTATTCAGGTATTGTAAAGGACGAGCACCTCAAATGTGTACTTGAGTATGTCTTTGTTCCTCTACTTTCTCCTTCCGAGATAGATATTATACTTTGTACTCTATATCTGACAGCTTTATTTACGTTGCAAATTCAGATAAACAATACACACTTAATCAATAATTAAGTTATGATGCTATTATCAGTATAACAATATCAATAAGGTTTTATTGGTCCCCAGGGGGAAGTTCACAATCAGTATATAAAGTAACATGAAATGTATATAAAAAAAAATTAAAATGAGCTCCACTTTTACCAGCTGCAACATTAACGTGAATGAATGAATGAATGAATGAATGAAAAGTACTTTATTAATCTCCAAGGAGACATTTTTTTGTCATACTAGCAGCATCCCAATGCAATAAGCTAAGCTAAACACACAGATAAAATAAAATAAATAATAACAGGAACAGGGGTAACAGATCTATACATAAGTAAGAAATAAGTATAAATATATATATACATGCAAGCAAGCGAATAAACACATAACTGCATCAATCATTTTAATCCAATTATATAATATACATTGTAGTGTTATGTAATAATGTATCTCAAAAGGCGGTTTTAAAATGTCATGTACTATGGTTCTATATGGAGCAGTTTTTAATGAGCATTTCCCTCTAAACTTCTCTCAGGTCTCTACATTCTGCTCTGAGGCTCTCACCGTCTGCAACTCCCTCCTCCACCCCCGCACTCCCTCCATCGCTCTTCCCCTGCCCCCTCTCACCCTGAAACCCATCCCGACCGCCTCCGTCCTCCCCTCCTCCCAGGGGCCCACCATTGGACTCACTCTGCCAACGCTCCTCGGGGGCCCCGCCCCCGGTCCTCCCTTCCCCACCCGCCACTCCATCGGCCTGGGTCCCGCTTCCCTGCTGGGCTCTCTGGAGAACCACCTCTCCCTGGTGCCGGGGCTGCCGGGCCAGGGGCCCACCCCGGGAGACATGATCCTGTCCCACCAGCAGGACCCCGCCGGGCTTGGCCTCCCGGAGGGGCAGAGGCCCGTGTTCGTCCGCTACGACAGAGAGGAGGCGGAGGACGTGGAGATCTCTCTGGCCAGCGACTCGGACGACAGCGTGGTCATCGTTCCGCCGGGGATGCTCAACCTGGAGAACCAGCAGGACGAGGCGGCGGCCTCCGGGGCTCAGAACATGACCTCTGCCGCGCCGGGAGGCGCTACAGTCTCGCTAACGGGAGGAGACCCCGCCGCCATCGTGCCCACCGCCGCCACGACGATAGACAGGGTCTCGCTCCCCAATGACCTCGCCACCTCCTCCCCTCTCCTCACCACCTCCGCCACGGCCATCAACTCCTTCCCTCCTCCCAACTCCTCGGTGGTCTCCCTGGTGCCCCCTTTGAACTCCAACACTCTCGCCGCTCCGCCGGGCGGCCTCGGGGACTCGCTGCCCGGCCGACCGCAGCTCCAGCAGATGCTGATGCAGCCCTCGGCGTCGGGCCAGCCCGGCCCCATGGGCATGCCGCTCCAGATGCACCAGCTGCAGAATCAGCTGGGCCAGCAGGGGCGACACCTGCACCAGCACCAGCCGCCGCCCGCCAGCAACGAGGACTCCGCCGTCATCAACATCAACAGCACCGACGAGGAGGAGGAGGAGGAAGAGGAGGAGGACGAGGATCTGGACGAGGAGGAGGAAGGGATGGATGAGGAGGAAGAAGAGGAGGAGGACGTGAGCGATTTCCCCGAGGAGGACTTGTACGACGGGGAGTATGATAATTATGACGAAGAAGAGGGGGAAGAGCTAGAAGAGGAGGAAGAGGAGGAGGACGAGGATGGGGACATACCTCCACTGGAGGGAGCGGAGGACAACGATGGAGAGGCGGGTGTAGCGGGGGGGAAGGTGCTCAGAGCGGCGATGGACGAAGAGGGGTTGGCTGGATTCAGCTTGGAGGGAGAAGCCGAAGGAGGGATCGAGGAGATCCAGACCAACCGATCGCTGTTCGCGGAGGACCGGATAAAGGTGCAGAAGGTGGAGAGCATCGGGGTCCTGGAGGAGGCGCGGGAGGGGGAGGGGGAAGAAGACGAGAGCGAAAGGATGGACGACCCCACCATGCCGCAGATCCTGTGCGTCACCGGGGGAGCACTGGAGGAGAGGGAGGAGACCGAGGAGGAAGGAGGGGCAGCGGGGGTGGTGCTGGACGGGGCGGAGCCCTGGGAGGAGGGAGCCAATGAGGTCGAGCTGACAGCCGCCGCAGAAGATTGCACAACCAATCAGGTTCAACAGGTTAGTCGCAACTTTAAAATTTCCCTTTTGAGGCATAACGACGACTTCAGAGCGTCAGAAAGGTGGAAGGATGAAAGAAACTTCTAAAACTTGAGTTAGATGATGGGAAAGCAATAGTGTGGGTCCTTTGCATTTAGCTGAACAGGGATGCTGCTGAAGTCCAAGCAACCGAAAGGAGTTGAAGGGTGAGTTTTGTATGAGCTGAAAGCTTCCGTGTTAAGTGTGAAGAAAGGAGCTGAACTTTGATTTATAATATACGGTAAACTAAACGTATAAAATCTGAGCTGTGAAAGCAGTTGACGTGATAGTCTGCATGCTTTGAAGTGGGGTTGTATGACGTCTGTCTCGTTAGTCGGGAGATGGAGTTTTGAGAAATTTACTCTTAGAAAAATTCACTGGACCCCCTCGGAGTAAAATCATTAAAACAAGAACATTTATTCGTTGCAAGGAAGGAGCAGAGTCAGAAGTACAAGGTGATAGACAAATTGCATATCCAAGACTGCTCAAAGATCTCTCAGAGAACCACCTCTTAAATACTCATCATGACCCACTAACAGAAACCCTCATGACGTCTTCGGCCTAATCGGGAACCTTTCCCGTCGTCCTATAGAGTGGTTTGTAAGAAACGGTCATATGATAACAAAGGAACTGCACGTTCTTTCAGACTGAAACATACAGATTCCTCAGTCTCACTTCTATCAGGAGACATGCTGAGTTTGTATGTAAGATTAAACAGAGACAGTAACAAAGGAAGTCTGAATATAACAATGAAATAGTAAATGATTAAGCGTGAATATTGTTTTTCTTCCAACATTTCCCCCATTTTTATACTCAGTATAAACATTGATTTAAAGGAAAACATTTGAAAACAAATAATCACATTAAAAACGTTCTATTTATAGAGAAGATAGAAACCTTATTTTAGGATAAAAGCCGCGATGGCCTTGTCGGTCTGAGCCTGTCGCTCTGCCTCTCTGCTCACTGTCTCAACATTTACCGTCGGGGAAACTCCGTTGACACAAAACAGGGCTGTCCGACACCAGGGTGAAGCTGTGAAAGTATTTCAACTAGGTGTCTAAAATACATCCACAGCAGTACATTACTTCGCTCCTGTGCTGGTACTCTGGTGTCTGTTTCTCCAAACTCATCTACTGTAGTAATATATTGACTCATACTACCACACTTCAAAACATACAAACTATCCGTTCGACAGGACAAAAAGGAGTCCATTAAACATATCCTTTGAAAGGAGCTAAAGTGGACTAAAAGGAGTTGAGGTGTGTTTTTATTTTTAGCTGAATTTAGTCGACGGTTCACTTGGTAGAAGGAGGTCCGGTCCAAGAGGTTAAAGGGGACGAAAGTGGGGGAGCAATGGAGGCTGGTGTTAGATATTAAAAAAGACTTGATGCTTATCCGAATGATCGTGATACTTTTTCTACAATATCTTAAGAAAAGGGGAGTGTTTATAACAAAGGCACACTCGGGCTAGAATGAGGAGTCTTGTTTAAAACCGGCAGAACTCCAAGCACTCGTCCCTCTTCAAGCAGGGGCCTCGGAGCCTCCATCACATGTTTCCGTTCCAGTAGTGGTCGATAAATACAGCTGTTGTTGTTCCAGGGAAACTAAAGCAGACTCCCTTCACCTCCACAGGAGCTGGGAGCTGAGCCGGCACAGGAAGCCAGCGCGAGCGATAAACAGTCGCCCGGCCATCAGGAGGAGCAGCTGTCGGCCGTTCAAGAGGGAGACGCGGCGGCAGCCGATCCCGAAACCTCGACGGGAGCGAGTCCAAAAGAGCCAGAGGAGACGACGGACGCCGAGAAGAGAGAGAGCGTGACAGCTGAGGAGGCGGAGGGAGGAGGAGGAGAAGAGTGTGATGGAGTTGGAGAGGAGGGGAAAGGACTGAAGAGGAAGAGGGAGGAAACACCCATGGAGGAAGAGGCGGGGCCAGTCACTGAGAAGAAAAAGGTAACGGTTCATGGAGATTATTTACATTAGTATTAAAGGTACAGGAGACTTGTCTGTTTCTGTACGGTAATACAAATCACCAGAGTTTATTCTAATGTGAGTACGGAAAGTTTATGCTGATGAAATTAAGACGACCGTAGAAACAATCACAACCTCACAGCCATGCAAAAGTGGCACAAAAGGTTTTTTTTTGTATTGGCTGTTTTAGTTTGGCATAATGGTTCTGGGTCAGGATTTCTGGGAGCAAAACCTTTTTTATTTTAAGCACACTGTAGCCGTTAATTTGTCATTGCACCCCTGCAGAACATGAAAAACGTAAAAAAAAATAAAAATAATGTTTTTGGCTCCAATTCCATAAAAATATCTAAAAGTCTTTTTAATGTGTAAAAATAGAAATTTTTTGACTTTGCCATTCAAAATACAAGTATTGATAACAGTGTCTTTGACCCTGCCAAACACATAACTGCCACACATCATATCTTGTGAATAAATATTTCAGACACCCTTAAATCAAAAAAGCTGCCCCAGCTGGATTATCTTAAACCATCAGGGATGATACAACAGAATCATGTACTAATTCGACACGTGGTGAATGGAACTATTTCCTCATAAAGCTCTTGTCGGTTTGAACATAACGCACCTCTAATGGAAGCGTGCCTCTGCAGGTGGACGATGAAGTCATGGCGTCCATGTTGGCGGATTTCGTCGCCTGTCCGCCCGACGACGAAGACGGCGCCTCCGGGTCGAACCGCTCATAAATAGAGACCAACCTGGACTGATGCGATTTGAAGTTGCCGTGGATACAGTAGTTACTGGATTACTTGTGACATTTCCAGGGTTTAGTTGCCTCCATAGAGCAACTCCCTTTTCATTACAGTCATTCAACAGTGTCCAGATCAGCATCATGCTTTTTTTTTCTTTTAACTGTATTGCCAGCTGGGAGCCGCACTGCGCCGGCCGTTGGGACTCTTTACTGTCCCATCGTAAGTATAAGAAGTGAGTTTTCTTGGATCTGTGCGTACCTTGTATGCTCTTTGTTTTGTCATCACTGTCATTTGCTTTGTTATAAACGATTGAAAAAAATAAATCAAGCGTGACTTGCATACACTGTTTTCACCTGCAGTTATAATCGCATCAGTAATTTAGCTTTTTCTTTCCCCTCATTACGTGAACGAACCCAATGACGTCGGTCGCTGACCCATTGTGACCAGAACGATGGAAAGAGATTGTTTTTGGGAAATTTAAAAAATATAACTCGACTATTTTTTTGTGATGGCAGAAATCTCAGCCAGATGTGTGAACACTTGGACCAATAAAACCAAACCGTTCAAAAGAGACAAACTCCCCCTTTACGTTCAGATGGTTAAGTGAGAAGTCCATACTTCAAAGTTACCGCTATGGCGCTCTTTGCTTGGAGTACGTTTCCTTTAGTTCAACGTCGCGTTTAAGTCACTCTTCCGGTTCACATCTGACCTCACATGCCACATGTGCAGGGTAACTGTGAGAGGTTCTGCTTCTGAACCTTTTTACCTAACTGGAGTCCCTCAGGGATCCATTCTGGGTCCCCTTCTCTTTTGGCTTGACACCAAGTCACTCGGCTCATTTATTCAGTGTAATGATTCCGGTCTGAACCCCAGGTTGCAGCATGGATCTCTGTCTGGCTGCCGTCTCTCACTGCATGTCTGCACACCGCACCATTCAACCTCGACAGCTCTGAGCTGCTCTTTCTTCCAGGAAAGGTGCCTCCCGTCCGTGACCTCTGCACCAACATTAACAATGGTGACCACCTTGGTGGTGTCCCGACTCGGACTGCGAGAAGTGTGACCGCCTCACTAAGGTGTTCCATGGTGGGTTTTTTGTGTCACACATCTGTTATCTATCAGAGACTAAGAGAACCAAGGGAACACTGAATAGAGCCCAATAGTGATTCACAGCTTTATTTGACCACAGAGATAACACAAGTGTGGCTCTGGGGTAAAAAAAAAAAGCCTCTGCACGTGCTTATGAACGCACCCAAAACATAGACTTGAACCACATCGAAGGATGAGCGCAGCTGGATGGGAGCAGATGAAATCCAGATGAGAAAAGAGAAAGGATTTAAAGGGCCTCAGTGAATCATTTTGTGAGATCTACTAGCAGAAGTAGAATATGATATTTAAAAGTATGTTGTCATTTGTGTGTTATCCAAAATTGTCAAGCAAGTCAGGACACGTGTTGAGCTCCACTGGTGCATTCCACGACTATAAATATGAGCTTCCTGTTGTGTTTAGCACCGAGAAGAAGACAGATCTTTGAGGTTGTATAAATTCTCAAAGTGAATATTCCTGTCAGACAAGTTGAGAATTGTCTCCTATACTTCTGAGTGTTGCTGAATCCGCTAAAACCCGTCCTACCTCTCATTGCCCTCTTCCCATATGTCAGCTCCACATTTCTGCAATGATGCAGGTTTGACTTCCTTGGCTCTTTGCGAAGGAACTAAGTCTTTCAAAACATTTAAAGAAACCCGAGTTAAATGTAAGATACATTTAATACCTTGGTCACGTTGCTGCGGTCCGGCTTTTAACAAAGACTAAAGGAGAGTGCAGCGTGTCAGCCTTCACTGCAGCGTCCATCAAGAGTGTTTATCTGAACCGCTCTGCATGTAAGCCACCAGCTCACACTCGTTGACCGTGTTCAGGGTCCACAGGGTGCTCACACCACTCCCACACACATGCCTCAAGTCTTTGGGGTTACAACATCTGTGCTTCATGGCTGTTACATCATCGCCATCATCATCGCCAAGTGGGGGATGAGGTGATGTAAGCCAGGCTTCCCATATTACCAAATAACTACCAAGTAACTTATTTAGTCCACTTCAGTAACCTGCTCCCGCCTCTTTGAATATAGAAATGTATTGGCTTATTATTGCCTGGTAAGCTTGGTACTTCAAAACACTTTTCATCCTCGACTGTTCGTCCCAATATGTACAAGAAATCCAGCGGGTGTCGCCGTATCTTCAAATAACGCACCTCTTCAAATCGCCAAAAAAAGGTCTCTTTTTGACATATCAGCCTTACTAAACACAATTATGTAACTTGTGTTACATCATTATGATTATTATAGACAAAAATAATAACATAAAAGTAACTAAAAGTGATAAAAGTAAAACGGTTACATCCAAATAATACTAGTACCTGGCAATACTACTTATTTATTAATACATTTACATCTAAAGGCATCTACTAAGATATTACCAGCATTATCACAGCAGACTGATAGTTTCTTTAACTGTTGAATTTGTTGCAATAAAAGAAATAACTAAAAAACACAGACTTTTCTTCCACTGCTTTTTTCTTAGTGAGGACATTAACGGATTCATAAAATATATCCTGCATACGTCGTATTTTCATTTATTCATAGTTTATCATATTATTTAGTAAATGGACAAAACAGGAAATGGAATGAAGCAAAACTCAAATGAGTAAAATTGCAATAAAAAAGAAAAATGTGACGAAAAATATGAAGTTTTTACCATGGAAGATTACCGACTACCATCAGTAACGCTCCTTTAAAGTCAGAATGTGGTCTGCTGAAACGTGAGCGCTATCTCCCAGCCCCATCTGTGCAGCCCTGATATTGACCCAACTTCCCTTTAGCAACTCTCTCTCTCTCTCTCTCTCTCTCTCTCTCTCTCTCTCTCGCTCTCCCCCACACACACTCTGTTGAAAAGCAAGGTGAGACCACACAAAGGACTAGTGTGAGAGCAGTCGGTCGAGCTGTGAAGTAAGAGAGAGAAAGAGAGAGAGTTGGAGAGAAAAAAAGACAGCAGAGGAAGGGACGATGTGTGCTGACCCAGACAACTGTTGAACTCTGAGATCTGCGACGACTTGCAAAAGAGAAGAAATCCGGAGGTGAGAGGAAATAAAGAGGGAAGTGCCACAGTACAAACAGAGCCTGAGGAAATCCAGAGGAGGGGACTGGTCCTCAGCTGGGAAAACTATTCTGGACGAAGGTGAGTGTTTCTCTCTCTCTGGACACTCTCATGCTCACAAACTTAAATTCAAGAATGTACGTAACGCTCAGCTGATGTGAACTCACAAAACAAGTATACTTGGAATGAAGAGCATATTCAAACTCCAGACATGCCTTCAAACTTTTTCCCTCTTGGTAAAGCGTCCCGTCAACCACATGACTTATAACGTGTTTATAACGATGGAAGCAACTCAACGGAGCTGCCGGTGAGTTTTTGGCAGCTCGGTGAATGTGTTTGCTCTCACCACAGTCTGAACCTTCGCTGGCGCTGCCATGGAAACTGTTTCATCACTGAACCCACAGTGTTGGCTCAATGCAGAAGGCACAAGTTGCTGCTTGGAGCTCCTCCACATGCACAAACATACATATAAATACACTCACCGACCACTCTATTAGGCACACCTGTGTAGAAATAGCTCATCAGCCAATCACAGGGCAGCAACTCAATGCATTTAAGCATCTCGACGTGGTGGAGACGGCTTGCTCAAGTTCAAACCGAGCATCAGAATGGGGAAGAAAGAGGATTTAAGTGACTTTGAAAGTGCCATGGTTGTTGGTGCCAGACGGCCTGGTCTGAGTATTTTAAAGGCTGCTGAACTTCTGGTTTCACACACAACCATCTCAGTGGAAAATAGCCAGTGGGCGGCAGTTGTGTGGACGATAATGCCTCGTTGATGTCAGAAGTCAGAGGTGATAGAAAGGAAACAGTAACTCAAAACACCACTCGTTACAACCGAGGTCTGTAGAGCACCATTGGTCCGATGAGTCTGGATTACAGCTGCGACATCCAGCTGGTCGGGTCAGAAAAGTAACTTTGACTTTGAAGCTGCCAAAGAAGAAAGACGAGAGCGGGAGGAGCAAAAAGCTGTTCTACTTGACACAAAGGCTGCTCAAGTCCAAACCCGCTCCAGGTATACCGGTTATCTGTTGTCCCATCAGCTCATTTGCAACGGCGGTAAACATTTGCTTACTCTGGTATTCAAATTATTACCAGGGAGTTGTCCTCATATCAGCACAACAGTGCCCTCGCAGAATGTGTGACCGCTGGTTTATTTACTGTGGTGAGGGGTTTGATTCCTTCAGAGATGCTGCAGAAGACAAGCTTCTACGTTTACAAGCGGTGTTGCAGACTCACAGGGGTCCTCCATCATCTTTTATTGAAGATTTGTATCTGCAGTACACTTCTTGTCACATGGGTCGTATTGTTCTGATAATTGAAGCCTACTTTTAACATTTGTTTTTTACTGATTAGAGGGCCTAAATCCATTTATTAGATCTATTTACAAAGTATTTCATAATGGGTATATGTGTTCAGTTACACATACATAAAACTGAAGGCGGGCCATCAGGTCTAATCAGTGCAAACTCATATGCAACAAGAAGTTCAACGTGCAAATGTGTGTGTGTGCGCTCTTGTCCTCAGATGGCGGTCTACACTGTAAAGGTAGCAACGGGTACATCAGAGTATTCAGGCACCAACAACTACGTCTTTGTGACCCTGGTGGGGGAGAACGGGGAGAGCGAGCGCACCGTGCTGGACAACCCCGGCCTGGACTTCTGTCGTGGAGCGGTGAGTGTGTGTGGAGTGATGATGACGAGCGATGCCGAGTGGACCGATGTGTGTTGGCCGGTATGACTCTCCTTCTCATCCCTTGGTCTCCGTCAGGTGGACCAGTACAAGGTGACCAGCCCTTCGCCTCTCGGCTCCCTGCTACTGGTCAGACTGGAGAAGCAGAGGTACTGGTTGGAAGATAACTGGTTCTGTCGCTACGTCACGGTGGAGCCTCCGGGTGGAGACAAAGTGCTGACTTTCCCGTGTTACCGCTGGCTTATAGGAGACGTCAAGGTGGAGATAAGAGAGGGAACAGGTAGGAAGGATTCTAGGGATTCAGTTGCCACTACTCACGGATGCAGAGGGACAAACGCCTCTTGACAGCCGAGCATCCAGGTCTATTTCGGTGCTGGCGCAAGGCCAATGACATGCAAATCCTGTATGTTTGTGTGTAAACAGATCATTCTTTCAGCTGCAACGGAACCTGCTATGAACCAGCATGAGCCTCGGTGGATGGAGTAGGCTAGACATGGCTAACTTGATATCCACGGTAGCGTGAGCTTGTTACCGTGTTCCAAGGTGGTCTTGTACGTGGATCATATATGCAATCTGTACGGCGGGACCATAGCAAGCCCTGCGCAGCAGGTTGAAAGGTGACTCTCGAGCGACACCCTAACAGCAGCCAAAACTACAAGTAGTGGTAAAACCCCCGATTACCTAGCCATTGTCCATTGCCGCTACATGCTCGACCAGGATTGGCTCAGTCCAGCGGCTAGTAACACAAACGAGGCTCAGACAGATGCAGTGGATTAGAATTAGTGTGCCCCATCGTCAATGACGGGGCTCCTGTATACATGCCTGCTTCAAAGAACTGTAAGTCCACGCCATGGATGCTGGAAGTAGAGAGGTCGTGACTCACTGCCATGGCCCCTCCCTAGTGTGCTAATGCACAGGTCAGGGTTTTTTTGTACTCGCGCTCGTCCCGCCCTCCCCCACAGCCATGAGCAAAAGGAGTAACCCTTTCAGACATGAATCAGACACAGACACAGCTTCACTCTCCTTCAGACCTGTCAAAATAGTACATGACATGTGGACGTCCATGCAGTCTTTGTTAATGTAGAAAAAGTCCAGCATCGTAGCGGTTTCGATGCGCTTTAGGAAGCAAGTTCACTGGACGCGCTTGTTGCTGGATGAACACCGCTGCTCTTTTACCAAGGCCTAGCTTTCCCATCATGCAATGCTAGACTGTTGGCGTCTCACCATTACTGTTTTTTGTGGCAAAATTATTAAGCAATGTGTCTGCACAAAACATTTTTTTGTACTGTAACACTAATATATCTCAAAATACAAATGTCTGGGCAGAGGAAGACCCTCCTGTTGGTTGGTGCCGCCCCTCTGACGTTGCCTCACGGGCCTCACGGGCCCCTGCAGGTCTGCATTGTTGCTTAAGGTGCACTTTCCCTCTGATTCTTGTGCAGCAAAGACGCTGAGAGACGACTCTCTACCCCAGCTGCTGGCACACAGGAAGACAGAGCTGCAGGAGAGACAGGCGACTTACAGGTCCGTGACACACGTAGCGACACAACAAGACTGGGTTGGATGTTATTTTTCTATTCATATTGGCGTCAGGCGGTGTGTCCCTGTCTTACAGATGGGTAACGTGGACCGCCGGGATGCCCCGATGTATTGATGCTGAAACAGAAGCAGATTTACCTCAAGACGTCCGCTTTGACAACGAGAAGAGGAGCGACTTTGAACATTCATTACATTATGCGTAGGTGGTGCACACACACACACACACACACACACACACACACACACACACACGCACGCCTGTCTACCCATACTTGTGAGGACCCCCCACTAACGACAGGCAATTGCTGCCCTCTAAACCTAACAATAACCAACCCGATGCAATGCATAGCCCCACCACTTAACCTAACCCTAATCAAAACCAAATTCTTAGCTTGACCTTAAAACCAAGTCTGAACCTTTAAAGAGTCTCTAAAGTAGTGTCTTCACAATGCATGAATATCCATACTACAAGGCTTTAAAACCGACACTGGTCCACCGCTTCTCCTACAATGTGCTGTCCAATCAGATGTGAAGGCCCACAATGTGATCAAGTATACGTGCACCTTGTCTTCCCATCAGCTTGCTCGAGCTGTCTCTGAAGAAGCTGGCCATCCGGTTCGGGAAGTCCTGGAGCGACCTGGACGATTTCAAACGGATCTTCTGGAAGCTGCGAAGCCCCATAGCTGGTGGGTAAATACCTGGCACAACCTCTTTTAGATTGGCTGGAGGACTCCCTGCCTCAATAATTATTGTCCTTGTTAACAAGATATACGGACTTGACAAGAAAGTACCTCAGATGGTGCAGATTGATCTGACATTGACCTTCAGGGTTAATTACTCATCCAGTATGTGTGTGTCTTTTACTCAGAGTACTGTATGGACCACTGGAAGGAGGACCGGTTCTTTGGCTATCAGTGTATGAACGGCTCCAACCCGAGGATGCTCCAGAGGTGCAAGAAGCTGCCAGACAACTTCCCTGTGCTACCAGACATGGTGCAGAGCTCCATGGCTCCCAGGACCAACCTGGACAAAGAACTCAAGGTGGAGAAAAATTGTCGCTACAAATAATTGTGACACAACAAGTACAGTAAACTGTCTGTTCATTCATCTCATACTCTCGGCTCCTTTTATGTTCACATTCTTCTCAATCTTCTACCTACCTCCTGTCCAGGCAGGTAATATCTACCTGTTGGACTTTGCCATCATGGACGGGGTTCCCACCAACACAATCAGAGGCAAACTTCAGTACATCGCTGCTCCACTCTGTCTCCTGTACCAACACCCAGACGACGGACTCATACCTATTGCTATACAGGTATTCACACCCATCATGCCCAGTAACGAACTCAACATGTCACTGATGTACATGCACACAATGGTTTAGAATGTTTTATTGGAGGATTCAATATTTTGTGAAAGTCTGCCAATATTGAATGAAAAACCTAAAAAGGACATCTGAGATTAGTGAATGCATTCTTAAAACACTGAAAATATACGAATATTGAATGAAAACCTGAAACTGTTGAATGTAAATCTAATAGAAAATATAGAAAAACCTGAAAAATTTGACTAAATTCTGGGGGGAAAAAACTAATTGCAGTTCATCATATGGTCTGGGAGATCCTACACATGTTCCCTTTAATGCGGTGGAACCTGACTGCCTGTAACGGTCCCACCTCCTCATCCCCAGCTGGAGCAGACTCCGGGCTTGGACACGGCCATATTCCTGCCCAAAGACCCGCCCCTGGCCTGGCTACTGGCTAAGATGTGGGTGCGTCACTCTGAGTTCCAGGTGTTCCAGCTGCTGTCTCACCTGCTCAGGACTCACCTGGTGATAGAGGTGTTTTGTGTGGCCACGCTGAGGCAGCTGCCTGCTGTGCACCCGATTTATAAGGTAAGTCTTATTATTCAGAACTGTAGTTTCCAGTTAGTCCTTGGCTCTGATTGGTTGTTTTTCTTTGGGTGCATCTTGCAAATGCCGTAAGGACCAATAAAAACAAGCAGAGGTACCTTGTTTTTTCACATATTATCTGTCTCATGTACTATCAGCATATAGTGAAAGTTTGCGTAAATATGACAAAAAGTTGTTTTCATAAAAATTACTAACCGCAACCAAGAGAACCAAGTGCGGGTCACATGGTACTTCTCCTCCATGTTTTTTCCAGACCTTGACTAATAACAGTTCATTGGTTGTTGCTATTCTTTAAGACTCTGTTCTGTGTCTTCCCGCTGCAGCTCCTGGCTCCTCATCTGCGTTACACTCTAGAGATCAACTGTAGGGGGCGCACTCAGCTCATCTCGCCTAACGGCATCTTCAAAAGGGTGTGTTACTGGGCCCTTAGCCTCCTCACAGACACATTATGCAGTTAGAAACAGTCTGACGGTGGTTGTGTGTGCAGGTTGTCTCTACGGGCGGTGACGGCCTGGTGATTCTGGCTCAGAGGGAGTACAAGGTGTTGACCTACCGATCCCTGCAGCCTCCTCATGACTTCCTTGACCGAGGCGTGTCCCAGCTCCCAAACTACTTCTACAGAGAACACAGTCTCATGCTGTGGGAGGCCATACTCAGGTATTACACCCTACACTCATACAAGCAACTCGCCGGGCACTACTGCTGGGTCCGCTGCTTTTTTCTTAAAGGGAAATTAGTGTCTTTATCTCCCATAATTTTTAAAATTCTGAAATGGAATATGTAAGTGCTTGGTAGTAGTTAACATATTTCACTATATTATATATACCAGTTGTACCAGATGCTCACTATCCACACTGGATACATCTATAAAAGAAATGTCTACAGCACACAGCTACCAGTCTATACTCGTGTCCTCCTATCTATACCCAGACACTTTAAAGTCATCACAGTATTAAAAAGCATAGATGCAGTTTCACTGCAGCTCATTTTATATCTGGATTTTAAAAACATTAACTATAAAAAGTACTTCGAATTAACTTAAAGTGACATTGAAATGGCTGTGGAACACAAATCAAGTTTTATATCATCAGCATAAAGAGATATTTTGTATGAAGACGTTCTGGATTTTCAGTGCATGTGGGTTAATTAATTTTTCAAACAAAATTGATGAAAAGAGAAAGCCATCATTAAAGCTGATGCGATATATAATAACTACTTTGTCACTGGGAACATTTATCATGTTAAGATATTAATTTTTGGGGTTTATTGAATAAAGTCCCGTTCACATTAGTTGCTGCTTCCTCTGCGTTTCAGTAAAAGTCAAATAAAGTACCAAGTATGTGTAACATAGTTTGCATTGTAAAATGTCTATCTTCATTAAATTAACCTTTGTTGAATGAATATACAAATCATTGGCTTGACCAGCAGGCCCGCAGAATGTAGACACTTTAATTTCCACTTCTGAAATATAATTAGAGAATTATGAGTCTTTGGGGTGGAAGATTGAGTTTTTGAACTGTTTACATGAGGTTTTATTAGATTCACATTTCTGTCCCAGGGATTATTAAACACACCATAACATGGAGTCTTGGTTTGGCTCGTCTAGATTTCTGTATGTTGGGTTGAGTTTCAAGTCTTTAGTGTCCATATCCTGCACACAAGCTCCCTTGAGGACACCACTGAGCTGCATTAAGCTGTGCCTCTTTCTCCAGTTTTGTCTCAGGGATGGTGGGCCTGTACTACCAGTCAGACCATGATGTGCAGGAGGACCTGGAGCTACAAGCCTGGATCAGAGACATCTCACTGGAAGGCTTCACAGAACTCCCCAACTTTGGTCGGTTATTAATATCCTGCATTTGTATCCTTATTGCCACCCAGGTAAAAAGCATTCTTCCAGCGGTCGATTTTTTTTTTATAAAGATCTTAACGGCACTATGTAGAGCTCAAAGAAGATCCTTGTGACGGTGGCCATTAAGTGAACTGCAGTCAGCCTCCTGTTGCTTGCACACTGAGTGTTATTACATCACAATCATATATCAAATTTAGAATAACGCTCCTATATTTTATTTGGACCATTGATTTTATTAGCTTGACGATTCAAAAATTGCTTTATTAAGTCCCGATACAAAGCAACAAAAACCAGATCCACGCCGCATAGCTAATGTACAGCCACCTAGCTAAGGTACAGCCAACTAGCTAAGGTACAGCCACCTAGCTAAGGTGCAGCCACCTAACTAAGGTACTGGCAAATAGCTATGGTACTGCCACCTAGCTAAGATACTGCCAACTAGCTAAGGTACAGCCACCTAGCTAAGGTGCAGCCACCTAGCTGAAGTACTGCCAACTAGCTATGGTTCAGCCACCTATCTAAGGTACAGCCACCTAGCTAAGGTACTGCTAACTAGCTAAGGTACAGCCACCTAGCTAAGGTACTGCCAACTAGCTAAGGTACTGCCAACTAGCTAAGGTACTGCCAACTAGCTAAGGTGCAGCCACCTAACTAAGGTACTGCCAACTAGCTATCGTACAGCCACCTAGCTAAGATACTGCCAACTAGCTAAGGTACAGCCACCTAGCTAAGGTGCAGCCACCAAGCTAAGGTACTGCTAACTAGCTATGGTACAGCCACCTAGCTAAGGTACAGCCAACTAGCTAAGGTACAGCCACCTAGCTAAGGTACCGCCACCTAGCTAAGGTACTGCCAACTAGCTAAGGTGCAGCCACCTAGCTAACCTTAGCTTAGCATAGATTACAGTTGGCTAGTAGGCCACCTCTGCCTTGCGTCTCACTTTTCAAGTAGATGTAGGCGGAGCTGTAGGGAGGTAAGGCACTTGGGAGCTAGCGTAACTATCACATCCTTCTGGTGTCTCCATATGTACCGCATGTCAAATTTATATGTAAGTTGCAGGAATCATTCAGATAAAGGGCCATCAGACATTATGCATAGTTTGTGCATGCAATTCTTGATGATGGATGTCTGCTCAGGTCTGCCCAATAAGCTCGGCACCAGAGAGGAACTCTCCACCCTGCTGTCAGTGGTCATCTTCCATAGCACCGTGCAGCACGCCGCCACCAACAACGGACAGGTGAGCACCATGAGTCACAGTCACATCCAACACAGAGGGGCTTTAACTCATTCTCTCTCTACTGATGTTTTTTTCCCCTCCCAGTTTGACTGGTGTGCCTGGGTCCCCAACACCCCCTGCACCATGAGACACCCTCCACCAACAGACAAGGATGCTGTCACCATGGAGATGATCATGGACACCCTTCCGGACGTCAGCCAGTCCTGTGTGCAGATGGCTATCACATGGCATCTGGGGCGGGCACAGCCAGATGCAGTGAGTCCATCTGTCTGGTTTATGTGGCAATAGATCATATATATTACATTCAACTTTTATTAGGCTGACGTTTCTGTTAGTGAAAGGGTCGGGTTTTGGGCAAGTGAGAAAAAAAATATTCTGGTCATCAATTTTCTCAGTCTGGACATAATAGTTTTCTCTGCTGTGTATATGATTTAAGAACAGGGCCCCATTGCTCATACGTGACTTAAAGTCGATCAAAGGCCCTATTATCCAGCTTAAATTGCAAATATTCACAGCGATTTGGCTGTGAATGCAGCATAACACCGCCGCCCCCGCTACAACACATAAGCATCGCAAAATATCAGACAAATTAAATGAGTCAGTGTTGGGAAAATGTATAGGCTAATTTTAAGTGCCTCATCACCCAAATCAATCAGATTGTAATTATTTAAATGTGCCTGCTGGCAGTAGAATATCAATTAATACATGCATAGGTATCATGGACTATATATGTGTATATTCAAGTGGGTGTAAATTACCATATAACTCAGAGTTTGAATATGTGTATCGGTGGATCAGTATGTATGTATTATTCATAATCAGAAATTCAATTGAAGCAGTGAAAAGAAATTGTGTGTGATTCTCTGTGTTCTTCTTATCATGACTCCGCCTTAATCATTTTCTACAATAATGATATGTATGGTGTACTAATAACACCGTCTTATAATTATGAGTGCTTTCAACACATCCATAAGTTCAACTATGTTGTACAAACATGTACCACTCGCAAAGAAGTGCAAGGCTGTGATCCACTCTGTGATCCAGTCTGCATACAGTATGTGAGACAGCCAATGCTCGGCTGGGTGTTAGAATAGATCTTGGTGATCTCAAATAACTCTTCTCTCCCTATAAAACTAATACAACTAATATCACTCCTTTATCAATGAGGAATGGAGCTGGTATTTTTGTCCGGTGGGAGTGGCCAGCTTATCTAGTGAATTTCACAAAGGGATCCAAACTTGCTTTGTGGAACCAAAAAGCCTGACCTGCGTCATCTTATCCTGAAAATTATCCGGCTAACTCAGTAAGCCAGATACGAGGAATAGGGCGCAGGTGAAAAGAAAAGTTTTGTGTTTGTTGTTGTAATACTCATTTTGGCCACAAGAGGCTGAATTGCACGACTATCCCATGTTATAAATAACACACGATACTTAACGTTTGTGTTTAGAGTGCTTGGATACATTAATTTCTAACCTGTTCTCAAGTCATAAACACTGGAGAGAAAACTATTTAGTTAACCAGACTTGTATTCTCCTGACTCCACAGTTGAGTCTCTTTACTCTCTCTTATTTATTCAAGACACAACCTTACAATAAAGGGGAATGGACTTTAATCTATTTGGAAAATAATTAACCAGCCTTGTGTCTTTTCAGGAACAAGGTGTCTGGTACTTCCTGTTTCCATAGGGACCATTGATGTCTACAAGCTGACAAAAAAAATCTGAAAATTAAAGCCAGACATGGTCTGCTAGAACCCAGAAAAATGTATTGTCACGATAAACACAGCTAATTATTTTTGTATTCGGCTTCACATTGCCGCTGATCTTTCAGACAACAAACATCATAATGTTCACGAATATTTTATAAACTATACGTACTGTGTGTTTCCTCCTGCCTAGATTCTTCTGGGCCAATACATAGAGGAGCACTTCACTGAGGGGCGGGCCCAAGAGCTGATTGACAGATTCACAGCAGAGCTGAAGGAGATTGAGAAGCACATCGCGAGTCAGAATGAAGGACTGGAGCTCCAGTACCTGTTCCTCCTGCCCAGCCGCATAGAGAACAGCATCACTATATAGAGAGACCAACGGATCTGTGTCAAAAAACATTCTCATTGCATCTACTGTAAACTACGGAAGCCCCGAGAGGCCAGTAAGAGAGAAATGAATACATTCTGGTTTTCCATTTTCTAAAGATTTTAACAGTGTGTAAATTAATCCCACGTTTCTTTTATTTTTGTGGGATTCATTTCTCACCATTTGCGTTTAGACCAAGATGGCAAACTCTGTTACTTCTTTCAAATTTGTTGAGTCCTATCAGGTAGTGGTGCGCTTCAGCCTCTTGTGTCCGACATGAGTATAGTACAATAACATTGTAATACCAAAGCCCTTTCGGTGCTTCCGTAATGTTGGAATAAACAGATACAATTTTTTAAAGTATTTTTCTTTCTATGAATATTAGACCTTTTATGATTTCTATGACATTAAATTGAACATCCAATGTGTGTAAAAGTCCACCGGAGGCCGTTTGGTTGTGTCCGGGCCACATCAACACCATATCTGCCACGGCATTGTTTAACCCTTCATTAGTGAAGCATTAAATGTACTATTTTGAGTGGAACGCTGGAGATAGAAAAATTGCTTTGGTCTCTGAAAACTTTACATTGGGTGGTCAACAGGGAAGAGGTCAAAGGTCATGGACCAGGGGTTGGTGGTCAGTCGAAAAACCGTGGAGGAGATTTTTGCAGCAGCTGTACACACACCGAGTTAAACTCTTTTTGTCAGTGCGCCCTATTCATTTTAATATTTAGACAATATTTTCATTTAAATGCATTTACCACATTATGATCTTATATTCTGGTGAAAATTGTTGATGTATTGAAAAGCTGGAAAGTCAAAAACAAAGAACTTTCAAGAAAAAAAACAATCTAATCTCATCACTGAGTTATGAACATACTTTTAATGTTTGAAACGGACAAATCAACGTTACAAATCAATGATTTCAAGCTAAAAGAAATCAACATGATTTGACCAACATCCCACACACAGACAGACACTCTTGTACAGTACAGTCAGGACAATAATTTACAGCCTTTTACATTTTTCAAGACAAAGAATCACGGAAACTCTGGAGAACAGCTATTTACGTTCCAGGTTTTTGTTTTAACAAATTCTGTCAAATCATTTCAGCACTTTTGGTGATCAGAGGTAGAATTAATCTCATTTTAAATAAACGGATCGGCCCTCGCACAGCGTCCCAACACTGCCGCTGGGCGCCCTTCAGTCCAGCAGGTGGCGCTAGTGCACCAGGTACTCCTGGAAAACAAGGAGACAAACAAAAGGCATCATTAACAGCAGCAAAAATTATATTTCATAAATGAATTTAATCATGAAATATACTGATGGATAGTTTTAAATAATGCTCATGATATTATTACCTAGACACATGCTCTGTTCCTTATTGTTGATCGTAATGTGTGTGATTTTATGTTCAATCCAGCAAGATTTTATTTGGGGGATTACATTTTCCGCCCCTTTTTTTCCTTTTTGGTGATTCTATATTAAAAACCTGATTGTCTCCTATTTGTTATTTTAAAAAGGACCATATCCTGCTGATATTCAGGTTCATGTTTGTGTTTCTACAAGAACATGTTCACGCGCTTTAATGTTCCAAAAACACATGTTTTCCTCACACCATCTGTCTGAATGCACCTGTATCCCCCCTCGTCCCCCCGTCCCCCTGAAACGCTCCGTTTAAGCGCCTGTCCCTTTAAGGTCAGTCTGTTGTAATTGGCTTGCGAGAAAAATATGGCGCACCTTTGCGAAGGTGAAGCTCTCAAGCCGTGGGCGGCACTTTAACGAGTGTGCCACAGGAAGGGGAGTCCAACCTGAGTGGCTTGTCGAGTCATCGGCTTTCTGATCTCGACACGAGAACCCCTTTGATGTCTCAACGCTTCCTAAAACCCACACTCACATCTGCCCGGTGCAAGGTCAACAGGGGTTTAACAAAACATTTAATTAATTTTTTTTTTTTAAAAAAAAAACACCAAATAGATGAAATCACCTTCTGCTTGTTGAGCTTCATCTGGCAGCACGAGAAGGCTGCAAACAGGATGTAGATACCGGCCGCTATGAAGCAGTTGTAGCCCACCTTGTTGTAGAGGGCGTAGATCCTGTCGGGGTTCTCACTGAGGGGTGAGGACACAATGCAGCATTAAAAACCTATCAAGAAGTGCACATTTAACAAAAAACAAAACACTTAAAAGCACTGTTTCGATATGGGAATGTTACCATTAAAGAAACTGTGTGTTAAAAGGTGCAACGTGTTAAGATCTGGACAGAATTTCAGTTTAGGCTTCAGTGCTGACGCTGCACAGATAGCTACTGAAATGGGGGCATTAAGCAGCTAGCCGTGCTGACCAGCAAGCAGCGCTAACCAGCTAGCAGCGCTAACCAGCTAGCCGCTGCCCGTCTCGTAATACTACTTGTAGCCTGAGACGCGACAATGAGACTGTGTAGTGTTAAGTATGTCATCGGGCCAACAGTGGAGGACGAAGGCGTGAACGTTATAAGATAGCGGTATTGTTTGGAGCGGATCCTTTGCTGCTTTTGCACTACGAGCAGCAGCGTTGCTGGCTCCGTTGTCGGCAAGTAGCTGTTGGAAGCGAACGCAGCATCAGAGTTTTAGTCATTTTTGTTGACTTTTGCGTATTGTCGGCCTGCTGTTAGTTTGGGGTTTGGCTTTTGACTGGAACTTGTGTTCACCCGGCATAGAGGTGAGACGGCGGCCCCTTAACCCCAGCCAGATCTAGCCGACTGGCCCTCTAAGCAGAGCTGCGGACGAGGCATCAAGCCTCCGAGCGGCCGAGTAGATCTGGAGTGAGGTGCGACAGTGAAAGCCTCACTCATGGAAGATGTCCTCCGACACGGGCACGTCCTCAATCAGCACTGCTGAATGGGTGGAGAAGAAAATCCCCAGCATGGCCTGAGGAAGAGGAGGGAGACTCTTAACTGAAGGGCACACTTTAGTCAGAGGAAGATGAAGATACTGAACGAACAACATTTGAGGCTCTGTATGTGATGAAGACCAGGAATCAGGAATCATACCCTAATAACTCATCCAAAGAATGATTTGTCAATGTCAATATTTCATGACACCAGAATCAGAATCGTTTTATTGCCACGTAAGTTATTACAAACGAGGAATTTGTCTTGGCGGAGGGTGCATCATAAAACACAACAACAACAAGGAACATTTAACTGTACAAGTGAAAGTATAAAATTTGGATAAAAAAACAAGTAAATCAAATCATCAAATTAATTTGACCAAACTTGATTAATTCATGGACAACATGCAGGCAGTGTAGAGAACAGTTCACTTAAAAAAAGACGACAGAAGAACAATATCTAGCTTTAAAAAAACTAATGATTGTATTTTTTTTATTCATAAAAAAACTAAAAAATAACCGTATCACGTTGACGTGCTCTGACTTGTTCCTGCAGTAACTCCGTTTGAGCGCAGCTGGTTCAGTTTTATGGTGATTTTGGAAGTTGTAATTTTGTATATTTAATGTCAACGCGAGAACAAATTAAACCCGCGCGTTGTCTCCTTTCGACACGGTTTTAGATGGAGAAAAAAATCCATGCATGATGACCGAGAATGAAAACAAATTCAAAGTAAAGCAAGAGAATCCCACTCACCAACATTATAACGCCCCACGAGCTCAACACGATCCCGCACGCGGCGAGTTTGGGTCCGCAGATCAAGCCACGCATGATTTAAACTCTGTTTTGCGACAAAAGAAAGTTGACTTGCTGGCCCGACATCGGTCACTTGTCCTGTCAGATGACTGTGACTAAAACCCGGAAGTGTTGGCGAGGCTGAGAGTCGAGTTCATTGAAAAACTTTTTTTTTTTTTTTAAGTTAATTACTGGCTTAAAAGTCAAGGCAAGTCAAATCAAATTGTTATGTAAATATGCCGATTCATATATATTTGATTTGGTGGTTTAATGACAAAAAGACAGAGAGGCTCCCATTAGACTTTTAAAACGTTTATTGGTGTCAGAAAGTCTGCGCGTGAGCTCTTTGAGAAGTTTTTCACCTAAATTGTCCGGATGTAAACGTATGCACCACGTGAGTTTGCGATCCTATGTCACGTGACTTTCCTATCGGTGATGCTGCATTCATGTAATGTCTGTAGTGGGAGAGAACAAGAAAACGTACTGTTTATTCACGCGTTATTTTAAAGTGGTCACACTTTGGTTGATAACTCAAATATTTAGCTTTGTTATGAATAGTTTCAAAGTGAATGCAGATACACACTGTGCATATATGCAAACAAAATAGCTGAATGGATGAAGTTGAATATGTTATTCTGTTCGGATGTAACAGCTGCTGGTGTATTTAGCCTGCTCGTATATACTGGTTTAAACGACACAACGACGACGCGGTATTAAGTCCATACGCTGCCTTCAAGTACCGTCGGAATTACTATAATATTCAGTCCAAGCACAACAATTTTCACAGTTTCTCTTTATCCTTCTTTACGTTGTTGCTTTGTGTACTGACTTTTTTTTAAACTCACTGTTGTAGTTTACTGGCATGTGCTAAAGTTGTAAGTAAAGTAAAAAAAGAAAAAAACCAGGTCCTTTAAAAAATAGTGCCTTCGGACAAGTTCTCGTTATATTGTAAAAACATATATTCCCAGTTTATTTACAGAACTGTGAAAGTATTAAATACAAGTTCAGTTCTGAACACGGTCCACTTCAATTTAGTCTACAAGACGTAATAGTCTCGTTGGCGTTGAAATGGGGACTACGGTTTCGTCAAATGTGACATCTGAGTTTGAATAAAATTGAATAAAAATAAAAAGATTTGAATCAAATTGATTTATATAATTTGGTAAACCAACACAAACTTTGGTGGTATTGAACGGGGGAGGCATGCACCCGCTCATCATCTGATGCTATGAGTGGTTTTATGTGTTTTCACATGTTGTTTTCTACTGCCCCATATGTATGTGTGCCATATATCAGTGTCTGATTCTGTAAAGCTGATTCCAAAAAACAAATCCAAAGATCATGATAATATTGTAGAATACAACGAAAACACACTCTTGTTGGGATAGAAATTTATATGGCTGCTATAATTTCTGCAAACCACCAGATGTCACTGTTCTGTGTGATGCGTTCAAGGCCTCTAGTTTTCAGTTTTTCCCAATGGCTTTCAAAAACAAGATTAATTGAAACCACTTAAATGTACATCTAAATATCAGCCCCTTGAAAATTGACCATTAATGTCATCATTGGGTTCCTCCTTTTATTTTTTACATTTCTAAATCTTACTGTCTGTATGTTTAGTGTACTATTGTTTTTAATACAAGAAACCCCAAAGCCCACTGTTGCGCAAATGAAGAGCATCACTGAACGTGAAAATTACGAGGAGACCTTGAAGGCGGCACTCTCCTTGTTGTATTCCGCGCTGTTTGTCTCCAGTTGTAACGTTTTTACAGCAGATACAAATAAACTTTCATAGTAAAATGCAGCTTTTGGTTCAAAAGTTGGACTTCTCCGGGCTCCGACGTGCTGTACGCGGCGGAAGAGGAGATTTCTAGACACCCTGTTCCATCTGGAGGAGCACCACATGCTAACTGTCCTAGCTAGCGCTACAATTAGCGTCGTAGCAGCGGTTCCGTCCACTTGACGGTGTCACTGAGGCTCGTAGACTATAAAGACTACACACAGTCCATGGTACCACCTATATCCGCACAATGACCTCCGCTTCCACTAAAGTAAGTCATTTTTTACAAACGAACTACTGAGGAGTAGTTTTCCGCTGCAGTTAACGAGGTCGGAATAATATGAAGCTCGTTATATATTACTTTCAACGTATACAAACGCTCGAGCCCCTTGGTATGTTTCCCGCCGCCGCTCGCGGAAGCATGAATTGTGAATGAAAGGTCACCGCCCCGTTGGGATATGGATTCAGGGAAGTCGGCTCTTTGATCAGTTTCAAAGTGTGTTTCCATTCAGCTTCTTTTATTAACTGTGCACGCGAGAATCTGCGTGTATGTTCTCACGTTGTTGGAGCAAATCCCTGCTGTTAATAGCGACGCAGTGATACTCATGGAACTTGGTCACGCATGGCTATACTGTTAGTTTGTCAACATACTTTTGTTTATGTAGTCGATCCCTCGCACTGTGCATCATTCCCCGTGGATTGATGCACACTTCCAGACGGGTGAAGCCGATAAGGAAGTGTCAAACTTCAAACCAGCATTTTTTAATTATTCTAATGACCAGCAGGGGGCGACTCCTCTGGTTGTATAGAAGTCTATAAGAAAATGACTCTACTTCTTTCTTGATTTATTCCCTCAGTAAACATTATAAACATGAGTTCATGTCTCACTCTCTAGTTTCAAGTCTTCTTCAATACAGCATGATGTTCATTTAGTAAATTATGGTCATTTAGAGTCAAATAGACCATAAAGCAGGGTATACTTTAGGGCGGGCTTACTGTGACTGACAGATCACTGCCGCTATCAGAGCTGTATGCAGGTTCCAAATATGGTAACTTCTGTTTATTGTTTGCCACAGTTGTATTCCGAGATGGCGAAATTGCGAAACTCAAGATTTTATAGTGACAGTCCACAAACCAATGGGTGACATCACGATGAATACACTCACTTCTTATATAAAGTCGATGCATACTCCATGGAACTACATTTCCAGTTACTCAAGTCTTGCGTTACCAGACACTGTGTCCGGTTTTAAAGCTTAAGTGTGTGTTCCACAGGTTGGGGAGATCTTCTCTGCAGCTGGAGCTGCCTTCACCAAACTAGGAGAGCTCACCATGCAGCTCCACCCAGTGGCGGACTCCAGCCCTGCAGGGTAACGCACTCCCCAAAATTATTGTACATATTAACGATGAATGAAGGGTTTGCAGGTGTGTTGAGGCCGCTAACCCATGTGGCTGCTCTTCTTAGTGCACATCCTCCCTCCAGCGGTCAGGCGAAGGGCACTGTAAAGAGAAAGCTGTACGAAGACGGGGCTCTGCCCGCATCCACGGACGGGCCCAAGAAGGTCATCAAGAAAACGCTTGCCGCTGTTACCGGGAAAGGCACTCCGACCGGCATTGCTGTGCCCAAAGCTCAGGTCATTGTGACATCAGGACTACAAGGTTCCCCCTCCAGGCAGCCCACGCTGAAGAAACAGAAGACCGCAGGTGAGTCGGGAAAACTGCAAGTTTACTATGACCCGTCATCCCTGCAACGTAAAACTTATTCTTCATCAAACCTGACAATTAAACAAAAACATAGAATCCACACATTGTTTCTTTTACTCCTGGGTGAACAATGTTGATCAGCAATCGATCTCCATCTGGCACAAAATATAGTGTTTGTGTGTGTGCCTGTGTATCTATAAATAAAACAAATAAATCTATGAATACATTTTATATATAGTATTTGGAGGAAGTAGTGCATGTGTTAATATATATATATATATATATATATATATATATATATATATATATATATATATATATATATATATATATATATATATATATATATTCCAAAATGCTGACAACAACCTACGGACTTCATTGTGAGCCGTTTTATGTCAGAACTATTTTCTGTCTTACATTTTTTTGTAATGCTTTTAGGACAACTGCTCTTTTTATTGTGATGTTTTACAATATCTACAAGCACATGTTTTTCTTGTGTGTGTGTGTGTGTGCGTGTGTGTGTGTGTGTGTGTGTGTGTGTGTGTGTGTGTGTGTGTGTGTGTGTGTGTGTGTGTAGACGTGACGCTCAGTGCTCTCAATGACTCCGATGTCAATAGTGATCTTGTGGACATCGAGGGACTGGGTGAAGGCTCCAACTCCAAAAAACTCAACAACTTTGATCAAGGTGAAGTTCATGAAGGCATCACACAGAGGGGGTTGATGTGGGAGGAGTTTTGAGGACAGCTGTTCTATTCACAGCATTCTGCCCCGCCCATTTCTGCCCCACTAAACAAAATGGTATTGTTTCTGGTACATCGCCTAGTAGCGCCAGTAACAGTGAATTATATTTGGGAACTTTCCTTAGCTACCTTGCTACTTGCTAGTAAACACAGACAGACAGGCAGTTTACTAAACCAACAGACTGGTTTAGTCAGACAGACAGCTAGCTATCGCCAAAATTGGTAGTTCTTGATTACATTTCATCCTATTATATATTTAGGACTCCATGGATTAAACATGCAGATCTCTGTCTACTTCTGCAGTAAATTCCCATTTGGATATTTGGATAAACCAATCACATATTTTGTATCTAAATGGTTACTTTCTCACCTTTTTTTTAGAAATGAATAAAATGTAATGGCAGCTTTTTGAAAGCATAAAAAGAGATTAAGGCAGACATGTGCAATTATTTGAGTTTGCTTCGCAAAATAATCTCAATTCCACTATGAATCTAATAAAACATTGTGTTTGTGTCAAAGCCTGATAGCTCAGCTTCCTCTGTCACAGAGCTCCATTGTAATCCAGAAACTATTAGAAGCACATTAATGTCGCACTGATTTACATGTTTCTTTCATGTTCCTTTATTACCATTAACAATTGTATTGTGACTCAACAAACAGCATCCTGCTGCCACAAATACTCACCAAAGCACTAAAAGTGTATCAATCCGATGCTGAAAATGATGTCTAACACATACACTACTTCCTCCTGTAACGTTTGTTTAAAACTATAGTGACTCGCTTTTTCCAGAAGTTTCTGAGCATAAAAAGAAAAAATGAAACCATACATCTGCGAGGCTCAGACCGTGACTAACTTCAGACTTGTGTTGTTTTGTGTCCCCACAGATAACCTGAACCTGGACTCAAGCCTCATCATGAACCCCGGTGACCTTCCTTTGCTCTCCCGCTGACCTTTGACCTCCCGTAGACTTGAAATGACGGACTAAATTACGATAATGAGGGCAAAGTTGTGATGAACTGGAGTCTGAGCCAGAAGCTGCCGAGCACTCACATTGGAGTAAATGTAGTCGTAATGTGTTGTAGGACTCTTATCCAATCCAGCACTTCACACTGAGAGACTTGTTGCCACGATCAGAATCATGTTGGATCATGTAAACGCATTGTTTTTTTTACTGAAATAATTTTGAATTGAGACCATTCTCTCTCCTCTTTATTGACTTTTGCTTCAAAAGAACATCCGGAAAATCCCAAAAGAGAGACTTTATGCCACGAGGAAGCTGTTCTAACATTCCTACTTCCTGTGTTTCTTTAAAGAGAAGCCAGGAAAACAAACACCGCAGCAGAGAAAGCTCGGCTGCATCAACCAGATGAAATGCTTTCCATCCAGAAAGGTTGGAAAGCAGATGTTTGTCATTTTTCTATTTCATGTTCAATTCGGTCGTGCAGCATTCTGCTAATGTTTGTATTAGCAGGTGTTCACACAAGTTTGTGTTTGGGTCAAACATATTGTAGAAGTTGTGAGAGTATTTAGAACAACAAAGAGTGATTGGTTCTGGTATATTTTCAGTGTATTGGACGCAGTTACTTAATTCTTTCCTTCTTCTGAACTTGCCAGTAAACTAAACTACAAACTATCCATCGGGGGCAGCGCTAGTTCAGCAACCGCTCGTCTGCAAAGTAAAATAATAATAGTTTTTGTCAGTGGAGTCATGTGTCTTTGAAGCGAGCATAGCAGCTTCAGTTCCTCGTCAGAAACCTCTGTCTGACGGCGAGGTGGTGAAACTATTCTAAATGTAGAGCTTAAACTGATTGATTGGTTTATTACGTTTTATTATGTCACTCACATGCTGGTACTCCTGTTTCTCTAAACTCCATCTACTGTAGAACATGAAGTACCTCATACAACCCCACCACAAAAAATCCAAACTACAACCGAAATATTAATTCAGAATAATAAGTAGTTGCTACTTATATTTAAGTTAAGAGCTGGTATCTACAACATATCTCGTTGTCTTCAATAGATTGAGTTATTGCACTTTGAATAAACGCACAGAGCGCTCAGTGCGTGGGGGCGGAGCTTTGGGGCTCTGCAGGCTCGGGCGTGTCGTTGGCAGCGGCCCGTCGACTGCACCGTTTTGCTGCTGTATCCCGGAGATAGCCCGCTAACGCTACTACCTCTTCACTTCCCTGGAGTCGACGAGTACGAGCGGGTAGCCAACAGGAACAGGAGCCAGTCGGCCATTGCAGCTCTGAATGGTGTAAGTTCTTCCCAAGCTAACGGATATTTTGAACTGAGGCTACCGATGATAATAAAGTAAAAGTCCTGCATTCAAATTCTTTTAAAGTGTGTATTGAGCCTTTTGTTTATTATAGGATACAATGTGTTTCAATATTAAAAATAAAAATGTCATATCTAAACATCTGTTTGGGGCCGCAGACAGCTGCCCCACGATAAAATGTCTATCTACATTGGTGGAAGGTGGAGCCTTCAATTCTAATATGAAGCTGGATATTCTAATGAATAATGATTCATAAATGTAACATTCTGGGAGTCAAATCTGAAACGGCAACATAACTAGTAACATTTATCTTGTAAATTAAATTAGGGTACAATGAGTGAGAATAGCAAACATTTGTTCTGTGGTGATGTAAACATGATAAAGCTGTTTGGGGCCCTTTAAGAGGGGCCCTTGATTGAAAGACGAGGAGCAGGAGGAGGAAGCCACTCGCCGGTGTCTGTCTGAAGTACATGACTCCTCTGAAGCTCACTGGTTAGCATGGTGGTGCTCATTTATTTCTCTTTTCTCACAAACAGAAATGCTAAAAGCACGACCAATGTCACTGAATTAGTGTCGGTTTCAGGACAAAACTTGTAACCAGCCAGTAGCTAAAACGTCATTAATACAGTTTGTAAATACTCACAGGTTTCATATCAGGATATTGATCCATCTTCCTGAAAGCACTCGCTCTGCTTCTTGTCCTATGTTTCCATAGCTATTGCAATCGTATCAAAATCCATATTTAAACTTATAACATTCTGAACATTAAAGTAGAAATGCAATAAGTGATTTATGTGTTTCTTCTCTAGGTTTTCAAATAGCCCGCGGGGGAATAAAAAAAAGAGCTGTGTTATGGTTTTAGCATTTTTCCAATTAGTTGCAATGTAAGTACAACTACATGTCAACTAAAGTAAATCACCAAAATCATTATGTGGCCATTTCTGCCTGTTCAATTTGATAATGCAATAATACAATAATACACAATAGTAACAGACTGACACATGAACATCGTCATTGTTTAAGCAGGAGTTTAGGCCAACAGAAACCACATTTCTGTTTGTATTAATTTACATATTTACACACAAAATGTTCAGTGAATATGTTGGCCATGTACAGTATTAGTTGTGTTACAAAGTTATTGTGCTAATAAATGTTCTATGGCATGTTTAACTGGTTGACAACTAAATGTGATGAATCAGCCATCGGATTCTTTTCATTTCAGTCCAATATGAAAGTAAAGCTTGATCATCATGTCTGACAACAGAGTAAATGACTTCCACTGACGAAGACCCTGAGGTGGGGTTGAAAGCCCAGGTATAGTAAGTAGACTTTGATAAAACATGTTTAAAGCCTCGTGTGGCTCTGCTGACATTTTAATGAAATGATACATGTTCATTTAGACAATGAAAATGTACAATATTCATACTGATCAGATGCTTGCTGGCTATGTGAGATGCACATGTATGTACTAGTTGTGTATGCACGTCATAGTTTAGTAGAAAGAAGTGCTCAAACATCAAAGGATCAGACATTTATATTTTTTATATTTCAACTTTTATTAACAGTCAGTGTAAGAGTCGCTATCCAGTCATACCTTTGTCAGCATTTAAAGACCGATTATTAATAAATGACAGTGCAGACGAGGTACACATCCATTTGATGATGATGATAATGATATGTACTTCATCTCGTGGTGATGAAGAGGAGCGTCTGGCGGCAGCAGCACATATCATACTGGCAATGCAGAGCTACCAGTAATGATGTGCTGCTACAGCCCGACACACAGCGCTCGCCTCAGATATTCATGTTCACTGAATACTTACAGATTATGGTGTTTTATGACGATCAGTAACACACCAGGTTTGGTCCATCTCCACAAACGGCCACTAAAGTCACATGATCAGATAAACAAACCCACACACACACATACACAAAGAACACTTTCACTGATCAGAAGGGCTGCACGGTTGGGTCCGTATTTATTCTGGATGATTCATCTTCTACCAGATTAAGTTGAACTGTAACTGAAGTAAACATTTACAGAATCGGAACTTGCTGCGACTGTTTTTCCCAGCAGGTTGACGTGTCAAACAGAAAAAATAAAACAACTATTTACTACAGGTCAGAACATTTGGCATTTTCTTATAAATCTTTGTTACTTCTGCACCCAAATTAGAGTACTTATTAATATTATATATATATATATATATATATATATATATATATTACCACAGTAGAACAGAAAAACTATTGATGAGAAGTAGGGAAAAAACCTATATGGATATATATATTTAAAGAATGCAATTCCCCATTTTTATTGTTATTTAGTATTTGAAACGATTTCATTGAAATGTCCCCTAAACTGTTTGTTAATCCAGGTTCACAATTTATTAATCACACTTTAGTACCGCATTACTTTTTAATTTTTCTTATGCTACAATACAAAAATGTAATGTTCCCTTTAACAAATCATTTAGCCAATTATCTCATTTAATCAACATCATTCCTTTAAAACAAGAGACAGCATCGGCCAATCACAAGTTCAGGTTTATTCTACTTTTGCAGTCGTGTATCAGTGACCACCAACCATCACCTGTTCCATCCAGACGGCTGCTTGTGCGGACAGCTGGCTCAGCGTGGTGTTCATGCTCAAGCTGACACACACACACACACACACACACACACACACCGAAACACTCTGAAGTTCTGATTGTTACTGATAAAAATATATTTAAAAAATGTTCATGTTGCTACTACAACACCAGAGTAGATACCTTTTTCAATATGTGTTTCTTCAAACCCTTTTTAACAAAATAAACCGGAGTCCAGCAGCAGTAATGGGAGCAGCATCAGCCGGTGCACTGGGAGCTGTTCCCAGTGTGTTGTTGGGAATCCCAGGGCTCACGGTGGCAGCACATAATGATTTGGAGTGATTCAGCACAAAATCTGCAAAACATGATGTGCTGCTAGAGCGCACCCTGGACACCGAGACCAGGAGTCCATCAGCTTCCTGCTGCGGCTGAAACACATCGGTTCAACAGTTTAACACCAGACAGGGACACGGTGCCATTTGTCATTTTATTTAGGAAACTGTTTAAATTTCATAAAACCACCTAAACATCTTAATTTAAATGTATAAGACATGCATATTAGCTTCAGATTTCTTCAAAAAGAGATTCTCTTGGCTTCAGTGGAACAATCAATAGTAAATGACAGAATTAATGTATTTTATTGAACAGTTTTTTTTTTATTATTCTGTATCATTTGTATGGGAATAATAACAAAATGGGTGAAGAGGACAAAATGGAGGAAGAAAAAAAAAGGAGGAAGGACTGGAAGTGAAGAGGAGATGAGACACACTGCTTATCTGCTTCCAGAGCTGCTGGAGAACAACGCTTATGTTCACAACTATACTGTGTGATTACAATCGTGACAGGCCATGACTTTAGCTTTCTTTTCCTGCAGTTGTGTTTAATCAGCAATAAAAATACTTTTGCTGGGGATTAACCTGCTCAATTTTTCAGGCCCAAAATTCCTGCTATTGTACTTTTATTAACACCTAACACAAACCAACTGAATTACATCAGAAAGCTGTACAAATGAAATGTAACATGCATAGGTATGATGCCTGTGATGAACCGCCATGCTGACAGAAACAACACCAGATATAAAAGGCAGAAACTGTCCACAACATTTCCTATAACACTGATGTGTGGATCTATTCCTGATGATGTGTTCTGTCTCCAGACATTAAACACATCTCAACTAAATATTTTTTATTGACGAGACTATTTGATTAGTTAACAGTGTAAAAGTGTCATATCGTCCTGCCGCGATTTCAAGATACTGCAGTAATTTTTTTCAATCTTCTTTCAGTGTCTTAGCCAAACTCTGACATGTGGACACGTGTGATGGAGCTAAAATGAGTTTTTCTGTCCCGAAAATTTCATATTTTAAAGAACCCAACATGAAGAGAATAAAAATGACCTATGGGAGAAAAGGTGAGCAGCATCTCCCCTCCTGAGGGTCACACTCAGATCTCTGGAGAGAAAGATGAGTTAGTGGCACAGATTGGCCGGTCACTTCTTGATGATGTGGCTCAGACTCAGTTTAAGTACCTCTTATTATGCTTCTTGTCATATTGCTTAACACAGTGGACCTCACAGAGCGCAACATCTGTTATGTTATATGTTTTATTAACCGATTCCTCGTTTGTTCTGTAGAACTGAAGTGTCCACCAAAGTGAGCTCTTTTAACTGCAGGTTTCATTTGATCAAAGATATTCTATTAACATGACATAAAAGCAGAGACAAGGCAGAACACAACACACCCCATGGATTAAAAATCACACGATCAGAATGACCTAAACACAAGAAAAGCCAGTAAATGGATTGGATTCCCAGGCAAAGTGATTCCATGAGCAGCCATATTAAAGCCACATAACCAGGGAAAAGCAGCCAGAGCTGAGCCACGAGAGCAGAACGAGGCGGTTCCACCAGACAACTGGAGGAGGTTCTAAAGGGAACCATGTTCACACCAACAACACTACAGTTTTACACTGAGGTTAAAGCAGAACCTTGTCCGCTCTGGAACATAAACGTGTAAACAAGAGCCATAAAACTGTTGTTTTTAAACTGGAGTACTATCAGTTATGGTGAATGATATGATATGGGTAAAATCCTGGCTATTTTATTTTTATTCAGATTTGATATGGCAATATTGGCATAAATTGTGACATAGTACATTTTCTGGCAAATCAATTAATACATATTTCGTGGATAAAAGCCCAGAGTTTGTTTTTGAATACTGGACAAATCAAGTCACACATTTCAATAATTACAACATTTTATAAATATCCAGGACTATCTTACATCTTATCTCCCTAATTTGATTTTAAAAGGGTAGACACTGTGGTGTGAAAACAATATGATGGTTTGTTTATTTTTGATTTGATTTTGTGTGAAGGACATCACTGCAATAAAACATATTGATAAAGCTTACATTTCTTGAAGTGTCAGAAAATAGTGAAAACAAAAAGCTGCTCATCCTGGTGTTCAGAGTCCGAGTATCAGATGTGTGTTTTGGCCAACAGTCCAAACCCAAACATACATGTTTGACATCTTAGCTTGATAAATGAAACTAACTAACCATTGTTTTTATTATTAATTAATCTGCACATTTTCTTTCTTGATAAATTCAATTATGGTGAAGTCTTAACATTTATAATGATATAAAATGCTCACATTTAGGGGACTGGAACCAAATATTGTTTTGCATAAACATCTATCAATAATCAGATTGTTTCTAATTAAAATTGACTAATAAATTAATTGACTATTGTTTCCACACTAAAATACCACATATAAATAACTCATTTTCTAAAAGTAAAGCTGACACAAAGTTTGAGGGCAAGAGAGGAAGGAATCATGGCCTGTGAGCACCACACCCGAGTGACATTTTTACTTTGAGAAAAGTTGGATTTAAATGGTAAAAATGCTCAAATAAATCAAATGATTACCACAAATGAGATTCTATGAAATCAAATACATGAAAAAAAATCTGATCAAGAATTTAAAACCAGAGGAGGAGGAGGGGGGCAACATTTCAGACAAATCAGACAAGATGAAGGGGGGAAAAGCAGCTGAGCCTCGTGGAGCCACACAGTCAATCAGAAAGAGCTGCTGAGGGACGCTGATTGGATTCCAAAACAAGAGGTCATGTCAGCAGAGAGAGCGGCGAGCAGACCCCAACCTACAGCCTCACGCAGGGAAAGAAAAAAAACATAGAGAGACGAAGGAGGGGTGAGGGTGAGAGAGAGAGAGGGAGAGATGGCAACTAAAAGTGTAGTGGAGGCAAAGGAAGGAGAAAGAGGCAACGCAGAGCTGAGAGGAGCTGAGTGGCCGGCTTCTCTCTCCATTCACAGCAACAGAGGCCATTTTAAATGCTTTACAGAAAGAAAGAAAAAAAAGAAAAAAGATTCACTTACCGTCTGCTGCTGGGATCACAAACCGACTAAAGGAAGGACGCACTGACTAAGAACACTAGTTATCTAACACAAGGCCCACCTTCCTCCCCTCACTTGGGTGGATGCTCTCAGCAAAAGGCCGGTGACACGAGCCCGACACCTCAGTGATAACACACGTGAATTCAAACTAAATGGGAAACAACACACGCTCACACACAGAGACACACTAACATTGAGGCCACAGGATGACTAAGACATTCAAATAAAACCAGAAAAAAGCGGCAGGCCGAGACAAAAAAAAAAAAAAACGTCACACCACACACACACACAAACACACGTATCAATGGGAATATACCCAGTCTGCTATAGTGACAGGGAGAGGAGAAAACAGGCCTGTTAAGGGGTTTCTGGTTGCTCCTGCTTCTGTTAGTAAGGGGGGGTGGGGGTGGTGGGGGTGTGGTGGTGGTGGTGGGGTTCTGGTCCCAAAAATTGGCCCCTCAAAAACTGAGGCTCCCCCCCACCCCACCCGTCCCTCCTCCCCCCTTCATCCTTCCTTCCTGGCCCTTCACATGTCGACCTCCTAGCTATGTGAGTGTCTCCCGGTCCTCCTCAGTGCTGCCTGCTGCCTCGCTGGAGCCCCGGCTACGCACACTGAGACAGCGAGGAGGCTCGGTAGGCATAAAAACCTACGGGGCTGCAGCCTTTTTCCCTGGCCATCACTTTCTACAATACGTTCAACATTTTTGGGGCCGCCGAAAAATCGGGGAAAAATCTGGGTGGCCCCCGGGGGTGTGTGGGGGACAGGTGCAAAAGGCGGGGTCCGCCGGTGCCACCGTTGGCGAGTAAAAAATTAATTTGTTTTGGAGGGCGAGAGGGGGGCCGCAGCCGAGCGCTGAGCTGTAAGCCTGCCAAGCAGCTCTGCTGTCAGAGGGAGAGAGGGAGGGAGGGAGAGAGAGAGGGAGGGAGGGGGAGAGGAGAGGGAGGGGAATAAAATGAAGAAAGTGTGGCTTCGAGAGGAAGCTCTCTGCGCTTTCACGGTTTGAGAAGTCCGCTTCTCGCTGGTGAAGTTGCAGAATATAAAACCATGAACCACAGCGGAGGCACGAGGGCACAAACAGGCCCACTTCCACACGCCCGACGCGCAGCAAGAGAAAAGGGGGCAGGTGGACTCGCATTAATGCAGAAACACGCTGGTGTCGCTGCACAGAGGCCGCTCTCGGCTCTCCTGCATTTTCGCGTGTCACTCGGTCATGAGATGGGAGTCGGCGGGAAGAAGGCCGGCCCTCAGACTGGTGAAAGTGCTGCTCTCAAACTACACTGCTTTACCAGGAGGACACGGAGGCCCTGCCCACACACACACACACACACACACACCTATTTTATAAAAGACCATGGCTCTGCTCTCAGTGTGTTGGTTGAATTCTGACAAAACTAATGTCGTCAACTAGACACCAAATGGACTGAATGTGCAGCTTTACTCAGTTTCACACCAGTTCCCACAGAGACGTCCATGCACTAGAAATGATTTACACACAGTGTGTGATAAAGATCACAGGGCTCCAGGCTCACCCCATCATTGCAGGGTGATAACTAAAGTAAGGCATGACATTGAAACTATGGCTATGACGACGCACGGCCTCTAAAAAGTGTCGGTTTGGAGCCTCAAAACGTTTTAAACAGACAATAAAATGTGTTTGAATCACAAATCGAAAACTTGGATCTGAATACCCACGGTCAGTTTCTCACTATACATTTGTATTAATCAAATATTTCCTGATTTTAGTCAAAATGGTGTTTTGTTTGTATTTATTGTGTAGATTTATTTAAGTAAAGTTCTTGTTTGTTTGAAGTTGGGCACTTATTGTCACGTGCAACAAGAAATAAATGTTTTGGTAGAAAAGCAGGTGTTTACTGAACAAAGAGAGTCATTGACAAAAGGTATAAATGAGGATATCTGTATCAAAAATCAGGCACTGACACTAAGAATTTCCATATTAATACCCAGCTCGAGTTTTGAGCTTTTATCTTTTAACTGCTCTGGTCCAATACAAAAATTAATAGGTTAACCAGTTAAACAATTAATAGAATTTTTAAAGTAATTTATCAGGCAAAATACAACAGCATCTCGTGGAAAAGTGGGGCTTTTAAAAAAAACATTTCATATAATTAAACTGAATGTATTTAGGTTTCTGACTGTTGGTCGGACATCTGCACACGTAACCTCAGGCTCTGGGAAACTGGGATGGGAATTTATTGATTTTTTTCTGGTATATTATAGACTTTTTAGTGACCAATCCAAAAATTATCGACAAATGAATTGATGATGAAAACTATCTTCTGCTCTAAACTGCTTTGTAGATTTTTTTCCTTGAAATAAAAAAAGATACACAGTTACAGTGTGTTCAGTAAATAATTAATACTAGTAAATGTAATGTAACAACTTGAATGCTACATTTCACTCTAATATTCAGAGCAGACAGTTATGAACTTGAGTAAAAGAATACCGAGGAGCCTCTCAGGCCGGCCTTTAGTTATTTAATTTCACAGCCTACTCTTGATCCCTTCTTTAAATATGACCTAGCACTGAAACAAATAGACAACTCGTTGGTCAGTTGGCAGCAAACAGATGGATGGGAATTTTGATAATGTCCAGAAAAAGTCCACAAAATTCAACAAGACATTCTGCCTTAAAAGTAATTGATTTTACTATGATTTGCAATGTGGGGATTTAATTCTATAAAATGACAATACTCAATATAATATCTGATAATAAATATATTCCACTTCACTGTTACGTGAACACCTGTTTTAGATAAAGTAGCTCAAAACGAGACTGGCTTCAGTCAATTCAAAAGTCATATTTCAAACAAGTTCAAGGCAGACAATAGCCATTATTCAGGGGTCGAGACCCAATTAAACGTAGGACTGAGCGTTATATTTGTCCAGTTTATCCAACAGTGAGACTGCATGCTCAGAACCAGTCTTTACTAAAGGACTGCTGGGCAGTGGGACATGGAGACAAAGTCTCCTCAAAATTGTTCTTTTATTAATCATATTGGGTGTATTGCTCTAATAACTACCAGCACAGCACATAGCTAAGCTAGTCTTCATTAGATGGTAATACCAGACAATAGCAAAGTGAGCTGTTGTATTCCTATTTTGCATTTTGCTGGGGAAATGCCACTCGCCGTTACTTACATTAAACCACGCCGGCGTTATATAGCTTATTCTAGCATTTTTGCTCTGGCTAAGGGAAAGAGCCTGGGCCCTTCGTATCACTGTATAGTATCATGTGCAGCACACAAGTGACTCCCTTATAAGTATGTAAGTGGTGAGCTAGACGAGGACGTGTGCGGGGCCGCTCCACCGGGACGCTGCTGGCAGCTTGACAGACGAGCCCTCAGGAAACTGCTGAGTCAGTTTTCCGACGAGTTCGTTTGAGCTCCTTTTTTTTTCTCTTCTTCTTTTTTTTCTCTCTCTCCTTCAAAAACCGAACTGGATTAAACTAGTTTTGCACCGTGATGTAGTATAAAGCCGTTTTTTTTTGTTTTTTTTTTATCCGGGTAAAAGTGTCATTTCGCAGCGCATTTAGTCGGGAGGACCGGCGGAGTGGGCTGGGGGCTTCGGGGAGGGGGCTGTGACGGGGGAGTGTCCGCTTCCTCAACTTTACTCACTTATCTCCTTAAACTCTTTTGTACAGAAATATAAAACAATTCCTCCCGTGTTAATGTTTGCCCGTATATCGAAACGGTGTAGCTTTTTTGTTGTTCTTCTTTTAAAACCGAGCGAGCTCATTGTGGACCCGGGGTAAAGACAAAAGAGCCCCGGGAAGCTGTTCGTGCTGCGACACAGCCTTTGTCTTCCGCAGCAGTTCATTACAGCCACCAGGCAGGAGGTTACACCACGTACTCCTCCAGCACTTTGCTCCACTGTAACACACAAAGCACTCAGAAGCCCTCAAAGAACCGCCCAAAAATGATCTTACTTAATCATACATGTGAATAAAAACACACCAAAAATGAAGTATCTCGTGTAACATTAGGAGAAAAAAAAATTAAATGACTAAATTACTTACCTTCCGAGGATAAAACAGTGTCCAGAAGCAGAATGGTGTTAAGGTATTCCTCGCTTTACAGTAATAAGGGAAAAGAGAAATAAGCTGGTGTGTGAATGTATTTGAAGCCGGACTCATTCTGTGTCAGTGGAGGGTTTGAAAGTGGCGCCAACAGCTCCGCTCCTCGGCTCCCCACGCAGCCGTCCCACACGCAAAAAATAAATAGAAATTCAAACGCGCGCGCAGCAATATTTCACTCGTATCAAAATGTGCCTACTGACCAGCACAATCGATCCCTGTCGTCAGTTTTGAATAATATAGCTCCTGTGATTTTTATTTATTTTTTATGTTAAATAAAAATAACCGTCACAGGCTTTTCTCGGCCGCGGTGCAGGACGGGAGATTGTGCAAGGCGGTTGTGTTTTGAATATCTAACCGGTCTGAGAAGAGGAGGGTAGTGTCTCCCCCTGCAGGGACCGTGCACGTGTGTATGTGTGTACGTGTATGTGTGTACGTGTATGTGTGTGTGCATGCACATACTTTTGTGACGATTTATACTTGTCAAGCAAAACGTTATACATAATAATACTGTAATATCATAGTCATAGTGTGGATTTAAAAAATCCTTTAAACATGACGTTTTAAATTCATATTAGAAGAGATTCAACCTCTGTGAACTATGTGTTACCAGTACATTGCAGTGTCATTGCCAAGATTTTAGCAATACTAAAGTAATTAAACTTTGATGAATTAATCAGCAGTTGCAGCTGTTGTTGAGTTTGATCTGTAAAAAGTAACTAAAAGTTGCCCATTATTTTATGTACAAAATACAAAAGTGAGACAGATATGAAGAAAGCAGACATGTAGGATGATATATGCAATGCTCATTTTACTGTATTCATAAAATATGTTACACCCATATTCTGTCTCATCGGCCAAAATACTTGGAGCAGGACCTCACAATGTCCTTAATGGGTGCCACAGTCTTGATTATAAAGTGTGGTAACTGTACAAAGTATCATTACTCAAAAAAGAAAAGTATTTTAATGACACTGTGCATGAGGAAATGCAAAACAAATACTCCATCTTGAAACAAAGCATGTGACCTCTTTTAAGACAAATGATGCCACAAACCCACTTTTTTTTAAACATAACTTAAAAGTTGAATCTCAGTCAAAGAATAGGCAATGTCAAATACACAATACCATTTTGTGTTTTTTTTGTAATAGTTGAAATCCAGGTGGTTTATCGTGTTTTGTCCAGTGTTCCGTTATCTCAGTAAATTGAACTTCAGTAAATTAAACTGGATACAGGCCACCAGCAGGGGGCGCCAGAAACACAATCAAAGCTTAATACTAATTGACCATTAATCTGATATGAAGGCCCAATCCCAATCTCTACCCTAAACCCTCAAACCCTGAACCCTCAGGGATTTACTGACACCAGCTGCTAAATGGTTGAGTGTGAGAGGCTGTGAGAGCCTGAATATGAACGGGACAGCACTTTGCGGCAACATCAGGTGACTACATAAAAGAATATCGTGTACAATTGTGTATTTATTTTATACTTTTTATTTACTGATTTGAACATCATCCTTACAAGATGAAAAGTCATTTTAAAGTATTTATTTACTTGTTTTTGTCAAAACAAAATGTTTGATGAATGTAAAAAAAAAATACATATATATTTTCTGCTTGCATTCCTATAATTCATGTGCTTTTATGTTCCATTTTGTAAAGGAATTTTATCGGTATTTTAAATGCCCACATGCCTCTTTGTTTACCTTTTTTTTACGTCTTCATTTTTCCATTGAGAACTGCATGTTTAACCTCACGTTTCAATGCATTGTGGGTAATTCCCTTAGACAAATGATGACTTACAGAATTAGTTTTAGAAAAAGGGCTCAAAATGACTGCCACAGAGCCCTCAGGAACTCAACAATTTGACATTGGGACACCCCATTGTCATTATGGCTGCTTGGAGCTGGTCCTGCCCCCTGCCATTGCCCTGCTGAAGCCCGTCCTCTCTACTTCCTTCTGCTGACATGGATTGTGGCTATTTGGATCGTGGTCCATGCCTACTACTCATTATTTGAATAATTTCTGTCATAATCATTGAATGTGCTCCTCTGTTGCTCTCCCTCAGGTTTCTTCCTTTTTTTCCCTGTGAAAGGGTTTTTACCATCATCATTTGGGGGAGTTTTTCCTGATCAGATTTGAGGTCCCGGGACAGGGATGTTAGGTGTATAGATTGTAAAGCCCTCCGAGGCAAGTTTTGTACTTGGGATTTTGGGCTATATGAAAAACTCAACCCCTAAACCTTCAAGGACTTCACAGGAGCGCGCCTCAAAGTCCGTGTGTCCGTAAGGGTGGAGATTGGGATTGGGCCGAACTCATTTTAAGGCAACAGGTGAATGCCATTGTTGTTATTAGACTTCTTTGTTCCGGCCCACAGCTGACAACGCTTGACACTTTGCAAAGGCATTAGTCCTGTCCCTGCTGCTGATTGGTTCATTGCTCGTCTACGCGCTTTGTGTATTGGTTGAATACTTTTTAATTAAGGCAACCGCTGTTTCATGTCATGATGTAAAATGTACTCCTTCTCATTGTGTCCGTCAGTGCGGTCAACATGCCCCAGTGACCTTTTTGATGCCACCACCAGATGGTGCCAAGATTAGAAACATTCAGAATGCATCACTGATCTTCAATAGTTCCAGTAACAGAACAATAATCAATGAGCCGTTTTAGTACAGAATGTACATATGCATTCTCGTAACAGCTGGAAATGTGAACGTGTTAGAATTCTCTTGAAGGACTTTTTATTTGCTCTTATAATACTGTTAGAAAAATTCACTCGACCCCTCGGAGTAAAATCATTGAAACAGGAACATTTATTCGTTGCAAGGAAGGAGCAGAGTCAGAAGTACAACATGATAGACAAATTGCATATCCAAGACTGCCCAAAGATCTCTCAGAGAACCACCTCTTAAATACTCATCATGACCCACGAACAGAAACCCTCATGACGTCTTCGGCCTAATCGGGAACCTTTCCCCTCGTCCCATAGAGCGGTTTGTAAGAAATGGTCATATGATAACAAAGGAACTGCACGTTCTTTCAGATAGAAACATACAGATTCCTCAGTCTCACTTCTATCAGGAGACATGCTGAGTTTGTGTGTAAGATTAAACAGAGACAGTAAGATGAGAAGTCTGAATATAACAGTGAAATAGTAAATGATTAAGTGTGAATATTGTTTTTCTTCCAACAAATACATTCAGAGCAATAATATAGCAAAGTGTTGTTATAACAAACAACTATGAGCTATGTGAAGCTATAGTGGAGTCATGTCTTGAGCAGAGAAAGAAGTCACACTCTCTCTCTGTGTGTTTTGTAATCTAAGCTCTGATTTGTTTACATAGACGGGCCAGCCGGGCCCCACATGGCTGCCGCACTGCACTGCGCTCATACGGCGTTTATGTGAAGATCAGCGGATCTGTGGTTAGCAGCGTCATCTCACAGAAACACCAGGCTCTGGATTCACTGGGTTGCATTTATCATGTTTATTTAGGTTCCCGCTGGGCTTTGTGGTGTACCAACTTTCAGGTGAAGTAGTTTGGAGACTTACTGTTTGTTTCTATCCTTCATCTAATGCAACCAACAGGCACAATTTTCATTTGTGCAAGACTTCAGTTCAAGATTCATTTAACTGCATTAGTAGATCATTAAGAGGAAATATGATAGAATAAGAAAGTGATACAGTAAATACGGAAATAGTCATAATGTTGATGAAAAACCACTAAATTAATGTAAATTAGTGTAGGATGGGGGTTAGAAACATTTCATGAACCTTTCATGAATCGATTATTTCACTGTCGCCATCTTGAATTACGGCATCGTGTTGCTGTTTTATGCATCCAATTAACTGAAGTTATCATAATAGGAAACATTGGTTTAAAAATAATTCCTGAAAGAATAAATCAAGAGAGAGATTTTCTCATCTTTCATACAATCAAAGTTATTTTTGCGTCTGGGGGGGGGGGGGGGGTCGTTTCTAGATGGTCATTGGAGCAAATGAATGTTTGAAGACAATTCCACATGGGTTTCACCCGGCCAAACCGGAGATCGCCACCTGGTTCAGACCCCTGGCGTTGTTGCAGAAGCGTAACCCACCTTCTAGTTCCCCTGTAGCTCTGTCAGTACTGTTGTTATTGTTTGTACTGTTTGCGCTGTAAACTACTAGCCGATGTTAGCTACTCACCGCCGTCGCCTTGTTGAGATTCATTTGGAGGCAATCTTTCAATCATAGATATGGTCTGAAATTTTTATTTAGCACCTTTGTGGATCCAGTATGCTTAAAAAAAACACTAAATGAGAAACAGCGTCGTCTAAAACTGTCTAAAGTCAACAAGTGTCAGAAGTGTTTCTGAGTGGCACACAGTTGAAGACACAGCGAAGGCTTGTCTTCATAGAGAGGATCAAGATGAGATTAACTGTCAAATGAGAATAACGGTGCACACTTCCATGGTAGTGGACTCACAGGAAGTAACACAAGAAGTAACTGCACAGAATCACTGTGTAAAGTAGGCAGGAATGTAGGATTGTTGCTGTTGGAAAGTTACAGGACTTGTCTGACAATGTGAAGTGGTCTGTCATGCACTTCATGTGCGGTTCAAATGTCCATATCACCATCAAGTCAAAGAAACACAATTGAGGAACTCTCTGCTCGGCTGGTCCAACTGGAACATTTTAGTCATGGATTCCATGAACTGTGAATCAACATTTAAGTGAGTTTCTTTTATTTTTCACATACCTTATCTGTATGATTTCTATGGAGGGTCAGATCGATATAGCGTATCCTCCCCAGATTATTCCCGAAACACGCACATAGGGTCACGCCACAACAACAGTAAAGCTTGCCCAACACAGTTTGTCAGGTAAGCATCTGAAACCCCCTCGTGAAACACCCGACTGACCCGACTATATTTGTCACTTCCTAAAACCTGCAAGCCGACTTTACAACAGTAATTAGTAAGGTGTGAAAGTATGCCTTCAAGGAGAGACATTTTTACTTGGTTTAATCTGAAACACATTATAAATATACATACTTTAAAACAAAATAACAGATTTTCACCATAATAAGCTGTCACATTCATGTTGCATGTACCCAGTGGGTCACTTTCAAAGTCTGACTGGTAGCAGACCAGTAAAAAGGCACATATAATTAAGAAATGAAAGGCATATTAGAATTCTAGCTCATGTCTTTTTTAATCTTTGCTTTTGTTACAGTGATTATATTCTATAATATATATTTAGTTTTCCAGTAAAGGTCAACCTACAGTTCATCTAAAATTATTAATTTCATTCCTTATTCAACGATATATCTGACTTTAGCTCTGTTCATGTATGACGGACTGTGAAAGGCTTTATTCTCCTTATTGTCATTTCCGGCCTCCATCCCTCCCTCCTCGGCGTCCTCTCCTTTCCCCATCATTCTCAGTGGCAATAGAAGCCCAGCATGTGGTTGGGTGGAGGTGTTTACCGCCTGACAGCAGTGCGCTCCCCCTTTGTCTTTAGTCAGGAAATAAAGGAGGGCGTTGAGCCATGCGTTGAACGACGCCAAAGGCCTCGTGATCTTATAGCACATGGAGACCATGGTCATAGTGTGACAGGGGACTCCCTTGGTCACTTTTAGCAGAAGGAAGATGGTTCTAGTAACATGAAAGGGGAAGAAACACAGGGCAAAGAGAATGGTGATGGTGATGATGGTCCTGATAGATTTACGTCTGCGGTTGGCGTAAGGGGAGTGAGCACCCAGGAACATGGAAATCCCCTCATCTCTTCTCAATGTCCTTGACAGTCCATTGCTTCCTCTTTGTCCTCTTGCAACTATTGCCGGGCTACTCTCATTCCTCGCGTTTCCTTCTCGTTTCCCATCTCTCTGACCTCTGCAGGATGAGGGCTGAGAATGCAAAGTCCTAAATATGGTCAGAACAACGTGAGAGTAACACCAAGCAATGATGGAAAAAGGCCCAAAAAAACCCAGCAAATGGAGTATGATGCCATAGGGTACGTAGTCAGAAAACTCCTTATCTATTGCATCGTCCCAACAGTTCTGGTACTCCTCAATGACCCCTCCCATGTTAGCAAAGCTGGCATTCCCATTTTTCGATGACACCTCGCGGCTTAGATTGTCAATACTGCTTGTGTTGCCGCCAAGCCCTCCAAATCTTGTCACGTGACCAGTCTGAGCAAACCGGAAGATAGGGCAGGTCAAAGCAAACACAACGATCCAAACCACGACACAAGTGCTCTTGACAGCCTTCTTGGTCTCTAGTGTGATGACTTTCATCGGGTGGCAGATGCCGAGGTACCTGTGGACGGATATACAAGTGAGGAAGAAGATGGAACAGTAGAGGTTAAAGTAGAAAAGAAAACGGACCAGCCGGCACATGAAGTCCCCAAAGACCCAGCGGTCACGCATGATGTAGCTCGCCACCAGGAACGGCAGTGACAGGCCGTACATGAAGTCTGTCGAGGCCAGGTTTACCATGTAGATCAGAGAGGCATTCCAGCGCTTGGTTTGGCGAAAGGAACGGTAGAGGATGACAGAGTTCAGGGAAATGCTGAAGAGAAACGTGAAAGAATAACAGATGGGGAGGAAAATGTATTTGTAGGATTCGTCTATGCTGCAGGAGGTAGACGGAGTAGTGGTGGAGGGAGTGGCAGAGCTTAGTAAGTCATGGAGGACACTGATGTTGGGAGGAACTCCACGTCTGGATGACATTGTGAGGGAGGGAGTGATTTTCACGTGAGGGCGAAGTTGAACAAGACTTGTACGTTTGTGGTTCTGTCAAGCTTCCTCTCTGTCATCCTTGTCCCATTAAATGTAGTTGTATATGATCCCGTACAGGAGACTTTCAGATGATTTCAGATAGTCAGATCCATGAGTGGGTGTTCACCTAAAGATAAAGAGACAAATTAGTCAGCCATCTGTACTCATATATAATCTCACAATATGTGATAAACTTCATCAGCTTCCCTTTTACAAGTCCAGAAATGGTTGGTAAGTTCTTTGATGGTCCCTTAACTTTTACCCTTGCGTTATTTTTAAATTGAAATTGTACAATACTTTGGTTTATCACCATCCACCTGAGCTACACATTGCCGCATTCTACAGTTATGTAGCTAACCGTAGAGTGTTAAAAGGCGAGACTACGATTGCACGGATGGTAAATGTCACCTCGTAAACATCAGCATGTCTATACTGAGAGCATGTTGGCATGCTGGTGTTAGTATTTACATCAAAGTCTAACCTTAGTTTTTTCTTGGCTGACATTGATGAAGCAGTACGCCAACCACCCACCACCCACCTCCCCCTATCCTCAGACTGTTTACTAGGGCGTTTGCGTAATCACTTTGACCTCCTGTCGAATGCTGCTGATTCTTAGTGCTTGTTTGCCTTCCTGTGTACAAGGGTATGCTGCTGATTCAGTCCCTTCTCACCCCATTAACTCAGCAATAAGTAACCACACTTCCCCTGGGTGTCTCCATGCACCCTTCTGTACATCAGTCTTGCTCTCACGCCATTGGCTATATCCTGTCTTCACAATCCTAAATGTTTTTGTTTTTTTATGTCACATGTAGATGGGCTGCAGCATCATCAAAGTCAACACAACTAAACAGGATTCACTCAGGCGATGCTTCAGCTCTCAGTTGAAAGCCTCCCCATCAGCTCCACCCCTGCGTATTAGGATCAGCACACAGGCAAGCGCAACTGTGTGTGCGTGTGTTTGTGGAAGTGTTAAGTGAGCCATCTGCAGGTTGTACCAGCACTTCACTTCAGAGTTCAACTAAATAAGGGTAATGTGTCAACCAGTAACATGACATATTAACAGTATGACACCAATAGGTTGTAAAAGGTCCAAGGGCTGTAACTTAAACGTGATATTACATCCTGGAACAGTCTCGTCAATGGGCTTAAGTTTAACCATTCTGATTTAGAGCAAAAAAATAAAATTAAGGAACTTGCTACTAATTGGCTGCACGGTGGTGGAGTGGCGAGCACTGACGCCTCACAGCAAGAGGTGGTTCGGATCCTGGTCTGGGCGGGGTTTGGATACCGGTCTGGCAGTTATTCTGTGTGGAGTTTGCATGTTCTCCCCTTGTCTCTCCGGGGTCTCCGGCTTCTTCCCACAGTCCAAAGACATGCTACATAGGTTAATTGGACTCTAAATTGCCCGTAGTTGTGAATGTGAGCGTGAATGGTTGTCTGTCTATATGTCCCCGTGATGGACTGGCGACTTGTCCAGGGTGTACCCTGCCTTCGCCCCTTGACAGCTGGGATTGGCTCCAGCGCCCCCCGACCCTAATGAGGATAAGTGGTTCAGATAATGGATGGATGGATGCTACTAATGTAGTGAACCATTCAGGCAACCTTTTCCCTTAAATACCAGGGTCTTTGACTACTACTGGGAGGGATTATGTAACTCAAGCAACTTTCATAAGTATGGTTTTACATTTTTATAAGCCAATCAACTACTAACAATTGAGCAATTAACAAACTATTAATGTATAGATTACAGCTAACCATTTATGAAACAATGGTGCAGTGATTAAGAGATGTGAATGCATTTCTTCCATTCCAGGCCTCCGTCGGCTTCCATACATTTTCATGCAATTTGAAAATGTGTTAGGACAGCACAACGACAGGACAGGCAATGTAGAAACAGTTCTTCCTTTCAACATGAACATACGTGAACTTAACAAATAGCAGACCTATTTAGCATGACAGAGACGACTTTAAGTTTGTGTCTGACTTTTAATTAAATTATTTTGAATAAAATTATGCACCGCTACGTGTTACAATCCCTCCTTTCACCTGTATTTTCCCAATGCGAGGTCTCTGTAATGCACATGCTCACATTAATTAAGACTCTTCTTTACATGTTTAAGCTTTCTCCAGGATAAATCCAGCTATGAAAGTGAAGAAAACCTCCTTCTGGAGAAAGCCAAACGTAACCTATTTGTGTCAGTACATCTACATGCACCTATTAACATAAATGAATGCAGACCTGATGTACACTGTGATGATTAAATGACTCAAACATCTTTTAAGAGTCAAGCTAATAGATTTTATACTGTACAGAAATGAATGGAAATGAATGGCTCCCTGAAATGGTAGAAAACACATTTACCACTAATCACAATGTTACATTAGTGCCAATTAGATATTCTACCTTGTTGAGAGATTTTCTCTCTTTTGTTTGATACGTTGATACGTTTGTCAAGGCCCTTTTTCAGGCCTCATATTTGTTGAAACCAATGTCACAATTGCCGCTAAAGATTCTATCACCAAGAGTGCACCTCTTTCTGGAGAGGTTGTTTTCCAGGAGCAGCTAATAGCTTCTGAGAAAACCCACTCCAGCCTGATGTATCATCTGCCTCTGAATTCATATTCCATCTCATTAAGAAATGTTCTTGGGCAAGTTTTTTTCTTTTAATGCAATTAAAGTTACAAAAATGGAACTGAATGACGGTCAAGATATGTGTGCAAGATGTTTTACTGCTTTAGCAAATCCCCTGGACCAAAAATAACCCCGGTGAAGCCCTGAGCGGTGCATTAGGAGTTCAGTGTTTGTGTAGAGGAGACTGCATCAAACTCATAAATACCTGCATCACTGCAATCTGCTGCCAGACAAAGAGCTTACCTGTGCCGGCGAGGACTTCTACTCCATATGGCTCCTGCTCTGTCACCCATCAAAATAATCACAAGAAAAGAGGAAAACATCCAAATGGCTTTGTCTGCAGTGCAGCTGTTTCGTGAGACGCTTCAAAATACACCTTTTTTGTGGTTAATAAATAAAAGATAAAAGCTCAGAAAACATCAGCAGCGGCGTAACAGCAGTTTGCCAGTGACCTTGACAGTTGGACCACTTCAGCTTTCACCTTTTTCTGCCGCTTCTCTGAGCAGTCCAGGCAGTTTCTATGGTAATTCAGTCCCTCCCTCTGTCCCTCACTGTGTGTCATCCAATTCTTCTTCCCCACTTCACCTCTTGTGAGCGTGTGTGTGTGTGTGTGTGTGTGTGTGTGTGACAGAGAGAGAGAGACTTCCTCTCTTGTCACCTGTTGAGCTGAGCTTCATGTTTTGCAATAGATCACATTGAAGACAGTTGAATTGATACGTGTACGTTCACACTTTGTGATCCTCAATCAGACTCAGGTTTAGTTGTGGTACCTTAGCGACACCAGATCCTCAGCTTTCCTCTTAATTAGGGGGATAAATATAGACGTGCAGGCAGTGCAGTTGTGCTGGAGCCTGAGGGGGCAGGAGGGGCGGGGGTGGGGTGCACATAGGGGCCCGACAACAATGTGCTGGACCTTTGTTCATGATTCAGAACGACACTTTGGCCAATGCTCTCCCAAGTTGTTCAATGCACTTTGCTCCTTCGAAAAGGAAAACTCATAACTAAGAACTAAGAACTAGAAAAACTACAAATAAACAAAAAATATTAATTAGATTAACTTTTCATTGTCTTTTGTAATTTTTGGCAGATAAAGAGGGGAAGTCCCTCCTCTTCTGGTCTCCACCATAAGACTTCACATTTGGGAAAAAATATGGACAGAAACAAACATTTTGTTTTTTCCGATCCCGTCTGAATTGGGCCATGAATCACACATATGATTTACATTTTTTTGTGAAAGCAATTGAACTACATCTCTTGTCTTGTGGATTGTACGTCATCGGCACGGCCATTAGCTTGGCTTGCTAGCTAGCTAGCCTGGCGACTTAGCTATGTTCCGCGCACAAACGTAGCATCATCTTATCCGATGCGTTTTATCTGGTGCCTCTTTTTATCAGCCAGGAAGCGAAAGATTTAGAAAGACCGGTTATTGGTGCAAGTACATTTCAATACCAAATACGCGAGCAATGGTGTGTAATAACAAAGTAGAAATACTTTGTTACTGTACTTAAGTCTTTTTTTTATATCTGTATTTTACTATTAATATTTCTGTTGACTTTCACTTTTACTCCACCACATGTTGCAAAGAAAACTGATACTTTTACTCCGATACATTTCCCCTGAAACCTTCATTACAAAATCAAATCTATCTTTAGAAAAAAACCAAATCATGAGACCAACATCGGGAACACAACCACAGAATTCACAGTGACGTCCAGGACGCGAGCTAGTGAGCAACTACATGACTCTACGATGACTGATTTAATAATGGTGTTAGGAAACTGGAACCACGGTGAGCAGAAATGGAAGTACCTGCTACTCCCGCAACAAACAAAGGTGGTGACGAAGACCAACACCCGTGGCCATGTTTGCGAGAAATGTTTTCTCATGTTGGAGTAAAAGATTCTTTGTACCGGATGAAGTGCCTTTCATGCTTATTTAAAGCTACTGAAATATTGGCATTCAAAAACTCCCCATCCAACCTCAGGAAACACATTGAGGTAAATTAAGATTCATCCCACAGGACTGTTGAATATCTTTGGCAAGGGAGGGTCTCTGATCTTTTTTGGCTATACATGGTGTATGTTAGGCTAACGTTAGCTGGCTATCGAAAATCAAATGAGACAATTAGTGTAGTAGACAGATCGCTAGTGAAGAATTAGTGAGCCGAGAACGTGTTGACAGTTATGAGATTTTGTTGATTTGATTCATCTTAGCTTATCCTCCTCCTCCGCGAATCGCCACCTTAACGTGGTGGAGGAGTTTGAGTGGCTCAGTGATCCTGGGAGCTATGTTGTCCGGGGCGTCAGCCCCTGGTAGGGTATCCCAAGGCAAACAGGTCTCGGGGGAGAGCCCAGAATAAGAGTGGTTCAAAAAACCTTGATGGAGTGCAGCACACGGTCGACAGTCACCTCGCCCGGACAAGGGAAACCGGGGCACCCTCCCGGAGCCAGACCCGGAAGGTCCGGCTGGGCTTTCACTCGTGGGGCCCAGTCGGGCTCAGCCCGAAGAAACAACATGGTGCCGCAGCCTCTCCGGGAAAAGCTTATGCCAGGGTGATGGAAAAGAGGCTCCGACCGCTTGTCGAACCTCAGATGCGAGAAGAGCGGTGTGGATTCTGTCCCAGTCGTGGAACAGTGGACCAGCTCTTTATCCTTGCAAAACTACCGGAGGGATCATGAGAGTTTGCCCAACCAGTCAAAATGTGCTTTGTGGACTTGGAGAAGGCTTTCGACCGGATCCCTCGGGGGGTTTTCTGGGGTGTGCTGCGGGAGTATGGGGTGCCGGACTCGGCACGAATAGTACAGATAGCACGGATAGCACGGGCTATCCGGTCTCTGTACGCCTGTAGTAGGAGTTGCGTTCATATGCTCGGTAGTAAGTCAGACACGTTCCTGGTGGGTGTTGGCCTCCGCCAGGGCTGCCCTTCATCACCGGTCCTATTCGTGACTTTCATGGACAGGATTTTTAGGCTCAGCCAAGGGGCGGAGGGAAATCCGGTTCAGGGACCTCGGGATCGCCTCTCTACTGTTTGCCTCCTTGGACCGTGACCTCCAGCATTTGCTGGGGCGTTTTGTAGCCGAGTGTGAAGCGGCAGGGATGAGAGTTAGCGCCTTCAAATCTGAGGCCATGGTTCCATCATTGCAGCAGTAGTTGGCTAACTTTAGCTAGCTTAACGTTAGCTAGCCACCACACCATAGGATTGACAGGAGCCGCGAGCGCGCAGCATTACGATTTGTGTGTAGCAAGTGGAGTTAGCTTAAGTTCTTATGCTTATGAATGTCTGTGTCTCACTGTTTCAGAGAAAAGCTCCTGGATGGATCACAGCCGACCCAACTCATTGTCTTTGGTCATGGTGGAAACAGCACATAAAAGAATAAACTTCATAATTCTCAAAACTCTGACTCTTTGCTTTTTTTTTTTTACTTGTACTTTAAACATTCTTATTTCTTTTGCCTAGATTTAATTTTCAGAAAATTACTTTTGATACTTCAGTACAGTATATCAGATACTTTAGGACTTTTACTCAAGTAGTATTCTAATAAGTGACTTTCACTGAAGTCATTTCCAGTAAGGTATCTTTACTTTTACTGAAGTATGGCTTTTGGCTACTTGGGCGTAAGAGCAGTGTAAATTCACAACTCATGACTTTTAATGCACAGCGCTTTGAGTAGTTGAAGACTACAAAGACCCGATATATAAACATATATAAATGCAAATCCATTTCCAGTTTACCATAGCTCCCAATGAAACCTAATCAATAGACCATATTGCCAATGTTAAAACACACACACACACAGTGTACTAATGCTTTATTTATTTTAAGGCACAATCTGTTATCCAATGTAAACAAAATGATCGAACCACCACCAAAATAAGAACACAGTATTGGAGTGTGCAATCAATCAAGTTAATTAATTAATACACAAATTAATAGAAGAACTAACATCTAATCTAAATGATTCACACTTGTCTGATTTCTGTACATGAGTTACTTTTTAAACCAGGCAATTTCTGATTCACATCTGAGCTAATTAACAGGTGTGAATCATGTGGCGGCGCCATCGGGTTAAATAACATAAAGGAGTTCATCTTTATTGATCAGTCATTATAAAGACGTCAACACTGAGTACTAGTATGAGACAGCAAGCAGATTAATAGATTTCTGTCTCTGAAATACTGAAGGTGAATGTTCTGTCTGACCCGCTGCGTCAAGTGGAACCGTGTACATATAGTATCAAATAATTAACTGTTCCTTATAAATTCTGTGTAAAATTAACTGCACTATAATAGCTCAAATGGTAAATTCAACATAATTAAAATGTTTCCCTTTTTTTAATTAGCCGTTAAGCTATTGTGGATGAAGTCAACACTTCCTGAAGCTTTTAACATGAAACAATGTGAGCAGAAAGTGTTGACTTTTATTGACGGTAGTTTAACAGCAAACAAAAACAAAACAAAAAGGCAAAGTAGCCATATTTGTATTGTGTTTGTATGAGGCAAATTATCAAGAACTTGTGCCAAGACTGTCACAAAATTAATTGGTTACAAATACAAATATTAAAATTTCTTCTTTCATATAAAAGAAAAACACTTTGGTGAAGAAAACCAAAATGTGCTTAATTTGTTGTACATAAGAAAGGCTACACAAAGATAAACGTAAATTACAAAATAATACTAATTAAAAAACGGATCAGAGAACTACACAAAGTAGAAAACCAAAGACAGATTGCTCGGCTGGCAGAACTAGCAGCTTCCTAACAGGAGTCCCTTTATGTTGCCGAAAAGATGAGAAACGCAACAACGCACTGAAGCGTTGTGACAAGAGATAACCCACCTTACAGATTGATGTGATCCCAGATGCACAGATCAACGAGACCAAGTACAAGTACTTACACTTGAGTACTAATATTTAAAAGCACCACTACAGTTTAGAATAATAACTTTGTTACTAACATTTCAACATTCAGTATTTTTCTGGTGCAAACAGGATCGTAGTTCTTTGTGGTAGGGATGTTAATAATGAACAATTTGAAGGAGTATTACAATAAAAACGAACGAGCCAAACTCAAGAGTCCACCTTAACGGTCAGCCCACCTTAAGTGCGCAGGAGATGCTCCGCTTTCTGCTTTTGAAAAGGCCGAACATTGGCTATTTTTGTACTCGTAGTGATGAAACAGGACGGGGACCTGCTGATGGACAAGTTGCTCCACAGCGCTACTAGTGGTCGAAAGGCGCCACAAGGTGCCTTTAAGGGCTGCTAAGCTGCGTTGAAGGGACCCCGGTTATCTCTGATCCCGCAGCATGTGCCTCTAAGGTCACCATCTACTTCCTGGATGTTGCGTTTAACGCTGTTTTAGTGGTTGGCCGCAGCGTACGGCCCCGACAGCGTGACCGCGACAAACAAAGCTCGATCTGTCGTGCGTTTGAAACCGCTGCGGGTAGACACTTTCCTCATAAATACACAACGCAGACAATAACATGAAAGCTGAATGTCCATGTCCTTTCAGGGAGGGACACTCTTCACAGTGATTGGCTGGTCAGGCCGACAGCAGGAGGGACCGACTGAGATGTTCGAGGAAGGCCTCTGTGGCAACGTCCGATTCGCAACAATCGACATCGAATGTCTGTCGACGGGTGAACTTCCGCCGCTTCACAGCGACGTCAGGTCCTGGACCTCCAGCAGCATGGCGTCCTGCTCCGTCCTCAGCTGGTCCCGGACCTGCAGGCGGCCCACCAGGTCTGAGCTCAGGTCTGACGTGGACGGATGAGAAAAACATGGTCAACGTTGTGGTGAAGACTTTGATGTACACAGAGTACTTGCTGTGTGCGGGAGAGTACCTTGAATGGTCTGGCTGAGAGACGAGCAGAGAGCATTCAGGTCCTTGGGACTGAAGTTCTGTAGATCACTGCGCTCCACATGTCTTCTCTGGACTACAGGCTCACTGCCAGCTGCCGCCTGAGAGGAGAGGAGGACGAGGGAAAAGGGAACGACGAGAGGAGAGGAAAGAGGAGAGGACGAGGGAAAAGGGAAGGACGAGACGAGAGGAGAGAGCATGAAAGAAAGAAGAGGAGCGAAGAGGGGAAAGGATGAAAGGAGTAGAGAGTTTGAGGAGACCAGGAGAGGGTGAGAGGAGAGGATGAAAGCAAAGGACAGGAGGAGGCGATGAGGAGACGAGGAAAGAGGAGGGAAAAGGACAAAAAGTAAGCTTGTTTTTGGGAGAAAAAGAGAAGAACATGTCTGCATCTCAGCTACAGCACGTCAATGTGGAGCTCTCACCAGCGTTCTGTGGTCGGTTCTCAGTCGGTCTCGTAGGTTCCTCAGAGTGTTCCTGAAGCCTCTGGATTTGGGTTTCTCCGGCTTGGCGGGAGGCTGCGGATTCTTCTGGACCTGAGCAGAGGTTACATCCCGTTAGCACAGAGCAGACTCTGCTGCAGCTCATCTAACTGAACTTGTGACGCTGCTAGTTTACCCGCGCGTTGCTGCTCTCCCTCCCTTCCTCTTCCTCCTCCTCACTTTCACTGTTGTTGATGAAGCAGAGCTGAAGATTCATCTGGGTCTGCAGGCTGGGGGGACGCAAACAGACGGTCGTTTCATCACGTGAAGTCTGGCTGAGTGATCAGTGTCACAGAAGGACACCAGCAGGAGGGGAACGTGTAAAAATGAGGGAAACGATCCAAAGCTTTTGGGCTTTGTTGCAACAGCGACACCTGGTGGCCGGGAAAAGGTACAGCTGCCGAAGCTCTCGCACAGCTCTCTGGGTTTGATGGTTTTTTTAGCCTGGTGTGTGCAATAGAGCTGAACAGAAGTGGATGTGTTCATTCACTCATTTGGGTTTCACAAAGTCCAAGATCGTGACATGATTATTTCATGAGTGAAGAACTGATCCCACAACCCCGCCGACTGAGGAAACTCTGAACGGTTTCTAATGGATCTAAATCGCGGACGGATTCAGTGTCTTGCGTGGCTCAAACAGGTCTATGGGTGCACCAATAAACACTGTTCCTCTGTGCTGCATTCATTGGAGCCGCAATTATCAATATGTGACAATAAAATCATTTGTAAACAAATTGTGAAAAAAGCCTGGATGTAAAACACTTGCCTTAATGACAGCGAAGGTACATCCCAACATCCCAACGTTACTGCGGCTCAAAAGGTTCCACTAGTCGGTTACTTTTATCATTTTAAATCTTGGAATATCAGGTGGAAATGTTCTCATACTTGATTGTTTCTTTGTAGAAATCTACAATACACTGTTGTCAGTACTGTCAACATTCTTCCTCTATTATACGAACAAAACCCTTGACAGTCAGATTGGGGCGCGTTGTGCAAATGACATCACACATACACACGACACTACACTCATGAGTAACAGGTGAGTGTGTGTGTACCGGGAGGTGAGTGCCAGCACGTGGCTGTTGCAGGCGTCGTCTCCGTCCTCCCAGCTCTCCGCTCTCCTCCCTCTCTCCGACCAGCTGACCGGCGCTCTGCCTCGCTCCAGAGAAACTCCACTCTGGGAAAACAACAACAAAAAGATTGTTTTTAATGTGTGTGTGTGTGTGTGTGTTTTCCTCAATACTAACATCTGTACCGACACCGTCACTTCACCCGTGTTGCTGTGCTCGTGGATATTTTGTGTCTTTCATTTGATCTCATTTCACACCGACTGACCTTTGCCCTCTTCTCCTTGTTCTCCTCCTCCTGCTTCTCCAGCTCGGCAATGCGCAGGCTCAGCGCCTCCCAGTGCATGATGGGAAGGCCCAGGTTGTCCTCGCCGTAGCCCTCCTGCCAGACCAGGGCCGCGCCCTCTGAATCTTCTTCCTCCTCATCCTCCTCCTCCTCCTCGTCGGCGTCATTGTCCTCGTCGCTCCTCCCGTCGTCCTCGTCGTCGTCCTCCTCCGCCTCGTTGCTCTCCTTCTCCTCTCGCTGCTGCCTCAGTCTCTCCTTCTCTCCTTCCATCTCTGCACGGCCGGAAGTTTGAAAGGGTTCAAATCCCCTACGGGACAGATGACTCTGTATTAATAAATGAGTATGATTGTAATGATGTCACGCAGCCGCTGCATAAGACCAGGACTGTACCCACGGAGGCTGAGGGGATCACCGCTTGCTTTTTTTTATTAGCAATCTGGGTGGTGCTTACCTTGGGGACAACACGAAATAAATAAACATGATTCAGTATTTCTTATATACAATACTTGCCAATACGTTGATTTAAAACACGTTTTGGGCCATTTTCTAAGGTTTGACTTGAGGAAAACATGAAATAACAGAAAGCTACTGGGCATCACATATCAATGCTTTTCAGGCACTGACCAAAACATGTCATAGAAGGGTTGCACAAATATATATTTTGAATTTAACCACCATTGCAATGTCAACTTGTGAAAGAAAGCGATATTGCACTTTTAGTTATTAGAGAGCATGGCAGAAAAAGTATTTTTTTAATGCCTTTTGTGACTTCAATGTTGAATTTGTTGAATAAAAGAATGAATGAGACTTAAAAAACGTTCTTTGTTTCAGCAGTACACTGGAAGCAGCAGAAAGACTTTATCAATATATTCATCGCCTATATTCCTCATATTTATACACATTTCATAAAGAAAGCTGAATTCACACTCTTTGATCATAAAGTTCTTTAAAACAAGGAGACATTATGTACTGTAAATACAGTTCTTGTCGGACTACTTGTGCTTATTATTGCACTTCTTTTGTCAAATCAAAAACGCATTTTTTTTTTTGTGTCAAATCTTTAGGAGTATAGTTTTGATATCAGAAGCTACCGGATCAATAAAGACACAAACGGCCCTGAACGCAACTGTTGGTGAGTGAATTCAGATAGTTGGAGAAGAAGAGGACGTCCTCGTCCCGGTGGAGGAGCGGGGACCTGGACTCGAGCCCTCGGTAGTTTAGACTCAAAGAACGGCCTAAAAGCAAAGTTAGACCCGCAGCGTGGATTTCAAATCTCAGTGTGGAACTTTAGTTTCACGCCACGCTTCAGTAGTTGTCCGAAAAACTGAGTAACTTACCACTTTCTCCGAAAACTAAGAACGCAACTCTTTGTGGCTCTCGTTGTCAGCGGAGTTGAAAGTTTTGCCACATAACCGCCGCTCCCTCCTCAACTCCTCCTCGGTGTCTTCCCTCCTTCCCTTCCTCTCCTTCCCATCAGGAGTTGAACTCCTCTGCCCTCGCTCTCAGCCAAGCCGACAGGAGAAGAAGTGCACGAGAGCCGCTCGGGTCCCTTTTCGCCGGAGTCTGCGCACTAACTCACACCAGACGTCCGAGCTGCTATAAGGCGTTAAACTAGAAAACGCCAGATAGCCCCCTGCTCTTGCTCCCAGACGTGCAAACAAAAGACACTAACTTGAGGAATTTCACGTACAGAAAAAAAAGAAGAACTTCGCAATTGGAAATTCAATGCCGTGACTTCCTGTCACTGCCTTCAAAATAAAAGTCATTTGTATCGTTAGTTTAACGCAGATAGCTGACCCATATGGACCCTTGTTTGTAAATAGACTGAGCAAACCAAAGACTCGCTCGAGAGATATGTTGTTTCGTCCCTACACTGGTTGTGAAACTGCGGTAGTGTGTGTACCAGTTGTCATCTGAACTACGTAACTCCTACAGTAATATTACGTTGAGGAGGCCCTGAGCCCCTAGCGGCAGTACCACTGTTTAGCCACCAGATGACACCAAATCCCACACACTGGCTTAAAAAAAAAGAAAAAAAAACCAAAACATTTTCACAGATCATATGACGTAATAAAATGAGACGACCGGCATAAAAACAAATATGAAGTGCATTAAAATATAATTCACTAATACGCCGAATTAGTGGGAGCCCTGAGCTTGTTTCTACTCCGTAACTTAACTTAAAACCCGCTTCACAAAGACTGTTGGAAATGTAAGCAGGTTTTCAGTGTCTCAGGATATTCTGCCTTTATTTGAATCCAGAACACCGGCAGAGTTTTCGTCTGAAACAGACTTTTAAGGCGACCGTCATATCGCACATATTTTGCTCACTTGTGGATTTAAATTGTGGGGTAACGGATCACGTGACCTCTTGATTTTCCAAAAATAAAACATCATTCCGACATTGATAATGAGTTAACATATTTCATGCAGACTTTCTTTGCAGCGCGGTACCAAAAGGGCCCGCGGACCGGTTGGGTACCGCTGCATTACATGACATGACTAAAAAATTGCTCATGCAGTGTTAAATTCAGTTGCTCTGTAGCTACACAGAAAGGACACTAGGGGGCGACGTGAAACCACCATCAATGATTGAAGGATACCATATTATCTTATATTACCTCTGGAAACACGTTTCTCTTTTTCCCTCTTTTACTGGAGTCCCTCGGGGTCTACAAAACAGGTTAATTATTCATGACTATTCATTTCTGACGTACCACAAGTATTTTTTGTTCTTGTCCTTCATCAACTTTTCATCTTCTCCCCCTTTGCATTGTGATAATGAATTTCCACAGAAAATAATCTGATGCAGTGATCAATCATCACTTTGTACAGAAGTGCTGGAACAGGAACTACTACTATGTGAACTCAGACTCTGGAGCCGTTGAGGATGGACGGTGCATGCGGAGACTCAATAACAGCTCAAAGTGGACAGAAGCAGCAGGGCGTCTTTATTTCTGTTGCTATAGCTTAACCAAGTCAGCATTCATGATACACAGAGACATACTGGGAAGCTACAGAAGCCTTCAACACTTACAGTACTAGTGACCGGAACAAACAACAATGAGGAAGAGGACCTGAAAAACTAAGTCAAACAAAACTGAACAAAAAGAAGATTTATGGCACTCATTTTATGTTTACACTTAGAATAATATTGCTTTTTAAAAACACAACCTCTATCCATCATCATTGTTGTTTCATCACGTTATGTTTTCACTGCATTTAAATATCAAATATATTCCTTTACTGATGTATTTACGTTATTGCTAACATTAAAACGTACCTAACATTAGATATATATTAAGTGACTTTGATAATAGTTTTGTTCAAAAGTACAAATTTTTACAGAAAATAACAGTCCAAGTTTGGAACGGGATACTGGGTGGACGTCAGGACATGCACAAGGATCTGATAGGAGGGCAAGGGAAGGAGGGCTTAAGCGGGGCCTCCCATTGGATGAGAGGAGCTGTCACTCACACAGCCAGTCACACATGCATTCTCCACTGGTATTTTAGACATCAGGTACAACCCTTTATTCATAGTTAGTTCTTTTTAAAGCTAGACTACTTCTACTCCGACCCATAAATAGGAGCTTGACATGCCAACAGAGACACTTCGGCGGGACGGCCATCAGCCAATCACAGCGCAGATTCAGTTCCCTCCCAGTGTTAGTAAATAAAAATGGCAAAGAGGTCGGCAGACTGGTACAGCGAGTACATTACACACACACACACACACACACACACACACACACACACACACACACACACACAAAGTGATAAAAGGGTGGTGGATGGACAGAAGATGACAAGGCCAAAGTCAAAAGTCTCATTAAGCAGATGAGTGAGTTTTCTTGGAGAGTCCCAAATGTTCTGAACGATAAACGACAGCATGAGGATTCTAGTTTTCATCCCACGAAACAAAACCCTGCACACAACACATGGAACCTTTGTCCGTATCTTGCGGGGTCCAGATGTTTACTACACGTTATTATTTTCTGCACACCAGATCCAGATGTGTTGCCAACCAGCTAATTAGCTGTGCAACATCTTGTTCTTCTCACAAGATATTAATGCACGTGTGCAACATATGGATCTTGTGCAAAAAGGATAACTTGTTATACATTTATGGAACTTGGTCGTAATCACATGAAATACCACGCTGCAAGACTTTCCTGCAGAAACAAATATGAACCATTTTTCCCAGTTTACTTTTTGCAGATTTGAATGCTGTTAAATAAAAAGCTTTTACTGTAATCAAGGTATGAAAAATAAACCCACTGTTTCAAATAAATAAGCCCATAAAAAATGTTTTAAATCAGAAACACAATTGCACGTAGATGTGTCGTCTGTCGTCCTCTTCCGGCATCAGCGCTAATGAAAGGGTGGCAGGTTTTTGGAGTGTGGAGGAGGTGGGCGATCAAATTCTTGGTGAGGAATATTACGTTGTAGCTCATTAATAATTCACTTGGTAATAACGGGAGCTTGTGTCATTTTGAGTGTGAAGTTTGAAACTTAATTCCACATCAATAATTCAACATCGGTGCCACATGTGGAAGCTGAAACTCTCGCAGCGCTTTCTTAGGAGAGAGAGAGAGAGAGTTATGCAATGATGCGTTTCTGCGACTGTCTTTTCATCTTTCCATCACATCTTCTCTCCTCCCCTCCTCTGTCCCTTTCTTCTTGCCTCATTGCTGTACCTTTCCACCTCCATCCATCCATTCATCCATCCATCGTGTCCTGGCGGCTGGCAGGTCAGAGGCTGAGCAAGCGCCCTGTCACATTATCCTGCCGCTGAGTGAATTACTCTGCCTCCATTAGACTAACGAGAAAGCGGGAGGACGGACGGAGAGAGATGGGTGGGGTGGGCGGTGGGGGAAGGAGGGGGGTGATGCGACAGAGATGGACGAGGAAGGGAGGAGAGATGATGGAGAGGGGAAAAAAGTTTGATGAGGTGGAAGGAGAAAGATACGAGAGGGGGTATGAAGCAAGGATGGGAGAGAAGAAAGACCGGAGGGTGGGTGGAGGTTGATGGGAGATGAAGATGAAACTGGAGGAAGACCGAGAGGGCGGAAAGCAGGGCAGCAGGAGCAGTGATGGAGGGAGGGAGGAGATGGAGGATAAGGAAGGAGTGGAGAGTGGTGGGCAGTTGGTGGGAAAAAAATAATCAAAGGAAGAAGAGGAAGAGGGAGGATGAGAGGTGGAATACAAAGGGAGGGAGACGGAAGGGCAAAAGTAGAAAAAGAAGTGGAAAGGTAACCGGCAGAGAGAACGAAGCGGCGGGGACGGTGACGGGGAGGGAGGGATGCTGATGACATCATCACAGCTGCACACGACACTGAGTGGATGGCTGGCACACGCACGCACGCACACGCACACGCACACTCACACACACACACACACACACACACACACACACACACACACACACACACACACACACACACACGATTCAGTGCGGATATTCAGTGGAGAAATGGTTCCTTGACAGGGCTAGACTCTAGAGGGGCTATATATATATATGTATATGTATATATATATATATATATATATATATATATATATATATATATATATATATATATATATATATATATATATATATATATATAGATCTATAGATCTATATCTATAGAGATATATATATATATATATATATATATATATATATATATATATATATATATAGATATGTATATATATAGAGATATATATATATATATATATATATATATATATATATATATATATATATATAGATATGTATATATATAGAGATATATATATATATATATATATATATAGATATATATATATATATATATATATATATATATATATCTATATATAGATATATATAGTTATAGTGGCTTTACAGTGAGAGCACAGTGGCCGCTCTTCAGCAAGTTCCACTGCCTTCCTTTAAACTGCAGCAAAACTTTATCACATCTTGACAGTTTAAAAAACAAAACATTATTAGACATTTTCAGTTCCTCTGTTCCCCGCGCCACTCCCCTGATATGCAAATAAGACAGGTATGGCACTAAAATGCTGACAAAGCAAAAGATGAGGAGGGCTGTGAACATAAACATGACTTGTTTAACCGACACGCTGATCTAAAGTGAACCTTTGAAACATGAAGGAAGCAACGATCAGTTGCACTGAGTGTTACAAACCGTCTGCTCACGACAAACTAGCATTCAGTGGTTTTCCCAATACAGAGAGAAATGTAGCGCGGGTCATGCTCCATGGAGCCCTTCCACACGTCACCCAGCTTATGGCATTACCACATGAGGAATACACAGGACAAAGTGAAGCAGGTAATGGGAATAGTGGTCATAATAGAAGTAATGAACAAAAACAAGACAAAAAAAAGGCCTCGACAGAAAAAGTATCCCCCTAAAAAAAACAACCTGATATGTTGGAAAGAAGGAATCGTCCAGAAAAAAAAAAGATGTGTTTATGAGATCAACACAAAGACAAGTGCGTCAACAGTAAACCAGCAGCGGTGCAGAGTCATGGGCCTGTTGAGATTTGAGTTAAACACACACACACTCAAACACACACACACATATGCACGCACACACACACCCGAGGTAATGACACATCTTTGACATTTCTAATATTCCTCCATATCGATGACAACTTCCCTCCATAGCCCTTCATTTCCACAGAGACACACACAAACCCAGAAAAAAAACAACATATAAATAAATAGTATAAATAACACAACTAAAGATGAACAGTGCCTGCGTTTGTGTGTGGACTGAAACAGAGAAAAAAAAAGAAGAAAGAAAACAACAAATAAAGTTTGAATGAAGTTAGACTTCATGGGAGGGGCTATGGAGGAAGATGGCCACCGCGTGTTCTCTCTGCCTCCCCCTCCCCGTCATTCTCTCTTCTCTGGGCTGAGGCTCCTAGAGGTCAGTGCAGCGCTCCTGCTTGCTGTAGTGGTCAAACTGACTCTTCCAGTGCATCATGTAGGAGGACCAGCGGTGGAACTCCACCTTCCACTGACGCTCCGCTTCGTCTATGTTGTCTGTGAGGAGGGACACAGGAATCAGTGGTTAGCAGCGGAGCTTTGACGCCTTCATACTAAAGGCCTTTTTACATGTCTTTTGCAGGGTAGATGCCATGCACGATACTGGTAGCGCATCCTGTCAATCACACGGTAGCCCCGCCCTAAAGCATACCCTCCTTTATGGTCTATTTGACTCTATATGAACCAGAATCTACACTTGAAACTAGAGATTGAGACATAAACTAATGTTTACAATGTTTACTGAGGGAATGAATCGAGAGAGAAGTAGAGTCATTTTCTCATAGACTTCTATACAACCAGAAGAGTCACCCTGTGGTGGTCAGTAGAGAGAATGCAGCTTTAACACAAGACATAGACGTCTATACAACCAGATGAGTAGCTCCCTGGTGGCCATTAGAAAGAATGCAGCTTTAATATGAGGCATAGACTTCTATACAACCAGAGGAGTCCCTCTCTGGTGGTCATTAGAGAGAATACGAGGCATAGACTTCTACACAACGAGAGGAATCGCAAGAAAATAAGTTGAAGTTGCTGTCTGGTCTAAACCAAGAAGGCAAACATCACTCCTTGACAAAGGCAGCGCGGACCAGATGCATGCCTTTCAGACCGAAAAATAAAAGCCAAAGAAATATGATATTCAGAGATGAGTTTTTTTGCATTTTAGTAAAAGATTTATAAAGGCTTTTACTGTCTTTTTACCACTTTGTTGCTTATGTCACAGTCACAGGTTGTCTCTTGTGTTTAATTTGATTGCCAACCAACAACTACTTTGAGTAATTATTGTTATTTTTTGGCATTGTTTGTGCCCCGTTAGACTTTATTTGAAAGTTGACCCAAAAGGTCTTTTCTTGACACATTCAGGCGTATAATGTTGTGTTACCGTCTGGTATAACAGTGAGGACCTGTATTCAGAACAGATGCTGTGTGCCGAGTAGAAGCAGTGCTTAGAAGCACTATTTACCAGTGATGTTGAGGAGGCGTGGCAGGAAGCGGTTCCAGAAAGCGCACATCTGGTTCCTCAGACCTTTGTGGACCTTCATTGGTTCGGTGTTGAGGCCGACGTGTTTCTGCTCGCTGACGGTGAACAGAGGCCAGCGCTTCTTGCTGTCCACCAGCCCGTCGTGGTTCACATTGGGATTCCTGACGGGGGAGGAGGACGAGGGGAAGAAGGTACAAGAGGCAGTCAAAACCAGGAGGGCTCAAAAATGGATGAAAAAACAACAACACTCTGTTGCCAGTTTCTTCGGTCCACTCAGCCAAATTAAAGGCAGTTTAATTAAACAGCCAAGCAATGTCAGAACTGGCAAATACTTTAATAAAGATTAGTGAAATTGAGGTGACTGTATGGGTGCACATCACCTTGATATTACAGCACAAGCTGTGATATCAAGTTTAAACTTAGCTTACTGTTTAGTAAGTATATCTTCCTTAGAGATTAGTTCTTAGTAAATATTCACACCTCGTCACAGCACAGTCAGGTGTAAAGCCAAAACGATACCTTCTGCATCCGAGGGTATGCTAGATGTACGTGTAGGCTGTGAGGATGTCGGCACAACCCCAATTAGTTTGTTTCCACTACGCTACAAATCAACAGCATCTCTCTCTCCCGGCCTCCGTCCTTCAGCCGCTGTGCAACGACTTTCTTATTCTTCATACGATATATATGCTGTTTCTGATCTATTAATATAGTAATTGATCATGGAGAGGTGAAACAGTCAGCCCTTCGGAACAAAACATGTTGAACCCTGTAAATCTGGGTGGATTCTGAATGTCTGTCAGTGTTTTTATAGTTCAACCTGTTTTTCAAAATGAAGATGGTAAAAGTTATTGCCTTTTAGAGTCTGCAGTCATGCTAGTAACTTTGTGACGCACGGCGGTGCTCTGTGCTGAATGCTAATCGAATGCTAACATGTCAACATGCACGTTTAGCATCTTAGTTCATTAGTTAGCACAAAACCCAAAGTTGAGCTGAGAGTTCTGCAGGTTTTTGGGTAATAAAATATAAAAACACTATGAGGCAAATTCAAATTTACACCTGATGATGACCTGATGATGATAAAATGTCCATCCAAACATTTTATTTTTATATTTCAAGCTGGACCAAAGTGTTGACCAACCCATTCCAATGGCGTTCCCATCACTTTACCAAGAAATACCAAGGGATTCCCCTGATCCATCTGGATGATTTGGTTATTATTTGATTAAATCATCTGGGCTCCTTCAATTGGGTTGCTGCTTCCACAATGTGCGGGAAACGTTTGCATGGGCGGAGGTTTCCTCTGCAGAAAGCAGACAGTGTGGTTCTGCTGATCGCCTCATCTACTCTGCAGCCGAGCAGCCGAATCGAGGCCGGTCGTCTCTCTCTGACGCTCGTTTGAGAACAAGTCGGTGTGTGACGCCTCACCCGGTTCGTGCAAAGTTGGCCCAGTATCTCATCATGCGTTGGCTCAGTATCTCCTCCTCAAACGTGTAGTTGAGTCTCTTCTCCAGTGGCAGGCCGAAGACAAACTCGATCTCGTAGCCGTGGATCACGCCCATCCACTCCGGCCAGGCCAGGTTGGACGCTCGGTGGTCGAACAGGTAAAGGTAGACCCCTCCTGGAGGAGAAGAATACGTTATTTTGTGTCAACAGGATGGACTCTTTTGAAGCACCGTGGAGGGCGGGGAGTGAGAGGGGGAACCAGCTGCAACACTTTATCTATCAACTATATCCAACAGCAGCTAAAACTGTTTCCTGCCATCAGGATGCTATTGTGGACATTTTCATTGACCGAGCGCGCCTGGAATCAGCTGTTAGAGAGCGAGCAAGTGAGAAGACCGAGAGCCTCTGGTTATGGTTTATACCGCCTACTCTGAGCCAAGAGATGCGTTACTCAACAGAGCTGTGAACAAAAGAAAAGCATGACAGGTGGGAAATGAAAGCTATACAGCCGACACAACACTTAAAGCGGTCGTTCTTAGACTTTTTTTGTAAATAACATAATTTTGTGACTCCATCTGTGCTTTTATAAATAACAGGATGAAGAACATTGCCATCACTTTCCATTAAATCAGACTGCTCCATCAGACCAAAAACAATTACAAAGTGCAATCACTTAGAACAATGAGAATAAAGTTCTATATGTGCAAAAAATAACAAATATTTAGTTACAATTTAATAGCTTATTGTGGAAAACAATAAGCTAATAATAAAAAACAAAAACAGAATTAGTGCAGATATGCGTGAGCATCACGTTGTATCAGTATTGGTGACTGCAGTGAGCTGCTTTCCTCTACACATATTTATAAAACGGGGTTGTCGACTAGATACAGCCGCTCTCAGTTCATGCTCTCCATGTATTTATTAATAACTATGTCCGTGTACTTTGTACTTTTGTAACTTGTGAAGCCAGCAGCTCGTTATTGGGTACAAGACTCGAGCACTTTGGCTTGTTTTTTGCTCCGGGTTCAGATATAGTTGTCTGCTTTTCACACGATATATTTTTCAACGCTCTCTGTCCGCTGCTGTGACTGTGCTCAGTGCTCACCTGTGTGCACGCGAGTGTCTGTGCGCATCGGGGCGTAACTCTGCCGCGAGCGACCACGTGGAGACAGAAATGACATGCTGTCGTGTAGATACGATCATACGGCACTTAGTTTGTTTAATAATAGAACAAGGTGTAGACCTGTCCTACAGGAAAGAGAACCTCAAACTACTGTTTGTGATCTGGCGCTGTAGAGAAAATGACAAAGGGGCGGGGGGGTTTCTTCAGGAGGGCCCCGCCTCTCTAATATAACAGGAGGTGAAACACTGAGTAAGAAAGTAACTGTGTGATCGGTGCTCCCGACTTCACCTGCAGTAGTACCGCAACACAAATATAATGCCAAATTTACAAGAAGCACAATTGTTTTTAAATTTACAATCTTTAAATATTGCACTCCCCAAAGACGTTTTTACAAAACGGGATAAACACCAAGTTGAGTCTGTTTATGCAGAATTTTGCCAATCCATTCTTGGAAAAAACACCAAATGATGAACGCAGTGCAGAATTAGGACGATATCTTTCTAATTATCAACATTCAAAAACACCTGAAAAGAAAGTGAGTGTGACCCGCTCCACCACAGAGAGACTCTGGAGAGATGCCCTCTGGTTTCAGGACTCAAGCACAAGCCGAGCCTCCAGACATGAAGCCCATTAGACAAAAACAAATTATGAGAAGACAAAAAAAGGAAGCTACTCGTGTGCGTCGGACTTGCGGCGTAATCCTTCAAATTTTGGATTTGTGCGTTAATAACAGCGGCACCAATGCGTCAGACTGGAGTAATACCTCCTGGGAAGCATAGCAGACAACAAATCAAAGTAATAATACCGGCACAAACTCAGTTAATTAATGTAACACTGCAGTGTAACATGCAGGCACTCACTTGAAGATGAATAGGATAAGATAACATAATGCTTTATTAGTCCCTCAGTGGGGAAATTACAGAATTACAGCAGCATTGCTCACAAGTAAATAGAGATAAAAAATCAAGTAATATAAATAAACGGTAGAACGGTAATAAACTAAATTAAAAATTAACAATAAGATGAATATTAAATATATAGATATGGAAGTACTTAAACTTAATGGATATTGCACGCATTAGGTACTGCACCAGGAGATGAACTCAAGTGTTCACAAAGTGTCCGCTAATTGTAGTAAAACATGTTGTAATAAACTACATTGTGCTATAGTCTGGCTTTGTGAGGAAAAGAGTAGCGGACTGCAGTTTGTGCCACACGAGCCCAGCTGACGCATCGGAGCCGTGTGGAAGAGGACCACGCGAGCATCCTCTCACCTTGTGAGTTGCCTCCGCTGTTCGGCACAGCTCCCGCGTTGGCCTTGAGGGCGCTGTGCTGGGCGTAGGAGCGAGCGAAGTGGGCCAGCGGGCAGATGACGTTATGGTCGCCCACAACATCGTCCATGGCGTCGCGGTTTTTCAACCCGTTATTCTCGTCCATCCAGTCGGTGTACTGCAGCACCACCGCCTCCAGGCCGATGTCGTTAGCGTGCGGCACGCTCAGCTTGACACCTGGCACAGTGAGGTTAGGATTATAATATATATAATTTTAGAGGCTGTGACGTGGTGAAGTGGCTGGATTTTTTTTTGTTGTGATTTCTACAATTATCTCTGAGTAGTCGCATCAACAGAATGATTATGGAGAACTGTCAAATTCTGCAATCATATTACCAGTGTGGAGAATAATTTTGCAGTATTCTTTGTGTCTCTATCCTCCCTTTCCACAGTGAGCTTCACCTTCCAGGAAGTCCTCTCTGGAGATCAGGCTCTCGTTGTCCTTGCTGAAGCCCGGGGCGCCGTACAGCAGGAAGTAGGAGCCCTCGTCCTGGTTGACCCCGAGCAGGACCTGAGTGTCTTTGAAGTTGCCCGAGCTGAGCATGGCCTCGGGGGTGTCGGGCAGAACCTCTCCGTCCACGACGGGGACGAAGGAAAACCGGAAGAGGGCGGACCACGGCATGACCTGCTCCGGACAGGAAGACAAGCTCAAATGTACCGTGGATCTGAGCGACCCAGGAAAGACCAAACGTCACATGACCTAAAATACTCTGGAATCCTAGTCAGCACGTCGATTCGCTCATCTCCCCCGCTATGCCGAGCAGTCTGGGAGACCTGGTATGTGCCATAGGTCTTAAATCAATCTGCATGGTGTCGTGTGTGAACGGGAGCAGGGATGGATATTCGGGGAATTTGTACCGCCCATTTTGCCACCAAGAGACCTCGTAACATGTCAAGGAGAATGTCTGTGCTGCGGCGTGTGAATGAAAGCAGTAAAATTGCAGGGACAAGCACGAAACGGGGTTTCCCGCCTTCACGGTGACGTCGGGTCGGTGACGGTTGGGGGCGGGTTCATGTCCACGCATAACGGTGATGCAGAATTTAAAAGGAATCGTCCGGTGTTGTTCTAGATTTTTCTAATAGCCAACAATTTCCATGAAGTGACCCAAACCAGTAATGTGCTAGTCTGTCTGTGGCTGCCTACTGAATTTGTACGTCTTTAAAGACAGCCCACAGACTCAGTGAGTGTGTCAAGGCCTAAAGGAGGATGAAGAGAACTTCACTGACTGCATTACCTGCCACTCCTGGTCGATGAGCTCCTGCGGGGTTTTACCGCGCAGACAGTCCACCATCTCGGTGTCGTTGCCTCCGTTGCAGCCGACCAGTTTGCCCAGCAGCGTGGCCCGTCTGCGCGCCTCGGCGGGGGTGACTGAGGCCCAGGGACAGTTGGGGACGCCGCTCTGGAGGATGGCCCTGGTGAAGGTTTGCCGGCTGTCTGGAGACAAGAGGTGGAACCCTACCGAAGCACCACCCGCACTCTCACCAAAGATAGTCACCTGATTGGTTCAACGGCAGCAAAACAGGGAGGTCGGGGGTCGAAATAAGCTCGCGCTTAATTATTTGTGTCAACGGAACAGGAGAGACAAATACAACTGGGAGGAACTAACCTGTTTGGGGTTTCCGCCAAAGGAACGGATGTTGTCTTGGACCCACTGCAGCGCCATCCTCTGGTCCAGTAGACCCACGTTGCCCGGAGCCTCAGAGGAGCCATGCAGCGCCAGGAAGCCGAAGGCACCGATCCGGTAGTTCATGGAGACCACGATAACCGTCTCGCTGTGAGCTAGGTAGCGGCCGTCATACACGTCCAGAGAAGAGGAACCACTGTAGAACCCTGGAGATGTTAAGTATCGCAGCATGTTAATGATCTCCCACAAACAGACAGAAACTTTACCGTCTTAACAGTTCATTGGCATAGTTTGAGGGCCCACTATTGTTAAATTGATAAAGAAACAGCTAAAAAGAGTATTGGATTAAGGCAGACTTATTTGCTGTAAAAGCAGAATGTTTTGCATTTTGTCTGCTTAAAACAAAACCTTGTGCAGTCTAGATCTGCTCGCTCTGAAAGGTTTCTCAATATCATCTTCTTTTATGATTTGACGCTATATTAATAACCAGGTGAGCCTGCAGCGAGCACATCTGTGACGTTTGATTGAATAAATATAAACCGATGCAGAAAAATAAGCGATGCAGAAAAATGTGTTCAGGCTTTTGTTACATCAAGACTGGACTACTGCAATCTCTTATTATCAGGCTGCTCTTACACTGTAAGTGCCTGAAAGCTCGCCAGTTGATCCAGAATGCTGCAGTTTGTGTACTAATGAAAACTAAGAAGAGAGATCACATTACTCCTGTATTAGCTGCTCTGCACTGGCTCCTTGTGAAACTATGACTCAAATTAAAAATTCTTCTCCTTGCCGATAAAGTCTTCATTGGTGATCATCATATAGGAGCTCATAGTACCATATTACCCCGCTAGAGAGCTCATAGTACCATATTACCCCACTAGAGAGCTCATAGTACCATATTACCCCACTAGAGAGCTCATAGTACCATATTACCCCACTAGAGAGCTCATAGTACCATATTACCCCACTAGAGAGCTCATAGTACCATATTACCCCACTAGAGAGCTCATAGTACCTTATTACCCCACTAGAGAGCTTATATTACCATATTACCCCACTAGAGAGCTCATAGTACCTGATTACCCCACTAGAGAGCTTATATTACCATATTACCCCACTAGAGAGCTCATAGTACCTTATTACCCCGCTAGAGAGCTCATAGTACCTTATTACCCCACTAGAGAGCTTATATTACCATATTACCCCACTAGAGAGCTCATAGTACCTTATTACCCCGCTAGAGAGCTTATATTACCATATTACCCCACTAGAGAGCTCATAGTAGCTCACTGAGCTTACTAAATGCTTGGCTAGTTGTGGTTCCCAGAGTCTTAAAAAGTAGGACGGAAGCCAGAGCCAAGCTCCTCTTCTGTGGAACCAGCTTCCGCTTTCAATCAAGTGTTTTTCGCTCAAACTTCTCACATAGAAGATACATTTCAATCTATGCAAATATCTGTACCCGCAGGCGTACATCTCTGGCATCACCGGGACTTTAAGCGTTTAGTTACGCTTCCAGTTTATTTTAAAAGGAAAAGCTGCCCGTACAATTAAAGTTAAAATCTTTGTTTCGCTAGCGGCCCCTGCTGGCAGCGGGTCGGGTCGGAGTAGTGGGTGAGGAGTCAGCAGGCAGCAGTTATTCAATGCAAGATTAGAAGCGGACAGACACAGCGATGCACACGAGCTACCGAAAAGCAGAGTGAAAATGGCCAAATTGATATTGTGTCCCATTCTGAATAAGTCATGACCACGTACCTCCGCCGTAGATCCACACCATGACGGTGAGATTGTGCGGCCTGGGCGAGGAGGGCACCCAGACATTGAGGTACAGGCAGTCCTCGCTCATCTCTCTGTTGGGGTTCCACATCTCGCTGCCCTGGAAGCCGGGGTACGTCGTGTCCACGAACTGGTAGCAGGCGTTGGGGTAGGCGTTGGCCTCGTACACCCCTTGCCATGGACGCTTGGGCTCGGCGCGGCGAAAACGTCGCTTCCCTACCGGCGGCTCGCCGAAGGGGATGCCCAGGAAGGAGGTGACGTAGCTTCGGTCCGGCACCGGCGTGCGGATGCCCCGGACTCGACCGGTACGCGTCTCGACGACGTAGTCCGCCTCGCTTTGGGAGGAGCAGGTGGGGATGAGGAGAGACAGGAGGAGGATTTGGGAGAGGAGGAGAAGGACGGAGGTCTGCATGACGGAACCGAAAAGGGAGTCTGTGCGGCTGAAGCTGCGGTCGTGATTCCCTCTCCAATCAGGGAGAGCTGGATCTGCTCTGCTTCCCCTCAGCTCTACAGACATAGAGAGAGAGAGAGAGAGAGAGAGAGAGAGAGAGAGAGAGAGAGAGAGAGAGAGAGAGAGTGTAATGTGATTACAGTAAAGGAGAGTGATGAAGAACAGAGGGAGGTAGAAATCCGATGAGGAAAGAGATGATAGGACAGAGGAGGGAGGAAGTGTCATCAAGGTAGATTCAGGAGGCTTTAAGACGGACACACAACTCAAATCCAAATGATATTTTTCACTTGTGTAAAACTCCAGAAACAAAGTGTTACAGGTCAAGTGATAAAGAATGAGCCAACTCCCACCAGCATGTGTGTGGTGGACATAGTACATAGCTATTTCTAAGTTCAAAAGGAAATGTTCACATTTAAAACAGTTTTTGTTATCGTAATATAACAGCTCAGACTCTCACTGTCAAAAGTCAGATCTAAATGTTACAAAATATCTAAGACCACACATATTTAAACCAATACAACACTAAAAATGACAACGTGAAATGTCACTTTGACATTTGAAAAGAGCAAATCTGTAAAACGATAATATAATTCCGTAAGATCATATCACCAAATCACTTCTAAAATGAATATCTGAACAACTCCATCCTTCATGTCTGGGATTTAGGCAGCAAGTTAAAGACATGTGAGGGCTTCTCCAGGTGTAGCTGTGTAGGGGGGCTGTGGCTTCCTAGAAAACACTCATTAAATATTCAACACAACACCCGACAACAGCAGCAGCAGCACGAGGACCACGCCGGCGCTACAGTGGAATCCCACCGGCTGTGTTAGTGTTCATGGGCTCTCCTTGAACAGACGCTGCACACGAAGACAGTTGAAGTTGTAGAATGAAGTTGTATAGACAGGCTACGGTTGCATAAAGACAAAGAGTCGGCGTGGAGCATAAAAGAGGTGGAACGCTTTGATTAAAATTTGAAATATAATCCGGAAACCCACTAGCCATCGTCTGACGATGACTCAGCGTTGTATTAGCTTAAACTACGGACTGTACTGCACGTAAGAAGTCACCTGTTTGTTTGTGGAAAGCTGTTGGCAGTCACCATTTTGACTTTTGCAACCGGCGAACACTAGTGATCATATTTGGACTGCGGAGGAGGAGTGACGTAGAGACGCCGTAGAAAGCTCTGGTTGCGGCGTCAACCTGTCAATCCCAGTATGCCCGTCCTAAAGCATACCCCTGTTTATTGTCGGTTTGACTCTAAATGGGACCATCATTTACTAAATTAACATCATGCTTTAATTCAAATGCGAGAAAATACAATTTTAGATGTCGCATCACAACTCCAACTTTGTTTTACGGCCTTTTGATCATGGATGATCAAAAGCCGTGTTTAAGCCAATGAAAGGTCCTAACTGAGGCATCATGTAGACATTAGGCCAAACTACTAAGAACAAGTCCCTAACTTTCTATCAGGGTTTCTTATCATCCCAGAACAAGACCCGCAAAGATGACCGTCAAATTGAAAGGAAACCCTGCAACGTTGTGTCTGAACGCAGTTTCCAGCGCACCAATGTTGAGCATAAAGAAATACTGCTCTATGTTGCTCTACTCACACTGCTCGCATAGCCCCGACTGATCACATTACTTGCTATCGTGATGTAATTTTCATCTCTATTGCGCTGTGTGTATTTCAAAACAGTCGCTGGGTTATATTGATACACTAGTGTCTCATATCATTTAAGAATATAGAATAGCTGCAGACTTGGGATTCGTATCGTCTATAACGTTCTGAATCGATCCACAGATTCCCAAAACGCTTTCTTCACATATTGGATTGAATGACTTTAGGAATTGGTAACTGTATTTGCGAGGAGAGCCCATGTCGTCTATAGAAACGTTGGCACATTAAAAGTATGTGATTAGGATTTACTACGTTGTGTCCACTTTTGGAGGAACATCTATTTGCAGTGATGAAACTCTTCTGCAACTGATGAAAGCTCAATTACCAAGTTTCCACTGTGAAGGAGGGAAAGATATTTCCTTCCAGCAGGCAGACGTGTTAAAAGCCCCCCGATGCTCAACAACAAAGGCTGAGACAGGTGTGTGGTCATGAGGGGACTATAAAAAGGCATCAGAGTAAAACCCTAGTAAGTGCCATACCGTTTGATGGATTAATGGGGCACCAGATATGCATCTCCTCCAAGTATGAAACTTAATAACTCAAAGAGACTGTATGAACATTTGGGTTTGAGAGTGCTGACAGATTTATTTGACTTCTTTGTCTCTGACTTTTTGAAATTCTTATTTAAATACTCAATTCTGATTAAAATCCTGACATGACTTTTGGAAGAATGACAACTAATTAGTCTTGTTGGTTTACATACTGTAAAAAATTATATTTACTTATTTTGCTAGCATAATGTTAGCTGTGGGCCGAGCCAAAGACTTCTATGGGCTCAACAAAATAGAAATGATCTGTTGGCGTATTTCAGGTTTGTGTATGGATGTTAAAAACTATGGCTTGAGAGTAAGGCCTGTGGAAAAACTTAAATATGAATTAATGTTGTAAATTCATATTTTCCTTTGCAAGTGACTTTGCTATAAGAGGGATGAAGCCCCTCGAGATGTCAAGAATCGCGAATAATGGTCGTTGGACACTTAATTCCTGATAATGGACGCCTCGTTGGGCATTATCAGATACATATTTAGTCAAAAAGAACATAAAACAACAGTGACTTAAATTGTGTGGGTTTCTCAATTGGACCGTAAAAAACAGACAAAGTTTTACAGAACTTAAACTTAAAAGAAGACAGTGTTTATTTCTCCATTTGCATAGCAAAACAGGGATGGAGGACATTTAGTTTACAATCATAGCTGATTCAAACAATCACAGATAGAAGGACAAAACTGAGTCGATGTCAGTCCTCGGGTTGTTGTGCCAGCGCTCTGCTGTCCTTGCACCTAATAAAAATTAATTAAAGAAACAGCCGTGGGCTCCAGTTTCCTTCTGGGCTCAACTATGGACTGACATCTATGCTGTTGAGTATGATGCTTTCTGCTAATCCTAACTGCGGTTTCTATATGGCCTCATTAATTACTCAAGAGGATACCATTCATCTGCACTGACATTTCTACAAATAGCCACATTGTTGCTAAGTCTGAACCATTGTGAAGACCTCACACTTGAATCAGATTCAACATCAAAGACATGAGTTGGACTCGGAGGATTTGTGACTAATACATATTCCCTCTTTATGAAAACACTCGAGGGTACTGCAGTGGTTGGTCGTCTGGAATGGTGGCAATGTATTGGGGTCAATAATCTGTCCGTGTCAATTATCTTTGAGCTATGAAATCAACCATCTGTAGTTTGTTTAGGGTATCGTCCCAAATAGACAAATTGGATATCAGCAAAAAAATCCTTTGACTCTGTGCAAACTACACTTAGACGACACAGACGCATTTCGATGATGGAGTGAATATTTCTGCATAACGTTTGCTGTGGATGCACAGTGACGTTAGTATTGTGAGGCATTTGTTTTGGTAAGACAAGATGTTGGAGTGGCCCGGCATGATTTGATTTATTCGTGAGCCTTGAGGGCTTCCCTGTGTAACTCAGCAAAGACAATCTCTTCTTTGGCTTTACTCACTCCTTGTTGGAAGTCCATTCACAACACTGTCACCCTGTCTGTCTGTTTGAAATGCGTGTGACGGACAGAGAAAGGTGACATCACCAAAATAGACTCTCTATACAACCGAGAGGGAGTGTGTTCAGAAATAGTATCGATGCACACACACACACGCACACACACACACACACACAACACACACACACACACGCACAGCTGCCCCGTATCCCTTACAGCACCTCCAAGCTAATCCTGTCACTGTGACAACCATACATTGCCAAACATAAACAGGAGCCTTCAACCTGACAGGTGGGCGATAACTGTCTCTGGGTATTGTTGAGCATCTACAAGCGGACACAAAACGAGGAACGACACTGGGTTTGTGGGAGTTGATTGCCGGAGCTTCACTCGGGACAACTCATCTATATGTACGTCCACTAAAAGTGCTCGTTTTTTGGCAATCGGCAGGCTGAGATTGTTATTACAATAATATATTACTGACGACATTATGGAAAAGAACCCTTAAGACATAAAACCTTCTTTACCGTTCCCTTAAACCCATCCGTTTGTTACTGTGCCAATTCACCACTTTGTGTAAATCTGCAGTATATTCAGCCGTGACATTGAACACCTTTGGAATAATACTGCCAACTCTACAAATAGTCTTCCATTGTTTGAGATTTGACTCCTTTCAAGATCTCTTTGTGACCGGCCGTGGATTCATACACAACCGTAAAAGTCTTGTGTGCGTCCTTATCCAGATTACACTTCATGTGGTTTCTTCTAAGCCCCTGAGGGCGGGGCACTCGTGGTGTAAGTGCATGGCACAGTAAACAACTACTCTACTATAATTTACCCGTGCAGCTGTAAAGCCACACTGACACAAACACTGGCAGTGGAGACGCGTCTGCTGGAGCTCTGGACGTGACCGTAAAGGTCTGGGCATGTGGACTCAGATGCCCCACTCCGCTGGTTCAGTACAACACACTTGAAACTTGCAACATGGAGAACTGTCATCGGATGCATTTCACTACATTGGTGGGGAGGTGTTGGGTGGGGGGGGGGGCAGTGTGGAGAGACTGCATGGGAGCACAACATTAGTACTTTGAAGTTTTGTTCCAATCCCATTTTCTTGTTCATCTAATAGACAGCAGTCTTGACTTTATTTATTTGATGTGGACATCACAATGGCGTTAGAATCCCCAGCGCATATCTCTGCACAAGAGAAAACTACATGCACTGTGTTGTGATATATAGCGAATGCTAATTTTCAACACCTGTTCACAGGAGGCTTTTTTAAAAAAGAAAAAAAAATATACTAAAATGTGCTAAAATGGAATAAAAAAAACAAAACATCCACATGCATACACAAAGTAAAAGTACGACGGTGTTAGATGTGTCTCACTTTTAGTTTCTCCTTTCTTCAACTGTAACCGCAAAGCTTTTCACTGGAACATCAGCAGGCCTTTTTATGCCAACGATTTGACTTCCAGCAGTGGGCATCGTTGACCCTCGGAGGCTGTATTCATATTCATGCTGCTGTGTATTTCCATTATAAACCAACCCTTTGAATCAGCTCCACCACTGCTCTGCTTTAAAATAGAAGTGAAAACTGGGGCGAGTTTAGCGCCCATAAACGTAGCAAAGCGCTTATATGAACGCAAAGACGCCCTGCTGTGTTAGAAAAGGACTTAAGTTGGAATCATTGTGCACACTTTCTTTTCAATGTGGCGGAGATCATATACACGCTGCTCCGACCCGTAGACTGAACATATAGACGTGGACGTATTCGTGGGCTGCTTGTGAAGTTCAGGGTTTTGCCGTCTCTAGCTTAGTTTTTTGGACGTCTGCATCTTGGCTTTTTGAAACCAGTGAAAGGAAGCGACCATATTAGGACTGAGGGCGAGTGACGTGGAGACAACGTATACGGCTCTGGTAGCGGCGGCAACTTGTACAACAGGAAGCCCGCCGTAAAGAATAGCCTGCTTTATGGTCTTTTTGACTTTAAATGGACCATCATTTACTAAGTGAACATCATGCTGTATGAAGAAGTCTGAAGAAGACTTGAAACTAGATTGAGACATAAACTCATGCTTTAAATGTTTACTGAGGGAATAAATCAAGAGAGAAGTAGAGTCATTTCCTCATGGAATACAGAAAAAAGCAAATACTCAAGACACTTCTGCATTGGATTTACTTTTCCAAAAACTTAAGTAGCATTAGTGTTATTAGTCAGTTTCACTTTACATTCTACCATTGTATCTGGGGAAAATGTGTATATTTGGAATAGCGTCCAACTAAAATAGAAGCAGTCTCTCTGTCTCTCCCATAGATTTTCTCGACAACTGTTCATCCGATCGACTTGCTCTGGACCCAAAGAAGCGCAGTGTGGAGTTGTTTTGACGAGCGGGTCCTCAAGAAAGCAGAGAGCAGCGATACCGGAAGCCAAGCGATCACTTTTGTTGGCTGACATGGCACATACAGTCTTTGCCGGTGGCTCCAATATAAAATATTGTATCGTTGTATTCCATAACTGCTCCGACAGTGAAGCTAAGCTTAAAATTATTTCTTAATTTCTTTGATTTAATGATTAATAAAGCCAGCAATATTATATTAATAAACATATATAAATTGATAAAAACTAATAAAAACAATAATAAAAGGAATTGAAAATAATAAAGATAAAATAAAAAGCTAATTCAGGTAAAAAATGTAAATTCATGGTTAAATTATTTTGAATTCATCTTTAAAAGCCAATGGGTGACTTCCCAGACACTTGGTCGATGTTGCAGAGCAACGGAGGCCACATGTAGGAGAGGGGGGAGGTAGAGGGAATGCAGGAATGGAAGAAGGAAAGATGTTTTTATGGGGCTGGAGGGGGATATACACATCGCAATTATTTATAGCAGTGACAGCTGCGTGGCGGGAACAACAGGGAGGAGGCAAAAGAGAGGAGGGAGTGTGAGGCTGCTGGGAAGTAGAGGAAAAGGATGCTGGAGAGGGAGGGATGAAACTGGTGATGAGCCGGTGAAGTAAAAAATTGTATACACCATGCCACACCTCCGTTTGACAGATGCTGTTTGTTTGGAGTAAGAAGGTCATTAATGCCAACTAGTGAGGAGTCTTCAGGTGCGAGGATACAGATGTCGACGTCTAACAGTGAGCACTTCCTCAAGCTCGGGATGTCTGGAGGGTTATCAGGATGTCCACATCCTGCTTTTTCCTTCATGTGTTCTAACTGGTATGAACACGAGATATTCACTTTAGGTTTAATTAACAAAAATCGGACTTCTTCAGAGCCCACTTTGCTAATCATCAACTGGCACTGCATCACGATTTATTGGTCGCCAATGACTCCGTCTAAGTGAATGTCTCCTGTAAAAAAACTATAAAAGTTCCACAGTATTGTCTAATGTTCTAACACCATCGATCAATATTTTAATTAACAGCATGAACGACTATGTGTCACGAGAATCATGTTTTATCACCCGCTCTTGCAAGTCCTCCCAGCTCTGCTCCACGTCGTCTTTTAGCTGACTTATTGTGCTTTAAAACTCAATTCTCATCAACTTTATTTCCAGCAGCAGCGGTTTTAAGTGGAAAAAGACAGACAGACACTGCTAATGGTGCACCGTCTGCTGGATGTGTGACCAGGCGCTGGTGTCTGGTTTTAGGGGGAAAATGCATAGCGGGACTATTTCATGTCGAACAAAAGTGTGTTCAGCCACCCGGCTCCAGCCGGTGGGCTCAGGTTGTTGTTGTTTTGTCTCTTTACAGACAACCTCACTCTGATGAGGAGACTTCAGGAGGCTGCATACAGTCGCTGCACCTGACAAGTTTCAACATGAGGCACATAACCTCGCCCCAGAAATGACCAATTATATGATTATAACGTTGTTGTGAACGTTATCAAAGCGCTAGTCTGCCATTGTTAAAAAATGTGTACCTTTCTGCAAAACAATCTCCATCTTAGTGACCTAAAGCTCCCGTTTACATGTCGATGAGAGGGCAATATCAAAAACATCTGTATGTGTAGACAGGACCGTGGAGGCGATGGTAGGTGGACTGTTGAATTTTGGTGAAAGCCAGGCAGGGTTCCAGTTTTTATGCTAAGCTAGGCTAACCCCACACTGACTCCAGGTTTGTACTGTACTTAGCCTAGAATAGAAACTCAATAGTTTTCTTAGTAGTGAACGCGCCATGGACAGGGACTTCGTTGCACTGTGAAGGAGAGGCGTCTCAGCGGGTGAGGAAATAAGAGAGCGGGGCAGAGGGAGACACTGAGTGGAGGGGATCAGGGTGGGAGAAAGTGTGTCACTCCTCAAATTAGAATTAGGAATTTGTGTATGAAGTTCACAGGAGGATTGGTTTCACCGGGGGCCGGTGCAAGACTGTAAGTGTGTGTGTGTCTCAGGGTAAGAGACTAGACAGATAAGTCAATGTCAGTGTGTGGAAGACATTAAATATTCATCAATGAATTTGAAAATCAGCCCTTTTTCTGGAAGTAATACACTGTCGGTGTAACGTCATGTTGCACGGAAAGTCGAGTAAACGCAGCACGGATCGTGGATCAGCCGAAGACTAAATATACGTCTATATATAGAAACAGCGTTCGAATCACATGGAAAAGACCAAAGGCAAAACTCCAGGAACAAAACGGGACAGATGAAAGGCTCAGGTGATCAGTGACGGTGGCAGCGCTCCACACAGAGACACAGGGAAGACGGGATGATGCAACACTCGAAATGTGTTGTCTGGCATTTAAACAGATATTCATGGAAACTATTGGGAGCAGCAAGAATTGAATGACGGAAATAATGTTAAGAATTGTAGCCCTAAATAGTTTAACACCATGTTTCACCAGTTAAGAATCTCTGTGTCAAAGTTAAACCATAAAAAATACTTTATAAAGCATCAATGGGCCAAAACGGATGCAAAGGAAATTAATAGAACTGGATGAAATAAACCAAAGTCAAACAAATAATGTCTGGTGTTATTATTGAACTCACGTCTGGAAATGCATCTCACTGTATAAAAATAGCTAATCAAATAATATACACTCAGTGACCACTTTTTATTCGGGACACAGACACACACACACACACACACACACACACACACACACACACACACACACACACACACACACACACACACACACACACACACACACACACACACACACACACACACACACGTGATCCGATGCAATCCAGATGGCCATAACATTCAGTGTTGTGGTGCTCGGAGAGGCTCTAGCCACTGGTGGTGTCGTATGCATTGTGTCATCAAAATCAGGAAAGGTTTCACAACCAGCGAAGGACACTCATAAACATAAATAATATAAATCAGTGGTTCTCGCTTTTAATGGGTCGTCTTTGCTTGGAAAATGATCCCGTGGTTTTATTTTGAAGGGACTTTTATGCAACGCAGTGTCGTTTTTTTCGCCGGGTCGTCCTTCCATGTTTTCAGCCGGCTGTCCTTCGAACATTGCCGGTCTTGACTTCATTCTGCGCTCTGCAGAATATGTTAAATTGACTCTAAAACTTAAATTTCAGAAATCACTGACTGAATTTTATACTATTCCTGTGTTCACACTCATTGATTCCATACCCAGCATGCAACACTACTGATCGCGATCTGTATTCACACTCTTGGTTTGGAGGTTTCTTGCAGGTTTTTAGAGCTTTTTGACAATTTTAGGACATTCTGCCTTGATTTTAATCCAGAACACTGCCACTGTGGCAGACTTGAAACGTACATTTAAGTTTAATTTTTGGGGCAAAGTTATCACGTAGCCTCTGACATGTGTCAATAGTTAGAGGCTCAGACGCACAGACAGATGTATACGCTCATTTTTCAAAATAAAATAGGAGTTTTTTTTTTTTTTATTAAATACATTGGAGACGTTGAGAATGTTCCTCGATTTGGGTCGCAGCTTGTCATTAAGAGTGATTGTGGGTCCCGGAGCCAGACCAGTTGAGAACCACTGATATAGATCATGGATACCATTTGGGTTTATTTATATACAGGGCTCATACACATTTTGACCAATGGATTTTCATGACTTTAAACCAAATTTCCACGACCAAACATTTCATGAAATCTAGGTGTAAACATGAAAAAGTGAGAAAATGTCGTACTCTCAACTAACAAGGATAATTCCAAAGCATATGTATGAGATTGTTCACCAATCTCATACATTTGTATGAGAGACAATAGTTTGATTAAAAGAATAAACAGTTTTAGATATACTCAGCGTATGACAAGCTTATATTTTGAGCGTCTTTCTTTTAAAAAGCATATTAATTATTTCAAAGTCAGCCTGAATGAACGTCATGAACATATGAATACAACACATTTACATGACTTTTCCAAAACGTTGGGGATTTTTTTTAATGACTTTTCCAGGCCTGGAAATAACCATTTTAAAATTCCATGAACTTTCCAAGTTTTTCATGACCGTATGAACCATGAATATAGTTATAACCTCCTTATTTTGCTGTGTTTCAAAAATAACGACTGTTTTATGGCAGCATTTCAGCATTTTTAGGATTGATTTGATTTGTCAGGTATTTTGTTCACCAATTAGGCAAAAAAAGAAAAACTGTCCTTTTTAATCTATAAAATTAATGATACAATTGCAAAGATTGGTGGCTCAGACGGCCCAAAAAGTAGTGCTGTGACGTTGGATGTTACAATGACTATGATACAAACATGGATCCCACTGTTCTAATATTCACAAAAAACTAATCTGATTTGATGGGGAGTTTTCCAAAAATGTAAGGAAATTGCAATTTGCGCGTTGCTCACATTGAAATGATAATGATATGCATCGTATTGCCAGACGGCAATACACAGCCGTATCAATATTAATTGTCATATGCCTTGATAGAAATTTAAGTTATTATTCATCAGTAAGTGCTTTGATCATCTGCATTGCAACTCTCTGCATTCCCGCCATATTCCCAAAGTCAGGCCTTATCTGTTGGTATTAAAAGACACATAAGCTCATGCTAACTGATGTGTGGTAAAAATAAAGGGAAGATACACAGGGTCTCTACATAACAGCACCCTGAACCCGCTCTGTGACAGGCAGACAGACTGGCAGCAGGGGAATCACTGGAATTTTCCATTTTGCAGTATGACCATCTAATGTTTCACACAACACCGGCCATTACCGGACATAAACACTCGTGCACACATTTGTGCACAAACACGTGCAGCGATAGGAAGGTACCAAGTGGGGCTTACAATGGGATGTCTGGAATAGACCAGAGAGCAAACAAAAAAAACGTCTCAGTGTCGACAATCATCATGGCTGTGTCTGAAACCTCCTTTACTATAATTAGGACTTATATTCAGGCTTTTCGAGAGCACCGTACCGCATACATGTCACACTGTGAGCTGTATGGAGAACACTGAACCGGACTTTGTGTCCAAAAATGTCTCTGGACTTTGTTCCAGAGGGTTAGACTTACTCCTCAGAAACATGGGGGTATTCCAACTCACTCGTCATTCAACCTCTTCACTTAGAAAGAAGGGATATCTGGCATTTTCTCACACAAAAAATGATATATTTCCAATAAGTCTGTCTATTGCTATCGTAGCCGAGGCCCTGAAAGTCAGTGGCACTTCATGGCAGTTCCATGCGTTAACTGTCATCAGACTGAAACACAGTTTCATCCAACGCTCATCGTCTTTATGTCAATTTATGTTATGCATTGTTGTTGTTTTCAAATATATTTGCTACAACAATTTCACAACCCGATAATATGTCTCGGCTGTGTGTTTGTGAGCCTGTTTTACGGTGTATCTGCCACTAGTGGACAAATTAATAAAACTCATTTCTGTGAACTGAAGTTGGGCTTTTCACACTGAAGGCCTCAGCGGTCACACCGGCTTTTACAGTGGAAACGTTTTGCTGCGATTACGATTAATTCCAATGGAATCCAGCCAATAAGTGGATCAGCTTGCGTGAAGTTTAACTTTTGCGAACTTTGACCTCCGTGTCTGAGCCAATGATCAATAGCGAGCCGTCTTGACAGTGCTGGACTTTGACAGGGACTGTGGGCCGGAGTCCAAAATGGAGAACATTTATTTCATTAGTCTTTCAGAGTCAAAGCTGGTCCACAAAGTTATGACTCAGCAGTCATGGCTGAGGTAACGGCTGATTGAACTGTGTGATATTAATTTCCTGTAAGCAAACAAGCTAAGTTAAAAATCTGTTAGCAAACTGAATGTTAGCCCACGCTTTGTTTTCCCTTCTCAATAACTTTTAATAGAATGAAGGTGCGTATGGAACACTTTAACACTTTCCATCTTCATCTTCTTTCATTAGCCCAGGAGCAAAACCCATGATAGCCAACATAACTACTTCTGTCATTGATCAGGCCATGTCTAAGCCCTCCCACTTACCAAAGTGCACACACACACACCCCTGTCAGATTTTGCCCTCTCAGGTGTGTGCAAATGAAAATCGAAATATTTATTTGTATTTTACAAGGCGGCAGACGTGTTGTATTTTCCTGCAAGATTACGTTTAACTGTTTCTTTTATTTATCATAAGTAAATCTAGTCTTAAGCATATGTCTGAAACAGGCTTTTCATAATGTGAATTTAATGAAAACAAACTACTCAACAACTTCCTGTCTGTGGTTTATAGATATAATTTTTGTACCAGATAATAAATATATAGTTTCACTATTTTTTTTAAAAGTCCTTCAACAGCTGGTCACTGTAGCTTTTAAAAAATGTTACTCAAACAGGAGAAAGTAGTGCATTTGTCGGGGACTAATAATCCATATTTGGTGTATTTGTTGAAGCAGGATGGTGTTTATGGGATGGAGTCAAACTAAACTAAGATATGGGTGTTGATTGCAATGAAGGAACATGTAACCCGGAGCAACAGTGAGGCTCATTGATACGTTTCAGGACATCGATGGAGGTCGACGACACAGAGAAAGAAGAGACTTCAGACTTTGCTTTTACGCCATCACACGGTGGCAGAAACCCAGCGTGCCTTTCATAATTTAAAGGCCGTCTGGCTCCAGATGACGGCAGAACGTTAAAATGGAGAATCAGCCCGTGCAGCGAGAGTAGAAACAGAGTCTCTTTTTCTGCCCACTCCAACATGAAACTGTTCACTGCTTTCTGTCCTGACACTTAAACCACCCACAGGCTGCGCGGGTCACAAGTCAAGCTGCACATCAACCAGAGTCCCTGCAGCAGCACAGTGCAGTATGGAAGCTCTCCAAGTTTCTACATGGTATCAGCTACCACATAAAAATCACCCACAAACCGACCGTGTGCTAAATATTGACGAGACTTAACTTTGACATCTTGTTCTAGTTGGTGTAGCATTTCGTGGGACCTATCAGCAGAAATAATGACTCTTATTGTAGCTAAAAGAAGTCTGATTGTATAGGAGTCTATAGAAAATGACAAATCTACTTCTCTCTTTATAAAGTCCCTCAGTAAACATTGTAAACATGAGTTAATGTCTCAATCTCTAGTTTCAAGTCTTTAATACAGCATGATGTTCATTTAGTAAATTATGATCCATTTCGTGTCAAACAGACCATAAAGCAGGGTATTATTTAGGGCGGGGCTAACTGTGATTGACAGGTTGTATTTTGCATTTCTACGTCACTCATCTGCCGTTCAAAATTGGTTTCTTCCGCTCACTGGTTGCAAAAAGCCAAGATGGCTTCAAGATGGCAACGCTTCACTTGGTGTCCACGAAAGTTTGAGAACCACTGTGTGTTTGTGTCGTCGTCGCCCCACCTAAAGCTGTAAACCTGGTGGAAACACTAGTCTATGAGTAAACATGGCACCGAGTGAGCTGAACGGCGTAAATGTGTTTTTTTTCTTTAACATTCGTCCTGGAAAGAGAGGAGTGAACAGAGGGGTATTCTGTTAGTTGCGATCTGCAGCCTCACCACTAGATACCGCTGATACCGTAACACTGTCCATTCAAAAAGGGAGTTAAAATGTTAGACTCATTCTAAAACACACTGAAGTACATGAGGACATTTTCTAAACACAAGATGTGAACAGACCAACAAAAGAAAATGGAGAGAGAGGCAAAAATGACCTGTCGATAATGGCAGCAACACATTCCACTTTCACTTCACGTCGCAGTTCACACTCTCCATCTGGCGAAAATAAAAGGATTGACACATGGACAACATGTCCTGCTGCCAGAAATACAATTTGTGGATTGATCTGCTGCTTAAAATAGTCCTCAGAAAATTCACCTTTTCCCTGTTTGAGTGCCCATCTGTTTTAGAAATGATGACCGACACTTCTTTTAGATTAACATTTTCAGTATAGAACCAATGGGCTTGGGTCTGAGTGCCACTAGGGAAGTCCAAATTGAGAGATGAACTGTTGGTTTTTGGTCTTTACATTTAATTTGTTGAGAAGTCGAAATATTTGGAATCCCACCAGTCTCATCCCTTAATCATTTCAGCTTGCCAAACTAGCAAAGCAGCGCAACACAGTGGACCGCCTCCCCAGAGAGCAAAAAAAAAAGAAGAAAAATGCAGAGTCAGAATTCACTTAACTCCTGTACAGAAATTGCAGATGGCAACTTTTAATAAATGAGTAAAAACCTGCAGCATTGATTACACTTTGGCAGTCGCTCTGCTGAAGAATGCAAATGAGGAAATGTGCACTGCCAGCTGCCAAGGCTGCATTAACTATTATGACTTACAGAGGCGATAAATTCTGGCTACAGGGAACCGCAGCGGCGGGGAGGGCGGAGAGGAGGACCACTTAGTTTCAACCACACAAACACATCATCGACTTAAAGCTTCTCTTCGGATCACCTATCCGAGGATGCAGCATCTCTGACGGCCCCGGCTGTTAAGCAATATGCAGCACAGGTGGAGATCTCACCTGCCACAACCGACGAAGCCGCTTGTGTGATCCAACAGAATCTGTAATTTAGGAAAAGCTTCTGTAATGGGATAACTGTTGTAGTATATGGGATACAGCAGGCTGTCCAGACATAGCTTACAGATGCTGTCAGTAAATAATGTTACCATCGCCTCAAATATTGATCCGATTAAGGAAATGTGCATTTCATAATGCCGAATGTCGGGTGCGGTTGTTGAGTTTAGACAACGTGAACCAATTAGAGAGACACAAATATTGCAATAAATGTGTAAGAAAGGCTTTACAAACAGCTGTGGTTACAGCAGGGGTCAATCTGAGCCCTGTGCAAACCCAAAACAAGAACATATCCGATACTTTGTGTGTGTCCGCGTGTGTGAGAGACATAGAGACAGACAGGAGGAACGAAAGAAGACACCAACACAGAACAGTCAGCCACACGCGTCTCGCCATTGAGGCGCGTCACACACACACACGCACACACGCACGCACGCACGCACACACACACACACACACACACACACACACACACACACACACACACACACACACACACACACACACACACAGGAGCCCCTACCTCGTCCACTTTAAAAAACTGTGAGCAATGTCGCACAATACAAATCATTGTCTTAACAAGCGAATGTCCCTTTTGTCAGGAAACATATATGCGCATGTGCAGTGTAACTAAATGCAATTTTGCAAGACGCACACCTGGTATCCTCCGGGCTCGCGCGCAAAGGGCGCAGCGTCAATCAAGTTATAATCAAACGTATCTCGAAAGCATGATTTTTCGGACACCCCGCCTGTGTGCCGATAAGACTCACCACTCCTGTTGATTCGGAGGCGACGTCCAGCTCGATTTCACGAGCTACGGAGATTTGCTAAAAAAGCCGGGGAAGCTTTAAATTGGGAGTATATTAGACGGGATCTGGCGCGGCGCTCTGCCCGTGTCGAAAGAACCGCACGTACACCGTCTGACCTGGCTCTGGTTCCGTGGAGCCGGTGATGTAGCAAAGATGAAAAGCGTCAGTCATGCACGAGAGAAACCTTGTTTTAAAAACTGCACGCGCTACATTGGCTTGCGGCTCTCGCGGTAGACGACATGGATAGAAGCAAATACAGACATTTAATGACGGGCAGGCAGGAGTGTCTCTGTCTTACCTGGCTACCGACGGCTTGCTTGGCTTCTTTTCTTAATTGTATTGCTTCGCTTGGACAGCAAACAGCGACACTGGACCGTGGTCTGCAGCCGTGTGGAAATGTTTCCTCAGGAGAGGTGTCTCCGGCCGGCTGTCAAAGACGAAATGTCGGTAATACCTCCTCCCAGCAGCAGAGCGTTGACTGAACATTCGCTCGGTCGGACCGTAAAGCAGTGTCGGTAGGGGGAGACTGCTGCTAATAAATACTGCTAGTAAACATAGTAGGGACGGCTCCTCTCGCGAGATCGTGTGAAGGTTCTGTAATAACAATACGGATGTGGCCGTGGTGACCAATATCCCTGACAGCCTCTGTTTGTGATGAGTAAATAAAGGTGTTGTAAGACATTAAGTACAAATGACTACACTGACAATGTACACACTGTGCAAAACTGTCACACATGTTTGTGCCTTATTCTTGTGCAATACCTTTACTATATGTTGTGCCTCATTTATATTTTACCTTGATTGTAATTTGGTTTGTAGGAGGACACATCAAAATAAGCTTCTCATTGTAGTAACTTTGTTATATGTGCACATGACATCAAAAACATATTGAATCTTGAATCTACTGCACTAAACAGCTTAAAAGGTAAATCAATAAAGTTAAAAATACATATTTGCTGTATCGTGTTTCAATTGCAATTTAAAAAAACAAATGTATAACCTCTGCCACCATGACTTCCCCCTTAAAACAGCTTCTTTTTTAATGAATTAATTTGCTTAATTGTTCAAATTATTAAATGAAAGCAGATTCAACACAAAACCAAAACCAACACAACCAAGTCAGTCATGTTTATAATGTAAATGTCAATTAGTTCTGCCCCTGCTTAAAAACAGCCTCCGCTCAAACTTTGGAGCTCCAAATATCTATAATATGGGAATGAAAAAATGTAAATAGATCAAACAAAGTGTGGCTACTGATCTGTGGCCTCTTGTACGAATCAACGGTCGTGATAGAGTTAAGAGACAAAGACAGAAATATACTTTTAGTCCCATCGCAGATTTCAAAACCACTTGTTACATGTCCCGCCATGCAACTCAATGGAGTCTTTTTTAGAGCTTCTCTCTCACACACACACACACTCTCACACTCACACACACACACACACACACACACACACACACACGCACACACGCACACACACACACACACACACACACACACACACACACACACACACACACAGGCGTCTTTTAGGACAACTGTCGGCTTTTGTTGGCAATGGAGACCACACCTGTTCTGTAAACCCCACAGGCTTTTTATGACATATGTCACACGAGGACTGTACACACACTGTACAGTGTTGAAAAGCCCCAAAGTGATCATCTAGGATCTCATGGTAAAACAACACTATACCGATACTAAACTATGGGGAGCGACACAAAAGGTTGTCAGAAAAAGTAGCTTATCACACGAGTATTTACATTGTACAAATGCAGCATACTGTCAATCATAGTGGCCAATCGTGGAATTTCAATTTCCGGGTTCATCATGTTGTGCTTTAGTGCCCAATTGTCTTTTCCCCATTTTTTTTAGATACATGAACTTCATCAAATCATTAGCTCCTAAAAGTGTGAAAAGGCACTAATTGCTGAATCACAGTTCATGTGGATGATCGTGGGGACGAGACATGGGCCGACTGCTGGGAGGGGAGGCTGAAGGAAAGTAAATAAGTGTTATAACTTGAAACATAACCTTGAGCCCCTGAGCAACTTTCATAGGAATGAATTCATACATCCATTATTTACACGTTGACAGAAAAGCTTGCAAACACAAATCCATTCTTTGGGTAGCCTCGTAAACTGAGAGGCGGAGGCTCACGATACGAATAACGCTTTCGTATGTGAGCTTGAAGGAATCTGGCTGTTCTCCCCTTTTGCCTTTAACAAGATTGGTGTATTGCAGCATTCTCTGGAAAGGAGGGATGAAGAGGAAAGTAGAGAGAGAAGGAGAGGAGGGAAGGAAAGGGTGGATGAGGAGAAAAGGGGAGATAAGAGATGGAGGAGAGGAGGTACTGCAGCATAAAGTGAGAGAGAGAAAGAGAGTGATTTTAATCAATTTAAGTGCCTCAAATCTGACCTGTCCCACCTCTCTTCTCGGCTGAGGGTACATTAAAACACACACACACACACACACACACACACTCACACACACACACACACACACACACACACACACACACACACACACACACACACACGTACACATACACACCTTATGCTGTCATGCAGTTGTAGGAGATCTGTTACAAAGGCGAAATACAACTATCATTTTGTCTTGTCTTCCACACCTGCTTTATTCCGTCTCACTCTCTCTTGGTTTTTCTCTCTCAATTCACCTTTGCCACTAGATTTGTTCTTAATTGCTACTTCTCATGTCAATTTAGAGATCGATAGACATGTCTCTTGATCTAAACAGGACTAGCTAGCAAAATGAAGATCAAATTAATTAGTTAAATGAATCCTTCCATAGTTTTATGGTAGCCTTGCTATAGTTTACAGTTGTCATAACACATTAGAAACACCTTCAACTAGTATACAACACTTTAGCTTTATTTAGCAGAAAAAGCTCAATTGCAGTCCGACTACCTGCAGTCGAACGTTTAAGACCCGACATCTGCCAATGACTGAGTTGTCATTCTTCCTTAAATACATTGCTGCCACATACAGTCAACCCTGGGAAGTGGCTGATGACAAGTGTGCATCAGTTGGTGTCAAGTTCTTCCGTGTTTTCTGAATAACTCTGGCCCAGCTTGAAAATGACCTGGTACTTCCAAAGGACGCACAGGACAACTCTTTTCCAAACACAGCTTATTTATCTATTATTTGTTTGAGCTGGCTGGAAGATCAGGTTGAAAACCTTCAAAATCAAAAAGAAAGAAGTTAATCGACAAATGTCTGTACTATTAATTGTATCCAGTAACAATAAAAAAACTTAAATATAACAAATGAATCCTTCCAGTGGCTTCTCTGGTCGTACCATGAGTTACTCCTCTTCGCGCTCTTCCCCCACAGGTGTTCAGAATCAACCTAAATGAGCCTAAATGTACTGGCCTGCTTCTGGTGCATTCTGGAAATTGTAGTTTCTCTCAACAGTTGGCAATGAAGACCCATCAAAAAGTGCACAATTTGGCTGTTTCCCAATGGATGTGAATTATGGTTTCACTGAGTATCTGCTCCTCTCTGATTAAAGCTGTGTTACAACTGGAGCCAGCAGCAGGACGATTTGACATTGTGAACACACACACATAGGAATTTGCAGCCGGTTCCTCCTACCCTGTAGAAGTAATCTCATTCTGTCCCTCTCTTCTTCTTCTTCTTTATCCCCATCCCTCTCTCCTCTCCTCTCGTTCTCTCCATTACAGTGTCTCAGCATAATGGCAAACAGCTCTCAGAGAATGAAGGAGTCATTGCAGCGCCACTGGTTGTATATTACATAATCAATATGGTCTGTCCTAAAAGTGCAGACACTGTTCATTGTCATCCACGCTGCGGCACACAACGATCCATCCATCTGCTAAACGGCCAAACCACACATTTATCTAGCTGTTGACGGTGGAGTAGGAACTGGATCCATCTGTTTTACGTCTTTGATTTTTGTTACTCTGAAGAGACACTGTAAACCCCTAACCTGGCAGTATTCACACATGTTAAATACATGAAACATGAATTACACATATTTGTATCATCAAACTAGCTGAAGTAGGAAGGCGATGTCCCCATTCCTAATCACGAGGCTAGCCAAAATGAGACGTCGCATCATAGAGCTGCTCAATATAGAAATCAGAGCATATTTGTTGCCTCCACGGCCTTCAACATAGAGCTGGCTAAGCCAGCGACTAGCAGTTAACGATGCTAACAGCACAAATAGCGCAACAGTGAAGACAGAGCTGACTGTGTTTACTTGAGGGGGAACCGGAGAGTGGGTGCTACGCTTCCATGACCGCGCCTTTCGCCAGGACAGCATTAGCAGCTGTTCTCGGCTGTTATCAGCTGCATGAGCGCGGCCCATTAGCTAGTTTGTAGGGCAAGCTCTTTACCATGTTGGTACATATGTGCTGAGGTTGACAGCCTTTGTTACTACTTCAGTTTTGAACAAGGTTCATGTCGATGGAGTGCCAGTGGGAATGCTGCACACACAGTTGATTTAAAGCTGATTAGGACTGCCAAAACAGAACAGTGAGCTTTATATAAGGCAAAATGCTCTGTTCAGTACTGATAATTCATATTGAATCAATTCAGTGTAGAGAGGTTTGGTCCAGTACTCCTACTCCTCAGTCAGACTCTGTGCCGACCTCATTCCCAAACCTCCATTTAGTTCGTCAAAAGAAAGATCTCAATCTGCTGATAGAGCTGGAACTCAGAGAGTCTGAGGCAATCCAGCTTGTAACTGTAACACACTGAATTATACTCTGCATCATTTTCTCGATTATGCTTTAAAATCATAGCCACCATAAGGGACTGGGCTCTTTATAAACATGCTATGTATGTACCCTCTCACATAAAAATTGTAGTTATGTCTTGATAGAGCACCACGGTCGAGGGGGCACTGCTTTTAAAGGCTATGAGAACATTTCATTTTAGTGGCCATGATTGATGTCAGCCCACAGTGCTGCATCGTTAATGTATTCCCCTCTAATACCACCCTATTACCAGCTGTGTGATGTATCTTTGGCAACAAATATACCAAGGACAGTGTGCTACTTAGTGTTCCATAACTTTATGTCCCTTTTGGGACATGATGAACATAAGGATTGACCAAATCAACAGTTTGGTACATCCTAAAAAAAAAGAAGGAATGTACTGGAATCTTACTAACACTGAAAAGCCTGGATGACCAGCAGATATTCCCATTTCCTATGAACAAAGAAATTTATTTTGAAAAAAGAATTGTTGTAGAGCCCTGTTGGAGGCAGGGATGAAGAGCTTGCTACATACAGTACCTACCGAGGCGGTGAGGAGAGGCCTTGCTGGCCACTCCTCTGCAGAGCATCCAGGAGGCTGCACATCGAGGGGCTGACAGAAGCTCCAAATATCAAACCAGGCAGGATTTTATGAAACTAAGGACCTGTTGTAATGAGTTTGCATTTTGAGAACTGCAGTTTGCAACATGACATCATTTTGAATAATAATAATAATAATAATAATAATTATTATTATTTCTTCTTCTATATCTTCATTATGTGAGTGACAATGACTGGAGAAGGTGATGTAACTGGCTTGGCAATCTAAACTTAACCAAGTAGTTGTATTGCCTAAACATAACTTAGTAGATTTGTTGGCTAAACATAAGCAAGTAGTTGTGTTGCTTAAACTTTACCAAGTAGTTTTGTTTTAATTCACATCGTTGACCACGTGTTTAAAACTGTGACCGTTATGGAGCTCCATAGTTTGACCGTACAGTAAATGTGACAAGTAGGGGATGAGAACTGGTTGGGTTCACATAGGAGGCCACAGAAAGCGATGACTTTGCCTCGGGTGCCTGGGTGAGGGTGTTGAAAGACCCGAAACCTGTGATGACCTTGGGTTACATACTGATAATGTGTCCCAGAGTACGTAAGGTTGCCTTTCAGAGCCACCTATGTTTAATTGGATTAAACAAGTTGTTAGCATAAACCGATCAGAGAACATAGGAATATATAGAAATAAACTGTTCTACAGAGAGGTTTTTATCCAGTATGCCAGAGAAATCTCCAGGGTTAGACAGGAGATGAGATCCATAAAGACGGAACAGATCAGAGGGCAGTGGAAGAGCTTTCTCAGGCTAATCTCTAATGGCGTTAAGCAGGCTGTGTGCTGCTGAATCAAACCTATTATCTAATTGCTACTGCAGCAACACCGACTGGGCATACTACATCAATCTCCTCCCCTCTCTCTCTCTCTCTCCCCCTCCCTCCCATATCTGCTGTGTAATTATTTTTTTTTTCTCTGTCCATCACTCACTGCTTAGTAAGACTTACTGTACATACAATCTTGGCTTTGCGAACATTACCAGGGTTTAGATCAGTGTAACGTTTCCTCCTATCACTATTTTATTTATTTATTTTTACTGTATAAAGGTCTTCCATATTAGATTCTACGTGAAAAGATAGCATCATTATAATTATTAGAACAATACAAACATTTAGTCTCCCTCATGTGGCTCAAAGGTGTACTGCAGAAAAATCTGTTAAATTAAAATTTTGCTAATGTGTTTGAGATAAGAAGTAAGAAACTAATATGTAATGAAGTAGCTAATGCAAGCATGTTATAAGTTGAAAATATCTGTATGGTCTGTTGATATCTTTTCACAAACCACAACATAAAGCAGAAAAAATAAAATAAATGAAGTGATATTAAAAAGAAATGAACGTTCTAAATATATCCGCTTCACATGTCTGCCTTTCAGTCACACAGACATTTTCAGCATCTATTCAAACCACCAGAGATAAATGTGCTGTTTTTTTTCTTCTTATCTCCCCCCATTCAAAGTGTTTTAGAATCTCTTCATTCTCGTTCTTCAGTCATGTGGACGGACAGCATCGGTGGCCCGGCTGCGAGGCTCACTGAGTGCATCTTTGCAACAATGGAAACATTCTCAGTGTGTTTACAGCACTGTGCACGGCTGGAAGTAACAAATAGTATTTACTGTTACTGTCAATTTCCCACATTGTGTTTGCTAGATTTCAGATTGTACTTTTAATAACTGCGTGGCCTATTTTTATATTTAAAAAAAAACATTGCATGAACATTGTTGGCCTCTTATATAATAAATAACTTTTTACATGAGGCTTGCACCATGTTATGATAACATTACTTTCACAAAAAGACAACATATTCCCTGTAATGGATCACTCAGAGTGAGTTTCAATTATGTATTCCATTATATATTGAATTCTATAGTTTAATAGAATTCAATCAATTTCACATGACCACTTACACAGATTGAATTATGCAATCGCCAAATTGTCGTCAAGTATTCTTTCTTTTATCTGTTGCCCTCTTTGCAAACCCTATCCTCACTTCACAGCAGTGACGGGAAGCTCAAATGAAACAGGACTACAGTGACGCTCTGTGGCTTCACACTGACAGTACAAAACCTATACTGCACGTTTCATCTGCCACTGTTCAGATTCTCGACTAATTTAGATCTTTTGTCAATGTTGCTTTAAATTCAATTCAGTTTATTTTGTGTGGCCCAAAATCACAAATACAAATTTGCCCAAGAGGACTTTACAATCTGTACACATAAAACTCAAATAAAGATAGTAAAAACCCTTTCACAGGGAAAAAAGGGACCTTCAAAAGAGCAACAGAGGAGGATCCCTCTTCCCGGATGGACAGAAGCAACAGATGTCATGTGTACAGAATGAACAACGTAACAGAGTTACAGCACATTCAATGAATATGACATAAATTATTCATATAATGAGTAGTATATGCATGCACCACAATCTCATTAAAGGCTCATATGTAAGTGCTTTAGTACATACATGGAGACGTAAGAGCAACTAATTATATACTTGAAATAGCTATGTTTTCTTTTTACATCCGCTGTGGTTCTATAATTTCAATCAGGAGAGACTTTCTTTGTGATTAGTAGTTAATGTTTATTAGGCCAGATTAGGCGAGGAGACGGCTTCAGGCTGATAGGCTAACAAGGAGGGCTATGTTTACATTTCAAGCAGTGTGGGTGTTTTCTGAGGAGTTTTGAGCCTTTGAATAAGTTTTAAAAACTATCATTTGGGACAAGCCCTGTCAGCAGGATTGCAAGAGCCTGTGTGGATGTGTGTGTCTGAGAGAGGGAAGGAGGCAGACCCCTTTGACTTGGTTGGTAAGGAAGAGTACGGTCGGATACAAAGTGCCAGTGTGTGTCTGTGTGTCTGGGGGTTGGATGTTTGCTTCGTAGTTCTTCATTTGCGAGTCTGGTGTCTGTGTGAAACAAAACCACAACTCTAGAGTAAGACAGTTGCACAAACTTGACAGTTATAGAAAAAGCAACAAATGTAAAAACAACAATCTTAATCATTAAGGACTCAGCAAGGAAACCCACAAATTCACCCGATGACATCAATTCAATCTTCCGAGGTTTCTATGCCAACCTATATTCAACTGAAAAGAACCCAAATCAAGAAGACATCAATTCATTTCTTAATAGCATTGATCTACCGCAACGAAATATGTATAATGGTATGTATGCAAAAATCTTTAGGGCCTTTTGGTCATTTCACCGGGAGTTAAAGGCAAGACGTATATACACAGTATGTTGCATATTCAGAGCCTTTACCTCAGTAATACTATCAACACCAAGCTGTATCTAAAAGTACTGCATTGAAAATGTTACTTAAATGAAACTATGTGATGTGCATGACATCATACATATTTAGTTACCAATTCACGTTTAAAAAGGAGTCAATATTATGTAAAGCTGCGAATAATTATAATTATTATGGATATATCTGCTGGTTATTACGTATAAATATACATAGTATTCGAAGTATCACGTATTTAGAGTCTTTACCTCCGCAATACTATCAACGGCAAGCTGTATAAATATCTAAAAGTACTGCATTGAAAATGTTACTTAAATGAAAGTATGTGATCAGAGAGAGAGAGAGAGAGAGAGAGAGAGAGAGAGAGAGAGAGAGAGAGAGAGAGAGAGAGAGAGAGAGAGACTAACTTGTACAAGCTTGTCATGTAAAGTGTCAATCTCACGTAGCACAATATATATAATATAAATATACGGACGATGTTTAGCGAGTACATCTCTGTTTGTCGATAACTGTACGACCGTTAACCGGTAAGTGAAACTCACTCACGTTAATATCTCGCTGTAGAACTTCGGCTCGGTGTCCTTGTTTTGGTCCGCCATGTTTAAACCAGCGAGCTCGAGCCGGCTGCTACTGCGCATAGCAACAGTAACCTGGCGAGAGGGGGTGGAGAGGGGGGGGGGGGGGCAGCACCAACGCTCAGAAATTAAAGCCATTTTGTTGTGACGTCACTCGCTAAAGCAACCCAGTTAGTATATTGACAGAAAACATTCATTCAGATCTGTAAACCGCCCAGTCGTTTTAAGACAGGAGTTTTAAACTCTGAAGTTTTGAACACACAAGTTTTAAACCAACGTACTTTAAGCCCAGAAGTCTCAAACCAACGTGCTTTGTGGATCATCGACCATAAAAAAAGAAAAATGTCAAGCACCATGAATTCACCTCCACCACACAAGACAGATGCCATCATTGAGCTCAAAAACATTCTTGGCACAAAGGTCCATTCCTTTTTTCAATGCTTGACAGCAGAACAGTGGGAGCTGTTGAGATCATGCACTCCAGATGAATCCACCAGAAAGCAGATGTCAGAGTTGCTGCTACAGATTGTGAACACTTTGTCGAATGTCTTCCTGAACCCGGCCTGGAGAAACATGTTTTCAGAGGAAGACATTCAGGCAAATCTGGGAAACCTCGTCACAGACACTTTTAAAACTGCCCTGGACATCAATGACAACGTCCAGTGTGAAAGCGCTGACAACTTACTGAAGCTGATAAACGAAGAGGTGGCAGACAGAGTCAATAATCGAGAGCCTGCGCACCCCAGAAGGCTCCACATGATGGTCACGCATGCCATCATAATGATGAAGAACTTCTTAGGCCGGGTGAAAAAGGTTGTCACGTGCCAATCAGCGAAAAGAGGTTTGACACCAAACCAAGAGATGAAAATGATGATCAAAGAAGAGCAGTCTTCCATTGAAAATTTTTGGATGAAGTCGGATGAGATAATTGAACCGCTCACGGAAGAAGACATAATTAATCTCAACGTTAAATCCGAGCACACCGCCGATAGAACGGAAGGAGGCAAATATCGTAGCAGTTTGGAATCACAACCCACACTGGATGTAAACAAGAAAGCGTTCGTGCAGGTCGTCGTTGAGAAGCTGTTTTCGAGGATTTTTATGAAAGCACAGGGCTGTAACATCAAAGAACACAAGGACATCCTCCTGCGTCTCATAGAAAGGTCGTGGGCCGCAGTCAAGGAGGTCGACTTTGAGCTCTCGCTGAAAAACTTGAAGAACTTCGACAAGCTAATTTTCAAGGACATGTGCAAACGTCTGGGCTGCGCGGATCAAGTGCTGCTGTCTTTGAAAAGGGAGGACGACGTGATCATTAATTCCATCGTCACAGTCTTCAACCACTCCGTGGCACCAAAACCGACAAAGCTGCTGTGCATCTGCAACCTCTTCACATCCATGTGCCACAGAAGACAGCGGGTCGGTGTCATGGAGGATCCAGCCGAGGTGGAGAAGGTCCCGTCAGGTGAGATAATTGAACCGCTTGCGATTGAAGTTCCGGACTTTGAGTTTGACGGTTTAGAACCAGAATCAGAACCTACGCTGGAAATGAAGAAGAAAATGTTCGTGGAGGTCGTCATTGAGAAGCTGTTTTGCAGGATTGTTAACAAAAAGCTCGACTGTACCATCATGAAACCCAGAGACATCCTTTTGCGCCTGTTCGAAAGGACATTGGTCGAAGTTGAAGGCGTGGACTTTGAGGTCTCGCAGAAAAATTTGCACAACCTCGACAAGATCATTTTCAAAGACCTGTGCAAAAAGCTGGGCTGTGCAGATCAGGTGCTGATGTCTCTGAGAATGGAGGACGAGGCCATCGTGACGTCCATCGTCGACGCTATCAACTGCTCCGTGACGCCAAAAAAGACAAAGAGACAGCGCACCTGCAACTTGTTCTAGTCCAACTCCAGGCGAGGACACCAAGATAGTATCATGTAAGCGAGGCGTCGTTTTGGGTTTTTTTTCTGGGCGATCCGTTTTTTTTACCCACATTTTCAAAAACCAAAAAAAAAGGAAGAAGAAAGAAAGGCGCTTGACAATTCCATCAACTCCCTTCTTTTTTTTCCCGCTGTGTGACGCAACAAACAAAGAAGAAACTCATCTTTTTATTTTTTTCTTCCCGGGTGATCCGGTTTTCTTTCTATATTTTCAGAGACCTGTGCGAAATGGAAGAACATTCCATTGTCTCATGTTTTCAACCGCTGCGTGACGCAACGAACAAAAAAGAAACTCATCTTATTGGTTTTTTTCCCGGGTGATCCGGGTTGTTTTTTTTACAAATGCACACAGAAGGATTCACAAACACATTCCAATGATTTACAGCCACAAATGCAGTGCGATTCACAAATAAATCCATACAAATGCAGAAATTATTTGTTTTTTTTAACATTCATATGAATCATCGGAATGTATTTGTGAATCCTTCTGTGTGCATTTGTAAATCTTTATGTGCATTTGTGAAACTTTCTCTGCGCATTTACCATTATTGAGACTGTACTGGCTCCATATTTCTCCGGGTGATCCGGTTCCCATACATACAATGCAATACAAAAACTAAATAAACCTGAATTTCAACTTCATATTTTAGAACGTTTCCTGATGTTTGTAAAGTGTAAACTCTTAAATGCTAAATTAAAAAAAGCTTTCAGATAAATCTAGTAAAATACCTCTGTAAAAACCTGTGACTAATATTCAGGCTTGTGTTCTTTGAATTAGCACATTAACAAACTCAGATAGTACTGCATGTATTTCTGAGATGTATTCCAGTAAAAGTACTGTATGTACCTCTGAGATATAGTACTGTATATATCTCTGAGATGTAGTACAGTAAAAGTACTGCATGTACCTCTGAGATGTAGTACCATATACGTACTGCATGTACTTCTTAGATGTACTACAGTAAAAGTACTGCATGTACTTCTGAGATGTAGTACAATATAAGTACTGCATGTACTTCTTAGATGTACTACAGTAAAAGTACTGCATGTACCTCTGAGATGTAGTACAATATAAGTACTGCATGTACTTCTTAGATGTACTACAGTAAAAGTACTGCATGTACCTCTGAGATGTAGTACAATATAAGTACTGCATGTACTTCTTAGATGTATTACAGTAAAGTACTGCATGTACCTCTGAGATGTAGTACTGTATATATCTCTGAGATGTAGTACAGTAAAGTACTGTATGTACTTCTGAGATTTAGTACAATATAAGTACTGCATGTACTTCTTAGATGTACTACAGTAAAAGTACTGCATGTACCTCTGAGATGTAGTACAATATAAGTATTGCATGTACTTCTTAGATGTACTACAGTAAAAGTACTGCATGTACCTCTGAGATGTAGTACTGTAATGTACTGCATGTACCTTTGAGATGTAGCACAGTTAAAGTACCACACGTACCTCTGAGATGTATGGCAGTAAAGTACTGCATGTATCTCTGAGATGTAGTACAGTAAAGTACTGCATGTACCTCTGAGATACAGGACAGTAAAATACCACGTGTACCTCTGATATGTAGTTACACACATGACCACTGGAGGGAGACAGACTACTTCCTGCTTCTGGTTTATAAATGAAATAAAACTTGACTCTTCTTGTCAATAAGTTTGTCTGAACACAAAAGACCATGCGGTCGATTTTAATTGTACAAAATTGTATATTTAATAGAAAAAACACTCAGACTCAACTTAAAAGTTCACAAGGTCACACTGGTTGTTCTTTTTTTTTTTTTACATCGTTGAAGAAAACATAGCGCCTTTCATCTTGACAGCAGAACAGTGGGAGCTGTTGAAATCATGCAAAAGTACAATTTTATCTCCAGAAAGTTTTCAGAACGACCAAACAAGACTTCATCCTGGATGCTGAGTATCCAGGATGGCTACGAACGCTTCCTGTCCTCGGCCCGCTGAGCCTCCTGCAGTACCAGGTGTTCTCTCACCTGAAGAGGCTCGGTTACGTGGTGCTCCGTTTCCACCCCAGGTAACGGGGCGGGGCTCGTAGCCATCCTGGATGCTCAGCGGCAGCTGGTGGTGGAACACCTGCAGGCTGCCCTGCTCACAGAGGACATCCATCACCACCCGACACGGCATAAGTGCCGTGTAAACACGCGGGAATAACACTAAGGATGATGGGAAAACCACAGGTTGGATCTGCCACTGACACACTCCATCAGGTAGAGAGCCTCTTCGGGGAGGAGGCACTGCTTGCCGGAGGCAAAAAAGCCCATCGTCTGCCAAAACTTGCCCTTTTATTGAGAAAATAACAACAACGACTTAATCGCAAGTTTATGCTTCATGTGATGAAGCTGCATTCTCTCTTCTGACCAACAGGGGGCGACTACTATTAAAAAATAAATCTTTTATTTAATAATTATCTGTTTTTATGAATAAGAAAAAGCACTTGTAAAACAATAACAAATAGAAGTATAACATTTAGTATTACTGATGGTCTTGTCCATAGTCGTGCAGCTCTCTTTCTCGTGTGTGTGTGTGTGTGTGTTTGTGTGTGTGTGTGTATATGTGTGTGTGTGTGTGTGTGTTTGCAGAACTCACAGCTGGAGATTGAAGCTCGACCGTCCGCTCACTTGGAATCCACGTGGCCTTCACCAGGTTTCCTCTGCAGCGAAACAAAAGCAGACAAATACTTTACATTATCAGAAGAAAAAAAAAAAGGAACCAGCTCGTACACATGTGGGCGGGGGCGGCGGCGGCTCTCGGCCGTCACTCACAGCTTCTTCACTCTCTCCTCCGATATGAGGCTCCAGTGCTCGTTCAGACTCTTCTCCAGTTGCCATCTTTGCTTGTCCGAGTCGTCGAGGAAGAAGTCCTTCTGCCCTCGGACCAGGATCTTGCGGCTACATGACCGGACGGCGAACAGCTCAGACGGACTGTGACAGGGCCTTTTGGTCATTTTACTGGGAGATGAAGGCAAGCCTCACCTGGTGTAATACTTTTCATACTTCTATACTTTTACACTTTATACACATTTTTATAATTCCATCTGTATGTTACTTACTTATCTCTACTTTAAATTTCTGTATATAAGGGCTGCTGTAATCCCGTAATTACCCCACAGAGGGACTAATAAAGGACTATCTCATCTTAAGACCTAAAAATATACACATTATTCGAAATGTTGTGTATTCAGAGCCTTTACCTCAGTAATACTATCAACACCAAGCTGCACAAATATATAGAAGTGCTGCATTGAAAATGTTACTTAAATGAATGTATGTGATCAGGATGATGTCCTCTAATATACATGTATGCATCTTTAAATATACATTTATATGTATATTTAAAGATACATGCCATTATACATATTTTGTTACCTATTCACGTTTAAAAAGGAGTCAATATTATGTAAAACCGCGAATAATTATAATTATTTTATAATGGATATATCTGCTGCTTATTACGTATAAATATACACAGTAATCGAAATGTCACGTAGTCAGAGCTTTTACCTCAGCAATACTATCAACAGCAAGCTGTACAAATATCTAAAAGTACTGCATTGAAAATGTTACTTAAATGAACGTATGTGATCAGACAGACAGACAGGCAGACAGACTCGTAACTTGTAAACGCTTGTCATGTAAAGTGTCAATCTCACGTAGCACAATATAAATAATATAAATATACGGCGATGTTTGGCGAGTACATATCTGCTCGTCGATAACTGTACGACCGTTACCCGGTAAGTGAAACTCACTCACGTTAATATCTCGTTGTAGAACTTCGGCTCGGCGTCCTTCTTGTTTTGGTCCGCCATGTTTAAACCAGCGAGCTCGAGACGGCTGCTACTGCGCTTGACACAGATTTCTTCTTCTCTGAGGTTTTATTGGCGGTTGGCAAAACAACCGATTGGTGCGTTACAGGCACCAACGAGTGGTATAGAGTAGTGTGGGTTAGGATGTCTATTCCTCGCAGTATAAAAATACAATTATTTTTTCTAAAATAAAAAAAAACATGACAAACGATCTCACACAAAGACGGTGACGACGACAAATACGCACCGCCGGACAGCTCTAGTCCCGCCTGTCATTACATTTTACCCGGAAACAAAAAATATGTTTTTCTGATTGGCTGTAGCCCAATTCTTTTTTTGATTGGCTGATGAGGGTCTTGATTCCTCCGTGGGGAGGGCAGCGCGCGACCAGGTCATGTCTGCGCGCTGCGGCACATTAAAGAGCCTGGAGTTTTTTTTTCAGCGTGAGAAATACGATGTGTGGCGGGAGGGCGTGATTTAAGACCGAAATGCGTGACCGTCACGCTCAATGCGTGACACTTGAGAGCACTGTGTCTATACAGGTATAGCAACAGTAACCTGGCGAGGTGGGGAGAATGGGCGGGGCCTAGCACCAAGGCTTATACTTTAAAGGCATTTTGTTGTGACGTCAGTCGCTTCAACAACCCAATTAGTATATTGACAGAAAACTTTCAGATCTGTAAACCGCACAGTCGTTTAAAGACAGGAGTTTTAAACTCAAAAGTTTTAAACAAACAAGTTTTAAACCAAGATACCTTAAGCCCAGAAGTTTTAAACCAACATACTTGAGGCCCAGAAGTCTCAAATCAACGTACTTTAAGCCCAGAAGTCTTATACCAACGTACTTTAGGCCCAGAAGTTTTCAACCAACGTGCTTACAGAGGAAGACATAATTAATCTCAACGTTAAATCCGAGCACACCGCCGATAGAACGGAAGGAGGCGAATATCGTAGCAGTTTGGAATCAGAACCCACGATGGATGTAGACAAGAAAGCGTTTGTGCAGGTCGTCGTTGAGAAGCTGTTTTCGAGGATTTTTATGAAAGCACAGGGCTGTAACATCAAAGAACACAAGGACATCCTCCTGCGTCTCATAGAAATGTCGTGGGCCGAAGTCAAGGATGTCGACTTTGAGCTCTCGCTGAAAAACTTGAAGAACTTCGACAAGCTAGTTTTCAAGGACATGTGCAAACAGCTGGGCTGCGCGGATCAGGTGCTGCTGTCTTTGAAAAGGGAGGACGACGCGATCATTAATTCCATTGTCACAGTCTTCAACCACTCCGTGGCGCCAAAATCAACACAGCTGCAGTGCATCTGCAACCTTCTCATATCCGTGTGCCAGAGAAGACATCGGGTCGGTGTCATGGAGGATCCAGCTGAGGTGGAGAAGGTCCCGTCAGGTGAGACAATTGAACCGTTTGCGATTGGAGTTCCGGACTTTGAGTTTGACGGTTTAAAACCGGACACCGCCGATAGAACGGAAGGTGGCGAATATCGTAGCAGTTTGGAATCAGAACCCACGATCGACGTTAACAAGAAAACGTTCGTGCACGTCTACCTTGAGAAGCTGTTTTTGAGGATTTTTAAGAAAGCACAGGGCCATATCATCAAAGAACACAAGGGCATCATCCTGCGTCTCATAGAAAGGTCGTGGGCCGAAGTCAAGCTTGTCGACTTTGAGCTTTCGCTGAAAAACTTGAAGAACTTCGACAAGCTAATTTTCAAGGACACGTGCAAACGGCTGTGCTGCGCGGATCAGGTGCTGCTGTCTTTGAAAAGGGAGGACGACGCGATCATTATTTCCATCGTCACAGTCTTCAACCACTCCGTGGCACCAAAAACGACAAAGCTGCAGTGCATCCGCAACCTCTTCACATCCGTGTGCCACAGAAGACATCGGGTCGGTGTCATGGAGGATCCAGCCGAGGTGGAGAAGGTCCCGTCAGGTGAGATAATTGAACCGCTTGCGATTGAAGTTCCGGACTTTGAGTTTGACGGTTTAACACCGGACACCGCCAGTTTGGAATCAGAACCCACGATCGATGTAAACAAGAAAACGTTTGTGCGGGTCATCGTTGAAAAGCTGTTTTCAAGCATTGTTAACAAAAAGCTTGACCGTACCATCGTAAAACCCAGGGACGTCCTTGTGCGCTAGCAGATCAGAGTCTGATATCTCTGAGAATGGAGGACGAGGCCATCGTGACGTCCATCGTCTACGCTTTCAACTGCTCCGTGACGCCAAAAAAGACAGAGACAGCGCACCTGCAACTTGTTCTCATTCATTTCCAGGCGAGGACACCAATATAGTTTCATATAAGGCGTCGTTTTTGATCTTTTCCTGGGCGATCCAGAAGAAGAAAGAAAGGCGCTTGACAATTCCTTCAACTCCCTTTTTTACATCGCTGCGTGACGAAACGAACAAAAAAGAAACTCATCGTTTTAGTTTTTTTTCCCGGGTGATCCGGTTTTCTTTCTATATTTTCAGACACCTCTGTGGAACAGAAGAACATTCCATCCTTTCATGTTTTCAACCGCTGTGTGACGAAACGAGCAAAGAAGAAACTCTCATCATTTTATGATTATTATTTTTTACAAATGCACACAGAAGGATTCACAAACACATTCCGATGATTTATATGAATGTAAAAAATGTTCTGCATTTGTATGTAAATACACAGTAAAGTACAGTAAAGTACTATATGTACCTCTGAAATGTAGTACAGTATAAGTACATGTACTTCTTAGATGTACTACATTAAAATTACTGCATGTACCTCTGAGATGTAGTACTGTATGTTCCTCTGAGATGTAGTACATTAAAGTCCTGCATGTACCTCTGAGATGTAGTACACTATAAGTACTGCATGTACTTCTTAGATGTACTACAGTAAAAGTACTGCATGTACCTCTGAGATGTAGTACATTAAAGTAGAGAGAGATGAGATGTAGTAGAGTAAAAGTACTGCATGTACCTCTGAGATGTACTACAGTATAAGTACTGCATGTACTTCTTAGATGTACTACAGTAAAAGTACTGCATGTACCTCTGAGATGTAGTACATTAAAGTACTGCATGTACCTCTGAGATGTAGTAGAGTAAAAGTACTGCATGTACCTCTGAGATGTACTACAGTATAAGTACTGCATGTACCTCTGAGATGTAGTACACTATAAGTACTGCATGTACTTCTTAGATGTACTACAGTAAAAGTACTGCATGTACCTCTGAGATGTACTACAGTATAAGTACTGCTTGTACCTCTGAGATGTAGTACACTATAAGTACTGCATGTTCTTCTTAGATGTACTACAGTAAAAGTACTGCATGTACCTCTGAGATGTAGTACATTAAAGTACTGCATGTACCTCTGAGATGTAGTACAGGAAAATTACTGCATGTACCTCTGAGATGTAGTACTGTATGGACCTCTGCGATGTAGTACATTAAAGTCCTGCATGTACCTCTGAGATGTAGTACTGTATGGACCTCTGCGATGTAGTACATTAAAGTCCTGCATGTAACGTATCCTCACTTCACAGCAGTGACGGGAAGCTCAAATGAAACAGGACTACAGTGACGCTCTGTGGCTTCACACTGACAGTACAAAACCTATGATGCACGTTTCATCTGTCACTTTTGTCAATGTTGCTTTAAATTCAATTCAGTTTATTTTGTGTGGCTCAAAATCACAAATACAAATTTGCCCAAGAGGACTTTACAATCTGTACACATAAAACTCAAATAAAGATAGTAAAAACCCTTTCACAGGGAAAAAAGGGACCTTCAAAAGAACAACAGAGGAGGATCCCTCTTACCGGATGGACAGAAGCAATATCATGTGTCATCAATGTCATGTGTACAGAATGAACAACGTAACAGAGTTACAGCACATTCAATGAATACGACATAAATTATTCATATAATGAGTAGTATATGCATGCACCACAATCTCATTAAAGACTCATATCATGAAAGTGTTTGTGTATATACATGGAGACATAAGAGCAACTGATTATATACTTGAAATAGCTATGTTTTCTTCTTACATCTGCTGTGGTTCTGTAATTTCAATCACGAGAGACTTTCTTTGTGATTAGTAGTTAATGTTTATTGGGCCAGATGATGCGTCATGGGTTACACAGAATGTATTTGGCACTTGAACTCCACAAAGAGATTGAGATTGTGCTGTGTCGCCCTGTGCGGCAGCAATCTGTAGATCCCCTCCACCCGCCGAGGAATCCAGAAACTGGTGGTGGTGGCAGGAGGTTCTGCTGGAGTTGCTGAAGATGTAGATAGGGTGCTGCGTCTGAGGAGGTGGATGCATCAGGACACGAGAGGCGGGGAGACGGCATATTTAAAAGGAGACGGCAGCAGGCTGATAGGCGAACAAGAAGGGCGTGACCCTGCGCAGATGACTGGGGCACAGCTGTTAAACAGCTGATAGATCAATGACTCTTCTAAAGGTGATCTCCGGTTTGGATGTGTGCTGCAGGTGGGGGAGCAGTATGAGTGAGGGGGTTGTCTTCCTGACTGAACTTGTGCGAGAGCTTCAACTACATGTCTCAGCTTTTATTGGACTGCTCAGGCGTCCCAGGACGTTCTACGCTGAGGCATGCCCATGCTTATCTGTGGAGAAAGGAAGAAATTAAATAATCAAATTAATGTAATGACATGACATATTAGAATCAATGAAATTAAATGAAAGTAAAGTAAACATCAAAGTGTATGGTTATTATTAATAGAATATCTTCTGATTTTCTAGACGTGCACTGACCAGCTGCTTGGGTGAGATGTCTCCGTCAGGTTTCATTAGAAAATTACATAGTATTATAAGTTAGACTATCGGGTCTGTATGGTGTATCTGACTCCAGCGAGTAGATACTCGCCGCCGAGCCCAACTCTCTGTCGTCAGTATCCATAGATGGTCCGGTGGCAGGTTGTCTGTAAACAGTTCGGTCCCCACTGTCGCTGGCTGACTCTTCGTGTGTGTAAGCGAGGTTGTTGGAATCTCCTAAAGGTAGCACACCAGTATGGGGGGGTCATTGGAGCATCATTAAAACCACTAAATGCCATTTTATGCCAAGAACGGCCATCACACAGGCTATAAAGCAGATGCATGTTTTTTCTCAAGCTGCCCGAACATTAGTGTCTTTATATGAACATCGGATCAAATGGCCATCAGTAATCCAACAAGCACAAATACACAATAGCTGCAACCACACACACAGGTCAAGCTCTTTTTAGCAAATCTGCATTTTATGGCTAACTCTGGCTCACTTACTGTTGAAAACTGTATGCTACTGTATGCTGACAGAATAAAAACAAGGCCAATAACATGTGGATGTTGGATGAAATAAAACATTTTTTGTATGCAAATTTTTTATGTCATTTGATGCCACCGCTGAAATGATTGGTATCGCTCAGTGGTTCTCCCACTTCTCGGTACCTTATTTAAGCAATAAGGTATGAGAAGCAGTACCCTTGAATCAGCTTGTCAGCATTCCTTCATAGCATAACAACTTTGCCAATGAACTTCACTCCTCCCAGAGAACAAGCACATGAAGCATATTCAAATATTGCGCCAGCAACCAGACAAACAGACAAACAGACACAATGCAAACATATTACATTTTAAACTTGACCGCCATGGATGTAATAACAAGTATATTGATCTGTATAACACAAATTATCTGGTGTGTGGATGTATGTGTGCAGTCAATTAATTACCAGGATTGTGACTGTCAGTGCTGGATCTTTGCCACTCAAAGTCCTCATCCAGCCACTGGTTCACCAGCTGTTCTTTAATGTCCCTTTTCCTGCAGACACAGCAGATTAGGTTCTGTCAGAGCCGCTCATTACGGAACAAAACACAGACACGTGTGTGCTGATTGACATCCAGTAATACCCGACATACCTCTTTTGCCTTTGCTTGTTCCTCAGTAAGAAAGCAGTCAAGACTCCCATTGTCAGTAGAAGACAAGCAAGGGTCACACTTAGCCCGGCATAGAAAGCAGTCCTGTGTATAGGGAGGCTGCAGTCATCGTACAAGTACCACGTTGCATCTATGTTGTGACACCTGGAAATGAAGAACACAGTTATCCTACGGCGACCAGGAGGAGACAAAAAGCAGCTTTAAATCATCAATACACCAAACCTCATTCAATCTGTCAGATTCAGGGATCCATATCCTGATATAAATAAGGAATTAAGTAATGTAGAATAGGCTTTTAGCTAGATTTGATCATTTAAAGGGACAGTGTGTACGTTTTAGTGGCATGGTTTGTGGCAGGTTGCAACCAACTAAATACCCCTCAGATCAGCAACTTCCTTTCCAAATGTGTCAGAGAACTACGGTGGCCTTCAGGTAGGGATCTTTAGAATTTTAGTACAACTAGGGGCAACTATTTTCAATACTCAGTTCTTCTACATCACTAAATCGTTGTTATAAAATATAAGATACAAGATATATAAGATACAATTATTCTTTTAAAAAAAAATTTAGATATGTGTTTTTCCCCAAAGCGACAATAGTTATGTTTACCACAGCAAAGTCACTATATAAAGACATTAGCTCTCTGAAAAAAATAATGTAAATAAAATATTAAGATTTCTGAGTGAAGTTTACACGGACTGTCGTTTCTTCTGTCATCTGTCCACCTGTCCTGTGTCTGCTTTGTCTCAGCCAGCAGAGAAGTAACATTAGTGTAAACATGGCAGCCGTGGCCAAGTGAATTAGGTTTCCCCTTTGTTTACATGTTCGCAGATGTCTTTTCACTCGCAAATATTTTATTGCACACAGAGTATCAAACGTCCCCTTCACGTCACCTAGTGTGTGTGTGTGTGTGTGTGTGTGTGTGTGTGTGTGTGTGTGTGTGTGTGTCTATGGGTGCGTGTGTGTAGTTGGAGAACCTCAGCCCCCCAGAGAGCAATAAATAACATCATAACAATAAAGTACTATCACTGTACTAATGAAATGCATTAGTACGAGAATCAGTACGATCTTTAATTATTCCTCGCTGGGGCCTATTTTCAAAGTCAAAGTCATTTAATACCAGGGTTTTCGAAAGCACTGCTACCTTCATATAAAATGGTGGACCCACTTCCTCCGTAGGTATGAATGTTTTTTTTTCTAAGCTGACAGAACGATTCTTAGTTTTGGGTAATTATATATCTGATATAAACATTTTAATGAATATTATATGCAATATCTTCCAATAATCCCCCTGAATGTTTGTTACACACATTCTCTTTAAAGACCAACCTCTTCTCATATTTAAGATTCCACTTATGAGGTGAATTGAACCTTCAATGATACAATAACTCTGTCTGTGGATAATTTAGTTTGAACTGATGACAAGAATTAAGCTGTATGTTCAGAGATGTTGGTAAGAAGTCATACACACACACACACACACACACACACACACACACACACACACACACACACTTACTGGCAAAGCGGCCCAGTGGCTTTGTACACTGTGCAGATTCCCTTGTTGTAGCATCTTTTATGATGTGAATGTCGACTATGGCACACGGTCAAGCATGTGATCATCCCATCAATGGGCACGGGTTGGTAGTATTTAGCAATATCTGTATTGTTAACAAACTGTTCACAGACCACTGGTGCATGACAGGGGGAGGGAAGATAATCAAAGAAACAGAGTTAAAGACTGCATGTGACATTAGCTGTTACTTCCAGTTTTGTAATGAATAAAAATACATAGATTAGTACTGCTAAAAAAGTTGTTCCACAAAAACTTCAGATCTGTTGCCAGAGGGAATTGTAAACACAAAAAAAGAGTCTATCTGTTCTAAAATACTTTTACGAATTTGAATAATGTCATTTAAAAGGTACACTCTGTGTAAATCTGAATACTTCCAATATCAATACAGCTCACTCGTGTTTGATGTAAAAAAAGAAATATCACAAGTATCGCAATATGAATTTTATGACATGCAATAAAGCTAAATATTAACAAAATATACTGACATTCCAAATCAGCCTCCGTTGTATTCAATCTGGGCGGAGCGGTGATGTTGAAATTAGGACAATCTGGAAATTCAGAAGATAAAAAATTACTTTGCCATGTGTACAGTACATACAGGTGGCTGTATTCTGGCAAGAAAAACATAAACAGAGAATTTATTTGATCACATTTGATGATAATCACTGTCTTTTTAGCCAATCAATTCTGGTCCAGATTAAAATGTCTCAACTATTACATGAACAGAAAATTAGAACAGATGTTCATGGTCCCCACAGGATGAATCTTAATGACATTGATACGTTAACAGAGGCTTGACATTTCTGGTCTTTTAATGAAATATATGGACGATAGACAACAATAGTTCACCATGAGCATACATCCATACATACAACTGTGTATAGATATATTTGAATGTTCTGTCTTACCTTCTGTGCAGCTAACCAGGCTGCCAACAGCCTCCTGAATTGCTTCAACGTTCTCCTCATATTGTTGCTCAGCACTAGCGTTATTTAGAATCGCCAGAACCACATCATGTGTGACACTAACGCTGAGGCAGAAATCATTTTGTACATGTCAATTTCAGTAAGACTAAAGTAACATCATTCAAAATATGAAATGTGAGAATTAATAAAATGCTTCATTTCACAACCTCATTCGTTCAGCTATGTAATGTGAATCATTACATCTGAATGTGAATCCAGTGCTGCTTCACTTTACCCTCAGTCTACCCAACTGCTATTCATTATATACATTTGTAAATATTTTATATAGCAAAACATTTTTTTTATGTCCATTCTTCTTTACCTGTCTGCTCTTGTTGTGATACTGTAGATAGCGATGGCTTCATCCCACAATTGTATCTGAAATAAAAATAAAGAAATAATGACCAGTTTTTAGACCTCATCTCTGACTCAATGCACTGCTGGAAAAGTTTGAATAGTTGGAATTGCCTTACTTCATCCACAGTGTTTTTTAAGAATCTGGCTATAGGTTCTCCGCGGCTAGGAGAAAACAACAAGAGAAAAATGTTCTTTAGAAAATAAAGTTGATAATTGGTAAACCAGCATTATGTTAAAAGTGTGTACAAACACGTTCAAATAATATCTGTGTATTGGAGTTGACTTTGACAATTTGAAGTTACCTCACACTAATTACCACAATTTCTTTGAAGTTTTCTATCTTCTTTGCCAGGTAATATTTCTCCATCTGAGAAATGACAAAATGAAATACACAATGTCTTCAAAGTACCATGGGTCATATAAAATTATGTTTTAATGATAATCAACTAACTTGGAGAGATAAAATATAATATGCCACAAGGGGTGATATACAGGCACAAAATCGGAGGTGACTTTTGAATGTGATGCTCTCTCCCCATGCGATAACCCTCTGTCCTGGGCCGTTTGTGTTGTTGGAAATGGTATTGTTATTTTTTAAGCAACTTACAGGTAACACTGCCTGTTAGATAATAGTTTTTCCAGTCTAACATACGTGATATCTCTAGTCCTGAACTGTTATGTTTGTTGTACAGTGAGATACATTTCTGAAACACAATTTTACAATGCCATCCTAAAATTCCTCTAGTCTATTAATTATAGTCCAACAAATTGTGTTAATTTAAACTTGGCATTGCATAAATACAATGAATGAGATAAATCTACGTAGAAGGGTGTTGGCGTTGCAATGTATGTGAACAAGAGGGGGTGCAATCCCATGTGTGTGTGAAGGAATGTTTTTGTAGCCCAGACATTGAACATTGAAGTTCGAGCCGTGGGGATGCGTGCATCCACATTATTTGGCAAGAGAATTGTTGTTGTTGTACGTTCCTCAATCAGCTAATGCAGAGGCAGCAGTGGACAACATACCCTATTTTTTTTTAATATATATATCGTGCCTTTTTTTCAATATTACTACATAACCTGTAAATAATTTCCCCTTGAGGGATTGATAAAGTATCTATCTATCTATCCATCCATCCATCCATCTATCTATATATCTATTTATCTAACATGTGACCGATGTAATTGTTTCTTGGAAGTACAGATTGGACTTTAAAAATGGCTTATAATATATTCTTTTAAGGAAAGCGTACAAAAAAGACAAAGTTTCCACTGTTGATATTGCTTTTAAATAGCAAGCTGTATCCATGTATCTCACCTGGTCGGTGAAGTTTCCAACAAATTCTTCGTATTCACTTGATGTTTGGTCCTCATATTTGACATTATATTCCTCGTTGATCACCAGATTAACAACTACTTTTCGAGGGATTGTAGCTGTAAAGAGAAACTAACGTTGAATTGACTTTGAAAAACAACAAAAAATTGGAAAGACTTTTAAAACATACAATAATTACCCAAAACAAACTATATTACCTGGCGCAAGATCAACAACAAACTGGCAAATAGTTCCATTAAATCCAAGAAGGCATGTGCAATTGTATCCATTGGAAATTCCTCCATTCATACATATTAATGGCTCAGCTGTGTTTATTGTAGGTTCAGTGGTTGGCAGAGTTTCTGGATTTGTAGGTGGTTTTGTTGGAGCTGAAGATGGTGGATGAGTGTGTGGGTGAGTTGAAAGTGTGGTTGATTGCAGAGTTGTTACGTCAGTTTTAATGGATTGATCAATTGTTGATGTGCCATCCGTTTGCCTAGTTGTTGCCTCAGTAGTATCAGAACTATCAGTTGTAGAGGTGACATCAGTTAGCTCAGTTGTTAGCGCGGTACTTCCAGATCCATTAGTTGTGGAAGTGACATCAGTTTGCTCAGTTGTTACCTCGGTACTTCCAGATCCATCAGTTGAGGAGGTGACATCAGTTTGCTCAGTTGTTACCTCGGTACTTCCAGATCCATCAGTTGTGGAGGTGACATCAGTTTGCTCAGTTGTTACCTTGGTACTTCCAGCTCCATCAGTTGTGGAGGTGACTTCAGTTTGCTCAGTTGTTACCTCAGTACTTCCAGATCCATCAGTTGTGGAGGTAACATCAGTTTGCACGGTTGTTACCTCGGTACTTTTAGATCCATCAGTTGTGGATGTGATATCTGTTTGCACAGTGGTTGCCTCAGTAGTACCAAATACATCAGTTGTGGAGGTGACATCAGTTTGCACAGTTGTTGCCTCTGTACTTCCAGATCCATCAGTTGCAGAGGTGACTTCAGTTTGCTCAGTTGTTACAAAGGTACTTTCAGATCCATCAGTTGTCAAGGTGACATCGGTTTGCTCAGTTGTTGCCTCAGTGGTACCAAATACATCAGTTGTGGAGGTGACATCAGTTTGCTCAGTTGTGACAAAGGTACTTCCAGATCCATCAGTTGTGGAGGTGACATCAGTTTGCTCAGTTGTTACCTCGGTACTTCCAGATCCATCAGTTGTGGAGGTGACTTCAGTTTGCACAGTTGTTGCCTCAGTAGTACCAAATACATCAGTTGTGGAGGTGACATCAGTTTGCTCAGTTGTTACCACGGTACTTCCAGATCCATCAGTAGTTGAGGTGACATCAGTTTGATCAGTTGTTACCTTGGTACTTCCTGATCCATCAGTTGTGGAGGTGACATCAGTTTGCTCAGTTGTTACCTCGGTACTTCCAGATTCATCAGTTGAGGAGGTGACATCAGTTTGTTTAGTTGTTACCTCGGTACTTCCAGATCCATCAGTTGTGGAGGTGAGTTCAGTTTGTTCAGTTGTTACCTCGGTACTTCCAGATCCATCATTTGTAGAGGTGAGTTCAGTTTGTTCAGTTGTTACCTCGGTACTTCCAGATCCATCAGTTGTGGAGGGGACATCAGTTTGCTCGGTTGTTACCAAGGTACTTCCAGATCCATCGGTTGTCAAGGTGACATCAGTTTGCTCAGTTGTTACCTCGGTACTTCCAGATCCATCAGTTGTGGAGGTGACTTCAGTTTGCACAGTTGTTGCCTCAGTAGTACCAAATACATCAGTTGTGGAGGTGACATCAGTTTGCTCAGTTGTTACCTCGGTACTTCCAGATCCATCAGTTGTGGATGTGAGTTCAGTTTGTTCAGTTGTTACCTCGGTACTTCCAGATCCATCAGTTGTAGTTGTGATATCTGTTTGCACAGTTGTTGCCTCAGTAGTACCAAATACATCAGTTATGGAGGTGACATCAGTTTGCTCAGTTGTTACCTCGGTAGTTCCAGATCCATCAGTTGTGAAGGTGACATCAGTTTGCTCAGTTGTTACCTCGGTACTTCCAGATCCATCAGTTGTGGATGTGAGTTCAGTTTGTTCAGTTGTTACCTCGGTACTTCCAGATCCATCAGTTGTAGTTGTAATATCTGTTTGCACAGTTGTTGCCTCAGTAGTACCAAATACATCAGTTGTGGAGGTGACATCAGTTTGCTCAGTTGTTACATCGGTACTTCCAGATCCATCAGTAGTTGAGGTGACATCAGTTTGATCAGTTGTTACCTCGGTACTTCCTGATCCATCAGTTGAGGAGGTGACATCAGTTTGCTCAGTTGTTACCTCGGTATTTCCAGATCCATCAGTTGTGGAGGTGACATCAGTTTGCTCAGTTGTTACCTCGGTACTTCCAGATCCATCAGTTGTGGAGGTGAGTTCAGTTTGCTCAGTTGTTACCTCGGTACTTCCAGATCCATCAGTTGTGGAGGTGACATCAGTTTGCTCAGTTGTTACGTCGGTACTTCCAGATCCATCAGTTGTGGAGGTGACATCAGTTTGCTCAGTTGTTACCTCGGTACTTCCAGATCCATCAGTTGTGGAGGTGAGTTCAGTTTGCTCAGTTGTTGCCTCGGTACTTCCAGATCCATCAGTTGTGGAGGTGACTTCAGTTTGCACAGTTGTTGCCTCAGTAGTACCAAAAACATCAGTTGTGGAGGTGACTTCAGTTTGCTCAGTTGTTACCTCGGTACTTCCAGATCCATCAGTTGTGGAGGTGACATGAGTTTGATCAGTTGTTACCTCGGTACTTCCAGATCCATCAGTTGTGGAGGTGACTTCAGTTTGCACAGTTGTTGCCTCAGTAGTAACAAATACATCAGTTGTGGAGGTGACATCAGTTTGCTCAGTTGTTAACTCGGTACTTCCTGATCCATCAGTTGTGGAGGTGACATCAGTTTGCTCAGTTGTTACCTCGGTACTTCCAGATCCATCAGTTGTGGAGGTGACATCAGTTTGCTCAGTTGTTACCTCGGTACTTCCAGATCCATCAGTTGTGGAGGTGACATCAGTTTGCTCAGTTGTCACCTCGGTACTTCCAGATCCATCAGTGGTAGAGGTGAGTTCAGTTTGTTCAGTTGTTACCTCGGTACTTCCAGATCCATCAGTTGTGGAGGGGACATCAGTTTGCTCGGTTGTTACCAAGGTACTTCCAGATCCATCGGTTGTCATGGTGACATCAGTTTGCTCAGTTGTTACCTCGGTACTTCCAGATCCATCATTTGTGGAGGTGACTTCAGTTTGCACAGTTGTTGCCTCAGTAGTACCAAATACATCAGTTGTGGAGGTGACATCAGTTTGCTCAGTTGTTACCTCGGTACTTCCAGATCCATCAGTTGTGGAGGTGACTTCAGTTTGCACAGTTGTTGCCTCAGTAGTACCAGATCCATCAGTTGTGGAGGTGACATCAGTTTGCTCAGTTGTTACCTCTGTACTTCCAGATCCATCAGTTGTGGAGGTGACATCAGTTTGCTCAGTTGTTACCTCGGTACTTCCAGATCCATCAGTTGTGGAGGTGACTTCAGTTTGCACAGTTGTTGCCTCAGTAGTACCAAATACATCAGTTGTGGAGGTGACATCAGTTTGCTCAGTTGTTACCTCTGTACTTCCAGATCCATCAGTTGTGGAGGTGACATCAGTTTGCTCAGTTGTTACCTCGGTACTTCCAGCTCCATCAGTTGTGGAGGTGACTTCAGTTTGCACAGTTGTTGCCTCAGTCGTACCAAATACATCAGTTGTGGAGGTGACATCAGTTTGCTCAGTTGTTACCTCGGTACTTCCAGATCCATCAGTTGTGGAGGTGACATCAGTTTGCTCAGTTGTTACCTCTGTACTTCCAGATCCATCAGTTGTGGAGGTGCCATCAGTTTGCTCAGTTGTTACCTCGGTACTTCCAGCTCCATCAGTTGTGGAGGTGACTTCAGTTTGCACAGTTGTTGCCTCAGTCGTACCAAATACATCAGTTGTGGAGGTGACATCAGTTTGCTCAGTTGTTACCAAGGTACTTCCAGATCCATCAGTTGTGGAGGTGACATCAGTTTGCTCAGTTGTTACCTCGGTACTTCCAGATCCATCAGTTGTGGAGGTGAGTTCAGTTTCTTCAGTTGTTACCTCGGTACTTCCAGATCCATCAGTTGTGGAGGTGACTTCAGTTTGCAGAGTTGTTGCCTCAGTAGTACCAAATACATCAGTTGTGGAGGTGACATCAGTTTGCTCAGTTGTTACCTCGGTACTTCCAGATCCATCAGTTGTGGAGGTGCCATCAGTTTGCTCAGTTGTTACCTCGGTACTTCCAGATCCATCAGTTGTGGAGGTGACATCAGTTTGCTCAGTTGTTACCTCGGTACTTCCAGATCCATCAGTTGTGGAGGTGACTTCAGTTTGTTCAGTTGTTACCTTGGTACTTCCAGATCCATCAGTTGTGGAGGTGACATCAGTTTGCTCAGTTGTTACCTCTGTACTTCCAGATCCATCAGTTGTGGAGGTGACATCAGTTTGCTCAGTTGTTACCTCGGTACTTCCATATCCATCAGTTGTGGAGGTGACTTCAGTTTGCACAGTTGTTGCCTCAGTAGTACCAAATACATCAGTTGTGGAGGTGACTTCAGTTTGCTCAGTTGTTACCTCGGTACTTCCAGATCCATCAGTTGTGGAGGTGAGTTCAGTTTGTTCAGTTGTTACCTCGGTACTTCCAGATCCATCAGTTGTGGACGTGAGTTCAGTTTGTTCAGTTGTTACCTCGGTACTTCCAGATCCATCAGTTGTGGAGGTGACTTCAGTTTGCACAGTTGTTGCCTCAGTAGTACCAGATCCATCAGTTGTGGAGGTGACATCAGTTTGCTCAGTTGTTACCTCTGTACTTCCAGATCCATCAGTTGTGGAGGTGACATCAGTTTGCTCAGTTGTTACCTCGGTACTTCCAGATCCATCAGTTGTGGAGGTGACATCAGTTTGCTCAGTTGTTACCTCGGTACTTCCAGATCCATCAGTTGTGGAGGTGACTTCAGTTTGCACAGTTGTTGCCTCAGTAGTACCAAATACATCAGTTGTGGAGGTGACTCCAGTTTGCTCAGTTGTTACCTCGGTACTTCCAGATCCATCAGTTGTGGAGGTGAGTTCAGTTTGTTCAGTTGTTACCTCGGTACTTCCAGATCCATCAGTTGTGGACGTGAGTTCAGTTTGTTCAGTTGTTACCTCGGTACTTCCAGATCCATCAGTTGTGGAGGTGACATCAGTTTGCACAGTTGTTGCCTCAGTAGTACCAGATCCATCAGTTGTGGAAGTGACATCAGTTTGCTCAGTTGTTACCTCTGTACTTCCAGATCCATCAGTTGTGGAGGTGACATCAGTTAGGTCAGTTGTTACCTCGGTACTTCCAGATCCATCAGTTGTGGAGGTGACTTCAGTTTGCACAGTTGTTGCCTCAGTAGTACCAAATACATCAGTTGTGGAGGTGACATCAGTTTGCTCAGTTGTTACCAAGGTACTTCCAGATCCATCAGTTGTGGAGGTGACATCAGTTTGCTCAGTTGTTACCTCTGTACTTCCAAATACATCAGTTGTGGAGGTGACTTCAGTTTGCTCAGTTGTTACCTCGGTACTTCCAGATCCATCAGTTGTGGAGGTGAGTTCAGTTTGTTCAGTTGTTACCTCGGTACTTCCAGATCCATCAGTTGTGGACGTGAGTTCAGTTTGTTCAGTTGTTACCTCGGTACTTCCAGATCCATCAGTTGTGGAGGTGACTTCAGTTTGCACAGTTGTTGCCTCAGTAGTACCAGATCCATCAGTTGTGGAGGTGACATCAGTTTGCTCAGTTGTTACCTCTGTACTTCCAGATCCATCAGTTGTGGAGGTGACATCAGTTTGCTCAGTTGTTACCTCGGTACTTCCAGATCCATCAGTTGTGGAGGTGACATCAGTTTGCTCAGTTGTTACCTCGGTACTTCCAGATCCATCAGTTGTGGAGGTGACATCAGTTTGCACAGTTGTTGCCTCAGTAGTACCAAATACATCAGTTGTGGAGGTGACATCAGTTTGCTCAGTTGTTACCTCGGTACTTCCAGATCCATCAGTTGTGGAGGTGCCATCAGTTTGCTCAGTTGTTACCTCGGTACTTCCAGATCCATCAGTTGTGGAGGTGACATCAGTTTGCTCAGTTGTTACCTCGGTACTTCCAGATCCATCAGTTGTGGAGGTGACTTCAGTTTGTTCAGTTGTTACCTCGGTACTTCCAGATCCATCAGTTGTGGAGGTGACATCAGTTTGCTCAGTTGTTACCTCTGTACTTCCAGATCCATCAGTTGTGGAGGTGACATCAGTTTGCTCAGTTGTTACCTCGGTACTTCCATATCCATCAGTTGTGGAGGTGACTTCAGTTTGCACAGTTGTTGCCTCAGTAGTACCAAATACATCAGTTGTGGAGGTGACTTCAGTTTGCTCAGTTGTTACCTCGGTACTTCCAGATCCATCAGTTGTGGAGGTGAGTTCAGTTTGTTCAGTTGTTACCTCGGTACTTCCAGATCCATCAGTTGTGGACGTGAGTTCAGTTTGTTCAGTTGTTACCTCGGTACTTCCAGATCCATCAGTTGTGGAGGTGACTTCAGTTTGCACAGTTGTTGCCTCAGTAGTACCAGATCCATCAGTTGTGGAGGTGACATCAGTTTGCTCAGTTGTTACCTCTGTACTTCCAGATCCATCAGTTGTGGAGGTGACATCAGTTTGCTCAGTTGTTACCTCGGTACTTCCAGATCCATCAGTTGTGGAGGTGACATCAGTTTGCTCAGTTGTTACCTCGGTACTTCCAGATCCATCAGTTGTGGAGGTGACTTCAGTTTGCACAGTTGTTGCCTCAGTAGTACCAAATACATCAGTTGTGGAGGTGACTTCAGTTTGCTCAGTTGTTACCTCGGTACTTCCAGATCCATCAGTTGTGGAGGTGAGTTCAGTTTGTTCAGTTGTTACCTCGGTACTTCCAGATCCATCAGTTGTGGACGTGAGTTCAGTTTGTTCAGTTGTTACCTCGGTACTTCCAGATCCATCAGTTGTGGAGGTGACATCAGTTTGCACAGTTGTTGCCTCAGTAGTACCAGATCCATCAGTTGTGGAAGTGACATCAGTTTGCTCAGTTGTTACCTCTGTACTTCCAGATCCATCAGTTGTGGAGGTGACATCAGTTAGGTCAGTTGTTACCTCGGTACTTCCAGATCCATCAGTTGTGGAGGTGACTTCAGTTTGCACAGTTGTTGCCTCAGTAGTACCAAATACATCAGTTGTGGAGGTGACATCAGTTTGCTCAGTTGTTACCAAGGTACTTCCAGATCCATCAGTTGTGGAGGTGACATCAGTTTGCTCAGTTGTTACCTCTGTACTTCCAAATACATCAGTTGTGGAGGTGACTTCAGTTTGCTCAGTTGTTACCTCGGTACTTCCAGATCCATCAGTTGTGGAGGTGAGTTCAGTTTGTTCAGTTGTTACCTCGGTACTTCCAGATCCATCAGTTGTGGACGTGAGTTCAGTTTGTTCAGTTGTTACCTCGGTACTTCCAGATCCATCAGTTGTGGACGTGAGTTCAGTTTGCTCAGTTGTTACCTCGGTACTTTCAGATCCATCAGTTGTGGAGGTGACTTCAGTTTGCACAGTTGTTGCCTCAGTAGTACCAAATACATCAGTTGTGGAGGTGACATCAGTTTGCTCAGTTGTTACCTCGGTACTTCCAGATCCATCAGTTGTGGAGGTGACATCAGTTTGCTCAGTTGTTACCTCTGTACTTCCAGATCCATCAGTTGTGGAGGTGACATCAGTTTGCTCAGTTGTTACCTCGGTACTTCCAGATCCATCAGTTGTGGAGGTGACTTCAGTTTGCACAGTTGTTGCCTCAGTAGTACCAAATACATCAGTTGTGGAGGTGACTTCAGTTTGCTCAGTTGTTACCTCGGTACTTCCAGATCCATCAGTTGTGGAGGTGAGTTCAGTTTGTTCAGTTGTTACCTCGGTACTTCCATATCCATCAGTTGTGGAGGTGACTTCAGTTTGCACAGTTGTTGCCTCAGTAGTACCAAATACATCAGTTGTGGAGGTGACTTCAGTTTGCTCAGTTGTTACCTCGGTACTTCCAGATCCATCAGTTGTGGAGGTGAGTTCAGTTTGTTCAGTTGTTACCTCGGTACTTCCAGATCCATCAGTTGTGGACGTGAGTTCAGTTTGTTCAGTTGTTACCTCGGTACTTCCAGATCCATCAGTTGTGGAGGTGACTTCAGTTTGCACAGTTGTTGCCTCAGTAGTACCAGATCCATCAGTTGTGGAGGTGACATCAGTTTGCTCAGTTGTTACCTCTGTACTTCCAGATCCATCAGTTGTGGAGGTGACATCAGTTTGCTCAGTTGTTACCTCGGTACTTCCAGATCCATCAGTTGTGGAGGTGACTTCAGTTTGCACAGTTGTTGCCTCAGTAGTACCAAATACATCAGTTGTGGAGGTGACATCAGTTTGCTCAGTTGTTACCAAGGTACTTCCAGATCCATCAGTTGTAGAGGTGACATCAGTTTGCTCAGTTGTTACCTCTGTACTTCCAGATCCATCAGTTGTGGAGGTGCCATCAGTTTGCTCAGTTGTTACCTCGGTACTTCCAGCTCCATCAGTTGTGGAGGTGACTTCAGTTTGCACAGTTGTTGCCTCAGTCGTACCAAATACATCAGTTGTGGAGGTGACATCAGTTTGCTCAGTTGTTACCAAGGTACTTCCAGATCCATCAGTTGTGGAGGTGACATCAGTTTGCTCAGTTGTTACCTCGGTACTTCCAGATCCATCAGTTGTGGAGGTGAGTTCAGTTTGTTCAGTTGTTACCTCGGTACTTCTAGATCCATCAGTTGTGGACGTGAGTTCAGTTTGTTCAGTTTTTACCTCGGTACTTCCAGATCCATCAGTTGTGGAGGTGACTTCAGTTTGCACAGTTGTTGCCTCAGTAGTACCAGATCCATCAGTTGTGGAGGTGACATCAGTTTGCTCAGTGGTTACCTCGGTACTTCCAGATCCATCAGTTGTGGAGGTGACTTCAGTTTGCACAGTTGTTGCCTCAGTAGTATCAAATACATCAGTTGTGGAGGTGACATCAGTTTGCTCAGTTGTTACCAAGGTACTTCCAGATCCATCAGTTGTGGAGGTGACATCAGTTTGCTCAGTTGTTATCTCGGTACTTCCAGATCCATCAGTTGTGGACGTGAGTTCAGTTTGTTCAGTTGTTACCTCGGTACTTCCAGATCCATCAGTTGTGGACGTGAGTTCAGTTTGTTCAGTTGTTACCTCGGTACTTCCAGATCCATCAGTTGTGGAGGTGACTTCAGTTTGCACAGTTGTTGCCTCAGTAGTACCAGATCCATCAGTTGTGGAGGTGACATCAGTTTGCTCAGTTGTTACCTCGGTACTTCCAGATCCATCAGTTGTGGAGGTGACTTCAGTTTGCACAGTTGTTGCCTCAGTAGTATCAAATACATCAGTTGTGGAGGTGACATCAGTTTGCTCAGTTGTTACCAAGGTACTTCCAGATCCATCAGTTGTGGAGGTGACATCAGTTTGCTCAGTTGTTATCTCGGTACTTCCAGATCCATCAGTTGTGGACGTGAGTTCAGTTTGTTCAGTTGTTACCTCGGTACTTCCAGATCCATCAGTTGTGGACGTGAGTTCAGTTTGTTCAGTTGTTACCTCGGTACTTCCAGATCCATCAGTTGTGGAGGTGACTTCAGTTTGCACAGTTGTTGCCTCAGTAGTACCAAATACATCAGTTGTGGAGGTGACATCAGTTTGATCAGATGTTACCTCGGTACTTCCAGATCCATCGGTTGTCAAGGTGACATCAGTTTGCTCAGTTGTTACCTCGGTACTTCCAGATCCATCAGTTGTGGAGGTGACTTCAGTTTGCACAGTTGTTACCAAGGTACTTCCAGATCCATCAGTTGTGGAGGTGACATCAGTTTGCTCAGTTGTTACCTCTGTACTTCCAGATCCATCAGTTGTGGAGGTGACATCAGTTTGCTCAGTTGTTACCGCGGTACTTCCAGATCCATCAGTTGTGGAGGTGACTTCAGTTTGCACAGTTGTTGCCTCAGTAGTACCAAATACATCAGTTGTGGAGGTGACATCAGTTTGCTCAGTTGTTACCTCGGTACTTCCAGATCCATCAGTTGTGGAGGTGACTTCAGTTTGCACAGTTGTTGCCTCGGTACTTCCAGATCCATCAGTTGTGGAGGTGACATCAGTTTGCTCAGTTGTTACCTCGGTACTTCCAGATCCATCAGTTGTGGAGGTGACTTCAGTTTGCACAGTTGTTGCCTCAGTAGTAATAAATACATCAGTTGTGGAGGTGACATCAGTTTGCTCAGTTGTTACCTCGGTACTTCCAGATCCATCAGTTGTGGAGGTGCCATCAGTTTGCTCAGTTGTTACTTCGGTACTTCCAGATCCATCAGTTGTGGAGGTGACATCAGTTTGCTCAGTTGTTACCTCGGTACTTCCAGATCCATCAGTTGTGGAGGTGACTTCAGTTTGTTCAGTTGTTACCTCGGTACTTCCAGATCCATCAGTTGTGGAGGTGACATCAGTTTGCTCAGTTGTTACCTCTGTACTTCCAGATCCATCAGTTGTGGAGGTGACATCAGTTTGCTCAGTTGTTACCTCGGTACTTCCATATCCATCAGTTGTGGAGGTGACTTCAGTTTGCACAGTTGTTGCCTCAGTAGTACCAAATACATCAGTTGTGGAGGTGACTTCAGTTTGCTCAGTTGTTACCTCGGTACTTCCAGATCCATCAGTTGTGGAGGTGAGTTCAGTTTGTTCAGTTGTTACCTCGGTATTTCCAGATCCATCAGTTGTGGACGTGAGTTCAGTTTGTTCAGTTGTTACCTCGGTACTTCCAGATCCATCAGTTGTGGAGGTGACTTCAGTTTGCACAGTTGTTGCCTCAGTAGTACCAGATCCATCAGTTGTGGAGGTGACATCAGTTTGCTCAGTTGTTACCTCTGTACTTCCAGATCCATCAGTTGTGGAGGTGACATCAGTTTGCTCAGTTGTTACCTCGGTACTTCCAGATCCATCAGTTGTGGAGGTGACATCAGTTTGCTCAGTTGTTACCTCGGTACTTCCAGATCCATCAGTTGTGGAGGTGACTTCAGTTTGCACAGTTGTTGCCTCAGTAGTACCAAATACATCAGTTGTGGAGGTGACTCCAGTTTGCTCAGTTGTTACCTCGGTACTTCCAGATCCATCAGTTGTGGAGGTGAGTTCAGTTTGTTCAGTTGTTACCTCGGTACTTCCAGATCCATCAGTTGTGGACGTGAGTTCAGTTTGTTCAGTTGTTACCTCGGTACTTCCAGATCCATCAGTTGTGGAGGTGACATCAGTTTGCACAGTTGTTGCCTCAGTAGTACCAGATCCATCAGTTGTGGAAGTGACATCAGTTTGCTCAGTTGTTACCTCTGTACTTCCAGATCCATCAGTTGTGGAGGTGACATCAGTTAGGTCAGTTGTTACCTCGGTACTTCCAGATCCATCAGTTGTGGAGGTGACTTCAGTTTGCACAGTTGTTGCCTCAGTAGTACCAAATACATCAGTTGTGGAGGTGACATCAGTTTGCTCAGTTGTTACCAAGGTACTTCCAGATCCATCAGTTGTGGAGGTGACATCAGTTTGCTCAGTTGTTACCTCTGTACTTCCAAATACATCAGTTGTGGAGGTGACTTCAGTTTGCTCAGTTGTTACCTCGGTACTTCCAGATCCATCAGTTGTGGAGGTGAGTTCAGTTTGTTCAGTTGTTACCTCGGTACTTCCAGATCCATCAGTTGTGGACGTGAGTTCAGTTTGTTCAGTTGTTACCTCGGTACTTCCAGATCCATCAGTTGTGGAGGTGACTTCAGTTTGCACAGTTGTTGCCTCAGTAGTACCAAATACATCAGTTGTGGAGGTGACATCAGTTTGCTCAGTTGTTACCTCGGTACTTCCAGATCCATCAGTTGTGGAGGTGACATCAGTTTGCTCAGTTGTTACCTCTGTACTTCCAGATCCATCAGTTGTGGAGGTGACATCAGTTTGCTCAGTTGTTACCTCGGTACTTCCAGATCCATCAGTTGTGGAGGTGACTTCAGTTTGCACAGTTGTTGCCTCAGTAGTACCAAATACATCAGTTGTGGAGGTGACTTCAGTTTGTTCAGTTGTTACCTCGGTACTTCCAGATCCATCAGTTGTGGAGGTGAGTTCAGTTTGTTCAGTTGTTACCTCGGTACTTCCAGATCCATCAGTTGTGGACGTGAGTTCAGTTTGTTCAGTTGTTACCTCGGTACTTCCAGATCCATCAGTTGTGGAGGTGACTTCAGTTTGCACAGTTGTTGCCTCAGTAGTACCAGATCCATCAGTTGTGGAGGTGACATCAGTTTGCTCAGTTGTTACCTCTGTACTTCCAGATCCATCAGTTGTGGAGGTGACATCAGTTTGCTCAGTTGTTACCTCGGTACTTCCAGATCCATCAGTTGTGGAGGTGACTTCAGTTTGCACAGTTGTTGCCTCAGTAGTACCAAATACATCAGTTGTGGAGGTGACATCAGTTTGCTCAGTTGTTACCTCGGTACTTCCAGATCCATCAGTTGTGGAGGTGCCATCAGTTTGCTCAGTTGTTACTTCGGTACTTCCAGATCCATCAGTTGTGGAGGTGACATCAGTTTGCTCAGTTGTTACCTCGGTACTTCCAGATCCATCAGTTGTGGAGGTGACTTCAGTTTGTTCAGTTGTTACCTCGGTACTTCCAGATCCATCAGTTGTGGAGGTGACATCAGTTTGCTCAGTTGTTACCTCTGTACTTCCAGATCCATCAGTTGTGGAGGTGACATCAGTTTGCTCAGTTGTTACCTCGGTACTTCCATATCCATCAGTTGTGGAGGTGACTTCAGTTTGCACAGTTGTTGCCTCAGTAGTACCAAATACATCAGTTGTGGAGGTGACTTCAGTTTGCTCAGTTGTTACCTCGGTACTTCCAGATCCATCAGTTGTGGAGGTGAGTTCAGTTTGTTCAGTTGTTACCTCGGTACTTCCAGATCCATCAGTTGTGGACGTGAGTTCAGTTTGTTCAGTTGTTACCTCGGTACTTCCAGATCCATCAGTTGTGGAGGTGACTTCAGTTTGCACAGTTGTTGCCTCAGTAGTACCAGATCCATCAGTTGTGGAGGTGACATCAGTTTGCTCAGTTGTTACCTCTGTACTTCCAGATCCATCAGTTGTGGAGGTGACATCAGTTTGCTCAGTTGTTACCTCGGTACTTCCAGATCCATCAGTTGTGGAGGTGACATCAGTTTGCTCAGTTGTTACCTCGGTACTTCCAGATCCATCAGTTGTGGAGGTGACTTCAGTTTGCACAGTTGTTGCCTCAGTAGTACCAAATACATCAGTTGTGGAGGTGACTCCAGTTTGCTCAGTTGTTACCTCGGTACTTCCAGATCCATCAGTTGTGGAGGTGAGTTCAGTTTGTTCAGTTGTTACCTCGGTACTTCCAGATCCATCAGTTGTGGACGTGAGTTCAGTTTGTTCAGTTGTTACCTCGGTACTTCCAGATCCATCAGTTGTGGAGGTGACATCAGTTTGCACAGTTGTTGCCTCAGTAGTACCAGATCCATCAGTTGTGGAAGTGACATCAGTTTGCTCAGTTGTTACCTCTGTACTTCCAGATCCATCAGTTGTGGAGGTGACATCAGTTAGGTCAGTTGTTACCTCGGTACTTCCAGATCCATCAGTTGTGGAGGTGACTTCAGTTTGCACAGTTGTTGCCTCAGTAGTACCAAATACATCAGTTGTGGAGGTGACATCAGTTTGCTCAGTTGTTACCAAGGTACTTCCAGATCCATCAGTTGTGGAGGTGACATCAGTTTGCTCAGTTGTTACCTCTGTACTTCCAAATACATCAGTTGTGGAGGTGACTTCAGTTTGCTCAGTTGTTACCTCGGTACTTCCAGATCCATCAGTTGTGGAGGTGAGTTCAGTTTGTTCAGTTGTTACCTCGGTACTTCCAGATCCATCAGTTGTGGACGTGAGTTCAGTTTGTTCAGTTGTTACCTCGGTACTTCCAGATCCATCAGTTGTGGAGGTGACTTCAGTTTGCACAGTTGTTGCCTCAGTAGTACCAAATACATCAGTTGTGGAGGTGCCATCAGTTTGCTCAGTTGTTACCTCGGTACTTCCAGCTCCATCAGTTGTGGAGGTGACTTCAGTTTGCACAGTTGTTGCCTTAGTCGTACCAAATACATCAGTTGTGGAGGTGAGTTCAGTTTGTTCAGTTGTTACCTCGGTACTTCCAGATCCATCAGTTGTGGACGTGAGTTCAGTTTGCTCAGTTGTTACCTCGGTACTTTCAGATCCATCAGTTGTGGAGGTGACTTCAGTTTGCACAGTTGTTGCCTCAGTAGTACCAAATACATCAGTTGTGGAGGTGACATCAGTTTGCTCAGTTGTTACCTCGGTACTTCCAGATCCATCAGTTGTGGAGGTGACATCAGTTTGCTCAGTTGTTACCTCTGTACTTCCAGATCCATCAGTTGTGGAGGTGACATCAGTTTGCTCAGTTGTTACCTCGGTACTTCCAGATCCATCAGTTGTGGAGGTGACTTCAGTTTGCACAGTTGTTGCCTCAGTAGTACCAAATACATCAGTTGTGGAGGTGACTTCAGTTTGCTCAGTTGTTACCTCGGTACTTCCAGATCCATCAGTTGTGGAGGTGAGTTCAGTTTGTTCAGTTGTTACCTCGGTACTTCCAGATCCATCAGTTGTGGACGTGAGTTCAGTTTGTTCAGTTGTTACCTCGGTACTTCCAGATCCATCAGTTGTGGAGGTGACTTCAGTTTGCACAGTTGTTGCCTCAGTAGTACCAGATCCATCAGTTGTGGAGGTGACATCAGTTTGCTCAGTTGTTACCTCTGTACTTCCAGATCCATCAGTTGTGGAGGTGACATCAGTTTGCTCAGTTGTTACCTCGGTACTTCCAGATCCATCAGTTGTGGAGGTGACTTCAGTTTGCACAGTTGTTGCCTCAGTAGTACCAAATACATCAGTTGTGGAGGTGACATCAGTTTGCTCAGTTGTTACCAAGGTACTTCCAGATCCATCAGTTGTAGAGGTGACATCAGTTTGCTCAGTTGTTACCTCTGTACTTCCAGATCCATCAGTTGTGGAGGTGCCATCAGTTTGCTCAGTTGTTACCTCGGTACTTCCAGCTCCATCAGTTGTGGAGGTGACTTCAGTTTGCACAGTTGTTGCCTCAGTCGTACCAAATACATCAGTTGTGGAGGTGACATCAGTTTGCTCAGTTGTTACCAAGGTACTTCCAGATCCATCAGTTGTGGAGGTGACATCAGTTTGCTCAGTTGTTACCTCGGTACTTCCAGATCCATCAGTTGTGGAGGTGAGTTCAGTTTGTTCAGTTGTTACCTCGGTACTTCTAGATCCATCAGTTGTGGACGTGAGTTCAGTTTGTTCAGTTTTTACCTCGGTACTTCCAGATCCATCAGTTGTGGAGGTGACTTCAGTTTGCACAGTTGTTGCCTCAGTAGTACCAGATCCATCAGTTGTGGAGGTGACATCAGTTTGCTCAGTTGTTACCTCGGTACTTCCAGATCCATCAGTTGTGGAGGTGACTTCAGTTTGCACAGTTGTTGCCTCAGTAGTATCAAATACATCAGTTGTGGAGGTGACATCAGTTTGCTCAGTTGTTACCAAGGTACTTCCAGATCCATCAGTTGTGGAGGTGACATCAGTTTGCTCAGTTGTTATCTCGGTACTTCCAGATCCATCAGTTGTGGACGTGAGTTCAGTTTGTTCAGTTGTTACCTCGGTACTTCCAGATCCATCAGTTGTGGACGTGAGTTCAGTTTGTTCAGTTGTTACCTCGGTACTTCCAGATCCATCAGTTGTGGAGGTGACTTCAGTTTGCACAGTTGTTGCCTCAGTAGTACCAAATACATCAGTTGTGGAGGTGACATCAGTTTGATCAGATGTTACCTCGGTACTTCCAGATCCATCGGTTGTCAAGGTGACATCAGTTTGCTCAGTTGTTAACTCGGTACTTCCAGATCCATCAGTTGTGGAGGTGACTTCAGTTTGCACAGTTGTTACCAAGGTACTTCCAGATCCATCAGTTGTGGAGGTGACATCAGTTTGCTCAGTTGTTACCTCTGTACTTCCAGATCCATCAGTTGTGGAGGTGACATCAGTTTGCTCAGTTGTTACCGCGGTACTTCCAGATCCATCAGTTGTGGAGGTGACTTCAGTTTGCACAGTTGTTGCCTCAGTAGTACCAAATACATCAGTTGTGGAGGTGACATCAGTTTGCTCAGTTGTTACCTCGGTACTTCCAGATCCATCAGTTGTGGAGGTGACTTCAGTTTGCACAGTTGTTGCCTCGGTACTTCCAGATCCATCAGTTGTGGAGGTGACATCAGTTTGCTCAGTTGTTACCTCGGTACTTCCAGATCCATCAGTTGTGGAGGTGACTTCAGTTTGCACAGTTGTTGCCTCAGTAGTACCAAATACATCAGTTGTGGAGGTGACATCAGTTTGCTCAGTTGTTACCTCGGTACTTCCAGATCCATCAGTTGTGGAGGTGCCATCAGTTTGCTCAGTTGTTACCTCGGTACTTCCAGATCCATCAGTTGTGGAGGTGACATCAGTTTGCTCAGTTGTTACCTCGGTACTTCCAGATCCATCAGTTGTGGAGGTGACTTCAGTTTGTTCAGTTGTTACCTCGGTACTTCCAGATCCATCAGTTGTGGAGGTGACATCAGTTTGCTCAGTTGTTACCTCTGTACTTCCAGATCCATCAGTTGTGGAGGTGACATCAGTTTGCTCAGTTGTTACCTCGGTACTTCCATATCCATCAGTTGTGGAGGTGACTTCAGTTTGCACAGTTGTTGCCTCAGTAGTACCAAATACATCAGTTGTGGAGGTGACTTCAGTTTGCTCAGTTGTTACCTCGGTACTTCCAGATCCATCAGTTGTGGAGGTGAGTTCAGTTTGTTCAGTTGTTACCTCGGTACTTCCAGATCCATCAGTTGTGGACGTGAGTTCAGTTTGTTCAGTTGTTACCTCGGTACTTCCAGATCCATCAGTTGTGGAGGTGACTTCAGTTTGCACAGTTGTTGCCTCAGTAGTACCAGATCCATCAGTTGTGGAGGTGACATCAGTTTGCTCAGTTGTTACCTCTGTACTTCCAGATCCATCAGTTGTGGAGGTGACATCAGTTTGCTCAGTTGTTACCTCGGTACTTCCAGATCCATCAGTTGTGGAGGTGACATCAGTTTGCTCAGTTGTTACCTCGGTACTTCCAGATCCATCAGTTGTGGAGGTGACTTCAGTTTGCACAGTTGTTGCCTCAGTAGTACCAAATACATCAGTTGTGGAGGTGACTCCAGTTTGCTCAGTTGTTACCTCGGTACTTCCAAATCCATCAGTTGTGGAGGTGAGTTCAGTTTGTTCAGTTGTTACCTCGGTACTTCCAGATCCATCAGTTGTGGACGTGAGTTCAGTTTGTTCAGTTGTTACCTCGGTACTTCCAGATCCATCAGTTGTGGAGGTGACATCAGTTTGCACAGTTGTTGCCTCAGTAGTACCAGATCCATCAGTTGTGGAAGTGACATCAGTTTGCTCAGTTGTTACCTCTGTACTTCCAGATCCATCAGTTGTGGAGGTGACATCAGTTAGGTCAGTTGTTACCTCGGTACTTCCAGATCCATCAGTTGTGGAGGTGACTTCAGTTTGCACAGTTGTTGCCTCAGTAGTACCAAATACATCAGTTGTGGAGGTGACATCAGTTTGCTCAGTTGTTACCAAGGTACTTCCAGATCCATCAGTTGTGGAGGTGACATCAGTTTGCTCAGTTGTTACCTCTGTACTTCCAAATACATCAGTTGTGGAGGTGACTTCAGTTTGCTCAGTTGTTACCTCGGTACTTCCAGATCCATCAGTTGTGGAGGTGAGTTCAGTTTGTTCAGTTGTTACCTCGGTACTTCCAGATCCATCAGTTGTGGACGTGAGTTCAGTTTGTTCAGTTGTTACCTCGGTACTTCCAGATCCATCAGTTGTGGAGGTGACTTCAGTTTGCACAGTTGTTGCCTCAGTAGTACCAGATCCATCAGTTGTGGAGGTGACATCAGTTTGCTCAGTTGTTACCTCTGTACTTCCAGATCCATCAGTTGTGGAGGTGACATCAGTTTGCTCAGTTGTTACCTCGGTACTTCCAGATCCATCAGTTGTGGAGGTGACATCAGTTTGCTCAGTTGTTACCTCGGTACTTCCAGATCCATCAGTTGTGGAGGTGACTTCAGTTTGCACAGTTGTTGCCTCAGTAGTACCAAATACATCAGTTGTGGAGGTGACTTCAGTTTGCTCAGTTGTTACCTCGGTACTTCCAGATCCATCAGTTGTGGAGGTGAGTTCAGTTTGTTCAGTTGTTACCTCGGTACTTCCAGATCCAGCAGTTGTGGACGTGAGTTCAGTTTGTTCAGTTGTTACCTCGGTACTTCCAGATCCATCAGTTGTGGAGGTGACATCAGTTTGCACAGTTGTTGCCTCAGTAGTACCAGATCCATCAGTTGTGGAAGTGACATCAGTTTGCTCAGTTGTTACCTCTGTACTTCCAGATCCATCAGTTGTGGAGGTGACATCAGTTAGGTCAGTTGTTACCTCGGTACTTCCAGATCCATCAGTTGTGGAGGTGACTTCAGTTTGCACAGTTGTTGCCTCAGTAGTACCAAATACATCAGTTGTGGAGGTGACATCAGTTTGCTCAGTTGTTACCTCGGTACTTCCAGATCCATCAGTTGTGGAGGTGACTTCAGTTTGCACAGTTGTTGCCTCAGTAGTACCAAATACATCAGTTGTGGAGGTGACATCAGTTTGCTCAGTTGTTACCAAGGTACTTCCAGATCCATCAGTTGTGGAGGTGACATCAGTTTGCTCAGTTGTTACCTCTGTACTTCCAGATCCATCAGTTGTGGAGGTGCCATCAGTTTGCTCAGTTGTTACCTCGGTACTTCCAGCTCCATCAGTTGTGGAGGTGACTTCAGTTTGCACAGTTGTTGCCTTAGTCGTACCAAATACATCAGTTGTGGAGGTGACATCAGTTTGCTCAGTTGTTACCAAGGTACTTCCAGATCCATCAGTTGTGGAGGTGACATCAGTTTGCTCAGTTGTTACCTCGGTACTTCCAGATCCATCAGTTGTGGAGGTGAGTTCAGTTTGTTCAGTTGTTACCTCGGTACTTCTAGATCCATCAGTTGTGGACGTGAGTTCAGTTTGTTCGGTTGTTACCTCGGTACTTCCAGATCCATCAGTTGTGGAGGTGACTTCAGTTTGCACAGTTGTTGCCTCAGTAGTACCAGATCCATCAGTTGTGGAGGTGACATCAGTTTGCTCAGTTGTTACCTCTGTACTTCTAGATCCATCAGTTGTGGAGGTGACATCAGTTTGCTCAGTTGTTACCGCGGTACTTCCAGATCCATCAGTTGTGGAGGTGACTTCAGTTTGCACAGTTGTTGCCTCAGTAGTACCAAATACATCAGTTGTGGAGGTGACATCAGTTTGCTCAGTTGTTACCTCGGTACTTCCAGATCCATCAGTTGTGGAGGTGACTTCAGTTTGCACAGTTGTTGCCTCGGTACTTCCAGATCCATCAGTTGTGGAGGTGACATCAGTTTGCTCAGTTGTTACCTCGGTACTTCCAGATCCATCAGTTGTGGAGGTGACTTCAGTTTGCACAGTTGTTGCCTCAGTAGTACCAAATACATCAGTTGTGGAGGTGACATCAGTTCGCTCAGTTGTTACCTCGGTACTTCCAGATCCATCAGCTGTGGAGGTGACATCAGTTTGCACAGTTGTTACCTCGGTACTTCCAGATCCATCAGTTGTGGTGGTGACTTCAGTTTGCACAGTTGTTGCCTCAGTAGTACCAAATACATCAGTTGTGGAGGTGACTTCAGTTTGCTCAGTTGTTACCTCGGTACTTCCAGATCCATCAGTTGTGGAGGTGAGTTCAGTTTGTTCAGTTGTTACCTCGGTACTTCCAGATCCATCAGTTGTGGACGTGAGTTCAGTTTGTTCAGTTGTTACCTCGGTACTTCCAGATCCATCAGTTGTGGAGGTGACTTCAGTTTGCACAGTTGTTGCCTCAGTAGTACCAGATCCATCAGTTGTGGAGGTGACATCAGTTTGCTCAGTTGTTACCTCGGTACTTCCAGATCCATCAGTTGTGGAGGTGACTTCAGTTTGCACAGTTGTTGCCTCAGTAGTACCAAATACATCAGTTGTGGAGGTGACATCAGTTTGCTCAGTTGTTACCAAGGTACTTCCATATCCATCAGTTGTGGAGGTGAGTTCAGTTTGTTCAGTTGTTACCTCGGTACTTCCAGATCCATCAGTAGTGGACGTGAGTTCAGTTTGTTCAGTTGTTACCTCGGTACTTCCAGATCCATCAGTTGTGGAGGTGACTTCAGTTTGCACAGTTGTTGCCTCAGTCGTACCAAATACATCAGTTGTGGAGGTGACATCAGTTTGCTCAGTTGTTACCAAGGTACTTCCAGATCCATCAGTTGTGGAGGTGACATCAGTTTGCTCAGTTGTTACCTCGGTACTTCCAGATCCATCAGTTGTGGAGGTGAGTTCAGTTTGTTCAGTTGTTACCTCGGTACTTCCAGATCCATCAGTTGTGGAGGTGACTTCAGTTTGCAGAGTTGTTGCCTCAGTAGTACCAAATACATCAGTTGTGGAGGTGACATCAGTTTGCTCAGTTGTTACCTCGGTACTTCCAGATCCATCAGTTGTGGAGGTGCCATCAGTTTGCTCAGTTGTTAACTCGGTACTTCCAGATCCATCAGTTGTGGAGGTGACTTCAGTTTGCACAGTTGTTACCAAGGTACTTCCAGATCCATCAGTTGTGGAGGTGAGTTCAGTTTGTTCAGTTGTTACCTCGGTACTTCCAGATCCATCAGTTGTGGAGGTGACATCAGTTTGCTCAGTTGTTACCTCTGTACTTCCAGATCCATCAGTTGTGGAGGTGACTTCAGTTTGCACAGTTGTTGCCTCAGTAGTACCAAATACATCATTTGTGGAGGTGACTTCAGTTTGCTCCGTTGTTACCTCGGTACTTCCAGATCCATCAGTTGTGGAGGTGAGTTCAGTTTGTTCAGTCGTTACCTCGGTACTTCCAGATCCATCAGTTGTGGAGGTGACATCAGTTTGCTCAGTTGTTACCTCTGTACTTCCAGATCCATCAGTTGTGGAGGTGACATCAGTTTGCTCAGTTGTTACCGCGGTACTTCCAGATCCATCAGTTGTGGAGGTGACTTCAGTTTGCACAGTTGTTGCCTCAGTAGTACCAAATACATCAGTTGTGGAGGTGACATCAGTTTGCTCAGTTGTTACCTCGGTACTTCCAGATCCATCAGTTGTGGAGGTGACTTCAGTTTGCACAGTTGTTGCCTCGGTACTTCCAGATCCATCAGTTGTGGAGGTGACATCAGTTTGCTCAGTTGTTACCTCGGTACTTCCAGATCCATCAGTTGTGGAGGTGACTTCAGTTTGCACAGTTGTTGCCTCAGTAGTACCAAATACATCAGTTGTGGAGGTGACATCAGTTCGCTCAGTTGTTACCTCGGTACTTCCAGATCCATCAGCTGTGGAGGTGACATCAGTTTGCACAGTTGTTACCTCGGTACTTCCAGATCCATCAGTTGTGGTGGTGACTTCAGTTTGCACAGTTGTTGCCTCAGTAGTACCAAATACATCAGTTGTGGAGGTGACTTCAGTTTGCTCAGTTGTTACCTCGGTACTTCCAGATCCATCAGTTGTGGAGGTGAGTTCAGTTTGTTCAGTTGTTACCTCGGTACTTCCAGATCCATCAGTTGTGGACGTGAGTTCAGTTTGTTCAGTTGTTACCTCGGTACTTCCAGATCCATCAGTTGTGGAGGTGACTTCAGTTTGCACAGTTGTTGCCTCAGTAGTACCAGATCCATCAGTTGTGGAGGTGACATCAGTTTGCTCAGTTGTTACCTCGGTACTTCCAGATCCATCAGTTGTGGAGGTGACTTCAGTTTGCACAGTTGTTGCCTCAGTAGTACCAAATACATCAGTTGTGGAGGTCACATCAGTTTGCTCAGTTGTTACCAAGGTACTTCCATATCCATCAGTTGTGGAGGTGAGTTCAGTTTGTTCAGTTGTTACCTCGGTACTTCCAGATCCATCAGTAGTGGACGTGAGTTCAGTTTGTTCAGTTGTTACCTCGGTACTTCCAGATCCATCAGTTGTGGAGGTGACTTCAGTTTGCACAGTTGTTGCCTCAGTCGTACCAAATACATCAGTTGTGGAGGTGACATCAGTTTGCTCAGTTGTTACCAAGGTACTTCCAGATCCATCAGTTGTGGAGGTGACATCAGTTTGCTCAGTTGTTACCTCGGTACTTCCAGATCCATCAGTTGTGGAGGTGAGTTCAGTTTGTTCAGTTGTTACCTCGGTACTTCCAGATCCATCAGTTGTGGAGGTGACCTCAGTTTGCAGAGTTGTTGCCTCAGTAGTACCAAATACATCAGTTGTGGAGGTGACATCAGTTTGCTCAGTTGTTACCTCGGTACTTCCAGATCCATCAGTTGTGGAGGTGCCATCAGTTTGCTCAGTTGTTAACTCGGTACTTCCAGATCCATCAGTTGTGGAGGTGACTTCAGTTTGCACAGTTGTTACCAAGGTACTTCCAGATCCATCAGTTGTGGAGGTGAGTTCAGTTTGTTCAGTTGTTACCTCGGTACTTCCAGATCCATCAGTTGTGGAGGTGACATCAGTTTGCTCAGTTGTTACCTCTGTACTTCCAGATCCATCAGTTGTGGAGGTGACTTCAGTTTGCACAGTTGTTGCCTCAGTAGTACCAAATACATCATTTGTGGAGGTGACTTCAGTTTGCTCCGTTGTTACCTCGGTACTTCCAGATCCATCAGTTGTGGAGGTGAGTTCAGTTTGTTCAGTTGTTACCTCGGTACTTCCAGATCCATCAGTTGTGGAGGTGACATCAGTTTGCTCAGTTGTTACCTCTGTACTTCCAGATCCATCAGTTGTGGAGGTGACATCAGTTTGCTCAGTTGTTACCTCGGTACTTCCAGATCCATCAGTTGTGGAGGTGACTTCAGTTTGCACAGTTGTTGCCTCAGTAGTACCAGATCCATCAGTTGTGGAGGTGACATCAGTTTGCTCAGTTGTTACCTCTGTACTTCCAGATCCATCAGTTGTGGAGGTGACATCAGTTTGCTCAGTTGTTACCTCGGTACTTCCAGATCCATCAGTTGTGGAGGTGACTTCAGTTTGCACAGTTGTTGCCTCAGTAGTACCAAATACATCAGTTGTGGAGGTGACATCAGTTTGCTCAGTTGTTACCTCGGTACTTCCAGATCCATCAGTTGTGGAGGTGACATCAGTTTGCTCAGTTGTTACCTCTGTACTTCCAGATCCATCAGTTGTGGAGGTGACATCAGTTTGCTCAGTTGTTACCTCGGTACTTCCAGATCCATCAGTTGTGGAGGTGACTTCAGTTTGCACAGTTGTTGCCTCAGTAGTACCAAATACATCAGTTGTGGAGGTGACTTCAGTTTGCTCAGTTGTTACCTCGGTACTTCCAGATCCATCAGTTGTGGAGGTGAGTTCAGTTTGTTCAGTTGTTACCTCGGTACTTCCAGATCCATCAGTTGTGGAGGTGACATCAGTTTGCACAGTTGTTGCCTCAGTAGTACCAGATCCATCAGTTGTGGAAGTGACATCAGTTTGCTCAGTTGTTACCTCTGTACTTCCAGATCCATCAGTTGTGGAGGTGACATCAGTTAGGTCAGTTGTTACCTCGGTACTTCCAGATCCATCAGTTGTGGAGGTGACTTCAGTTTGCACAGTTGTTGCCTCAGTAGTACCAAATACATCAGTTGTGGAGGTGACATCAGTTTGCTCAGTTGTTACCAAGGTACTTCCAGATCCATCAGTTGTGGAGGTGACATCAGTTTGCTCAGTTGTTACCTCTGTACTTCCAAATACATCAGTTGTGGAGGTGACTTCAGTTTGCTCAGTTGTTACCTCGGTACTTCCAGATCCATCAGTTGTGGAGGTGAGTTCAGTTTGTTCAGTTGTTACCTCGGTACTTCCAGATCCATCAGTTGTGGACGTGAGTTCAGTTTGTTCAGTTGTTACCTCGGTACTTCCAGATCCATCAGTTGTGGACGTGAGTTCAGTTTGCTCAGTTGTTACCTCGGTACTTTCAGATCCATCAGTTGTGGAGGTGACTTCAGTTTGCACAGTTGTTGCCTCAGTAGTACCAAATACATCAGTTGTGGAGGTGACATCAGTTTGCTCAGTTGTTACCTCGGTACTTCCAGATCCATCAGTTGTGGAGGTGACATCAGTTTGCTCAGTTGTTACCTCTGTACTTCCAGATCCATCAGTTGTGGAGGTGACATCAGTTTGCTCAGTTGTTACCTCGGTACTTCCAGATCCATCAGTTGTGGAGGTGACTTCAGTTTGCACAGTTGTTGCCTCAGTAGTACCAAATACATCAGTTGTGGAGGTGACTTCAGTTTGCTCAGTTGTTACCTCGGTACTTCCAGATCCATCAGTTGTGGAGGTGAATTCAGTTTGTTCAGTTGTTACCTCGGTACTTCCAGATCCATCAGTTGTGGACGTGAGTTCAGTTTGTTCAGTTGTTACCTCGGTACTTCCAGATCCATCAGTTGTGGAGGTGACTTCAGTTTGCACAGTTGTTGCCTCAGTAGTACCAGATCCATCAGTTGTGGAAGTGACATCAGTTTGCTCAGTTGTTACCTCTGTACTTCCAGATCCATCAGTTGTGGAGGTGACATCAGTAAGGTCAGTTGTTACCTCGGTACTTCCAGATCCATCAGTTGTGGAGGTGACTTCAGTTTGCACAGTTGTTGCCTCAGTAGTACCAAATACATCAGTTGTGGAGGTGACATCAGTTTGCTCAGTTGTTACCAAGGTACTTCCAGATCCATCAGTTGTGGAGGTGACATCAGTTTGCTCAGTTGTTACCTCTGTACTTCCAAATACATCAGTTGTGGAGGTGAGTTCAGTTTGCTCAGTTGTTACCTCGGTACTTCCAGATCCATCAGTTGTGGAGGTGAGTTCAGTTTGTTCAGTTGTTACCTCGGTACTTCCAGATCCATCAGTTGTGGAGGTGACTTCAGTTTGCACAGTTGTTGCCTCAGTAGTACCAAATACATCAGTTGTGGAGGTGACATCAGTTTGCTCAGTTGTTACCAAGGTACTTCCAGATCCATCAGTTGTGGAGGTGACATCAGTTTGCTCAGTTGTTACCTCTGTACTTCCAGATCCATCAGTTGTGGAGGTGCCATCAGTTTGCTCAGTTGTTACCTCGGTACTTCCAGCTCCATCAGTTGTGGAGGTGACTTCAGTTTGCACAGTTGTTGCCTCAGTCGTACCAAATACATCAGTTGTGGAGGTGACATCAGTTTGCTCAGTTGTTACCAAGGTACTTCCAGATCCATCAGTTGTGGAGGTGACATCAGTTTGTTCAGTTGTTACCTCGGTACTTCCAGATCCATCAGTTGTGGACGTGAGTTCAGTTTGTTCAGTTGTTACCTCGGTACTTCCAGATCCATCAGTTGTGGACGTGAGTTCAGTTTGCTCAGTTGTTACCTCGGTACTTTCAGATCCATCAGTTGTGGAGGTGACTTCAGTTTGCACAGTTGTTGCCTCAGTAGTACCAAATACATCAGTTGTGGAGGTGACATCAGTTTGCTCAGTTGTTACCTCGGTACTTCCAGATCCATCAGTTGTGGAGGTGACATCAGTTTGCTCAGTTGTTACCTCTGTACTTCCAGATCCATCAGTTGTGGAGGTGACATCAGTTTGCTCAGTTGTTACCTCGGTACTTCCAGATCCATCAGTTGTGGAGGTGACTTCAGTTTGCACAGTTGTTGCCTCAGTAGTACCAAATACATCAGTTGTGGAGGTGACTTCAGTTTGCTCAGTTGTTACCTCGGTACTTCCAGATCCATCAGTTGTGGAGGTGAATTCAGTTTGTTCAGTTGTTACCTCGGTACTTCCAGATCCATCAGTTGTGGACGTGAGTTCAGTTTGTTCAGTTGTTACCTCGGTACTTCCAGATCCATCAGTTGTGGAGGTGACTTCAGTTTGCACAGTTGTTGCCTCAGTAGTACCAGATCCATCAGTTGTGGAAGTGACATCAGTTTGCTCAGTTGTTACCTCTGTACTTCCAGATCCATCAGTTGTGGAGGTGACATCAGTAAGGTCAGTTGTTACCTCGGTACTTCCAGATCCATCAGTTGTGGAGGTGACTTCAGTTTGCACAGTTGTTGCCTCAGTAGTACCAAATACATCAGTTGTGGAGGTGACATCAGTTTGCTCAGTTGTTACCAAGGTACTTCCAGATCCATCAGTTGTGGAGGTGACTTCAGTTTGCACAGTTGTTGCCTCAGTAGTACCAAATACATCAGTTGTGGAGGTGACATCAGTTTGCTCAGTTGTTACCAAGGTACTTCCAGATCCATCAGTTGTGGAGGTGACATCAGTTTGCTCAGTTGTTACCTCTGTACTTCCAAATACATCAGTTGTGGAGGTGACTTCAGTTTGCTCAGTTGTTACCTCGGTACTTCCAGATCCATCAGTTGTGGAGGTGAGTTCAGTTTGTTCAGTTGTTACCTCGGTACTTCCAGATCCATCAGTTGTGGAGGTGACTTCAGTTTGCACAGTTGTTGCCTCAGTAGTACCAAATACATCAGTTGTGGAGGTGACATCAGTTTGCTCAGTTGTTACCAAGGTACTTCCAGATCCATCAGTTGTGGAGGTGACATCAGTTTGCTCAGTTGTTACCTCTGTACTTCCAGATCCATCAGTTGTGGAGGTGCCATCAGTTTGCTCAGTTGTTACCTCGGTACTTCCAGCTCCATCAGTTGTGGAGGTGACTTCAGTTTGCACAGTTGTTGCCTCAGTCGTACCAAATACATCAGTTGTGGAGGTGACATCAGTTTGCTCAGTTGTTACCAAGGTACTTCCAGATCCATCAGTTGTGGAGGTGACATCAGTTTGCTCAGTTGTTACCTCGGTACTTCCAGATCCATCAGTTGTGGAGGTGAGTTCAGTTTGTTCAGTTGTTACCTCGGTACTTCCAGATCCATCAGTTGTGGACATGAGTTCAGTTTGTTCAGTTGTTACCTCGGTACTTCCAGATCCATCAGTTGTGGAGGTGACTTCAGTTTGCACAGTTGTTGCCTCAGTAGTACCAGATCCATCAGTTGTGGAGGTGACATCAGTTTGCTCAGTTGTTACCTCGGTACTTCCAGATCCATCAGTTGTGGAGGTGACTTCAGTTTGCACAGTTGTTGCCTCAGTAGTACCAGATCCATCAGTTGTGGAAGTGACATCAGTTTGCTCAGTTGTTACCTCTGTACTTCCAGATCCATCAGTTGTGGAGGTGACATCAGTTTGGTCAGTTGTTACCTCGGTACTTCCAGATCCATCAGTTGTGGAGGTGACTTCAGTTTGCACAGTTGTTGCCTCAGTAGTACCAAATACATCAGTTGTGGAGGTGACATCAGTTTGCTCAGTTGTTACCAAGGTACTTCCAGATCCATCAGTTGTGGAGGTGACTTCAGTTTGCACAGTTGTTGCCTCAGTAGTACCAAATACATCAGTTGTGGAGGTGACTTCAGTTTGCTCAGTTGTTACCTCGGTACTTCCAGATCCATCAGTTGTGGAGGTGAGTTCAGTTTGTTCAGTTGTTACCTCGGTACTTCCAGATCCATCAGTTGTGGACGTGAGTTCAGTTTGTTCAGTTGTTACCTCGGTACTTCCAGATCCATCAGTTGTGGAGGTGACTTCAGTTTGCACAGTTGTTGCCTCAGTAGTACCAGATCCATCAGTTGTGGAGGTGACATCAGTTTGCTCAGTTGTTACCAAGGTACTTCCAGATCCATCAGCTGTGGAGGTGACATCAGTTTGCTCAGTTGTTACCTCTGTACTTCCAGATCCATCAGTTGTGGAGGTGCCATCAGTTTGCTCAGTTGTTACCTCGGTACTTCCAGCTCCATCAGTTGTGGAGGTGACTTCAGTTTGCACAGTTGTTGCCTCAGTCGTACCAAATACATCAGTTGTGGAGGTGACATCAGTTTGCTCAGTTGTTACCAAGGTACTTCCAGATCCATCAGTTGTGGAGGTGACATCAGTTTGCTCAGTTGTTACCTCGGTACTTCCAGATCCATCAGTTGTGGAGGTGAGTTCAGTTTGTTCAGTTGTTACCTCGGTACTTCTAGATCCATCAGTTGTGGACGTGAGTTCAGTTTGTTCAGTTTTTACCTCGGTACTTCCAGATCCATCAGTTGTGGAGGTGACTTCAGTTTGCACAGTTGTTGCCTCAGTAGTACCAGATCCATCAGTTGTGGAGGTGACATCAGTTTGCTCAGTTGTTACCTCGGTACTTCCAGATCCATCAGTTGTGGAGGTGACTTCAGTTTGCACAGTTGTTGCCTCAGTAGTATCAAATACATCAGTTGTGGAGGTGACATCAGTTTGCTCAGTTGTTACCAAGGTACTTCCAGATCCATCAGTTGTGGAGGTGACATCAGTTTGCTCAGTTGTTATCTCGGTACTTCCAGATCCATCAGTTGTGGACGTGAGTTCAGTTTGTTCAGTTGTTACCTCGGTACTTCCAGATCCATCAGTTGTGGACGTGAGTTCAGTTTGTTCAGTTGTTACCTCGGTACTTCCAGATCCATCAGTTGTGGAGGTGACTTCAGTTTGCACAGTTGTTGCCTCAGTAGTACCAAATACATCAGTTGTGGAGGTGACATCAGTTTGATCAGATGTTACCTCGGTACTTCCAGATCCATCGGTTGTCAAGGTGACATCAGTTTGCTCAGTTGTTAACTCGGTACTTCCAGATCCATCAGTTGTGGAGGTGACTTCAGTTTGCACAGTTGTTACCAAGGTACTTCCAGATCCATCAGTTGTGGAGGTGACATCAGTTTGCACAGTTGTTACCTCTGTACTTCCAGATCCATCAGTTGTGGAGGTGACATCAGTTTGCTCAGTTGTTACCGCGGTACTTCCAGATCCATCAGTTGTGGAGGTGACTTCAGTTTGCACAGTTGTTGCCTCAGTAGTACCAAATACATCAGTTGTGGAGGTGACATCAGTTTGCTCAGTTGTTACCTCGGTACTTCCAGATCCATCAGTTGTGGAGGTGACTTCAGTTTGCACAGTTGTTGCCTCGGTACTTCCAGATCCATCAGTTGTGGAGGTGACATCAGTTTGCTCAGTTGTTACCTCGGTACTTCCAGATCCATCAGTTGTGGAGGTGACTTCAGTTTGCACAGTTGTTGCCTCAGTAGTACCAAATACATCAGTTGTGGAGGTGACATCAGTTTGCTCAGTTGTTACCTCGGTACTTCCAGATCCATCAGTTGTGGAGGTGCCATCAGTTTGCTCAGTTGTTACCTCGGTACTTCCAGATCCATCAGTTGTGGAGGTGACATCAGTTTGCTCAGTTGTTACCTCGGTACTTCCAGATCCATCAGTTGTGGAGGTGACTTCAGTTTGTTCAGTTGTTACCTCGGTACTTCCAGATCCATCAGTTGTGGAGGTGACATCAGTTTGCTCAGTTGTTACCTCTGTACTTCCAGATCCATCAGTTGTGGAGGTGACATCAGTTTGCTCAGTTGTTACCTCGGTACTTCCATATCCATCAGTTGTGGAGGTGACTTCAGTTTGCACAGTTGTTGCCTCAGTAGTACCAAATACATCAGTTGTGGAGGTGACTTCAGTTTGCTCAGTTGTTACCTCGGTACTTCCAGATCCATCAGTTGTGGAGGTGAGTTCAGTTTGTTCAGTTGTTACCTCGGTACTTCCAGATCCATCAGTTGTGGACGTGAGTTCAGTTTGTTCAGTTGTTACCTCGGTACTTCCAGATCCATCAGTTGTGGAGGTGACTTCAGTTTGCACAGTTGTTGCCTCAGTAGTACCAGATCCATCAGTTGTGGAGGTGACATCAGTTTGCTCAGTTGTTACCTCTGTACTTCCAGATCCATCAGTTGTGGAGGTGACATCAGTTTGCTCAGTTGTTACCTCGGTACTTCCAGATCCATCAGTTGTGGAGGTGACATCAGTTTGCTCAGTTGTTACCTCGGTACTTCCAGATCCATCAGTTGTGGAGGTGACTTCAGTTTGCACAGTTGTTGCCTCAGTAGTACCAAATACATCAGTTGTGGAGGTGACTCCAGTTTGCTCAGTTGTTACCTCGGTACTTCCAAATCCATCAGTTGTGGAGGTGAGTTCAGTTTGTTCAGTTGTTACCTCGGTACTTCCAGATCCATCAGTTGTGGACGTGAGTTCAGTTTGTTCAGTTGTTACCTCGGTACTTCCAGATCCATCAGTTGTGGAGGTGACATCAGTTTGCACAGTTGTTGCCTCAGTAGTACCAGATCCATCAGTTGTGGAAGTGACATCAGTTTGCTCAGTTGTTACCTCTGTACTTCCAGATCCATCAGTTGTGGAGGTGACATCAGTTAGGTCAGTTGTTACCTCGGTACTTCCAGATCCATCAGTTGTGGAGGTGACTTCAGTTTGCACAGTTGTTGCCTCAGTAGTACCAAATACATCAGTTGTGGAGGTGACATCAGTTTGCTCAGTTGTTACCAAGGTACTTCCAGATCCATCAGTTGTGGAGGTGACATCAGTTTGCTCAGTTGTTACCTCTGTACTTCCAAATACATCAGTTGTGGAGGTGACTTCAGTTTGCTCAGTTGTTACCTCGGTACTTCCAGATCCATCAGTTGTGGAGGTGAGTTCAGTTTGTTCAGTTGTTACCTCGGTACTTCCAGATCCATCAGTTGTGGACGTGAGTTCAGTTTGTTCAGTTGTTACCTCGGTACTTCCAGATCCATCAGTTGTGGAGGTGACTTCAGTTTGCACAGTTGTTGCCTCAGTAGTACCAGATCCATCAGTTGTGGAGGTGACATCAGTTTGCTCAGTTGTTACCTCTGTACTTCCAGATCCATCAGTTGTGGAGGTGACATCAGTTTGCTCAGTTGTTACCTCGGTACTTCCAGATCCATCAGTTGTGGAGGTGACATCAGTTTGCTCAGTTGTTACCTCGGTACTTCCAGATCCATCAGTTGTGGAGGTGACTTCAGTTTGCACAGTTGTTGCCTCAGTAGTACCAAATACATCAGTTGTGGAGGTGACTTCAGTTTGCTCAGTTGTTACCTCGGTACTTCCAGATCCATCAGTTGTGGAGGTGAGTTCAGTTTGTTCAGTTGTTACCTCGGTACTTCCAGATCCTTCAGTTGTGGACGTGAGTTCAGTTTGTTCAGTTGTTACCTCGGTACTTCCAGATCCATCAGTTGTGGAGGTGACATCAGTTTGCACAGTTGTTGCCTCAGTAGTACCAGATCCATCAGTTGTGGAAGTGACATCAGTTTGCTCAGTTGTTACCTCTGTACTTCCAGATCCATCAGTTGTGGAGGTGACATCAGTTAGGTCAGTTGTTACCTCGGTACTTCCAGATCCATCAGTTGTGGAGGTGACTTCAGTTTGCACAGTTGTTGCCTCAGTAGTACCAAATACATCAGTTGTGGAGGTGACATCAGTTTGCTCAGTTGTTACCAAGGTACTTCCAGATCCATCAGTTGTGGAGGTGACATCAGTTTGCTCAGTTGTTACCTCTGTACTTCCAAATACATCAGTTGTGGAGGTGACTTCAGTTTGCTCAGTTGTTACCTCGGTACTTCCAGATCCATCAGTTGTGGAGGTGAGTTCAGTTTGTTCAGTTGTTACCTCGGTACTTCCAGATCCATCAGTTGTGGACGTGAGTTCAGTTTGTTCAGTTGTTACCTCGGTACTTCCAGATCCATCAGTTGTGGACGTGAGTTCAGTTTGCTCAGTTGTTACCTCGGTACTTTCAGATCCATCAGTTGTGGAGGTGACTTCAGTTTGCACAGTTGTTGCCTCAGTAGTACCAAATACATCAGTTGTGGAGGTGACATCAGTTTGCTCAGTTGTTACCTCGGTACTTCCAGATCCATCAGTTGTGGAGGTGACATCAGTTTGCTCAGTTGTTACCTCTGTACTTCCAGATCCATCAGTTGTGGAGGTGACATCAGTTTGCTCAGTTGTTACCTCGGTACTTCCAGATCCATCAGTTGTGGAGGTGACTTCAGTTTGCACAGTTGTTGCCTCAGTAGTACCAAATACATCAGTTGTGGAGGTGACTTCAGTTTGTTCAGTTGTTACCTCGGTACTTCCAGATCCATCAGTTGTGGAGGTGAGTTCAGTTTGTTCAGTTGTTACCTCGGTACTTCCAGATCCATCAGTTGTGGACGTGAGTTCAGTTTGTTCAGTTGTTACCTCGGTACTTCCAGATCCATCAGTTGTGGAGGTGACTTCAGTTTGCACAGTTGTTGCCTCAGTAGTACCAGATCCATCAGTTGTGGAGGTGACATCAGTTTGCTCAGTTGTTACCTCTGTACTTCCAGATCCATCAGTTGTGGAGGTGACATCAGTTTGCTCAGTTGTTACCTCGGTACTTCCAGATCCATCAGTTGTGGAGGTGACTTCAGTTTGCACAGTTGTTGCCTCAGTAGTACCAAATACATCAGTTGTGGAGGTGACATCAGTTTGCTCAGTTGTTACCAAGGTACTTCCAGATCCATCAGTTGTGGAGGTGACATCAGTTTGCTCAGTTGTTACCTCGGTACTTCCAGATCCATCAGTTGTGGAGGTGAGTTCAGTTTGTTCAGTTGTTACCTCGGTACTTCCAGATCCATCAGTTGTGGACGTGAGTTCAGTTTGTTCAGTTGTTACCTCGGTACTTCCAGATCCATCAGTTGTGGAGGTGACTTCAGTTTGCACAGTTGTTGCCTCAGTAGTACCAGATCCATCAGTTGTGGAGGTGACATCAGTTTGCTCAGTTGTTACCTCGGTACTTCCAGATCCATCAGTTGTGGAGGTGACTTCAGTTTGCACAGTTGTTGCCTCAGTAGTACCAAATACATCAGTTGTGGAGGTGACATCAGTTTGCTCAGTTGTTACCAAGGTACTTCCAGATCCATCAGTTGTGGAGGTGACATCAGTTTGCTCAGTTGTTACCTCTGTACTTCCAAATACATCAGTTGTGGAGGTGACTTCATTTTGCTCAGTTGTTACCTCGGTACTTCCAGATCCATCAGTTGTGGAGGTGAGTTCAGTTTGTTCAGTTGTTACCTCGGTACTTCCAGATCCATCAGTTGTGGAGGTGACTTCAGTTTGCACAGTTGTTGCCTCAGTAGTACCAAATACATCAGTTGTGGAGGTGACATCAGTTTGCTCAGTTGTTACCAAGGTACTTCCAGATCCATCAGTTGTGGAGGTGACATCAGTTTGCTCAGTTGTTACCTCTGTACTTCCAGATCCATCAGTTGTGGAGGTGCCATCAGTTTGCTCAGTTGTTACCTCGGTACTTCCAGCTCCATCAGTTGTGGAGGTGACTTCAGTTTGCACAGTTGTTGCCTCAGTCGTACCAAATACATCAGTTGTGGAGGTGACATCAGTTTGCTCAGTTGTTACCAAGGTACTTCCAGATCCATCAGTTGTGGAGGTGACATCAGTTTGCTCAGTTGTTACCTCGGTACTTCCAGATCCATCAGTTGTGGAGGTGAGTTCAGTTTGTTCAGTTGTTACCTCGGTACTTCCAGATCCATCAGTTGTGGACGTGAGTTCAGTTTGTTCAGTTGTTACCTCGGTACTTCCAGATCCATCAGTTGTGGAGGTGACTTCAGTTTGCACAGTTGTTGCCTCAGTAGTACCAGATCCATCAGTTGTGGAGGTGACATCAGTTTGCTCAGTTGTTACCTCGGTACTTCCAGATCCATCAGTTGTGGAGGTGACTTCAGTTTGCACAGTTGTTGCCTCAGTAGTACCAAATACATCAGTTGTGGAGGTGACATCAGTTTGCTCAGTTGTTACCAAGGTACTTCCAGATCCATCAGTTGTGGAGGTGACATCAGTTTGCTCAGTTGTTATCTCGGTACTTCCAGATCCATCAGTTGTGGACGTGAGTTCAGTTTGTTCAGTTGTTACCTCGGTACTTCCAGATCCATCAGTTGTGGACGTGAGTTCAGTTTGTTCAGTTGTTACCTCGGTACTTCCATATCCATCAGTTGTGGAGGTGACTTCAGTTTGCACAGTTGTTACCTCTGTACTTCCAGATCCATCAGTTGTGGAGGTGACTTCAGTTTGCACAGTTGTTGCCTCGGTACTTCCAGATCCATCAGTTGTGGAGGTGACATCAGTTTGCTCAGTTGTTACCTCGGTACTTCCAGATCCATCAGTTGTGGAGGTGACTTCAGTTTGCACAGTTGTTGCCTCAGTAGTACCAAATACATCAGTTGTGGAGGTGACATCAGTTTGCTCAGTTGTTACCTCGGTACTTCCAGATCCATCAGTTGTGGAGGTGCCATCAGTTTGCTCAGTTGTTACCTCGGTACTTCCAGATCCATCAGTTGTGGAGGTGACATCAGTTTGCTCAGTTGTTACCTCGGTACTTCCAGATCCATCAGTTGTGGAGGTGACTTCAGTTTGTTCAGTTGTTACCTCGGTACTTCCAGATCCATCAGTTGTGGAGGTGACATCAGTTTGCTCAGTTGTTACCTCTGTACTTCCAGATCCATCAGTTGTGGAGGTGACATCAGTTTGCTCAGTTGTTACCTCGGTACTTCCATATCCATCAGTTGTGGAGGTGACTTCAGTTTGCACAGTTGTTGCCTCAGTAGTACCAAATACATCAGTTGTGGAGGTGACTTCAGTTTGCTCAGTTGTTACCTCGGTACTTCCAGATCCATCAGTTGTGGAGGTGAGTTCAGTTTGTTCAGTTGTTACCTCGGTACTTCCAGATCCATCAGTTGTGGACGTGAGTTCAGTTTGTTCAGTTGTTACCTCGGTACTTCCAGATCCATCAGTTGTGGAGGTGACTTCAGTTTGCACAGTTGTTGCCTCAGTAGTACCAGATCCATCAGTTGTGGAGGTGACATCAGTTTGCTCAGTTGTTACCTCTGTACTTCCAGATCCATCAGTTGTGGAGGTGACATCAGTTTGCTCAGTTGTTACCTCGGTACTTCCAGATCCATCAGTTGTGGAGGTGACATCAGTTTGCTCAGTTGTTACCTCGGTACTTCCAGATCCATCAGTTGTGGAGGTGACTTCAGTTTGCACAGTTGTTGCCTCAGTAGTACCAAATACATCAGTTGTGGAGGTGACTCCAGTTTGCTCAGTTGTTACCTCGGTACTTCCAAATCCATCAGTTGTGGAGGTGAGTTCAGTTTGTTCAGTTGTTACCTCGGTACTTCCAGATCCATCAGTTGTGGACGTGAGTTCAGTTTGTTCAGTTGTTACCTCGGTACTTCCAGATCCATCAGTTGTGGAGGTGACATCAGTTTGCACAGTTGTTGCCTCAGTAGTACCAGATCCATCAGTTGTGGAAGTGACATCAGTTTGCTCAGTTGTTACCTCTGTACTTCCAGATCCATCAGTTGTGGAGGTGACATCAGTTAGGTCAGTTGTTACCTCGGTACTTCCAGATCCATCAGTTGTGGAGGTGACTTCAGTTTGCACAGTTGTTGCCTCAGTAGTACCAAATACATCAGTTGTGGAGGTGACATCAGTTTGCTCAGTTGTTACCAAGGTACTTCCAGATCCATCAGTTGTGGAGGTGACATCAGTTTGCTCAGTTGTTACCTCTGTACTTCCAAATACATCAGTTGTGGAGGTGACTTCAGTTTGCTCAGTTGTTACCTCGGTACTTCCAGATCCATCAGTTGTGGAGGTGAGTTCAGTTTGTTCAGTTGTTACCTCGGTACTTCCAGATCCATCAGTTGTGGACGTGAGTTCAGTTTGTTCAGTTGTTACCTCGGTACTTCCAGATCCATCAGTTGTGGAGGTGACTTCAGTTTGCACAGTTGTTGCCTCAGTAGTACCAGATCCATCAGTTGTGGAGGTGACATCAGTTTGCTCAGTTGTTACCTCTGTACTTCCAGATCCATCAGTTGTGGAGGTGACATCAGTTTGCTCAGTTGTTACCTCGGTACTTCCAGATCCATCAGTTGTGGAGGTGACATCAGTTTGCTCAGTTGTTACCTCGGTACTTCCAGATCCATCAGTTGTGGAGGTGACTTCAGTTTGCACAGTTGTTGCCTCAGTAGTACCAAATACATCAGTTGTGGAGGTGACTTCAGTTTGCTCAGTTGTTACCTCGGTACTTCCAGATCCATCAGTTGTGGAGGTGAGTTCAGTTTGTTCAGTTGTTACCTCGGTACTTCCAGATCCAGCAGTTGTGGACGTGAGTTCAGTTTGTTCAGTTGTTACCTCGGTACTTCCAGATCCATCAGTTGTGGAGGTGACATCAGTTTGCACAGTTGTTGCCTCAGTAGTACCAGATCCATCAGTTGTGGAAGTGACATCAGTTTGCTCAGTTGTTACCTCTGTACTTCCAGATCCATCAGTTGTGGAGGTGACATCAGTTAGGTCAGTTGTTACCTCGGTACTTCCAGATCCATCAGTTGTGGAGGTGACTTCAGTTTGCACAGTTGTTGCCTCAGTAGTACCAAATACATCAGTTGTGGAGGTGACATCAGTTTGCTCAGTTGTTACCAAGGTACTTCCAGATCCATCAGTTGTGGAGGTGACATCAGTTTGCTCAGTTGTTACCTCTGTACTTCCAAATACATCAGTTGTGGAGGTGACTTCAGTTTGCTCAGTTGTTACCTCGGTACTTCCAGATCCATCAGTTGTGGAGGTGAGTTCAGTTTGTTCAGTTGTTACCTCGGTACTTCCAGATCCATCAGTTGTGGACGTGAGTTCAGTTTGTTCAGTTGTTACCTCGGTACTTCCAGATCCATCAGTTGTGGACGTGAGTTCAGTTTGCTCAGTTGTTACCTCGGTACTTTCAGATCCATCAGTTGTGGAGGTGACTTCAGTTTGCACAGTTGTTGCCTCAGTAGTACCAAATACATCAGTTGTGGAGGTGACATCAGTTTGCTCAGTTGTTACCTCGGTACTTCCAGATCCATCAGTTGTGGAGGTGACATCAGTTTGCTCAGTTGTTACCTCTGTACTTCCAGATCCATCAGTTGTGGAGGTGACATCAGTTTGCTCAGTTGTTACCTCGGTACTTCCAGATCCATCAGTTGTGGAGGTGACTTCAGTTTGCACAGTTGTTGCCTCAGTAGTACCAAATACATCAGTTGTGGAGGTGACTTCAGTTTGTTCAGTTGTTACCACGGTACTTCCAGATCCATCAGTTGTGGAGGTGAGTTCAGTTTGTTCAGTTGTTACCTCGGTACTTCCAGATCCATCAGTTGTGGACGTGAGTTCAGTTTGTTCAGTTGTTACCTCGGTACTTCCAGATCCATCAGTTGTGGAGGTGACTTCAGTTTGCACAGTTGTTGCCTCAGTAGTACCAGATCCATCAGTTGTGGAGGTGACATCAGTTTGCTCAGTTGTTACCTCTGTACTTCCAGATCCATCAGTTGTGGAGGTGACATCAGTTTGCTCAGTTGTTACCTCGGTACTTCCAGATCCATCAGTTGTGGAGGTGACTTCAGTTTGCACAGTTGTTGCCTCAGTAGTACCAAATACATCAGTTGTGGAGGTGACATCAGTTTGCTCAGTTGTTACCAAGGTACTTCCAGATCCATCAGTTGTGGAGGTGACATCAGTTTGCTCAGTTGTTACCTCGGTACTTCCAGATCCATCAGTTGTGGAGGTGAGTTCAGTTTGTTCAGTTGTTACCTCGGTACTTCCAGATCCATCAGTTGTGGACGTGAGTTCAGTTTGTTCAGTTGTTACCTCGGTACTTCCAGATCCATCAGTTGTGGAGGTGACTTCAGTTTGCACAGTTGTTGCCTCAGTAGTACCAGATCCATCAGTTGTGGAGGTGACATCAGTTTGCTCAGTTGTTACCTCGGTACTTCCAGATCCATCAGTTGTGGAGGTGACTTCAGTTTGCACAGTTGTTGCCTCAGTAGTACCAAATACATCAGTTGTGGAGGTGACATCAGTTTGCTCAGTTGTTACCAAGGTACTTCCAGATCCATCAGTTGTGGAGGTGACATCAGTTTGCTCAGTTGTTACCTCTGTACTTCCAAATACATCAGTTGTGGAGGTGACTTCAGTTTGCTCAGTTGTTACCTCGGTACTTCCAGATCCATCAGTTGTGGAGGTGAGTTCAGTTTGTTCAGTTGTTACCTCGGTACTTCCAGATCCATCAGTTGTGGAGGTGACTTCAGTTTGCACAGTTGTTGCCTCAGTAGTACCAAATACATCAGTTGTGGAGGTGACATCAGTTTGCTCAGTTGTTACCAAGGTACTTCCAGATCCATCAGTTGTGGAGGTGACATCAGTTTGCTCAGTTGTTACCTCTGTACTTCCAGATCCATCAGTTGTGGAGGTGCCATCAGTTTGCTCAGTTGTTACCTCGGTACTTCCAGCTCCATCAGTTGTGGAGGTGACTTCAGTTTGCACAGTTGTTGCCTCAGTCGTACCAAATACATCAGTTGTGGAGGTGACATCAGTTTGCTCAGTTGTTACCAAGGTACTTCCAGATCCATCAGTTGTGGAGGTGACATCAGTTTGCTCAGTTGTTACCTCGGTACTTCCAGATCCATCAGTTGTGGAGGTGAGTTCAGTTTGTTCAGTTGTTACCTCGGTACTTCCAGATCCATCAGTTGTGGACGTGAGTTCAGTTTGTTCAGTTGTTACCTCGGTACTTCCAGATCCATCAGTTGTGGAGGTGACTTCAGTTTGCACAGTTGTTGCCTCAGTAGTACCAGATCCATCAGTTGTGGAGGTGACATCAGTTTGCTCAGTTGTTACCTCGGTACTTCCAGATCCATCAGTTGTGGAGGTGACTTCAGTTTGCACAGTTGTTGCCTCAGTAGTACCAAATACATCAGTTGTGGAGGTGACTTCAGTTTGCTCAGTTGTTACCTCGGTACTTCCAGATCCATCAGTTGTGGAGGTGAGTTCAGTTTGTTCAGTTGTTACCTCGGTACTTCCAGCTCCATCAGTTGTGGAGGTGACTTCAGTTTGCACAGTTGTTGCCTCAGTCGTACCAAATACATCAGTTGTGGAGGTGACATCAGTTTGCTCAGTTGTTACCAAGGTACTTCCAGATCCATCAGTTGTGGAGGTGACATCAGTTTGCTCAGTTGTTACCTCGGTACTTCCAGATCCATCAGTTGTGGAGGTGAGTTCAGTTTGTTCAGTTGTTACCTCGGTACTTCCAGATCCATCAGTTGTGGACGTGAGTTCAGTTTGTTCAGTTGTTACCTCGGTACTTCCAGATCCATCAGTTGTGGAGGTGACTTCAGTTTGCACAGTTGTTGCCTCAGTAGTACCAGATCCATCAGTTGTGGAGGTGACATCAGTTTGCTCAGTTGTTACCTCGGTACTTCCAGATCCATCAGTTGTGGAGGTGAGTTCAGTTTGTTCAGTTGTTACCTCTGTACTTCCAGATCCATCAGTTGTGGAGGTGACATCAGTTTGCTCAGTTGTTACCTCGGTACTTCCAGATCCATCAGTTGTGGAGGTGACTTCAGTTTGCACAGTTGTTGCCTCAGTAGTACCAAATACATCAGTTGTGGAGGTGACATCAGTTTGCTCAGTTGTTACCTCGGTACTTCCAGATCCATCAGTTGTGGAGGTGACATCAGTTTGCACAGTTGTTACCTCGGTACTTCCAGATCCATCAGTTGTGGTGGTGACTTCAGTTTGCACAGTTGTTGCCTCAGTAGTACCAAATACATCAGTTGTGGAGGTTACTTCAGTTTGCTCAGTTGTTACCTCGGTACTTCCAGATCCATCAGTTGTGGAGGTGAGTTCAGTTTGTTCAGTTGTTACCTCGGTACTTCCAGATCCATCAGTTGTGGACGTGAGTTCAGTTTGTTCAGTTGTTACCTCGGTACTTCCAGATCCATCAGTTGTGGAGGTGACTTCAGTTTGCACAGTTGTTGCCTCAGTAGTACCAGATCCATCAGTTGTGGAGGTGACATCAGTTTGCTCAGTTGTTACCTCTGTACTTCCAGATCCATCAGTTGTGGAGGTGACATCAGTTTGCTCAGTTGTTACCTCGGTACTTCCAGATCCATCAGTTGTGGAGGTGACTTCAGTTTGTTCAGTTGTTACCTCGGTACTTCCAGATCCATCAGTTGTGGACGTGAGTTCAGTTTGTTCAGTTGTTACCTCGGTACTTCCAGATCCATCAGTTGTGGTGGTGACTTCAGTTTGCACAGTTGTTGCCTCAGTAGTACCAGATCCATCAGTTATGGAGGTGACATCAGTTTGCTCAGTTTTTACCTCTGTACTTCCAGATCCATCAGTTGTGGAGGTGACATCAGTTTGCTCAGTTGTTACCTCGGTACTTCCAGATCCATCAGTTGTGGAGGTGACATCAGTTTGCTCAGTTGTTACCTCGGTACTTCCAGATCCATCAGTTGTGGAGCTGACATCAGTTTGCTCAGTTGTTACCTCGGTACTTCCAGATCCATCAGTTGTGGAGGTGAGTTCAGTTTGTTCAGTTGTTACCTCGGTACTTCCAGATCCATCAGTTGTGGAGGTGACTTCAGTTTGCACAGTTGTTGCCTCAGTAGTACCAAATACATCAGTTGTGGAGGTGACATCAGTTTGCTCAGTTGTTACCTCGGTACTTCCAGATCCATCAGTTGTGGAGGTGACATCAGTTTGCTCAGTTGTTACCTCGGTACTTCCAGATCCATCAGTTGTGGAGGTGACATCAGTTTGCTCAGTTGTTACCTCGGTACTTCCAGATCCATCAGTTGTGGAGGTGAGTTCAGTTTGTTCAGTTGTTACCAAAGATCCATCAGTTGTGGAGGTGACATCAGTTTGCTCAGTTGTTACCTCGGTACTTCCAGATCCATCAGTTGTGGAGGTGACTTCAGTTTGCACAGTTGTTGCCTCAGTAGTACCAAATACATCAGTTGTGGAGGTGACATCAGTTTGCTCAGTTGTTACCTCGGTACTTCCAGATCCATCAGTTGTGGAGGTGACATCAGTTTGCTCAGTTGTTACCTCGGTACTTCTAGATCCATCAGTTGTGGAGGTGAGTTCAGTTTGTTCAGTTGTTACCTCGGTACTTCCAGATCCATCAGTTGTGGAGGTGACATCAGTTTGCTCAGTTGTTACCTCGGTACTTCCAGATCCAACAGTTGTGGAGGTGACTTCAGTTTGCACAGTTGTTGCCTCAGTAGTACCAAATACATCAGTTGTGGAGGTGACATCAGTTTGCTCAGTTGTTACCTGGGTACTTCCAGATCCATCAGTTGTGGAGGTGAGTTCAGTTTGTTCAGTTGTTACCTCGGTACTTCCAGATCCATCAGTTGTGGAGGTGACTTCAGTTTGCACAGTTGTTGCCTCAGTAGTACCAAATACATCAGTTGTGGAGGTGACATCAGTTTGCTCAGTTGTTACCTCGGTACTTCCAGATCCATCAGTTGTGGAGGTGACATCAGTTTGCTCAGTTGTTACCTCGGTACTTCCAGATCCATCAGTTGTGGAGGTGACATCAGTTTGCTCAGTTGTTACCTCGGTACTTCCAGATCCATCAGTTGTGGAGGTGAGTTCAGTTTGTTCAGTTGTTACCAAAGATCCATCAGTTGTGGAGGTGACATCAGTTTGCTCAGTTGTTACCTCGGTACTTCCAGATCCATCAGTTGTGGAGGTGACTTCAGTTTGCACAGTTGTTGCCTCAGTAGTACCAAATACATCAGTTGTGGAGGTGACATCAGTTTGCTCAGTTGTTACCTCGGTACTTCCAGATCCATCAGTTGTGGAGGTGACATCAGTTTGCTCAGTTGTTACCTCGGTACTTCTAGATCCATCAGTTGTGGAGGTGAGTTCAGTTTGTTCAGTTGTTACCTCGGTACTTCCAGATCCATCAGTTGTGGAGGTGACATCAGTTTGCTCAGTTGTTACCTCGGTACTTCCAGATCCAACAGTTGTGGAGGTGACTTCAGTTTGCACAGTTGTTGCCTCAGTAGTACCAAATACATCAGTTGTGGAGGTGACATCAGTTTGCTCAGTTGTTACCTGGGTACTTCCAGATCCATCAGTTGTGGAGGTGACATCAGTTTGCTCAGTTGTTACCTCGGTACTTCTAGATCCATCAGTTGTGGAGGTGAGTTCAGTTTGTTCAGTTGTTACCTCGGTACTTCCAGATCCATCAGTTGTGGAGGTGACATCAGTTTGCTCAGTTGTTACCTCGGTACTTCCAGATCCATCAGTTGTGGAGGTGACTTCAGTTTGCTCAGTTGTTACCTCTGTACTTCCAGATCCATCAGTTGTGGAGGTGACTTCAGTTTGCACAGTTGTTGCCTCAGTAGTACCAAATACATCAGTTGTGGAGGTGACATCAGTTTGCTCAGTTGTTACCTCGGTACTTCCAGATCCATCAGTTGTGGAGGTGACATCAGTTTGCTCAGTTGTTACCTCGGTACTTCCAGATCCATCAGTTGTGGAGGTGACATCAGTTTGCTTAGTTGTTACCTCGGTACTTCCAGATCCATCAGTTGTGGAGGTGAGTTCAGTTTGTTCAGTTGTTACCAAAGATCCATCAGTTGTGGAGGTGACATCAGTTTGCTCAGTTGTTACCTCGGTACTTCCAGATCCATCAGTTGTGGAGGTGACTTCAGTTTGCACAGTTGTTGCCTCAGTAGTACCAAATACATCAGTTGTGGAGGTGACATCAGTTTGCTCAGTTGTTACCTCGGTACTTCCAGATCCATCAGTTGTGGAGGTGACATCAGTTTGCTCAGTTGTTACCTCGGTACTTCTAGATCCATCAGTTGTGGAGGTGAGTTCAGTTTGTTCAGTTGTTACCTCGGTACTTCCAGATCCATCAGTTGTGGAGGTGACATCAGTTTGCTCAGTTGTTACCTCGGTACTTCCAGATCCAACAGTTGTGGAGGTGACTTCAGTTTGCACAGTTGTTGCCTCAGTAGTACCAAATACATCAGTTGTGGAGGTGACATCAGTTTGCTCAGTTGTTACCTGGGTACTTCCAGATCCATCAGTTGTGGAGGTGACATCAGTTTGCTCAGTTGTTACCTCGGTACTTCTAGATCCATCAGTTGTGGAGGTGAGTTCAGTTTGTTCAGTTGTTACCTCGGTACTTCCAGATCCATCAGTTGTGGAGGTGACATCAGTTTGCTCAGTTGTTACCTCGGTACTTCCAGATCCATCAGTTGTGGAGGTGACTTCAGTTTGCTCAGTTGTTACCTCTGTACTTCCAGATCCATCAGTTGTGGAGGTGACATCAGTTTGCTCAGTTGTTACCTCGGTACTTCCAGATCCATCAGTTGTGGAGGTGACTTCAGTTTGCACAGTTGTTGCCTCAGTAGTACCAAATACATCAGTTGTGGAGGTGACATCAGTTTGCTCAGTTGTTACCTCGGTACTTCCAGATCCATCAGTTGTGGAGGTGACATCACTCTGATCAGTTGTTACCTCGGTACTTCCAGATCCATCATTTGTATAAGTGACAACTGTTTGCACAGTTGTTGCCTCGCTACTTCCAGATCCATCAGTTGTGGATGTGATATCAGTTTGTTCAGTTGTTACCTCGGTAGTTCCAGATCCATCAATTGTGGAGGTGAGTTCAGTTTGTTCAGTTGTTACCAAAGATCCATCAGTTGTGGAGGTGACTTCAGTTTGCTCAGTTGTTACCTCCGTGCTTCCAGATCCATCAGTTGTGGAGGTGACATCAGTTTGCTCAGTTGTTACCTCGGTACTTCCAGATCCATCAGTTGTAGTTGTGATATCTGTTTGCACAGTTGTTGCCTCAGTAGTACTAAATACATCAGTTGTGGTGGTGACATCAGTTTGCACGGTTGTTACCTCGGTACTTCCAGATCCATCAGTTGTGGAGGTGACATCAGTTTGCACAGTTGTTACCTCAGTCGTTCCAGATCCACCAGTTGTGGAGGGGGCACCAGTTTGCACAGTTGTTACTTCAGTCGGACCTGAGAAATCAGTTGTTGATGTGCCATCCGTGTGTTGACTTCTCACAGTTGATTCAGTGGTTGTAATGTAGTCAGTGGAAGAACTAATATCAGTGTACTCATGAGATGATATTGACAATTTCCTCACACTTATGTCAGAAGTTGCACTGAGACTTTTAGTTTTCAACACTTTATCTGTTTTGTTAAATGTTGAAGAGGCGTCACTCGACTCACTTGTGATCGATTGATCAGTTGCACTAATTTTATCAGTTGTTGATGGGCTTTTATTGTAACAATTTGTTGACCATAATTTACTTCGTTTAGTAATTGAACTTTTATTTGAAGGGGCTTTTCTTTTCAATATTATTGCTTCTGTTGGACTGATGTTATTCTCTGAATATGTATCCTTTGGAATTCCCGTTGAGTTATCCTTTAAAGTTGGATCAGCAGCATTTCCTTTACTCTCAGTTGAAAACTTTGGATATCTGATAAGCCATTCATTATCACCTGCAACATAATTTACCAAAAAAATATTAATTTAATGCATTAATTAATTTAATGTGAAAGCGTTTTAACGTTTACTTTCCCATTGTTTTTCCTCTTTATATTTTCAAAAATATCCAAGTCTTTTAACATGCTATCTAAAAATGATGGCAAGCAGCATACTAACATTTGATCATCAGGAAAACAACGTAAGGCTGATGGGAATGAATTTTGCAGGTCTTTGGTCATATACCAGTGTATAGGATAAAGTAACGTTTTGACCAAATAATGGAATGAGAAGAAAAGTCAAATGATTGTCAAAATAACTAAATTATAACCAAAGTGCAATGCAATTCTGCCAGTAACTGCTTGCCAAAGTGATGGATAGACTGACAAACAAGGTAACACATCCACACATCACTTATTATACATTATATTAACACAGATTTACAATATAGACAGTATTGTAAAACATTGTATAAACGGCACTTTGAAACAGTATGAATGTTACAATAAATCTCAATCTCAAAAAGTATCAATGTATGTTTCATATAGATGGCTCAGACACTGCTCTTGTCAATTGCTTTAGAATCAGTTGAGCTTAAAGCAGAATAAGGATGAAGATAATTCCAATAAACAACTACCTACACTCTACAAACTCACCTATCACTGGCACATGTTTATGTAAATAATGAAGCCTCAATGACCACAGCCGTTTGTTATGGGGTTCTTCAAGGTTCTGTACTTGGACCAATTTTATTTTATTTACCTTTTGTATGCTTCCCTTAGGGGAATATTAGGGAATATTATTAGAAAACATTTAATACATTTTCACTGTTATGCCGATGATACTCAATTATATCTGTTTATTAAGCCAGATGAAATCCACCAGTTCGCTAAACTCATGCATGTCTTAAAGACATAAAGATCTGGATGACCGGTAACGTTCTGCTGCTGAACTCTAATAAAATCAAAGTTATTTTACTGGGCCAGAACACCTCAGAAATCAATTATCTAATGATATAGTTTCTCTGGATGGTATTGCTTTGGCATCCACCACCACCGTAAGGAATCTTGGAGTTTTATTGGACCAGGACTTGTCCTTTAGTCCACATATAAAACAAATTTCAAGAATTGCCATTTTTCACTTACGTAATATTTCAAAAATCAGACATCCTGTCTTAAAATGATGCAGAAACATTAATCGATGCATTTGTTACTTCAAGACTAGATGACTGTGACGCCTTATTATCAGGCTGCTCTGGTACAGCCCTTGTGTCTCTCCAGCTGATACAAAATGCTGCAGCTCGTGTACTAATGAGGACTAGAAAAAGAGATCATATTACTCCTGTATTAGCTGCTCTCCACTGGCATCCTGTAAGATTTAGAGTTATATTTAAAATCCTTCTCCTCACCTATAAAGCCTTAACTGGTAATGCAATGCACCATTATATCTTAAGGAGCTTATAGTGCCTTACTACCCCACTAGAGAGTTACGTTAATTAAATGCAGGGTTACTTGTGGTTCTCAGGGTCTTAAAAAATAGGTTGGGGGCTAAAGCCTTCAGTTATCAAGCTCCTCTTCTGTGGAATAAGCCTCATAAATAAGCCTCATTAAATACCTCATTTAACAGTAGACTTTCCTCTTTGACAGAGCTTATAGTTAGACCCCGATCCTCGATCCAGGAAGCTTTCTTTCAGAGGTTGGGTCAGACAACTCCCCTCTTGATTCGCAAGGTAGACTGCTTAGGGCATCTTAGGATACACTGAGCTCCTCCTCTCCTCTTCTTCTTTTTCTCATCTCCCTTCTCTTTTTTTCTCTTTCTTCTCTCCTTCTGGATAAATTATTAGTTATGAATGAGACTCTATTGAGAGAGAGCTGCTGGAGTGAGTCAGGGAACCAGGAAGTGAGTCAGCATCTCGACACTTCCTGGTTTTTGTTTAGACGTCTGAAATAAAGTCTGTGTTTAACACCAGCGTTCAGTTTTCAAGGTCAGTGAACACACCTTAAAAAAAAGGATGCTCAGTCCTCTCCTTTAGCTCAGTGGTGGAGGCGTGAAGTCATGTGACTGTGGTTGAGGTCCTTTACAGGCTAACAGGAACTCCACCACGTGACCTGGTGGAGTTACTTTATAACATGAAGTCATATGACTTGGCGGAGATCTTCTATGGCTAACATGAAGTCATGTGACCTGGTGGAGTTCCTCTACAGACCAACAGGGAGTGGTGGAGGTTCTACAGCTTCATGATCTCATTCTCGCCTTCATTGACGTCGACTGTGGAAGTACAGGCGGTTGTGCCTGCTGATGATGGGCCAGGAGTCACAAGTCATCTATATATCAACTAAAAACCAAGCGGAACATGACATCACCTGTAAGTCAATAACCAAGTCTGTCCAGCTTACTTAAAAGGTAAAGGACACAAAGTTAATTTGAGTCCCAAAAATTTTTTGGGGGTGTTTTTTTTTTTTTACAGCCTACATCATCAAGTAGTAAATGTACAGTAACAGGACGATGACAAACCATAGTCTTTTTAATTTATATACATGTAATCAAACTTCCTGATTTGATTGGGAGGAGGTCAGAGTACAGTTCCAACACCTATTCTTTGGAAAAATATGAACTCACGAGTCAAAGGCCAGGAAGATGAACAACAGCCTCGCCCTGGTAATTACATTTAAACACAACTGTGCACTAAATATGTGTCTAAATACTCTCAACTAATAGGTCCACTAAACACGTTTCTTTTGACTCTTGTCTGGCATGTTCTAGCCTTTCCAAAAACATTGCATAATTTAAATTAATCTACCATATACTCACAGGAACAAATGTAGAGCAACGTTGTTAAGCGTTAGGTTAGGATGGAGATTTGTTATGGCATCCCCAGCCACAAAACCGCCAACACAACATTCAAATACAATATACATGCAAAGAGATTTCTTAAATTTCATTCTATTTCATCAAAGAAACTAAAATAGTCCCATTCTCGATCACTCAAAAGGTGCTTTTCAAATACTATTGATACCTCTTCAGACAAATGTACTGTAAAGAATCATTTTTGCAATATGCAAAAGTGCCGTTTCACCGACTCGAAGAAACGCATTTCAAAATAGAGAAGAGAACATTTTTAAAAACAGTAATACATTATATAACAAACAAAAAAAGAATACTTTGAGCAACAAGCGATGCCTTCCGTCTGTTTTGCCCTGCCCAGATCATCCACTATTATTAATAAATAAACCATTGTTATCAGCTCTGTCCAGCATGTATTACCGTGTATCAAACCGTTTGTGGCATTGTTTATAAGCAGAACAAAGAGATGCACAGAAAAATGAAGAAGAACATGAACGAATAATACTTTTCCAATCTGCAGAAATGATTTTTGATTAAGTTGATAGTGAAAGATTTTAGACACAACTAAATTAAAATAAATAAAGAATTGTTGAGAGGGGAGGGAGGGGGGCAAATGGTTAGAGCATTTCACACATGTTCAGGCTTCTGCTTGGACATGACTGAGTTTTCTGCTGATCTCGTCTCTTGTTGCAACTCTTGATTCCTTTTTTTTTTAAACATATCAACCTTATTCACACATGTGTTATGTTAGAAAAAACAAAGAAGCTGATAAAAGAAAACCTGACCAGACGCAGAGTACTTATTAAAACTCAGCTCATTGTATATAATTTGGCTTTGTAATTATTTGTGTTCCTTACTCATTAATTAGTGTTTGCAATTTTTGTAATTTGAATGCTGTGATTCTGAAGTTTCCCTCTTGGATTATTAGCAAATTATTTACTAAAAAGCAAAAGTTGTGCGTAATTAAAACCAATTCAACTGAGATTTATATGTCTTACCGTGAGCAGTTATGTCGACACAAACTGAGCAAATGAGTGAAATAAAGATGACCAAGAAACTTGAAGGAAGCTCCATCACCCGATTACATCCCAGTTGGCCAAATCTCACTGGTGTATGTCAGTGATGAATGACTCAAAACTACTTGAGACAATTTTAAAATACAGAACGCATAACACACATACATGCAGTCCTTAAAATGCCTGACTTCTGTGGAAGAGCTCTGTCAACTGCTCTGCATTTAAGGACTGTGGCAGATAAGAAGCAGTAGCAGTATGAAACCTGTTGAGCTTGACTTACATTTATTGCCCACACACACCTTTCTTTAAGCTCCTCCATCTCCCATCAATTGCTTTGCACTCCTATCAACTCGTGGCAGCGATTGACATCAGCCAATGGGTTAGAAAGTCAACGCCCAATGGTTCTCAATGTAAGCCAATATTGGCATTCACCTCTCATGACCTCCAAACCCTTGTTTCTGCCTAGATATATAAAATATACCTCCTGAAATAAATATTGATCGAGTTGTTGCTCCGCAATAAAGCGGGGAAAGAGCTTATCAGAATTTCAAAATAAGATCGGCTGTACGTGCATATCACAAGCTTAATCTATTGTAAAAGATGCATGCCCATTCAACACTCAAAGGTTCAAGAGGGGGTAGATTATCAAATAAGTGAAAATAATAAAAATGAAAAGTACATTAACCCTCGGGTTAGAAGGAAGAGTTCATCAGATACTAAAGCCTGATCAAATCATTTCAGTTAGGTTGCATTTGATTCTGTTGAATAACAACATAGTCTGATAAGATAGTGGATGAGTTCTTTTGAAATACGCAGGTTTATATTAATACTAAATTTGTTTTAGCTATGTTGCTAAGGAAATGGCCATTGCAGGAATGTGGACACAGCACGTAAGGGTTGTTCATACACCAGTGGGAATCACAGTTTAAAAAGTCCCAAGTTAAGTGCAAAGTCCTGGATCTGCTCTTTATCAAATGTAACAAGCCGCCTCTTCTCAATATGCGGCCAAGGTATCTGAAATCGTATAACCATAAATATAATGCGTGTTGATATGGACAGCCTTCTATTACAGTGGGAAGCATATTGCACACATACCACACTGATAGCTCAAAGAGAGGAACAGAGAAACAAGAGGACTAGCAGAATGGTGCAAAGAAGCTTTCACCAACAAAAATGCAGTTACAAACACTGTGAAAGACCAGTCAGAGCTTTTAGAGAAAAGGGAAAAGGGGCTGTCTGAACTTCCTGTCATCATGATGCTGATGGAGGTCACTGCACATGCAGGGCAGAAGATTGGGGCTGCGGTCGAATAGTCCTTTTCGGTTAGGAACCTTCCAAACTGAGCGAAATGATCTGAAAGTACCTAAGTGGCCACCATGATGAGTGCCGGTCAAATTCTCTAAACGTAAAGGAAAGGAGCTTCATGCCTCCTAACTTAGCTACTTCAGCTTAGGAACCACTGGACCTTCCTTAACGAAAAGAAAGGAGATAACCAACTATTTTATTACATCACAATAAAGTACTGTCAAGTTGTGATTCATTAACTGTTTATTGCATATTTTTATGATCAGATTATAATCTGCATATAAACAAAACCATAAAGGGACATGAGACACATATATGACACACATCGTTAGTGGGATAACTATTTAATTCAGCAGGTTTGAAACTGAAGAGTTTAGGAGCTTTGGTTTCACTTTCATACTCCTTCGTTAATTACGATTCCAACCTTGTTAATAAAGTAATATATGAACCTAATATACGTTGTTTAAATCGTCTGCATGACGCGACACTGTAAGAAGACAGATGAAGTGTTTAAGTTGTAGTTTCACCGCTGCAGACAAACTGACATCACTAACATCGCCCGCCGTCGCGTCATAGCTACATCGCTTAGTGAAAGTGGAGTCGGATTCTCTAAACACCGCGGTTGTCTTTTCCTAACTCATGAATTTTCCTTCCCATCTTTCCTTGACCCTGTGATGTTTCCATAGAGTTTAAGGAAAAGTGCTTAGGGTTAGACGTTAGGTGATTATTTGACTACTCGACCGCAGCCTGGGACTCTGACTGACCTTGCATCTGACACAAACTACATTACCCATAAGGCTGTGACGAGCTGCCTTTTCTCAATATGCGGCCACGGTATCTGAAATGATATAACTATAAATAAAACGCGTGTTGCTTTTTTGAAGAGGTTGTAACCTGATTAGCCACAATCCATGAAGACAGGGAACCACTTTGACTCTCAACTAGATGCTCTGGAGACTGTCGGCCTAAATCTGAACATATTTTAAATATATAACAATTTATAAAAAAACTTTGAAGATTTGCATTTGAATGTAGCTCTACCTCCTCGTTATGAACATGTTGGATCTGCACTCGGAGAAGAGGCGGCTTTGTCAATGTCTCTGCGAATATTATTTCGAGACTCAAACTCTCAACATCCTGGATGGACAGCCATGAAAATTTAGTACAGAAATTTGAGTTTCACAGTCAACTAGCGGACACGAGTGTTTCAGACAACTCTGATGAATTATAATCACTGATCTCTTTTATAAACTACCATCAAATGTGAATTTCAAATCTGTTTTATACTGCGACTCGCTGCTGCAAAAGTTAACTTTACTGTGTTTAGTGCTAATTTGCGAATGCAAAAAAGCCCTTTGGATACATCACTCTGGGACAGAACAATCCGTTTAACATTTTTATTTACATAAAGTGCATCCAAAACATTAGGGTCAGAACTAAGCATGAAAATCACAATTCATAAATATCTCTGGTCCAGTCGGAGGAAACGCTGTTGTTACAGCAACTGTGTTGCCGGTGTGACATCATTATCAACTGTAGGTCACGGACGCGTTAGTACCCCAGTAACTCAATCTATACCTCTTTGACACAGCGACAAACTGAACAGAGGTTTCAGAAACATGGCATTTAATATAGGGCTTTTTAATAGCCTCATAAATAGTGAAAATTATATTAAATATATTATGTATATTTTGTTCTATTGATATAAATATCTAAAATACAGGTGTAAATTCAAATATTTATTCTGATGCATTTTAGCTGTGCATAAACATATTCATGTTAGGCAGCAAAAAAAAGAAAAAAAGCAAGTAGTCATCAACTTCAAGAGCAAGTTTACAAATTAAGTTGAGACTTTTTACTGCTCAGGCGTCCCAGGATGTTCTGATCTGAGGCCTGTTGATCCGTATCTGTGAAAACAAAAAAAGCGTTATTGAAATGAGAAAATAATTGTGCACAAAACTATGGTGGCCGTGAAGAGCAAACACAATGGCAAAACTGAGAACACAAGAGCGTTCAGTGAGACTCAAACCAGAATAGATAATCCTGAAGAGGAAATTAATTCAGTCTGGATTTGGATTTCTTGTAACAATGCTGCCTCTCAGAGGTCGAGTGTATGAAGTAAAATGAGATGAAAAATTCAATTTAAAAATCAGACGGACATTGCTGAGCAGCCGTTGCAATACGAAGTGGGAAAATTGCAAATACAAAGACAGTAAACATCTATATATTTTTTATACATCATGCAGTTTACAAGAAACGGAAGTAAAATGTAGTTGCTTTTGGAACATTTTTACTGCTTTGTTTTGCAGCAAGTCTCGCCCCAATGTGAGCGCGAGTACATATACTATATATCAGTTTTGCGATATTTGCATTTGCTTTCTTCCCACTTTCTTCCAAAGACATTTTCTAATCCAGACCTGTGCGAGGGCACAATGGTTCACAAGGCATCCAGTCCCCTGCAAATCTAAAAGAACAAGTACTTCTGTTTGTCCCAGACTGCAAGACAGTTCATTCAATCAGCGATCAGGAATCACCGTACATACACACCTCTTTCAGTCCGTCTCAGCAGTTACCGTTGCGTTTTCTGTTTTGCCGTTGTGTCTTTTATTTCAGGACTACCGTGTAAAAAAATATCACTGAACACAATTCGTACATTCTGTTTTTTTGTTGCGTTTGGTACTTTAGGGCCACCGTACAAACGGCACTAAACACACTGTGTAGGACTGACCGGTTTGTGTGAGATCTCTTGGAGGTTCAGGTTGGTGGATGGCGGGAATCCAACATTGGAAAATGGCACATTGTGTCCCTGTGCTGTTTCTGATGATGGGCTCCACTCCCTACTGCCAGTATTCAAAGACGGTCCGTGGAGCTCCTCTCTGTAGACGGCTGATTCCTCATGCGTGAACGAGGGGTTTCTGTAATATCCTAAAAATAGGACGGCGAGGAGGTTTAAACACACACATTCCACCAGAAGAATTTGTCACAGGGTGACCAACAGACAGATCTATACTGCCCTGCAAAGACAGAGCAGTGATTTTGGAATGAGTGATGTTAGAAGAAAAAAGTATTGCAGTTGGCAAAATTGGGTGACAGATACAATTCTTCTTTTTACCTTCATAATACTTGCAGCTACTGAGAAAATGCAGTATTGAGCATAAAAAATCTTGAGTATGACAACACTGTCAACTCCTAATATATTTCTCTCTCCCCCCCCTCTCTTCCCTCCCTCTCCCTCCCCTCATCTTCACAGAGATCTTCAACTGATCACTGGAGCTGTGTGACATCCCCTCCTGCAAGCGCTCCATGATCATCCCAAGAGAGCCTCCAGAGAATTAAATGACTACAAGCCCGTCGCCCTGACGTCTGTGGTCATATAATCCTTTGAGAGACTAGTGTTGATCCATCTGAAGGACATCACTGCTGGACCCTCTGCAGTTCGCCTACCGTGCAAACAGGTAGGTGGATGACGCAGTTAACATTGGACTGCACCATATGCTGCAACACCTTGACTCACCAGTGTCATATGCAAGCTGATTCTGACATAAAAAAAATACTTTATAATTGAATGCATTTGAATGTGAGATTTAAAAGTTGCCTCAGTACACCAAACCACAAAATGCAACTGAATTTAAAAGCTGGATGGTTGTTTCGGCTCCAGTTCTCTGCTGTTGATATTGTGACCATGCTCTTGGAAAATGTATTTCGAAACAGTGGGCACGAGTCGCTTCTTCTAGTTTCATAAGCTTTTAGGTGCGTCTCACATTATTTTTGGAGAGCGAGATGTGGTTAAAAGCCCCGAGAAAAGCACACAATGAAGCAAAAAAATAAAAAACTTGTACCCTTCATACACAATTAGAAAATACAGTCTACATTACAAACCTACCGGCATTAACAGTGTCAATGGAGCTGTTGGGTCTGGACCATTCAAAGTCTTCAGTCATCCACTGGTTTACCTGCTGGTTTTTCTGATCTTTTAACCTGCAGACAGTTAAAAAATCATCATTTCTGTGACAAGAGGTGCAGATAATATATCCCCACCAAATTTACAAATATCTTTTGGATTTATGGTACCAGTATAGGCCACAGTCTCGTGCACCGACAGATTTCAATATACTTCGGTTCAATTTAAAGTAATGGAGTAAATATCACACAAACAAATACGTAAGTAATTAATAACCTATAAGTCATAAGAACAAATTATCAATATTCTACAAAACAGATACTGTGGACTGCTTCTCACACAGTATCACCCAAAATCAACTTTTTCGTGACATCTGGTAGAATTTCATGCATTTTCCCCATTTGGGAAAAATGTTTGACGCACACTCAGTAGTGTTTGTGTGCAGCTTACAGCGTTTGCTTGCGTTTGTTGAACAGAAGGTAAGCAGTCAGGATTCCCACAGCCACCAACAGACACGCAAGGGTCAAACTTAAGCCCACGTAGAAAGCTATCCTCACGATGGGGTAGCTGCAGTCGTCGCCCAAGTACCAAATTGAATTCACGTCGTGGCAACTGAAACAGATGAGGAAGAACAACTTTAAACAGTGGACAACTGTAGCACGAAGAAACTTGTATTATAAAGTTCAATTATTTTTGCAATAACCCCTGCTGTAAGATGCCTGTCAACATGTACAACAAAGACACCTTTAATTTCCTTTTTGGATAAAGACTAACCCTAGCCCTAATCAAAAAACATATTGTGTGTGGTTTAGAATACAAAATCGTATTTGTATAGCACACATCAAAACCAGTAGTAATGTATTTCACAGGCAGACATAAAAACAACAAAAGAATGCAAATACATACACATTTCTACATGAATTTATATTCATAATCACATATGAATGAATTCAAACGTGATCTGTAAACTACAAGTAGACTACATTTCGTAACTAACAGGAAGTATTTTATTCTGTAACCCCCTCTTAATACTTTGAAGGCAGCTGAAAACTGTCCGACTTGGCGGCAGTTTTTTATCAACGCCTCCCACGGCAGCCGCTGCTCTCATCTGGATTGCAGGAGAGAAGCAGCTCTAACGAATGAGCCTATTCACAACGGCAGGAAGTGTACGGAGGACACAAGACTACAAAAATAAAAACAGAAACTCAAAAAAAAGAGTCTAAGAGCTTCGTCAACTTACAAGCAGAGAGGTCCGGTGCTGCTGTACACTCTGCAGGTTCCATTATTGTAGCACGTTTTAGCCGCTTTATGTCGACTGTCACAAACAGTCACACATGTGAGGACTCCGTTATCTGTCACATTTGTGTAGAAGTGAGCAATATCGCTGTCGCCCACAATTTTTTCGCATTCAGCTGATGAAAAAAACACAAAGACCTCAGTAAGTTTACTGTCGATTTTAGCTAGAAATATTAACTATGGTAAAGTTGTAGAAGTGTAAACTAATATCTGGTCATCTTGCTTATCAATATAATGTTTTAGATTTCTGCAGGCTTTCAAATCATTTGGGTACTACTAACAAATACATTATATAGTATAGTATATACAATGTACTTATGTGCAGAATTAGAATTTTACCGTTTATAAATGAAGATGGTTACAATTGTCAAAAGCGTCCACAAAATGAGTTCAGCTCAATGTTGATGTTTAAAACACAAACACGCATCGGACTTTGATGAAGACTTTGATGAAGATTTTGATGAATTTCAGTAGTGCAGTAGTCGGCCTACTTACATTTCAAATCCGGCTCTGTTTTCTCAATTGCGGGTTTAGCTGTGATGTTGTAAAGACAATCTGAAAATTTTGAAGGCAAAAAAAAAATAACTTTGTGTTATGTATGCATACCACAAATGTGTTGTTGTGTTATTAAAGTCATGTTTTTGATCAGAAAGTTATCAAATAAAGATTAATACCAATACATTAATACCAATACTACTCTTGTATTTCAATGAATATGGATCTGATCGGTGATTTGCTCATTGTAAATAATGTATGATTGTGGATATAAATATATATATTCTGTCAAACCTGCTGTGCACTCAACAAGATTGTTAACAGCCTTCACAATCGCTACGAAGTCGAGCTCATATTGTTGGTTGCCGCTGCCCTCATTTGGAATCGACAAAACTACGTCATGTTGGACATAAACGCTGAGGCAGAAAGAAGCAGCATGTCAGTACAGTTAAAGTCATTACTGTATTTTGCAACTTACTTTTAGTATTTAACAGCAATCACGTTTCACTGCCACTGAATGTAATTAGTGCAAACCTTTTCAAATTAATATTGGAGCTTATAAGAAAAACAAACGATTAAATGAACAGCCTTTCCTTCAATTATGATGACAATACACTCTTCATAAAAAGTAGGCATAGGATCTGGAAAGAAGAGAACTTCCTTTTTTATCACAATAAATTTGTGTCTCACCCTTCCAGATCCTGCCATAGATGCTTTGATATCATCACACCTTGACTATCGCAATTCATTATATTCAGGGTTAAGACAAAAAAACAACGTCACACCTTCAGCTAGAACAAAATGTAGTTTTACATAAAACAAACTCGAGAGACAAAATCATATCATCCCTCTTTAAGCCTCTCTTCACTGATTAAAGTCGATTTGATCTCCTTTAACATGCAATAGGTCGGCCATTTTCAACCATGCATCTGTGAGTGAGTGTGCACATCTGAGTCTGTCCACAGCTAATCTTGCATTCTGTTGTATCAAACTGTGGTGCCCAGTTATGTGTGTGTGTGTGTGTGTGTGTGTGTGTGTGTGTGTGTGTGTGTGTCTATATCATTTATCATTTACTATCATTCATAGTTTACATTATACTTATTGCTATTATTGTTGGTATTATGTGGTAACATACTTGTGTTGTGCGTGATAATTGGCAGAGGGTTTTTTTGCAAGCATATTTATTTGTCACATATGTGTTATGGCATGAAAATGTTACATGTGCTCAATTTGCTTGTGCTTTTCTTAATTGCAGTGTTTTTGTTCTATAAGCCACAAATGTATTAAAATAGTGAGGATTTGTTAGCAACTAGTGGTGCAAAGATGTGTTGTGGTTTAAAGTTGAGATCAAGCTGTACCCTAAATGTTGCGGTGCACTTAATTAATTAAATTAATGGTTTAGTCAATTCATAAATTGTTTCCATCTGAAACTGCCAAAATGCAAAGTTTACGAGCATTTATATGTTTAATGACTTTAATGGCGTAAGATCCTTAATGTCTGTGCTGAAATTACCCTTCTGCTCTTGGTGTGACACTGTCAATAGCTCTTGTGTCAGCTGATACTTTCATCTGAAAAAAAGATGGAACAATTTTAATATTTAACCTTTGGTTCAATATTCTGTTGGAAAAGTGTTTGAATAGTTTTACCTTTTCCGCAGTTTTATCAGAGAATCCGACCCCAGGGCTTCAATATATGAGAAAAGAATAAGAGACATTAAAACAATTTAATCAATCAAAACCAGGAATTTCTTTTTTAAAAATGTATATAAAACAATGATGGCTTTTTTTCTGAAAAATGTAAAGTACATTACCTGACACTTGTTACCACCACTTTTTCAACGTTTGATACATTATTTTCCCGGTAATGTGTTTTCATCTGAAATAGTAACAAACATAACATCAATAATGTTTCACAAAGAGGATTCCTAGAATAGAGATTATTGGTCATATAATATATAATGTTTCCTAAATCATTACATGAACTGTGTCTGAGCAGGGCCATCCTTTAATCAGAGGATCGGATGTTTGATTCAATGGCTCCACTAGCCTATGTCGATTTGTCCTTGGGCAAGGGACCCCAATTTGCTCCTGTAGCTGTGCCTTACGGGATATGAAAGCCTCTCCTATCAGTGCATGAATGTTTGAATAATGTCCTGTAGTGTTAAAGTGCTTTGAGTGGTTGGAAGGCAAGAAAAGTGTTTGGAGTCATGTAAAATCCACAATGGGGCCTAAATCATCACCGCTTTGTTTATTAGAATCCTTTACAAAGATAAATATATCTGTTATCTTGGTCAATGGCCAAAAAACTGAAATTAAAGCATTTTTGATCAATAACATCACTACGATCAACATTCGGGTATTGGAAATTAAAAATGATTACAAACCCTTTTATGCATCATAGCCTTGACATTGTTTCAGTAGTGTTATGGTTGTGTAATTTAGTTAGAATTGTTCTGGATGCTGATAGTCATTTAAATTGAGTTTAACAACATGTGTGTCACGAGCACAGTACAACTTGAAATATGATTGATAGTTCAGACCACTGCATTTGATAAATGCAGATTTGCCTCACTGTTTTTTTCTAGTCACTAAACAAGTAAACTCCTAAATTTACTGGACGGCTGTAAACCTGTAAAATTAATTAATTATTGTATCCATTTACCTGGTTCGTGAAGTTACCAACAAACTCTTTGTATTCCCTTGATGCTTTGTCTTCATATTCTTTCTTGAATTCCTGATTGAGCACCACATTAACAACGACAGACCTGTTGAGTGTAGCTGCACAGAGAATCAAACATATTGGACATAATGGATACAAATTTAGGAGAACAAATAAAACAAATGCACAGAGCAATTCTTTGCTACACAAATTACAGGGATTGCACAAAGTTGACAGTACCTGGCTCAACAGTCTCAAGGAATGGTGGGTCGGTTGTGGAGGTTGTTTGGCTAGCTTCAGTTGTGACAGTGTCAGTGGGACTGGTTTGCTCAGGTGCTGATGTGGTCTTCACAGGATCAGATGTTACTGCATCAGTTTGAGTAGTCGGTAAAGATACCGAGCTGGTACTGGCAGGCTCAGATGTCGCTGTATCAGAAGAACCTGTAGGTTCAGGTGACATGGTCGCCTGGCTAGCTTCAGTTGTGACAGTGTCAGTGGGACTGGTTTGCTCAGGTGCTGGTGTGGTCTCTACAGGGTCAGATGTTACCGAATCAGTAGAATCTGTAGGTTCAGGTGAAATTGTCGCCTTGCTAGCTTCAGTTGTGACAGTGTCAGTGGGACTGGTTTGCTCAGGTGCTGATGTGGTCTCCACAGGGTCAGATGTTACCGAATCAGTAGAATCTGTGGGTTCAGGTGACATGGTCGCCTGGCTAGCTTCAGTTGTGACCATGTCAGTGGGACTGGTTTGCTCAGGTGCTGATGTGGTCTCCACAGGCTTCGATGTTACCGAATCAGTAGAATCTGTAGGTTCAGGTGACATGGTCGCCTGGCTAGCTTCAGTTGTGACCGTGCCAGTGGGACTGGTTTGCTCAGGTGCTGGTGTGGTCTCTACAGGGCCAGATGTTACCGAATCAGTAGAATCTGTAGGTTCAGGTGACATGGTCGCCTGGCTAGCTTCAGTTGTGACCATGTCAGTGGGACTGGTTTGCTCAGGTGCTGATGTGGTCTCCACAGGCTTCGATGTTACCGAACCTGTAGAATCTGTAGGTTCAGGTGACATGGTCGCCTGGCTAGCTTCAGTTGTGACAGTGTCAGTGGGACTGGTTTGCTCAGGTGCTGATGTGGTCTCCACAGGCTTCGATGTTACCGAATCTGTAGAATCTGTAGGTTCAGGTGACATGGTCGCCTGGCTAGCTTCAGTTGTGACAGTGTCAGTGGGACTGGTTTGCTCAGGTGCTGATGTGGTCTCCACATGGTCAGATGTTACCGAATCAGTAGAATCTGTGGGTTCAGGTGACATGGTCGCCTGGCTAGCTTCAGTTGTGACCATGTCAGTGGGACTGGTTTGCTCAGGTGCTGATGTGGTCTCCACAGGCTTCGATGTTACCGAATCAGTAGAATCTGTAGGTTCAGGTGACATGGTCGCCTGGCTAGCTTCAGTTGTGACCGTGCCAGTGGGACTGGTTTGCTCAGGTGCTGGTGTGGTCTCTACAGGGCCAGATGTTACCGAATCAGTAGAATCTGTAGGTTCAGGTGACATGGTCGCCTGGCTAGCTTCAGTTGTGACAGTGTCAGTGGGACTGGTTTGCTCAGGTGCTGATGTGGTCTCCACAGGCTTCGATGTTACCGAATCTGTAGAATCTGTAGGTTCAGGTGACATGGTCGCCTGGCTAGCTTCAGTTGTGACAGTGTCAGTGGGACTGGTTTGCTCAAGTGCTGATGTGGTCTCCACATGGTCAGATGTTACCGAATCAGTAGAATCTGTGGGTTCAGGTGACATGGTCGCCTGGCTAGCTTCAGTTGTGACCATGTCAGTGGGACTGGTTTGCTCAGGTGCTGATGTGGTCTCCACAGGCTTCGATGTTACCGAATCAGTAGAATCTGTAGGTTCAGGTGACATGGTCGCCTGGCTAGCTTCAGTTGTGACAGTGTCAGTGGGACTGGTTTGCTCAGGTGCTGGTGTGGTCTCTACAGGGCCAGATGTTACCGAATCAGTAGAATCTGTAGGTTCAGGTGACATTGTCGCCTTGCTAGCTTCAGTTGTGACAGTGTCAGTGGGACTGGTTTGCTCAAGTGCTGATGTGGTCTCCACAGGGTCAGATGTTACCGAATCAGTAGAATCTGTAGGTTCAGGTGACATGGTCGCCTGGCTAGCTTCAGTTGTGACAGTGCCAGTGGGACTGGTTTGCTCAGGTGCTGATGTGGTCTCCACAGGGTCAGATGTTACCGAATCAGTAGAATCTGTGGGTTCAGGTGACATGGTCGCCTGGCTAGCTTCAGTTGTGACAGTGTCAGTGGGACTGGTTTGTTCAGGTGCTGATGTGGTCTCCACAGGGTCAGATGTTACCGAATCAGTAGAATCTGTGGGTTCAGGTGACATGGTCGCCTGGCTAGCTTCAGTTGTGACAGTGTCAGTGGGACTGGTTTGCTCAGGTGCTGATGTGGTCTCCACAGGGTCAGATGTTACCGAATCAGTAGAATCTGTGGGTTCAGGTGACATGGTCGCCTGGCTAGCTTCAGTTGTGACAGTGGGACTGGTTTGTTCAGGTGCTGATGTGGTCTCCACAGGGTCAGATGTTACCGAATCAGTAGAATCTGTGGGTTCAGGTGACATGGTCGCCTGGCTAGCTTCAGTTATGACAGTGTCAGTGGGACTGGTTTGCTCAGGTGCTGATGTGGTCTCCACAGGGTCAGATGTTACCGAATCAGTAGAATCTGTGGGTTCAGGTGACATGGTCGCCTGGCTAGCTTCAGTTGTGACAGTGTCAGTGGGACTGGTTTGTTCAGGTGCTGATGTGGTCTCCACAGGGTCAGATGTTACCGAATCAGTAGAATCTGTGGGTTCAGGTGACATGGTCGCCTGGCTAGCTTCAGTTGTGACAGTGGGACTGGTTTGTTCAGGTGCTGATGTGGTCTCCACAGGGTCAGATGTTACCGAATCAGTAGAATCTGTAGGTTCAGGTGACATGGTCGCCTGGCTAGCTTCAGTTGTGACAGTGGGACTGGTTTGTTCAGGTGCTGATGTGGTCTCCACAGGGTCAGATGTTACCGAATCAGTAGAATCTGTAGGTTCAGGTGACATGGTCGCCTGGCTAGCTTCAGTTGTGACAGTGTCAGTGGGACTGGTTTGTTCAGGTGCTGATGTGGTCTCCACAGGGTCAGATGTTACCGAATCAGTAGAATCTGTGGGTTCAGGTGACATGGTCGCCTGGCTAGCTTCAGTTGTGACAGTGTCAGTGGGACTGGTTTGCTCAGGTGCTGATGTGGTCTCCACAGCGTCAGATGTTACCGAATCAGTAGAATCTGTGGGTTCAGGTGACATTGTTGCCTTGCTAGCTTCAGTTGTGACAGTGTCAGTGGGACTGGTTTGCTCAGGTGCTGATGTGGTGTCCCCAGGGTCAGATGTTACCGAATCAGTAGAATCTGTGGGTTCAGGTGACATTGTCGCCTTGCTAGCTTCAGTTGTGACAGTGTCAGTGGAACTGGTTTGCTCAGGTGCCGATGTAGTCTCCACAGGGTCAGATGTTATCGAATCAGTAGAATCTGTAGGTTCAGGTGACATGGTCGCCTGGCTAGCTTCAGTTGTGACAGTGTCAGTGGGACTGGTTTGCTCAGGTGCTGATGTGGTCTCCACAGGGTCAGATGTTACCGAATCAGTAGAATCTGTCGGTTCAGGTGACATGGTCGCTTTGCTAGCTTCAGTTGTGACAGTGTCAGTGGGACTGGTTTGCTCAGGTGTTGATGTGGTCTCCACAGGGTCAGATGTTACCGAATCTGTAGAATCTGTAGGTTCAGGTGACATGGTCGCCTGGCTAGCTTCAGTTGTGACAGTGTCAGTGGGACTGGTTTGCTCAGGTGCTGATGTGGTCTCCACAGGGTCAGATGTTACCGAATCAGTAGAATCTGTGGGTTCAGGCGACATTGTCGCCTGGCTAGCTTCAGTTGTGACAGTGTCAGTGGGACTGGTTTGCTCAGGTGCTGATGTGGTGTCCACGGGGTCAGATGTTACCGAATCAGTAGAATCTGTAGGTTCAGGTGACATGGTCGCCTTGCTAGCGTCAGTTGTGACAGTGTCAGTCGGACTGGTTTGCTCAGGTGCTGATGTGGTGTCCACAGGGTCAGATGTTACCGAATCAGTAGAATCTGTGGGTTCAGGCGACGTGGTCGCCTGGCTAGCTTCAGTTGTGACAGTGTCAGTGGGACTGGTTTGCTCAGGTGCTGATGTGGTGTCCACAGGGTCAGATGTTACCGAATCAGTAGAATCTGTGGGTTCAGGTGACATGGTCGCCTGGCTAGCTTCAGTTGTGATAGTGTCAGTGGGACTGGTTTGCTCAGGTGCTGATGTGGTGTCCACAGGGTCAGATGTTACCGAATCAGTAGAATCTGTGGGTTCAGGTGACATGGTCGCCTGGCTAGCTTCAGTTGTGACAGTGGGACTGGTTTGTTCAGGTGCTGATGTGGTCTCCACAGGGTCAGATGTTACCGAATCAGTAGAATCTGTAGGTTCAGGTGACATTGTCGCCTTGCTAGCTTCAGTTGTGACAGTGTCGGTGGGACTGGTTTGCTCAGGTGTTGGTGTGGTCTCCACAGGGTCAGATGTTACCGAATCAGTAGAATCTGTGGGTTCAGGTGACATTGTCGCCTTGCTAGCTTCAGTTGTGACAGTTTCAGTGGGACTGGTTTGCTCAGGTGCTGATGTGGTCTCCACAGGGTCAGATGTTACCGAATCAGTAGAATCTGTGGGTTCAGGCGACATGGTCGCCTGGCTAGCTTCAGTTGTGACAGTGTCAGTGGGACTGGTTTGCTCAGGTGCTGATGTGGTGTCCACAGGGTCAGATGTTACCGAATCAGTAGAATCTGTGGGTTCAGGTGACATGGTCGCCTGGCTAGCTTCAGTTGTGATAGTGTCAGTGGGACTGGTTTGCTCAGGTGCTGATGTGGTGTCCACAGGGTCAGATGTTACCGAATCAGTAGAATCTGTGGGTTCAGGTGACATGGTCGCCTGGCTAGCTTCAGTTGTGACAGTGGGACTGGTTTGTTCAGGTGCTGATGTGGTCTCCACAGGGTCAGATGTTACCGAATCAGTAGAATCTGTAGGTTCAGGTGACATTGTCGCCTTGCTAGCTTCAGTTGTGACAGTGTCGGTGGGACTGGTTTGCTCAGGTGTTGGTGTGGTCTCCACAGGGTCAGATGTTACCGAATCAGTAGAATCTGTGGGTTCAGGTGACATTGTCGCCTTGCTAGCTTCAGTTGTGACAGTTTCAGTGGGACTGGTTTGCTCAGATGCTGATGTGGTCTCCACAGGGTCAGATGTTACCGAATCAGTAGAATCTGTAGGTTCAGGTGACATGGTCGCCTTGCTAGCTTCAGTTGTGACAGTTTCAGTGGGACTGGTTTGCTCAGGTGCTGATGTGGTCTCCACAGGATCAGATGTTACTGAATCTGTTTCAGTAGTCGGTAAAGATACCAAGGTGGTACTGGCAGGCTCAGGTGTTGCTGTATCAGTAGAACCTCTAGATTCAGGTGACATGATCGCCTGGGTAGCTTCAGGTGTGACCGTGTCAGTGGGACTGGTTGATGTGGTCTCCACAGCTGCAGATGTTACTGTATCAGTGGGAGCAGTTGGTTAATTATAGAATGTCTGCATAGGTCAGTGCATCAATTTTTTTTGATATTTTTCTACACATATCTGTTCTCCTTTGTCAATCTACACATAATTGTCGTGGGGATCAAATGGAACTATATCTGTCTCTGCTCTCAAGAATTAGCAACATAAAATAATACCAGAATACAACCATTGATTTGTTGGAATTTTAGCTGGCTTCATCTTTCACTTCTCTCAGTAAGTCAGGGGTCAGCAACCTTTCTTATCCGGAGAGCCATTTTTGCCCTTTTTTGCACCAAAAAAATGTTTCTCGAGCCGTAAAAGCTATTTGATATCATATATATATATATATATATATATATATATATATATATATATATATATATATATATATATATATATATATATATATATATATATATGCGATCATACTTAACTTATCTTAATTGATATGCTTTTGCTATGCTATTGAAGAACAGTGGAGAGGTTTCTTTGATGCTCAAATAACATGAAGAACCAGTTGAGGATAACATAACTTAGGGCAAATCAAGAAGGATTCATGTTTTTATGGTTCTGTTTGAGCAACTCAAGGGATTTGGTAGGAGTTAAATGAAAAATGATGTAATAAAATCTCATAGTTCTGAAAGGATTTATTAAGAGAAGGGTAATATTGGTCGCGTTTCCCAGATTCGATCGTTCTTAAGGACGTAAGAAGGCTCATAAGAAGGGTTCGCTAAGAAGGAGCGCTAAGATACGAGTGTTTCCCAGACGCGTTCTTAACTGCCTTCTTAAGATCCCGCCGAAGACGCTTCCTACGAAGCTCTTAGTGGGAGCTTTCCACTGCTTTGTTGCTGAAACTAAATCGATCGATGACAGGCAAATCGATCACCCACCACTTAATCAGTGCATATATCACACACAACACCCTGTGTGTGTGTCATCCACAACACAAATCACCCGGGGGATCTCAGCCATGGCATGAAATCCACGGTGGACCTGGCGGACCTCGTCCGCTGTGTTAGGCATTCGGATGTGTGTCCGGGCATGGGGCAGGAGGATCGATGTCACAGCCTTGCTGAGGCCGGTGCCGTCTCCCACCACCTCCAGGAAGCTCCCCACTGCTTAAAAACGCAGCGTGGCCAGGAGCTACACCTCCGGGCTGAGGGCAATATTTCAGCGGGTTGTCCTCTGGATGTGTGGTGACACTGGCGTGACGAGGCGTTGGATCTCGAAACGAGAAAGCTGGTACTTGGACTGGACAGCCCGGTCCGACAGAACATTAAGTGGGGAGAAGTGCTGACGCACACATGCATTTATGTGAACTATCTGGCTCTGCGCACGGCGACGCTGTTGGTTAGCAGAGAGATTATGCCGTATTGCAGCCATGGTGTCTCTCTCGCGTGGACTTCAGCAACGCCTTTTTATAGACTAGCAGGTGGAGCCTCTCTTGATGAGGTTCCAGCCAAGTTTAATTACATCTGTCAGTTTCCCTGATATCTGTGAAATACAACAGAGGTGTTGATGTTTTATAGCTAACGTAAACTCATATGCAGATGCCGAATGTGTGTTAAAACGTAATGAGTGATAGTCATGATGATTCATTTTATTCATGTAACTACAACAACACCTGGGCAATTCTTTATTTTTATATCGTAATTTTTCTTCTCATGCTATTATTTTTCTTGCATCCGTGTTCTGCAGCTGTGGGCGCACATTCATCCTTACGCATGGTTTTAGTATTCCTTTGAGTGTCAGATATAACTTTCCATGACGCGGCTGCAGTGGGCGTTTGGTCGCGAACAAGGCTGTTAAGAGTGGGTCAGACTGATCTTACGTTTTCTATAGTGAAAGAGCGTTTAAGCTAAGAACGACTCCGGGAAACACGTCCTTCTTTCACAGTGCTCCTAAGAGCGCTCCTAACAAGCTCTTAGTGCTTAAGAACTTCTTAACAAATCTAGGAAACGCAGCCATTATAATTTGACCATGTCATTTAGGCATTTAACACTTCACAAATCTCTACAACATGTGATGCCAACCCGTGCATCAAACAAGGTGATCAGATCAGCTTCTGCCAGGAGGCGGGCACAAAACAAATAAAATAAAAAAGGAAGCAAATTAACATAATCCAAACCAATATGGCAGGATTTAATAAATCAGCTGTACAATGAAACGGGAAGACAAGGACAATCTTTCTAAAATAATGGTTCCCTTATTTAAAGTTTCTAAATTTAGAGTAAAACCAACACAATAGTTAATTGGTCTATCCATTGACACATTCATGGATGAAATCTATTAGAAAGATTATAAAGACAACGTGGCATCCGTTTTAGTGGACACGATAAATATGATAGTATAAAGACATGAGTTGGCATAAACATTTTTGATTTAGTCCCATTTCTTCATTAAATAGTGTGATTTTTTTCAAGTGGGATATTCTCATTAATCTTACCATTTGCAGAACATAGGCAGATGAGAAGAGCAGAGGTAATCAGAAAATGTGAAGAAAACGCCATGACCAGATGTTAGCCCGGACTGTGGCATAAGCCAGCGATGAATAACACTAAGTGTTCAAATCATTGGAAAATGTCCACACGCAACTCTATCAAAGTTCACCTCTTAAAGTGACTGACGTATAACCGCTCCTTCTAAATGCATACACCCATCGTCAGGGTATTTTGTAACATCACAGGTGGCATGACTGACAGCGATAAGAGGAACGAGAATGATATAAAACCGCTTTTCCAGCAGACATTTATTGCACAGACACTCCCCCACATTCCTTTACACTCCAGGTGGAGTGATCAGGTGGAGTGATTAATTGCCACAGGGTGGTGGCAATTAATGATTCATAAACAAAGGCGTCTGCTTTGTGTCACTTAAGTCATAACTCCTTCCTTGTAAAAAGCTTGTTGGCAAACAGTTGCTTATTTATACACCTATGCGACATGTAATGTAATGTAATGTAATGTCCTTGGAGATTTATTCATTTTTCCTGAAGTAGACAATATTTGTACATAAACAGATTTAAGAGTATAGAGAGGCTATTGTACACCAATTGTGGTTTATATTAGGTGTATTATGTGAATACTTGTCCTCAGTGATCAAAGGTGATTTCACTTTTTATCTTACAATGCGACACAGCCACAGAGGTCAGAGATAACACATTGTCATTTGGCATGGATCTGACGCTTAATAAATCCTATTAAAACTGCTATTGTAAAACAGGGTTCACTTTATTAGACACCGATGCCAAATATACACAGCTCGTCCCATTGACTGGTTTGCAAGAAATGGTCATACGATAAAAAAGGAACTGCACGTTCTTTCAGACAGAAACACACAGATTCCTCAGTCTCACTGCTATCAGGAGGCATGCTGAGTTTGTGTGTAAGATTAAACAGAGAAAGTTTAATGAGAAGTCTGAATATAACAGTGAAACAGTAACTGAATAAGCGTCCATATTTTTTTTTTCCAACAGTCACACACACACTAATATTTGGTTAGAGCGCCTTGAGCTTTGATTACGGCAGCATTCGCTGTGGCATTGTTTCGATAAGCTTCTGCAATGTCACAAGATGTATTTCCATCCATTGTCGCATTCATTTCTCAGCAAGATCTTGTATTGATGATGGTAGAGTCTGACCGCTGCACAAAGCTTCTCCTGCACATCCCAAAGATTCTCAATGGGGTTAAGGTCTGGACTCCATGTGTGAAAATGATGTCTCACGCTCCCTGAACCACTCTTTCACAATTTGAGCCCGATGAATCCTGGTATTGTCATTTTGGAATATGCCCGTGCCATCAGGGAAGAAAAAATCCATTGATGGAATAACCCAGTCGTTGCTGAAGCTAGACCTGACCAACTGCAGCAACCCCGGCTCATAGCACTGCCCCCACATGCTAGTGCAGTAGGCAGTAGAGGTTAAATCCAGGTGGCCACTTTTTTTTGGGCCAGCCAGTTTATATGCCCCCTTGGTAGGAGTTTACATTTGAAAACTATAAAAGGACCTCCAGAGCAATAAAGCTATTTACAAAATAATGATCTTGAAATGACATGAATACTTCTTGATGATGAGCAGAATATGTCGGGGATCAATTGACACGAGACAAAAAAAATGTTCTTTACGAAACCAGTAGCAATTTAAAGAAATAGTAATCTAACTCATCATTGGTTTTGATGATAATCTTACAGTAGTTCACAGTCTTCACATCCAATTCGAGAAGTTAAATTCAGTCACAATAATCACATACTGGCATTTGGGACCAAAACCATCTTTAAGATTCCAACCAATAGCACTGTATATCCATTTGTACTAACTATCAACCATCATGGCTTGTGATTGTGGTACGGCCGACGAAAAATTGTGTTTTCATTTGAAACATATGTTTGTGATGCAAAGTCTTCAACAGCCACATCAAGACAATTGGAATTGTATGAATTGTATTGTATTGTATGTGAATGTATCAAGAGTTAGAGAACTTATGTCTCAACAGGATTTGGAGAAACTCGTCCATGCATTTATCTTCAGTAGACTTGACTCCTTTGACGGTGTCTTCCCATGCTTCTGTAAAAAGTTAATCAGAAAGCTGCTGCTGATCCAGAACTCTGCAGCTCGAGTTTTCACTAAGATCAGGAAAGTGGATCACATCACTCCAGTTCTGAGGTCTTTGCACTGGCTTCCTGTCAAACAAAGAATTGACTTTAAAATCCTGCTGCTGGTTCATAAAGCGCTGAATGGTTTAGGGCCTAAATATGTTTGTGATCTGCTGCTACCTGGTGAACCATCCCGACCCCTCAGGTCATCTGCTTCTGGTCCACTTACTCATTTCTTATCATGTTTTGCTTTTAATGGTTTTACGTGAAGCACTTTGAATCGCCTTGGTGTTGAAATGTGCTATACAAATGAACCTGCCTTGCCTTGACTTGCCTTCAATTGCACAAGCGGTCCGGCTTAACGGATGCACTGCGCCGTTTTACGCGGTTCATTAAGGTGTCTCTGAAGCGGACTGCACCTTTAGAGACACTTCTCGGTGTTATCAGCCGCTTACAGTATCATTCTATAATTAAAATAACTTTACTGGAAAGAATGTCATTTGTATGTCACTGAAAATGTTCTATGCAGGACTGCATTGACGTAATACTCTTACTTTAATAAAATATCTAAATATTTTCGTACTATTTCTATTTGTTATAACTCATGTATTGTAACATACGAATAACATTCATAACACATGACATTTTTAACATTAAACAATATCAAAACCATCCATTTTTCTTTTCTTACGTATAAAACACAAAAGATATAATGAACATTGTATCATCAGACCAGATGATTTCGAGACATGCTAAGTTTCTATTTCCCAGTAAAAGTCAAGGACACGTTGCTCTTTGCTGCTGAATTGTGAATAAGACGTTTTAGGGCTTTGAGATAAAAGTTGCACAAGACAAATGTTGTAAAGCAGTGGGAAAAACCAATTGCACCTGTACACTCCCTTTCAACTCTGCACGCTATCTCAGGCTATTGTTATCATTATTGTCAACACAAGCTGAGTGTCATGGCAATGCTGTCAAGCTCAAGCTCCTCCTGAAGTGTACCTTCATCTGTCAGGATCACTTGTTTCCTTGTTGTCATCCGTTCACTGTTGATGAACAATCGAATAAATAATCATTAACAGATGGCAACTTTGATCAGGAAATATAAAGTACCTTCTCGGAAGCTGAGCGTTCTTCACTTTATTTACCAATCATTTTATACGAGGGACTCTTTCCATTTCCTCATCGAGTCCCAGGGCGCAACACTAACTTTTAACAGTGGGCGACCACACCTCAGTTTTTGGTTGCTAAAACTAAAAATATGGTTGCCATTTTTAGTGACTGTCATAGTCTTGTGTTTTTCATTTACATTTGTTTTAAATATCTTAGACGTCGTCAGCAGCAGTGCAGCTTTTGTCATGCTCGTCTCGGATCCCTCGCAAATGAATCCAGCGAGTCACCTTTGTGCCGATTCCCACCACAGATCCATGAACTCCTCATCATTGAAGTCTTAGAGTGTGGGTCCTGCCAGTGGCACCAATATCAGAGTCCACCATCTTTAGGCAAGGCGAGGCGAGTTTATTTGTATGGCACATTTTAGCAACAAGGCGATTCAAAGTGCTTCACATGAAACCATTAAAAGCAGATTTAAAAACAGTTAAGAAAACATGAAAAATGAAAATAAAATGAAAAGCAGATTTAAAAACAATCTAGAAAACTTTAATTTGAGATAACCTCCTGTCCGTCTCGATTCTGCTAACACAGCTGAAACATCGCTCACATTCAGCTGAAGAGACGCAAGGGCACGCTTTGCAGTTTACTGTCCCTACTTTTTATATGTTAAAAAGTGGTTACCAGTGATGTCAACCAGAGGCTAAGAGTTGGTCACCAGTACCTCAAAATGGTTGCCGATGGCAATCTGGCAGAACAGTAAACATTAGTTCATGAAGTACGGCACTGAATGCCAGCAGCAGTCTAAGCTGTAATTGGACAGGAAACTGTTTCTTATTTGCACAAGGACTAAAAAGTATAAGAAAAAGAGAATAAATTAGCTTTCACCTCGTCAGGAAAACGTAATTCTTTTTACATTTTGTGCTGCCACCTGCTGAAGTTCTCTGAGGAAAATTCATGTCACAATGACAATTCATTCATTCATTGAAGACAAAAAGTGAAACACTTGTCATGTACCGTGCCTTAAGGCATACTTTTGAAGACTATATATATATATGTATGTATATATATATATATATATATATATATATATATATATATATATATATATATATATATATATATATATATATATATATATATATTAGGGCTGGGCAAAGTTGAAAAAATTCAACTAATTAATCGTATGATTTTCGGAGATTAACTGCGATTCATCACATTATGCGTCAAATTCAATAATGAATGAAAAACTAATGTATTGCACGCTTTTATTTTAAAGTAACAATAGTAAGAAAGAACAGTATACAGGCACTCTCGGATCAACAGCAAGTTAACATACATACATATGTAGTATATAAATCTGTTTTCTTTTTTTTTAATAAACAGGTACCCAAATAAATTTGTATCTTATCAGGGAACAACATAAATAGTGTGTTCAGTAATGGTCCCTGTGAGGGACAAACCACTCCTTCTTTTGTCCATGTTCAGTTTGTTGCTTATCTAAAGATGTATGTTAAAGACCAGCAATTGATTCACTTTATACAAAAGCAAGAAGTGCTTTTCATGTCTTCCAGTTCAGTTTAGTTTTTCTTAGTCAGTGAGAAAAGTCCAGTCTGTGTTGTCTTGAACAAGCGCACAGAAGTCTGGTTGAATGAGGCGGAGATGTGTCTGAACGACGCCGTCTGGGAGAGATCTATAGTGCAGCACCTGTGTGCGGCAGTGATACGATCCTCCCAATGCAAAAAAAGAAAGAAATGCAGTTAACGCATGATCAAATAATTGTCGGCGTTAATGAATTGCTCCGTTAAAGCATTTTAACTGTCTATATTCTTGTATATATATATATATATATATATATATATATATATATATATATATATATATATATATATATATATATATATATATATGACAATGTGTAAATATTTTTTATTTTATTTTCCATACTAAAGATATATCCTACTTTTCTTTTTAAATCGGAAAAAGGCACTTTAGATAGACCGATTGCGGACGACGTGTCAACAAATGACTTCCTAACCACAAGGATATTTTCATGTTTAGAGGATCCGACTCCACTTTATCTAATCCGCGTAGTGATGATGCGACGGCAGGTGGATGTTAATGACGGTCTCCAGCCGTGAAACTACAATGTTTAGGAAATGGACTACAAAAAAGCGCATCTTGGATCCTTTGTCCGTGTCCTTACAGTGTTGTGTCATAGCGGCATGAACAACCTGGTTCATAGTATTACCTTATTAACAAGGTTGAGATGGAAATGATGGAAGGAATATAAAAGAGAACCCAAGAGATTGTCACAGAGTACAAAGCTACTATCTTGTTGTTCTTGTTTCATACATGCTGTATTAAATACATTCTGCCACTAAAAATGTCTCATATCCCTTTTTGTCATGGTTTACATGCAGATTATAATCTGATAATGATTATTATTAGAACAATAGTTTATGAAGTGAGGAAGAAGACTACTCGACTGCATCCCCAGCCTCCAGTCAAAGCCCAGCTCCTTTCTTCTTCTGCCAGAAGCACATTTTAAGTCCCTGAGTGGCTTCTGCTGCCCTCTGCTGCACCGCAGTGCAAAGTGTCACCTCTACCAACACACCCTTCTTGTGTTGTTTTAATCTTCTTTTCTTGTACTTTATAGTGATTGTGGCAAAATGGTTCCAGACTAGTAATCAATATTATCTATAATGGTTTTGGTCCCACAAAGCCAATGAACTACTACGGTCATATCTGTGCAACATATTCAGTCTTTTCAGTCTGCAGTTTCACGAGGAGCAAAACAACTTACATTTGAACCAAATCATTTTAAGATCCTGGAGCTGAAACAATTAGTCAATTCAATCATTAGTCAATTGACGGCACGTCAATCAGCAACTTGTTTGATAATAGAATCATCACTTTAGTAGTTTGAGAAGCAGACCTGCAAAAAAACACTTTCTGTGATAGTAAATTGTGACATTGTATGATTCAAACAGAGCAATAAACAGTACATGTAATAATTAGCTGCAGCCCAAAAAACATTTATTTCATTTAATATGAGACAAATAATGTTAATTTTCAGGTTTATAATTGGATTTGGGGTTTCTACTAAAACATGTGTACATGCTTTAATGTTTTAATTCTCTGAAACGCCGTTTCTTTAAGACCAGTCTCGAAAAGCCCAGTCAAGAGTTTCACTTGGAACAAAAAAGGACCTTTACCAAAATAAGCCAAACTTCTAAAAGCATCGGTGTTTAATGTCAATCAATAAAAGTAGCTTAACAAGCACTTTGCCGAAATAAACTATCTGAACAACGAGTGAGTAAACGCGACGATGAACCAGACAAGTTTAAATATCCAGATTCTGTGTTTCAATATTCATCTTTAGAGACAAAAGATAACAAAATAATCCGTAACGATAATGTACAATTATAGAATGTAGGCATAACTAAAGCAAACTGCACATTTGTTTTGTATTTGTTGACCTATTTGCGCATCAACAGTTTCAGTGGCACCATAAAAGGGTTGAGGGCGGGGAAGAGGTCCATGCCCCCCGCCTCCCCCGACGGCCCCGATTGGCCCGATGCGATACCGCTCCCTGACGATTCCTTTTCAGCTCCATCAGGCTGCAGTTTCTTTCCTCCGCTGGCCGCAACATCACCGCCGGCGGGGCTCTGAGCGGCGGGGCTCTGAGCGGCGGGGCTCTGAGCGGAGGGGCTCTGAGCGGCGGGGATTTGAGCGGCGGGGCTCTGAGCGGCGGCGCTCTGCTGTTGGTTTGTTCTTTTGTCGTCTGGAGGATAGAGCCCATCCTTCAGCTCCTTAAAAATTTCTCCCGCCATCTCGTAGTCGGCGGTGGATGAGAGACAATCGTACACCTGCAGACAACACAGAGTACAAAAGTGAACAAACTCAAAGGGCGACTTCGTCTGCATCCTTTGGCAGGTCTGTCAAGAGAAAAAGGCCACTCAGCCGTTAGCAAAAAGCAGGGAAGTGTTGCCACGATAGCTAGTTAACCTTATTGATTAGCCTAAGTCAAGTTGAGCTCACAGTGTTTTTTTCTTCTTCTTTTAAACGAACCCTTTAACTCACATGCTGGTGATATCAGCTCCTGTTGATCACGCTGGACTCAACACGTTCTCCACAGTCTGTACAATGACGTGGACTTTAGAGCTTGCCAGGTATATATTTTCAAATATCTAATTATCGGACCATGTTGTATTTCCACGAGTCTCTGGTCTGTAGAACTCAACGACATGTAACAACATGTATAGTCTTCTTTGCAAACACAGCGTTTCTGTTACATGTCATTTAAAGGCGACACAGAGACCCGGGCGTTGTTTGGTGGGGTCGGTTCAGCGTAGTCGTGGGACAGACAACGATGGGAGAAGTGGCGCTATCAGAGACTTCCTCTCACAATAACCTCTCTATCTAGAAATGAAAAGAAGAGCCCCGCCTTGAGGTCGACGAGACCTGCTCCCCGCCCCGCTGACCCGCTACTGGTCCCATTGTCTCTCCGCTCCATCACAATATGTCATCCTCTGCTCTCACTTTACTGTACCTGGAGTAGATGTTTCTGCAGTTTGTTGCAGTCCAACAGGGGGAGCTCCTCTGGGAGAGACATCAACAGGTCCAACATGATGGCACTCTCTGGAGGACATTAGACAACTGGTTCATGTCAATGCAGCGGTACGGAAACATTCGCAACGCTAAAAAACAACAAAAATAACTACGGAAACATGGACAGCCGCTGTATGTGTAATGCGGGCTGAGATTGTAGGTGGACTAAATTGATTCTATTTTATGAAAGAAGATTCTATTTCATGAAAGAAGATGAGAAGATTTCTGACTCACCCATGGGGGTGAGCTGACACAAGTCATCATTCGGCTGGTGGATGCCACTCAAGTAGCAATAGATCTTCTCAAAGTCCACCACGCTCTTGACGCCGAACGCCCTGGGACTGTCTTTAGTGAAGTGCTTGTTGGTGCGACCAAAGTTGGCGTGAAATGTCGCGGCAGGGCTGGAGAGCGGGGCCTTCGGGGGGACGGAAGTGCTGGAGGACGGCGCCGTGCTGAGAACCGGATTTTGGCCGCTGGCGGGGGAGTGGAGGGACGCGTGAGGACCGGATGAATTGGATGTTGATGTAGAGCCGGAGGAGATGGGGATGGGGCTTTGCTCCGAGGGCTGCTGGGGAGTTTGGATTTGAGAGCTGCCAACGCTCTGAGTATTTACCACTACTGCAGAGCCAGAACCTGGTGTGTCGTGTCCTGTAACGGCAAACTGAGAGGTGGAGGCGCTAGCAGGGGAGGATCCAGACTGAGAGGTGGAGATGCTATAAGGTGAGGTTCCAGACTGAGAGGTGGAGGTGCTAGCAGGTGAGGATCCAGACTGAGGGGTGGAGATGCTAGAAGGTGAGGTTCCAGCTTTGGTAGAAAGCTGCTGCTGGGGTGGAGGAACTTTGCCGTTCATCCCTCTAACCACTTGGGATGGAGCTGGGCCCATGGCTGGTCCTGGAGTCTTGAGCACCACGACAGGACGAGCTGCGTTGGTGCCAGGATGCGCAACTAAGACGGAGGAAATCCTACATTTTAAAAGCTGTAATATACTCCAGCAATGTGGAGGAAAGTAGAAACACATCTGAGCAAGCATCAAAGAGACATAACTAATTAAAAAGACTCAAAACAACTACAAGCAGACATAAACAACCACACAGAGACTCAAACCAACTACAAACAGTCATAAACAACTACAAAGAGACTCAAAACAACTACAAAGAGACTCAAAACAACTACAAACAGACAAACAACTACAAAGAGACTCAAAACAACTACAAACAGAGATAAACAACCACTCAGAGACTCAACACAGACAATAAAGAGATGCAAATCATAGATCCATATACTATAGTGATCAGCAATATTTGTACACATTAAATAACACAGGAACTGGAGGTCCATACCTTTGACTGGCCCCCAAGGCATTGGTCTCAAAGGGACTGTGCGACCGACAGGCCGGTCTGTGGGCGGTCTGTGGTCCTGAGGGGGGTCACAGTTCCTGAGGGTGCAAGGCTCTGTGGACGACACGATCAGCATCTGAGAACCAAGGGGAGAGGAGGAGGATGGCGGGAGGATCCGATCGACATGAGCCAAAGAAGACGGAGAGTTATTCCATGTTGTATCACGACACTTTGATGACGTAAATGAAAATCAGAAACCAGCCAACGTGACGTATTGATCATCACCTGAGAGAAAGCTGCGGAAATGGGTTCTTCGTGCGTCCCAGCAAGAGTAGAAGCCATGCTGGTCCACAACTCGATGGGCTTTTGGAACTTCTCCTCCCATCTTCTCTTCTTCAGCTTGGTGCTCGCCAAAGAGAGCACACTGCTCTTCAAATACTCCACCACAGACTGGATCTAAAGGGAGGGAGGGAGTCAGGGACCGCCTTAACGCACAGACACACAGCTTCCAACTGAAATGAAGTGTTGCTCAATGGAGGAGTCGCGTACCTCTGGAATGGACCGAGTCGGGACGTGTTTCTTCAGGTAGTTGTAGTCGATGTCCCCGTTCCCTCCATTGAACCTGTTAATGGTCTTCAATGCTTTCAGGAGGTTATTCTGCTCGAATCGCTGCCATTGACAGGTCCCTTCAGGCTCAGACTGTCGCGGTTCAGTGTTCAGGTTGCGATCTGGTTTATTTCGTTTCCGAGCAGGCGGCTTCATCTCGACTCACGTCGCACACGCGAACCCAACAGCAGCGGTACGATCGTCTCGTGCAGCTCAGGTGATTTGTGTCCGTCTCACACGAGTTGCAAACTTTTATTTTAACGTCAAACTTAATTTGAAACCTGTGCCGTCTCGCACCACTGCAGGAAGCCGCCTGCTGCCTGCGTTCGGATCCACAACGACAACAAAACGTTTTTCCGATACGGTATTTTCAGAGTAAAAGCGCTAGCTCTCTCGCTCTACGCATTCGATTCAAATCGTTACAGTGCTGAAAGAAAAACAAAGAAATAAAGTGTATAAAACATGAAGAAGCAAGTGTCCAAATATATTTGATAAAAATGTATAATGTTCAAAAATACTAAAACGGAAAAATCATTCGATGTCATACTTTCTCACTTTAGTTTGAAGGCAAGAGGTCTGACTGCTTCCGGGTTGCACTATTGCCGCGCAGTAACTTTTCGACCTGATCTATTTTCTCCAGGTATTAATTATATAGTATTATTAAAATATTAAGCTCTTTTGTTCGTTCCAGACGAGAGCAGCGGCCGCTGCAGGAGGTTATAAAATATGCGATCAAGTCGGACAGTTTTCAGCTGCCTTCAAAGTCTACACAGGAAGTCACCGAGAAAATTACTTCCTGTTAGTTCCGATCTTTAGGTTCTTGTAGTAGTTTATAGATCACGTTTGAATTTATTCGTGTGTTTTTAAATATATATTTATCTAAAAATATGTGTGTAGCTGCATCCTTTGTTGTTTCGTGAAATACATTAAAAATGGTTTTGATGTGTTTTATATACATACGATTTTGTATTATCAATACTAAATGAGTAAAAGTCTTAAAATATCTGATATGTTGTGTACTTTAGTATAAAAAGTATTTATTTTTATGATATTAAATGTACTTAATTATTGAAAGTTCAAGTAAATGCTGTTCATAAAAAAGCAAAAGGTCAGAATTTTGAGAATTATGAAGTGTCTTCTTTTAAGGACAAGAAGTTGTGTTGAAAACAAAGGGGTTGTGATCCATCCAGGAGCAACAATGTTCAACATAATTTATTGTACATAAGTATAATGTATATGAACTTATCATCATAATTTACCAAAAAGGAATATGACACTATGAAGGAGTTGTAACTGTGCGTTTAGAAGTATGCTCATTCCACCGTGGGTCCCTTAGTACTGGTCCGCACAGATTGAACATCTTGACACATTTTAAGAGGTTGATACTTTACCCCAAAAATGAAACTTAAAATTCTGTTTCTTAACTTTGCCAGTTTTCTGGATTAAAACCAAGGCAGAGTATCTTGAGCTCGCCAAAAAGGCTTGAAAAACCCTGCCTCTAATTCCAACAACCTGTCTTTGTGAAGCGGGTTATAAGTTAAAGACGAGACTGGACTAATATTGTGATTCGCCAAACCTGCTTGCAAAATGTAGTGAAGTACTCTCACGTCCTCAGTTCACAAAGAGGAAAACTGTGAAATACAAAGTGTTGTCCTCTGTGTTTAGTATGTTTTGAATTTTGATTTCTTTGAATACAAGTCAGCCACATTAGGACGACAAAGCCGAAATATAAGTGGACAGAAATCCCCAAAACATAAATAGTTCTTTGTTACTATACACCACTGGTTAAATGCATGTAAGTCGCTTTGGAAAAAAGCATCAGCTAATGTCATGTCATGTCATGTCATGTCATGTCATGTCATGTCATGTCATGTCATGTCATGTCATGTCATGTCATGTCATGTCATGTCATGTCATGAACGATTAACATTAGCGAAGCCAAGTGTCTGTGGGAGATGAGCACACCAAAAAACATCGGTATTTTTAACATGGCTAGTTAACAACTGTAATGCATTTGATTAGGTACCAAAAGTGGTCTGACATTTTTGCAATTACTAAATCACGTATGTCATTATAGTTAAGTCATTATGTCATTTTAGTCAAAATGTACTTATGGCAGCGGTGGGATTCGAACCCACGCCTCCGAGGAGACTGGAGCCTTAATCCAGCGCCTTAGACCGCTCGGCCACGCTACCGGTGAGGCTCTCGGTGCGTAAATTAAATTGAAAAAGTAAAAAAAAGGGATATATTTTGCTGAGATAAATAACGAAATGTGTTGTTCGGCATGGATGAACACGTGTTACACCGTGTGGCTGACTCATGTTAGCATGTTAAACCGTGTGGCTGACTCATGTTAGCATGTTAAACCGTGTGGCAGACTCATGTTAGCATGTTAAACCGTCTGGCTGACTCATGTTAGCATGTTAAACCGTGTGGCTGACTCATGTTAGCATGTTAAACCGTCTGGCTGACTCATGTTAGCATGTTAAACCGTGTGGCTGACTCATGTTAGCATGTTAAACCGTCTGGCTGACTCATGTTAGCATGTTAAACCGTCTGGCTGACTTATTTTAAAACATATCCTGCAAACACTTTCAGACTAATACATGCAATGACAAAAAAATAATGAAGACAAAACAAATAGTTTTGGGTGGGGTTGCTGGAGTGCATACTTCCACAAATTAAATATTTTTCTGAAGAAAGCAAACACATCGTTTAATTCAGTTCTTGCACTTTTGATTTGGGCTTTGGAAACCAGATTTCCACTTGAAGTGGAAATATTTACCATAACTTAATAACAGTCACAAGATCAGGTGTCATCATCCAGACATCATACCCAGATAAAGATCACATGTCATTACCAAGGGGCCTGCAGGTGTACTGCATGTTGCTTTTTAGTATGTAAACATGGTGTAAGTGTTCTAACGAGGATGCTGCTTCCTGATTGCTACTGAGAAATGACATTCTCAAGAATATGCTTGATTAGCTTGTGTGCATGAACGTGCATGCTATACTCATCTCATGTGTGCACTGTGTGTATGTATGTGTGTGTGTGTGTGCGTGTGCGTGCGTGTGTGTGTGTGTGTGTGTGTGTGTGTGTGTGTGTGTGTGTGTGTGTGTGTGTGTGTGTGTGTGTGTTTGGGAGCTCTGCAGTGGCTGCATGATGATGTTGGTGGTGGATGAGTCACCCAGTCTTCACCACGTGACATCATGAATCACCGCACCTCTCCATGGGCAGAGCTGCAACCATCAACCGGCTCCACTCCCTCCCTTATCTCATCCCTCGCTTCTTCCCTCCCCCCTTCCTCTGCCCAGCCCCGTGTTACTTTTTCCTCACCCCGTCATCTGGCACGCTCTCTCTCCTTTTCTATGTTCCTCCACTCTCCCTCCTCTTTGTGCTCACCAGCAGCTTTTTCCTTTAGATTTTCATTTCGGTGCAGCCTTCAGTGCAGCCTTGTGTCTCATCCTGACTAATGCATGCCCCATCCCATTCCAGTAGGTCTTTTATTTCTGTGCATCTCTGTCACACACACCACCCAGTCAGTTCACACATCCGTCCATGTTGTTCTGAGGTTGAATTACTGAATCTCACTTGACAGCCTGTGGAAGTCCTCTCGATAGTTTTCTCAAACATACCCACTGTGTGGGTGTTAGCACATCCCTGCAGCCCACTATCACCACCTCCTGCTCTAACCTCTAATCACCCTGCTGAACACCCCCACCTCGAAGCAGCACGACATATCAAAGCATGTCGAATCTTGTCTTTTGCTCCCTCCCACCTTTAATTACTGTCTGTGCTGTAATTGGCCCGAAGGGCTACACGGGGGGATTATCGTTCTTAACCCAAGATGTGTTCATGATTTATTCATAAGGAAGAGAATGTATAGTTTTCCGAATGCGCCAGACTGTGGCTGAAGCAGTTGTTGGCCTCATTTTGGTGACGGTGACATTGACTTTTGATCAATTACTGGGTTACTGATGCGCCCAGCCTCCATGCCAACATAATGGAGCTGAATGGAATGTCGCTTATGATGTTCACAGCTTTTACAAATGACTTCCCCTTCATGTGTTATCTGTATGCAATCTTAGCTTGCTTGTATGTGATTGGTTAATACAATACGGACTGCAAACATTCCATCCATCCATCCATCCACCCACCCATCCATCCACCCACCCATCCAACCATCCATCCATCCATCCATCCATCCATCCATCATCCACCTACACAACGACCCAACCACCTAATCCATACACACACAATTGACCATCATCCATCCATCCTTTTATACAACGACCCAGCCATCCATTCCTCCATCCATCCATTGATCTATCATCCATCCATCCGTCCATCCACCAAACCAACCCCACCCTTCCATCCATCCATCTATCCATCCATCCATCCAGCCACCTAACCCACACACAATTGACCATTATCTATTCATCCATTCTTTTACACAATGAACCATCCATCCATCCATCCCTCCATCCAACCAACCATCCCTCCCTCCATCCCTCCCTCTGGCCCTCCCTCCCTTCCTCCCTCCCTCCCTCCATCCATCCATCCACCAAGCAAACCAACCATCTATCCATCCATCCATTTCTGTCTCCTCAAGCACTCACATAAAAATCATCTTCTCTGACCACAATGAAGCACTTTTGTAATAAAAATAGTTTGACTTTATTGTTTCTTCATGTGTAGCAAAAGTAGTCATTGACATGCGCATATTTACATCCAGCAAACGCATGTTTATTACGATAGTTACAACAAGGTACATCTAGAAAGACCATGGACAACACTCGCCGCATACACGACATAAACAATGATTTTAAGGTACACTGACGTCATTGTTTCTGTCATCTTTAGACTTTTTTTTATACTTTTTAAGTGATGCTTGTACGTCTTTAAAGAAGCAGTTTTTAGATGCAAGTATACATAAACGTGCAGACACTGTACCCTCGCCTCTGGTCTGTCGCTTCACATCTCAGCCTCTTTTTTTGTCTCCCCTTCTCTTTCACAATCTGGGAAATCCCTCTTAAAAAAACAACAAACGATTAAAATGTACAAAAAGCTTCATTTTTATTTCCATCTCAGTTCACACAAAACATTTTTTTTACTAAGGGCCTCATTTTTACATTAATTTTCAATTGGAGATTGTCGATGCCATGATTCTGTTTTGGCTTGACAACAAAGACGTTGAGATTTGCTCATCCCTTAGCAACAGATGACCACAAAGGTCAACAATACAGACAAACCAAAGAGCTACATCTGCTCTCGTTCCCAGTGACGCATTTGAAGAAGAGGTTAACGGGGAGAAAAAAATAAGTGTTTATTGATTACTGATTATCAGTAGCCATTTAAGTAAAGAGAGAAACTCTCAGCAGTTTTTTTTTTGCACGTTAAAAAAATCGCTTTCTTGACAATCATATTCAATACACTGCCATCCAATCATCATGTTTTTTTTAATTGTGACTTAAACCTGAATATGAGCAAACTGATTCGATCTCCAGTGGAATCAGTTCCAGAGAAGCTTTTCATTATCCATCTGCTTCCATTACAAAAGTGATTACAGCCTTGATCTCGTGGATAATAGAAAGTGGTACAAAAAAAACAAAAACATGAAGCGCAATGTTCGGGATGTCACAGTGACATGTAAGGCAGCCTGTCTCAGCTCAGAACTCTCACCTACAAACGTATAAAATATTTGATCGATGGCATTTAGAAAATTCAATATTAATGTAATAGGGTTAGTCAATTTTTACTTGCCTCTATACAAATAGTTTTATCAATCAGTGCTTATCAATGACAGCAAAGTTGCTCCTGAGTTGCTAGACTAGCCAATTGTGGCATTTTACTTTCCCCCGGGCAAGCTAGCAATCTATATGTTTGAGCCCTGTACTGATTAATGAAATATACATTTTGAAGAATAAAATAGCACTAATTGGATTGGAGCTTAGAGGCACAATGACAAAACCATCAAGGGTATCTTTTTATAGGATTCGGCTGGTGATTGTCCAGATTAGGAATATAAACTCAGTACAGACGGGGTCAGAAAGTATAAATCACACTTCGTGATATAGAATAATATGTAGAACAACACCAGCCTTACCTAAATGAAGTTAAAATGCATGTGTTTAGTAAAAGAGCAGTATGTGCCTCCACCACTGCATTCTCCTCTGAAGGCGTCAAAAGAATGCCATAGAGTTGGTCAGGGGTTGGCACCATAGCAACAAGGTAATTGAAGTTATGCAAAAGGGTGAGTCATCTGAGCCATTATAGTGGCGGCAGTGGCTTCCAAAGCCCTTTGTATGAAATATGCTTTTGGCTGTGTTATATTTCATGATGTGGAATGTGTGAGTGTACATAATGAGAAGGTGCTGTTCTGCTGAACTGTTTTTGCAGCATCTTCATACAAATACCGCAAAAAAAGATACATTTCTATAAAAATGTATATATATATATATATATATTTTTAAATGAGGCTGCGAATGGCTTCCGCATGAGGCCATTGCGAGAATAAGCATGATGTTATCTGTAAGAGATGAAAGGTGAGTCTGTTGTGCACTAAATGGACAAAAGGTGGTCATTCCAGAAGAAATATGTTTATGGAATATTCAAATTTCCCTGCCTGAGGTAATCACACACATGTTCTCTTTGAGTTTCGACAGTAGAACTCCATAAGCCTCCAAATGTTACCCAGCATTCATCGCTGCTTACGATCTGACTGAAAAGATTTGTTCTTAAAGGTAGAAGGAACAGCATATTCAAGCGTCCTCCTTTGTTGGCATTGTAAAATGTCCAAATGGAGAATGTTGTCATGCCGGGATTTTGGATGACAAGTTTGAGCATGATACAGATCTTTGCGGCATGCTTTCTAACTGACCACGTACATCCTGTGTCCTCTCCCACATGGAGGAGGAGCGTAGATGTGTATCTTTCTTGTCCTTTTCCTATCAAAGGAACATTTCATCCAGGCTAGCTCTGGAAAATAAAGTCGTCCTTAATGTCCTTGTCCAAATCAAAACCAAACCAAATAGCAGAAAGGAACTTGTTACATATGTAAAGCAAAACCGAACACCAGCTAAATACGATCATGAAGAAATACTGTCCTGCCCATCTCTCGTCTTTTCCCATACTCTCACTCCCTCATCCCCATTTCAGGCCAAGAGTGGCCTCTTCATGAGTATCTGCTGTATGTATTTCTCCAGATCGTCACGGTTGCTGCTCTCTGGCTGCTTTCCGTCCGCGTAATAATCTTCATTTCTCGTCGCTGCGGGTGCCGCCGGGGCTGAGTAGTAATACTTCTGCTGAGGCGGGATTACAGGCATTCGGAGAGGGGAACGAAGTTTGGGAATGGGTACCGGCTGATACCGGTAGCCGGTGTAGTAAGGCCTCTGCTGGAGGACCGCAGGGGGGGTTCTCAGCCGGGGTTGGACCCAGCTGTGGTAACGACGTTTGGGAGGGAAAGAGTAGGTGTCGTCCACAGAATTCCCAAGGAAGTCGTTGAGGGCGAGAGCAGGTTTGGGGACGTAGTAACGGGGTTTGGGTCTGGCGGCAGGAGGGTAATAGACGGGGTAGTAGTTTGGGTACTGCTTTTTCTGGTAGTAGGACGAGTATGTGTAGGGGTACAAAGGGTAGCCAGTCCAAACTGACTTAGGCGATTTGAGCCAGAAGTCCTGTTTGATTGACAGAGGCTTCTGAGGTTTGGGCCAACGGTTGGGATTGGCGAACAGAGGCTTGGCCGGTTTGCTCCAGAGATCCTGCGACTTGGTTGGCGATTTCTCCTGCAGCCACGTTTTGAGGAGATTGACAGCTGGGGACGGCTGCTTAGAGACAGGGAAGATATTCTGACCGGTTGGAATCTGCGGCGCCGAGAAACCGTTGGGTGACGAGAACTGGGAAGATAGCGGAGTCGGAGGTCGCTGCCAACGAGATGCCATCTCGGGCGGCACGTCTTTCTTCTTTTTCTTCTCCACATCGCTGATGATGTCCACCACGTCGTCGGCGGGGAGGTGGAGCTTGTTGGAGATCTCGATGAGCTTGTCGATCGTCTGGGGGTCGATATCGTCCTCCTCTGTCACCTCCTGTTCCTCATCGGACCGCTTGTCCTCCGCGGCGTTGGACAGGGACGAGCTGTACTTCTTGTTCCCGTTGTTCTGCTTGACCATGTAGCGCAGCAGCATGTCCGAGGCGATGTCGGCCAGCTTCTCCTCCTCCAGCTTGGCCCTCTGTGCCTCAGCCGCCTGCCTCCTCATCTCCTCCTGCTCTGCTTTGGCCCGAGCCTCTTCCTCCACGGGACTCAACACCTCCTCGTCTTCCTCTTCCTCCTCATCCCGTGGTTCATCGCCTTCGATTGCTTGCTGCTCTGCTGGCTGCTGCGGCTGTGCTGCGTTACTGCCAGCGTAGTTATTGTCCTCGAAGTCGTCCATGAAATTGCCTCCCCTGAACGTTGGAAAGTTTAGGCCTTTCTGCGTCTCCTCTTGCCATTTCAGTTTATTCTTAGAAATGGCGAGGTTGTTGCCTTTGTTGATTGGCATGATGTCGTTGTAGCTGCTGTAACCTCTGCTCTCTCTTTGGTTTTGCTCTGAATCTCCCTGCCTCTTTGTGGCCGTGTTCAAACGAGGAAACTCTTTCATCATGGTCTCGAGGTTCTTCAGCTCCTCGGGGCTGATCTGCTCCTCCTCCTCGTTGCTGCCTTGCTCCGGGCCGTTCGGCCCCCTCTCGGGGGCGGCGTCCTGCCCGTTCTCCTCTCTTCCATCCAGATGAGCGGGCTGCCGCTCCGCTTGGACCTGGACCGCCTGACTTGTGGTGCGACTGGTCACCTTTTCTGTCATCTTCTCTTCTTCTTCTCGAGCTTTCTGCCTCTCTTCTTCCTCCTCTCTTTCTCGCTTCTTTTGCTGCGCAGCCATCAGCAGCTCCAACTCCTGTCGTCCATCTCGGTCTCTGTCTGCCCCCTCCATTGTTCTCGCTTCGTCTTCTTTAACCTCCCCCCTCTCAGGCTTCACTTCTTCATCACGCTCCCCTCCCTCCCGTCTTTGCTCTACTCGCGAGTGATTCAGTGCCTCCAGTAAAACCGCCGCAAGTGTTTTGGGATCCACATCTTTGAAGAGCTCTTCCTCTTCCTCTGCATCTTCTTTCTGCATCGAGCGCGTCTCCTCGTCCCTTCCAAGTGGAGCATCTCTGTGTGAGTTGTCGACATCTCCAGGGGTGTTTATCGGCTTGGAGGTGGACAGATGGAAGAAGGAAGCCCCAGTCAAGAGGACTAGGAGGGTAAGGGCACTTGAGGCATCGTGGTACCCAATCATGGTCACTCAGAAGACGGGGATCAGAAATGCCTGGAGAAGAAAGAAAGGCACAAAGACACATCTTCAGTTCAAATAACTCATTTTAAAAAATCTTGACCCGCAACACAGTCGTGACAAAAACAATAGTTCAGGAAAAAAACACTCAACAAAAGTCTCAAATTTGGGATGCCATCAAGAAGAGAAAGAAACAGTGATGAGCTTCTCCATAGACAATGAATGGGAGACTGATTTTGTGTTTGTTTTTTTTTTTACCCAAATGCGCTTTATTCTATTTTACTATTCTTGGTTGAGTAACGAAACATGTGATCATACTAGGAACATTCCTCTGGGGCCTCGCAATGTCATCTAGATTCAAGAACATGGTTCCCAATTGATTGTCAATGGAGCAGCTCAACATTTCATATTTTATGACAACAAAGTCATTGATACTCTATTTTTGGGGATTTGAGTTGATGTTTACTTACATTTTTGGACCATCTTATTCAGACATTAGAAATGACATTGATTGATTGTGAAAATGGGCGTAGTTCCCCTTTAAATTCCTACATTGTTACCCTCTTATTCCTATTTCACATGTGGGGGGAAAACATTTGCTTCTTTTTCTTCTTCTTTTTTACAGCCACAGGTTAGCCAATGAAGAGCCAACTATTGAAGGGACATGGGAGCGCGTACGTGGCTCTCCAGGAGCGGGACCACTGCAGCACATGCAACATATTTTGCTGACAGAGTAGCAACATAGACCTCAGCTCAGCGACCTGCTCTTCTCTTGCGTGCTGCACAGCATAGCGCCACAGTTTTCTGCAAGTACTTTCAGGACACTGAAAAAAAAATCAAATGTATCGGCGCTAATTGAGATTTGATTGAAGACACCCTCAGAAATGGTCGGGAACAAGTTAATTTGTGATTGGGGGGAAATAAATCAGCCATTTAGAGAGCCATTAACGGACCACAGGGCACGTTCTGCAGTGGAGGTGCTGATTGCAGCGGATGCGTGATGTGCAAACACGCAGCGCATGATCGAAGGGCTTCATCTCACCCTGCGCACACACGACGCAAACAGATTGCAGGAGGTTTAGGCGTCATGGCCTGAGCAGGTCACACCACATTGAGACCAACAAAGCGGATTAATAATCTGCCTCTGAGAGCCAAGAATCAAGAACAAAAATACATTAAAAAAAAAAAAACTCTGAGCATGAAGCCACCTCCAGACTTCTGGCAACATGAGTAACCTGACAGCAGCCTACACGCTGTAAACCTCAACAAAAAGAAGAAGAAAAAAAAAACAGCAATCACGGACGTCAGTGTTATGCAGACATTTTAGACACGACAAAAGGCTGTCATTGACTCTGTGTGTCACCTTTCTTTCTTTCCTTTACTTTCTTTTTTAAACCGTCACCTTAATGCCCACAAAGCAGCTTCGTTCTACTTTATTTTGAATCTGGTTATTTTTGGCAAAGCGAGTCGTGGTGATGGTGGCTGAAGATGACGATAATTGATGATGATGATGATTATGGTGAGGAGGAGGAGGAAGAAAAAGGTGGGGGAAAACACAGCCGCCTCTGTGTTGACCATAAGCAAAGGAATATGTAAAGTCCAAGTGGCAAACAACCATCTCCCACACAATGCAACGCGTCAATTAAAAAGCGATTAAAAAAACTCTTATTAGAATGATCAATTCACATATTATGTTGAATTTTTAATGGTTTTCTGATTCAAGTAACAGACAACTTAAACCCAACAAACACCAGAAACCAGTCTTTTTTTCAACATATTTTCTTTTCTTTTACAATTTTCTTTTGGGATTCAGCAGTGAAAGCACAACACTTTTTTCCACACAATAATATACAATAAACAATATATTACAAATGCTCAGTTTTCATTATCAAACAGCCAAAAGATTTCCTTTTTTTTTTAGGAGAGAGAAAGTAAAGTAAAGCCAGAACTTACTTGCAGTTCAGTCGGAGCAGCGGGGGATTCCAGCTTCCCCTCCCCGTCACGTCACACTCAAAGCTGCAAGAAGTCCCCGCTGTCATGCACACATCTGCTGCACCGTGCGCTTGTTGTTGTTGTTGTTGTTGTTGTGTACGAGTTATTGTCTAACGTTAAGTGTCGCCTCTGTTGTTGTTGTCACCTCTTGTGCGAGTTCTCTCCCGGGATTCCGCTCCTTTGGCTTCGTCTGATTTCAGGACCACGGACAGCGGCTGCGGTGCTCTTATATCTCCCGTCCTCCCCGGCCCACGTGATCCGTGCGTCAAGCGATCCCCATTGACGTCACTAGACTGGATTTCATTCATAAGATTTTTTTTTTTTTTTTTCGCACCTCCTCTCTCCCGTTTTTCATCGAACCAATTAGCTGCAGTGCTCGCGCTGCTGAATGAACAGAAGCTGCTGAATGAATTCGCAGTTTATGGCGCTCTGTCTCTGCCTGCTGGGCCGGACCCAGCCTCTCCGGGGACCCAGCCTCTCCAGGGACCCAGCCTCTCCGGGGACCCAGCCTCTCCGGGGACCCAGCCTCTCCGGGGACCCAGCCTCTCCAGGGACCCAGCTGGACGAGGACACATCAACATATTGTTCTGCTGTGTGAATGCTGTATGAATTAATGTTTTTGTCTCCACCTGATTTAATGCTCTGTGTATTTAAACTAACTATATCACGTGGACGGACATGTTTGCAAACCTGATTGACAAATTAATTTCACTGATGCAGTTGGTCTCATTAGTGGTTTTAGCAAGACATCACACACAAGATAACTGGTTGTCTATAAAAATGTAATCTGCATAGTAACGAGTGAAGCTGTCATAGTAACGAGTGAAGCTGTCAGATAATGTTACATAAATCATAAATTAAAACAAGTACAATGTTTGCTACTAAAACTTTAAGTATAAAATGTCATTAAAAAAGTAAAGCACAAGTAGCTTCAAATATTTGGTATATTGACCGAAACAGGAAGTGAACAGCTGTGTTGACACGTCCATAACACAACTTCCTCCTTTGTACAGAACCTGACAGACCTCATCATTATTGTTAAACATAAATATGAATTAACCTTTTGGATTCTACCCGTTCCCATGAATGTAAATCTAGGATTATTTTGGGAAAAAAACTGAGTTTTGCAACATGTTTTAATTATCATGATTTACTGAACACTTTTGCAGAAGCAGGCGGTTACAAAACATCTAGACACAACGTTAAGCTTAGCTTAAAAGAGTTTATTCTTTATAAAATTACATTCACACACAGAGTCCCTTTAGCCTGTATCACAGATTCATTGATCTTCTAGAGCCTCCATCGGTGCACTAAACCTTTTTAAACCTCTTCCTCCAAGCAACCAAACAACTTCCAATGATATATTTTCATCTAGAAATGGATTTATGGACAGGATAAATCACCAAATTAAAGTCAATGCATACGATGAGCTCAGTGACATTAAAAGACAGTTCAAACTGGGCATTAAATAGAATCTCATCCAAATGGAGAGGAGAGAAAAAATCATTATTTAACACACGATTCAAATAGTGTCTCTTTGAAGGGCAGCAGGGGTCTGGAGTCAGCATGGAGCCTCAGTCAGTCACAGCGGGGGTTTAACATGTACAGAAGATGTCAGGAGGTGCTCGTCAGGACATCAGGACCCACTTCCTGAAGGCGGAACCGAGAGGCTCCGTCCAATGAAACAATCTGACTGTGAACGTGACCTCCGTCAAAGAGACGTCTAAAAGTACGAGCTGTTATTGCATCACGACTACACACACACCCGGAATTTTTCACACTTGTTCCCTCGACAAAAAGCCGACGCAATTCTTTCTTTCGGATTATTGCAGAAGATAAACTCTGTGGCAAACAAACGTTTAGGATTCACACACACTGCGTCCAGCAAGATAATCTTCACATATGAAAGACACCTTCGAAGTGTGAATGCGAACAAGTAGTAAAACACTAACGTCAGGCTATAAACAAACACTCGTCACATGACTTCACATCAGAAAGGCTCATGTTGAGCGATGACGTCTTGTATTCTCAATAAGCCTTTTTTAAGAGCGGCATTTACCGTCGTATTCTACGCCGTGGAAGAAAAATCTCTTCCGCTCGTCGTGTTAACCACAGATCTTATTTCAGGGACCGAACCAAAAACCCATCGACTTCAAGACCAGAGAACAGGAAGTGCAAAAAATACTCTTTAGAAACCAAACAGTTTGAGAGATTAGGGAGGGGGCGGGACGACACTGACAGCAGGAACAAGTTCCAAACTAAGTATTATAGTTTCAAGTATACGAGAACTTTAGGGGCCACAGGATACATTTGAATTCTGAGTTTCAAATTAAAAGTGCGAAGAAAAAAAAAGCGCAACACTTAAAAAAAAGAGTTCTAATCTCAGAAGTCAAATAGTTGCTCCACGGACATCTGGTGAGTACATCCATGTTCTCTTCCATCTGTTCCACGACACGCCGACACAGTAAAGCATTCAGATCACACAGTGAGCCCTCACACTTAAACACGGACCAACATTCAGAGTTCAGCGGGGGAGCAGAGGCCCGCTGCGTACAGACAACAGTGCTGCAGATGACCTTTGCCCTTTCTCGGTGCCTTCCGCGAGGCACCCGTAGAGGTCATTTGAGGACGTGGTACCTCTTCGAGAATGTAGTGTTCAAGCGACGCGACGGTCCTGAGAGGACTTCATATAAATTAGATCCCTGTATTATGAAAAACATGCATACATTTTGAGGCATTGGAAAATGTAACAAACACCAAAAGAAAAAATAAATGAATGTTGTCCAAACATCCGTTTCAGCTGCGTAGAAATGAGAATGCATACATTTTCCTTCAGGTACCAGATCACCCGGCACTGATCAACAGTCTATGAGGATTTAAAGGGATCGTTTGGATTGTTTGAAAGGGGTTTGAACATATGAGGTACCTCTCCTCAGTCAGTGCATCACTGTGGTAGATGGAGTCTGGAGCAACAAACAGGAGAACCAACATGGGAGCGACGCGATGTTCTGCTGAGGACGGAGGGAGCAGCAGAACAAGCGTACGAGGCATTTACATTATTTTCACTGTGTGACCTCGCCGTCAGCGCTTTCTGACGCCGTTATATTCATTCCTGCTTTCTCCAAAGTCACCGGACTCCATTGACACAACCAGCCATTTGACAGTTCGTTAGTGGCATTGTGCGACTTTGGTGTTTGGGTACATTCAGATTCCCCAAAGTCGTACAATAACTAAGCTAACAACCAAAAATAAGTATTATTATGTTTTGCTTTGAACAGAGACTAGATAACTTCAGTTCCAGTTCACAAGTGGCTGCTCGACAGCAATGTCGTAAATATAACAAACACTTCAACTGATATTCATTTCTTAGGTGTCTAAAATACATCCAGAGCAGTACATTACTTTTGTCCCATGCTGGTACTCCATCTATACTGTAGTAATACCCTGATACCTCATAATACCACACTTCAAAATATACAAACTATCCTTTTAATAGAGATATGTTAGAAATAAAAGGATTTCATGAATATGTCAGATATGTTCAATTCAATGAAGTGAACTGTTACTATTACAATGTATCTAAGGGAACAACTGGTTCTTTCGTTTGATTAATGGTCAATTATGAGCTTTTGTACAAACCCGACATTTGATTGCAAAGAAGTTTATCGTTTATCGAACCCACTCATCCCCGTCCACAGGTTATTATGAAGTAAACATATCCGTCATGTAAGAGATCACACCAGTGCACGCACACACACACACACACACTAACTAGACACCAGCGGTGCAACAGTTCACATATTCTGTATTATTGGTGCGAGTACATTTGGGTTTTTCGGCTGTATTTGAATATTTGCTCTCGCAGGTCAATAGGTTCAGTTTAAGAGTTTAACTTCAGGACTTCTGGTATTTGGATCAAGACAATAATTAAATCATTAAAGTACGTGGACGACCTCAGACATATACATTTTGAAATTTTGAACTTGTTATATAAATGAAAGCTGAGTCAATTCAGATTCTATGAACAGAGCAGAAGCGCAACACGTAGGTTTTTTTTTTTTTTTTACATTCGCTCAAATGAAGGGAAGTTGATGAAAAACCATGCCGATGGACCTAAAACCTGAGGTAGGACCCTCCGTGACCCCCGTGAACTGTTACACCCCTAAAGGATACGTTCAAAGCTGCTTATAGGCATACTACCGTTTAAGAAATGCACTTTGCTTCAATAAAAACCTCCGTTGAACCAACTTAAAGGACGAGCGCTTAAATGTGATCCTGCTCCGGCCCTTCAGACGTCCATTACTAGCAGCGGCTGCTCATCTGGCATAAGACGGCGTATCCGACTATAAATAGCAGTACAAACACTCACTCAACATGATAAAACGTTGTAAAAAGCGTGTTCGGGAAAAGATATAGCATCGGTTTATTCTAAATAGCCTCGGAGCTTCAACCCGGTCCTAACACGTGGTACGGACCAGCAGGACCAGCAGAACGTGGAGTCCCAACCCGACGCTTCCTTTTCATTCATCTCTGCAGTTGCTTCCAGCCATCTGGAGGGAAACTAAGCGGAGTGATGATGCTTAGCTGCACTTTGTTGAATTGCATAAGACAGACTTGACATTCCCATTTCGTTCGGTACGCCGAACCACTCGCGGTAAACACGCGGGGCTCATATGTGAAGGAGTTGTTTGAGGCGGCGATGTAAATCTCCAATGTCTTTGGTTCTCGTTCTTCACAACGCACTTCATCACCTCTGGACCCGCCGCGTTCGGAATTCACCAGCACAACTCTGCCTTTACGGGGAAAGTCTGCCTTTGTTTTAAAACGTCAAGTGTATCAAATAACTGAGCCAGAGAGCAAGAAAAAGGACAATTCGCTGTTCTTACGACCTCTGTGGTAGTTATGGCGGACAAAACTACAAAAAAATAGGACCCAAGTTCCTCCTTAACCAAAGTGACCCTCCACACAAACGAGAGGGAATGTGCGAGACCGACACTCGCTTTGTGTTTTTCACCGGCACATCTTTTATGTTTCCATGCACATAAACAATAAGTATGACGGCGAACGCTATAAAAACAGGATAGTTTAAAACTGAATTAAACTTCAAAAAGCTCTGGTGGTATCCTATAACTTGTCTGATTGTCACCAAATCTCACGTGCAGGCCCAAACTATCAATCACTGTATCCCACTATCAGGTATTGTGTGTTTGTGTATCAAAGCCTGAGCTCTATTATTAAAAACACGTCAATGAGCCACAGCAGCAGCCGGGACATTCAAAAGTTCTCTTAAAATCCGCTTGACAGTTGAATGGGAAGATGACTACTGTTGCTCATGGTGACAAGTCCCTTCATTACCACACAGACACACACACAAATGCACACACACACAGTAGTGTATCACACTGTCCTGCTGCTGGACTTACTTGATAGAGCTGTGATATGCATGTGGATTAATCTGCTGCTGTAATCAGTCCCAAATAAATGTGCTATTTCCTCCTGTTTGTGCTAAAATCTACAGTAGCCAGCTGTTTCTTTGTTTTAACTGCTTTTTTCTTTGTGAAACTATACATTTGTGAGCCGTTTTTAAACATGAATGTCTATAGTAGGAACCAATGGGTTCGGAAATGAGTGTCACTTTGGTAGTTTTGGTCTTTTCATGAGACTTTGTTGAAAAAACTAAAAATATAAAAAGGAACATCAAATCCCAGACGTGGTCTCAGTCCACATTCAGTACCTTGAACCTACAGTTCGGGTTGTGAGTGTTCACCCACCTCTTTGCATCAAAGCGTCAGTATGACGACCTCGCTCTGACTCTCATATCAGCATCCACTGTAATTCAACTGTCCACCTCTGGTTTATCATCTGATCAACCAAAGGTGGACTCCACCTCACCTCTTTAAAAACCTGACGCCCTTCCTTTTGCCACACACCATGCTCGAGTCTCTCTCTCACACACACACACACACACACACACACACACACACGCACACAGACACGTAAAGAGCCTACGCTGTACATCAGTCTCCCCCAGAGCCAAAGATCCAAGTGTGTTCAATCCCAGATTCTGCCCCGCCCCCCTCTCATCCTGTCGTATCTAAAGTCTCTCCAAAGCCGGTGCTGTCCTACGCCAAGCCCATTTCCTCCAGCACACTCCTGGGTGACTCGTCCTCCTGTAAAGGGAGACAAGAGACAGAAGAAAACACTCAGAATGTGTTATAATCTGCTCATAGCATTGCTTAAATAAAGTCGTAAGCAGTCGTAAATATTTATAATGCTTTATCACAATCATAATAAAGCAGTTTGTTAGGATTTCATTATATTTTCCACTTTTTATGTGTTGTGTTTGTCATTAAGGATTCTGAATATTCACGAGTATTATCAGTGCAGAGAAATCTACAAACAATAAAAGTGGATTATAAGATGTTTGTAATGCGTTGTAGAAGTGTTACCATACAGACATGTCCATACAGTCACACGTTTCAGTCATGTTGCATTATGGCATGATGCCCCGAAACGCACCGAAAGCTGAAAGTCCGTTCAGATTCAAAACATACAAAATAGTTCCAGGTTCAATAATTTGAGGTCAGGCTCACATCGTACAATAAGTTGATAACCTAAAAATGATCAGGGTCCTGTCCATATATCGTACAATAAGTCAATATTGTGAAAATGATCGTGGTCACGTCCATATATTGAATGATAAGTTAATAACGGAAAAAAAATATCACGGTAATTTTCATATCTTGTCAAATAAGTTGATAATTTTAAAATGATCAATCTGGTGTGTGTGTGTGTGTGTGTGTGTGTGTATATATATATATTATTTGATAAGTCGTGAGTGTAAAAAAGACATGTCTATTCCTCGTCTTAATAATGATACTTCCAGCTTCAAGTGGTAACTGTGGGAATAAAGCAGTGCATAAAGGGTATCAGGTGGGGTTTGGGTTCAGCCAATCAGTGATAATCAACAGCAAACCAACGAGTTATTGAGAGTGCGTGAGGACTGGCTGCTGGCACTAAACTGAAACCCTAAAGCCAAGGTTACCTCCTGAAGTAGGTCGGCTTGTTCAATGGCTTTCAGGACGCTCTTCTTAGACGTATCCTGGATCTCTCCTCCCATCAGGAACTCATCTAGAATGAAGTAGGCTTTCTCAAAGTTAAAGATGATGTCCAGCTCACACACCTGCACAAACAAACACAAGTCAATAATGCATTCTACAGCAGGGGAATTAAAAGTTAAACTTCTCATTTAACTTTAAACCCATAGTTGAGCTGAGTGAACTCAACTCTAGAGAGAGCAAACAGAGAACTATGACTTACGCTGCCAAAGTACTTATCCAGAAGCTCTACAAAGCGGTGGATGACTTCAAGTGTGATCAGCTCGTTGTCCTGCTCTTCAATTGCACAACAGAAATACAGGCTGGCGTACCTGTATGAAAACACACAGAAAAACAATCTATATAAAACAATACAACAACATCTTACAATACATTTCAATGTTTCCATCTGACAACTTTCACCCTTTCACAGTGTTTTCAGTTCATGGAAGTACATTGTGACATATTAAATATTCTTCAGCATTTTGTTGTATTTAGATCCACCTTCTCGTATCACTTCTGTTTACAACAAACCAAGATGGCGACGAATAAAAGACCAAGATGACAACGGCCAAAAGACCAAGATGGCGACGAATAAAAGACCAAGATGGCGACGGACAATAGACCAAGATGGCGACAAACGACAGACCAAGATGGCGACGGAAAAAAGACCAAGATGGCGCCGGCCAAAAGACCAAGATGGCGCCGGCCAAAAGACCAAGATGGCGACGGCCAAAAGACCAAGATGGCGACGAACAAAAGACCAAGATGGCGACGGATAAAAGACAAAGATGGAGATGTTAGATACACGAGGAGTTCATCCTCAGCCAAAGGACAACAGGACAAGCTTAAAATAATTTCCAGGCCAACATCAGACTTTCCATGACATTTTACCTTTGCTCTCATTTTCCATGCGTTTTATTTTTGTAAACTGTTTGCCATGTTTTCCATGAGGTTTGGGAACCAAGACGATGATTACCGAGCCTACGGCGCCATCTACTAACTCACATTCCCACGGTTATGTTTACACTAATTACTTCCAACTGATTCTGGAAACCATCTGTTGACATTTTGTCTACCTGTACTTCTGTTTTGTTTTCCCACCACAGTTTACAACCGTTTATTGTTAATGTTCTGTTCTTCCGACAACATTCTCGAACAATTGGTCTATAAAACATCCCAATTTCTTAGAGCCCAAGGTGACTTCGTCACACGGCTTGTATGTATAACCAACAGTCTAAAACCCAATAATATTCAATTCACCACAATGGAAAACCAAGAAAGATTTTCACCATTGAGATTCTGAAAAAAATAGAAGCAATTTACGTAATTATCAAAATAGCTGCCAATTATACTTCTGTTGATTGATTAGTGTACTAATTGTTGCAGTGAAACTCTCCAGATTTGACATATTTCATTAAAGGAAATTCCAGGCTTACAAAAAAGGGTTAACAAGAGGATTGTGATGAACAGCAGAGCTGCAGTCTTCCCTCGGTCCTACCCACTGCAGGAAATCCCTCTATGCTACACTCATCACCCACCCACCTGCCCACGCACAGACACAGGCTGCTTTGTTTTGTTAGTCCACCTCTGCATTCTGCTAGCAGTAATGAGCCCTGGCACACACTGATCAGAGAGAGGGAGAAAGAAAGAGAGAAAGAAAGAAAAAAAGAAAGTGTGTGTGTGTGTGTGTGTGTGTGTGTGTGTGTGTGTGTGTGTGTGTGTGTGTGTGTGTGTGTGTGTGTAATGCTGGGTTTCACCCTTTCCACCAACCTAAACTCTAATGCTGCTCAGCCCACATACAAACAGACATGAACTTTTATTGGTCTGTGGGAGGCGATCTCAAGTAAAGAGTGGACTCACTAAAACCAGACAATCTGCTGCTTTCCTGAAGTCAAATTGTACTGTTTTGGACTGGTTTTACTGCGACACAGACATGATGTTATCACTAATGTCAAATCAGTGATAAAATCACCAAAATGTTTGTTTTGCAATACCTGCCTCAATATAAAAAGGCTAATATTGTAATAAAACAGTAATGGTATTATTGGTGAAAGAGTTTGGCAATTTGGCCGACGCCATCTTGGTGTTTTTGCAACCGATGAACGGATGTTATTATATTTGGAAAGCGAATGAGTGGCGTAGAAACGTATACAACTCTGATAGTGGCAGCGATCTGTCAATCACAGTAAGCCCGGCCTGACATACCCTGCTTTATGGTCTATTTACTAAATGAACATCATGCTGTATTGAAGACTTGAAACTACAAACTGAGACCAGGAACTCACGTTTACTGAGAGAATACACCAAGAGAGAAGTAGAGTAATTTTCTCATTGACTTCTATACAACCAGAGACGACACCCTCTGTTTGTAGAGAAGAGTAGAGTCATTTTCTCAAAGACTTCTATACAACAAAAGGAGTCGCCCCTGCTGGCCAGTAGAGAGAATGCAACTTTTGATGTAAGACACTTCTGCATCGTCTTCACTCGACAGAACTGGAGGTTTTCATCTGGTTCATACGTTTTAATATCCAAACAGGACTGGAGACGCTCTTAATTCTGATCAACTGTCCACTTTCATACGTCACATTGCTGCTCAAAACAGGCGACAGTCTTGGTTGAGTCAACTCTGGCACGACTCTTAAATCTTTGTGTTGTATTTGAGAGTTAGTCGATCTATCAATCTAAGGGTTTTGAACCATGAACAAACTCAAATTCAAAAATATGTCAACTAAGGCTCTGGGAGATGTATGGTGTTTGACTTTTTCCTGAACAAAACAATGAATGAAGAAAACAACTGGCAGCTTATTAATAATGAAAATAAAAAAGCTTCACCCCTAGTAATGACAATACAATTTATTATCCATTAAATTATCAATATTCAATATCGACATCTCTTCCCATCGTCATTGTTGTGCAAAGTCTAAAAACAAATACATGTAGCTTCATCGTTCTTTGTCATCCGTGTCATTTATTAAGCGTTGAATTATGTGGGGTTTTGATGCTTATTGGTGAATAAAAATCATTCAATGATTAAAACATGTTTGGTATATTTTAGGGATATATATTTATTCATATTCATTAGTCAAATTCATGTGTTCTATGCAAAGTCTAAGGCTAGGATGCAACTGATATCCAGATCGCCTGCTGAGAGAGCACTAATATTTAATTTGCTTTTTAGTAATGAGGACTTGAGCAGTCGCAGCTCATTGGCATTAATAAAGCTGGCCAAACATCAAAATAAAAACTATTGTATAATAACTAACACTCAGCCTTTGATGGGGAGAAAAGGTCTTGAAGACACTTTTGAGAGTTTATGATTTTTTGCTTTCATACCTTTTATAGACAATCTTGAGGTCCCTCCACTCCAGGAAGCTGCACATCTTTGGTTTGCGGGCGAGCACTAACTGCATCAGCTCCCTCACCATCTTCTTCTTGTCGCGCTCAGAAGTGGCCGTGTACCACTTCTGCAGTCGCAGCTTCCCCTGCCGGCTGAAAAGCAGCATGAAGCGCATCTGCACAGACGGACCGGACCAAAAGGAGGGAAAGAACAGAGAGAGCATTAAAGACAAAAAAGGATTTTCTGAACTGCGGATCGTCACCAAGTGTAAACATAAATCAGATTCATAAATAAATGAGCAGGGCTAGTTTACAGTTATATTGGAACAGTACATAATTCTACATTAAAGCAATCGAGTACCACACAGACTCAAACACTACCTTGAGCCTTTATCTCCACTACAGAGGCCTTATACTATTTGTAGAAAACATCAATACTAACATTGTTTTCTTTGACTTATTTTTTTCAAATTACTGCGACTCCACAGAAGAAAAACAGCATCACATTAAAAGCCTTCCAGCAGCTCAAAGGGAATAATCCCTCCATTTACGAGCAAACATGTAATGTTTTAATGTGTTCCATTGACGGCAGCCGCTTAGAGTAAAAGAACCCAAAAGCAGCGAAGAACTAATAAATGGAAAGAATGAGTAAAGTGAAAGTACAATTAAGTATGTCGATAGTGACAGCTAATGCAAACTAAGTCACATACAAGGGGGTAAATCCGCATAAACTGAACATGTACCATGACTATCAACACACACTACAGTAAAGCTCACACAGTCCTCACACAAATCTACTGGAGCACATAGGAGTCCTCTTTACTTAGATCCGCCTGCCGCCAGTCTTTACCTCTGTGTGGTCTACGTGACAAAGAGATGGTGGTGTGGGAGCTGTTGTTCCTGTTTGCTCTACGGCCACGGTTAGGATGTAGCAAGTTAAATAGCGTGACGATTTCCCTGTTTGTTCAGTGCAAAGACAACACAGTATTCTGTATTTACAGCACCACAGTTGACACCTTGCGGCCATAATGACAAACTGCGGCAATGTTTTTACATCCGACTGATGATTCAAAAAGCTGACGGCTCGGCACCGTGGCTGAATCCTGGAGGTCCAGATTCGGACATTTAAAAAGGAATCTGCTTTTAACAATAGAACACTAAATTGCCTGTTGCTGCCGGTCTGAAACGTGGTATTTTTGGAGGGAAAGACAGAATCCATCGAAATCACTTGTAGGGCTATATCTTCATTGAAAAACATGTATAGCTCAGTGTAAATGAAATACATAGTTCAACTGAATCCAATGACGAGAGATCTTGTTGTTTCACCAACTTAAGTTACTGACATCCGAGTGCATTTGGCAGCCACAGTTTGCAATATAGACAGTGAAATTAAAGTGCATTAGTGGCCGTTACCATACCATGTGATCTACCAATGCTTTTAAAAAGGGTTGCCATTTTTAGTAGTTGACAACCAATACCTGCCCTTTGATTGCTTTTAGCGGCAACTGCTTTGAAAACACACAAAATATTGTCACTGAAAACAGAAGAACGATCAGACTTTTCAGTCCCGATAACAATAACTAAACCCGTGCTTTGGGTATCGGACGATATCAAGTACTGATCTGATACCAGTGTTTAAAAGCTGTATGCTATGAAGGTAGATTTGAGAGCAAATTTCTTGTTTGTAACAAGAATTTCTGGCTACAAATCTTTGCTCTGAGATAGAAACCTACGCTCTTAAAATAAAGACCTACGCTGTCAAAATAACGCTACGGGAGGTTACGGTGAGGACATGCAGGTAAGTTGACATCATATTGATCTGTTTTGTCAAAAGTATTTTAAATGTAGCAGCACTTCCCTTAGTTTTCATGTTGTTAGTGCCGTGAAGTTTCTTTTTTTAAAGAACAACATGGACAGGGCTGCTGTGTTGACATGAAGCCCCACTTTATGCATGCATGTAACATTAGCTCACTGTGGGCTAACATTGAAAACAAAGAATGGCTGCTACATTTAAAATACTTTTGACAATGAGAAATTTGCTCTCAAACTGTTTGTTTGCGTAATAAAGACACAAAATCTACCTTTATATGTATATCACGGTGTGGAAGAAATTGAGGTTATTATTGTATGTTTAAGGCAACAAAAATAAATACATATAAATTGTACTGAATTGTAATTTATTATAAAAAATAATGAATCATACACCAGCAACTTTGTAAAAAAAAAAATGTGATAACGGCCCTGTATCTGATATTTGTATCGGTGTATCCCGAAGCAAAGAGTGCTCCATGCTGTGAATATATTTATGATATTTGTTGTGTTAGTAATCTTTGTATACTGCCATTATAATCAGAACCAGAAGCCTCTGCATATGTTCTAGTATGCACGCAAGCACATGCACATACCATTGTGCCAGTATGAGGCAAAAGCAAATAACGTTGTTTGATCGTGGGGTGAGAAGTTAGACTTTACAAACATGCGTAAATTGATTCAACTGACAAAAAGAACCAGATGAACCTGATGTTAAAAGTTCAATACAGGCAAGTCTTATGAGGCAAATTATCCCAGCATCTTTGACCTGGACGGAATATGATCCTGTAAAGCGCTTACACATGACATGTTGACCAGTAAATACACAAAATATAAGGTGATACAAATGGAAACCTTATTTTCAGTTTAGGCAACCACAATAATAACGATTCAAAATTAAAATAGGCCAAAATACTTTACAATTTTTTTTTTAAAAAGCTACTGTACATTTGAATTCAATAATGAAGCCATTGCGGTCTATACAGGCAGTAACAGTCATCTAACTGTCACCTCCATTGTTGACAGCAGCTCTAACCCGGGCCTATACTCATTACCTGCGACGAGGAAGCAATGGCAATTATTACAATCTTTAAATTATCACAGTCAATCATGCTCAACTTTAACATTGCTGAATGCCATTCAGATGCAGCCAGCGTTACACGGTCCATGCGCCAATAAAAAAAAAACATGAAACGTGTCAGAAAGTAAAGACTATATCCCACCTTATGCTGTTCTACGGCCTGTTAGCTTGCAGGCTACGCTGACGGGAGCCAGGTGAAGGGAACGCAGGTAGACACTTCCTGAAACCGTACACCTTGCTAGCATTAGCTTAGCACCGAAGCTCTTGCCCTCTCTTTTAGGCGAAGGAGAAGCAGCGACTTACCATTTAATTTAGAGTCTATCAAACTACTGGGACGGAACAGACTATAGTACGTCTACACTGCTGGTCCACGTACACGAATACACCGCAGCTAACGTTGACAGTGCATGTCTATGCCGGGTACCGTCCTATAGGTAAGTGAGGCTTCGCTGGACCCATTCCCTGCTACAGCGAGCAGTTCCGCCTCTGTTGCGCATGCGCAGTCTGCTCATATGTCCTCGTGCCCTGAGTATCGCTTCTCTGGTGACAACTCGACTTGACGCCAAGAGGACTTATTTTTGTGAGAATTCAGTTTTTATATTTTCCGACATTGGTTACTCCTGATTTAGTAGCTTAACCTAACAACTTCGGCAGTATATATTTTTTTTCAAATGTATAAAATATATTCAATTTTATTGTAACGAGGTTCTTCCAAGTGCAAATACATGTTCAATGAAGTGGATATTACATATTAGTTACAGAATCTTTTTCCTTAATATTATGAAAGTCAAGTCACAAAACAGATGAACATGGAGGCCTACTAAACGTAATATAACAATATAATTGCAATGTTTGGATTGGATGCGAGTAAACTTTTGAAGATGTTCATCTCTAACGAACACTCATGTTGAAAAAAGCTAACTCACTTCAGACACGTTCAGAGTCAGTATAGCATGCTTATTACTGTATAGTGTCTGAATAACACTGGAGTTACTAGTGTGGACCTATACTCTTTAAAATTGTGAAATTACTGTTAAATACTCTTATAAATGTTCACATGTTTTAACAAATAAGTAGCTTTATTTACCTTATCAGAATATATATTGTGCTGAAAGCTTACATCGTACCAACGAAGGCCTAGTTGAGTTGTCTTTTGAACACAAGAGGTCAGTGTAGACCTCCCACACATCTCAACACCACAGTAATAACAGATGGCAGCTTTGTAAAAACATAGTATTTTAATAAATATAAATATGGCAAGATACAAATGTAACTCAGCAACAAAATAGGCGATAACAAAAATAGATATTAGAAATAACAGAAAAAAAATACATCTTTTTGGGGGTGTACTTATGCAGTGCATTGGTGTCTGTTGCATCAGACGACAGTAAATTACTTAATTATTTAATTTCCTTCATACGTCTTTCTGTCTGGTTCACCACAAACATTCAGAGACAAATTATTGGCAAACATAAACTCAGTCAAATCCTGTTTCTATTGTCGGTCGTATCAAATCTGTGTGTTCCCTTGTCTTCTTCTGTTTAGCACGCTTTAAATAAAGCTGTCGGTGAATTAGTCTGTCCAGCCAAAAGAAAGTCGCAACCCTGTACAGCGGGTCTATTGTGGTCATCATGTGTGTGGTCATCATCATGTGTGGTCATCATGTGTGTGTGTGTGTGGTCATCATGTGGAGCATGAGCAGCAGTAGTCAGACACAGTGGAACGGAGTCCTCACAGTGGGTTACTGTTGTTGAGGCTGGTTGAACTGACCCATGAACAGAACAGCACCTGAACACAAGAAGTAAAACATTAGACACACCACACAATGGAGTTGGCGTTCTAAAATTGGGATTTACATTTTTTTTTTAAACGGACCAGGAGTGTTACCTGTTTGTTTGTGCTGGATGAGGAAGAGGAAGGGCCGGTCCAAAGTAATCTCCTCCACTGCCATGCGAGAAAACATCACGGCGGCTAACAGAGGGAGGGGAGGAATGAAAAACAGGTCAGTTTGTTTTAACTTGACCTATCTGAAATAATAAGTCATGAAATATTTTGACGCAGTGCCTTTTACAAGACAGGGCCATTTCATACATCTGTGCATGTTCTCAGACCATTTTGCACCAAGCATTACAGATCTATCAAGATCATTAGAAAGAATACAACTTAGGAACTTCTGAATTGGTTTCACTTCCCCCCCCAAAATAAAGTCAGTATTACCTGTTGCTGCGGCTCCCTTGGTTCCCAGCTCATTCACTTCGATCTTCACTCTCTGCAGAACCTTCGACACGCACAGCCTCTCGTCAGCTGCAGGACAGAAACACACACACACGTTGGAAACACATTTCATCTCAAGTCACGATACCCGCTGTTGTGGCAAAGTCCCTGACTAACTAACCACCTAACATGGTCTTCCTACTGGCATAAGAGGTTGACTCACTGGTGATGCGTGTGAAGTCGGCAGTAGCCAGGTTGAACATGTCTCCCAGACCCATGTTAAGCAGAGCAGTCTTCAAATTCACCTCAGTGTTCAGACTAAACCTGCGAAAAAAAACACACACAAATCCTTAGTGTTCATTCTGGTTGCTTAGTCCATTAGAAAAGTCTTTGAAAATCTGTTATAACAACCCATATGTCTGACTCTTCTCACCTGGGCATGGCCAGCTGCCGCTTGACGTTCCTCAGCTCCGTTCTCCACTGCTTAATCCTCTGGCTGCTCAAATCGGAACTGAGCGCGCTCAGTGGCACCTCGGGCTCAAAAGGCGACACCAGGAGCATGCTCAGTGAGTCGCCCTGGTACGGTACCTCAATGACATCGTAGTCCACCCCGTCGGCAGTCACAAACTCACCTGTTGATTAAAGGTGAGAGCGATCAACGTGAGTTTCAAAGCAGTGCACAGTTAGTCATCATCCAAGTTCAGATCCTGGGTCAGTGCGTCTGACCTACCGTAGTTGTAGCGGTTGGTGAGTCTCATCATGTGCACGGGCACGCTGCTGCCGTTGGCGCAGTGGAACATCCTCTCCTGGGTCATTTTGGGGTCAAAGGGCACTTTCCAGAGGCCCTGGAAGTGGAGGGCATTGAGGATGACCAGGCGGGTCTCATCGGACAGAGATCCGGATGCAAGGAACTCAGGGATGGCACCTGCGGACGAAAAGACACCAAAGAGGTCACAACGAATCCTAAGCATGTCTCGAGCAAAGAAAGTAGTTCCACTTGGAACCAAATTGCAGAAGGATCCTGCAGATGTTAAGCAGCTGGTACCTGCTGTGTGGTCTGAGACCCATGAGTTTATTATGTCGACAGCCTGGTCTGGCTTGGTGAAGTCCACCTGGTTGGGGTGGGACTGGAAGGCCTTGGCCAGGGCCCGGCGGTACCCCTTCTCCAGGCTCATCTTCCTCTCCACCATGACCCCGCTGGCTGTCTCCACCCCTTCTTCACTGGACAGGTCCCGCTGCAAGAGGCGCTGCTGCCGAGACATCCCTCGCTCTGCAGCAGAGGGTTACAGCAACGATACATCATTATATATTCAAATGTCTTTCTTCTGTTTCTTGGTGTTGCGAGAATCCCTTTTTCCTTACAGAACCCTGAATGTTTGATTGTATTTGCCACCCACCTTGCAGAGAAAAGCCCATGGCAGCAGTTAAGGCCTTGCGGGTGCTTCCAGATGCACCGAGCTGAGCCATGGCCAGGACAGAGGACACGCCGTATGGGGACAAGACCACGTTCTGGTCCACAGAGTCTCGGGCCAGCTGCGAGAAGACCTTCAGGCCAAAGTCGGTCTGCCTGTCCTGCAGAGAGCCCATTGCCGCTCCGCTCAGAGTCAGCAACATGGTGATGTATACGCAAAGCATCCTGGGAGAGAAAGGGCAGGCGTGAGTTTGAATTTGCAAACTTGAGTTCTGAGTTTGACTCCTAAGAGGCGGAACCTTCTTTTCTTTATATTTCTAAACAGCTCTTTTTCAAAACAACTAGTGTCGTATTGATGGACATTAAATGTTGCCCAATGTGTACTATGAGAGGTACTGACGGGAAACAGTGAGAGTTGTATTAAGGAGAAACAGTTGGATTGCTCAAACGCCTGCAGAGACTCTAAATAGCTGGCAGATGTTTTCAATTAAACTTTAGGGTAATGATGCAAGAGCCTGAGAAACTTCCGTTTTCTTTTTTTTCCTACAATAAAAAAAAACAAAAAAAAAAAACGGACAAAATGTAGTTGTCAACCCTACAACTATTTGTGCTAAGGTGTGTGTGACTCATGCTGGATGTGTAAGCAGTCACATCAGTGTGTTAACTGGAAAGTCTATGCGTGTCGGTAACATTGGTTTTCCACTGCAGACATCAATAGTGCCGACTGTCGAGTATACAGCATACTTTACATACTGCGGCTCTGAGGTCACAGGTCGGCCGCTGTTTGCACATCCAGCTCAAAAACTGTGTTTACTTGATGGGAGGCATCACAGGTGAAAAGAATAAATATTTAAACGAAAAGATATTGCCATGGACTTTTTAAAAAAATTAAAAGTCTTCTGAAAATGGTTGTTATTAGAGTCAAAGTCTTTCAAAGAGGGGATCAGATATATCTTTGTATCACTCCATTAGTCAGAAAATACTGTCAACTGCTATACAAATCTATTCCCACTACGTTTTTAGGAATAACAATGTCAGGCTATGAATGATGAAGAAATTATCTAGTTTTTGGAAATGTTCCGTTTAATATGCGATGAGGCCTTCACTTTTGGTGAGTTTAGGATGCAAATAGACAAAGTAGTCAAATAAACAACTAAACGTGTATTTTACACTAAAGTGTGAAAGAAGACATGGAAGTTAAATAGCCCAAATCTGACTAGTATATTAAAAACAATTTTACTTTACAGCATCTAATACATTTAGTATAGGTATGATGATGACCACAACCTCAGAAGAGACAGTGACATGAGTCCCAAGTATCTTTTCTGGGAAGTTTCATCAAACCAAGGAGACATGACCACACTATTGGTGCATTCTTTTTCATGCCATATTACATATATCACACAAAGACTGGCAGGGATTCAGTGATGACGGTATTCCCAGAGATTTCTGTGATTCTGTTAAATAAGCTCCCCAATGTAAAAAAAAATAACTATTCTTTTTTTAACTTAGCTTAATACATCTAATTTAAAATTATCTAAATGTTTAGTCTGGTTGTAGTTCTTCTTACCTTCTGGTTGAAATGTTTCCAATGTCGTTCAGCAGGTCAGTGTGGTTTCAGCGTCTGTCTGCTGCTCCGGCTGCTCGAGTCTGAATGACTGAAAGACTTTCTCTCTCTTTATATAGTGGGGCTGCATGTGTGAACCGCCTCCGCACACACACACAGAAGTCATTAGAGAGGATGATGTCATCTGACGCCGTCTGGACAGGCTTCCTTTTCATGAACACACGCATCCCCTCTCCCTCCGTCTGTCTGTCTCTGTTGCCCCGAAGCATGACAGAGCATATGGAAAGTCACTTAGCTGTTTTCACTGTCTCAGTCAAACACACACACACACGCAGGAATGTTTCACCTGCAGACAATCCGCCAGTAGAGGCAGTGGATGTCATGAGTCTTTGTGTTGGATTTTGTCATGAATAGAAGTATTTTTGCCATCTTGATCATTCGTTGGGATTCTAATGTTTTCCAACACTTTGTCCAAAAAAACAACTGGCCTGATATGACACATGACAAAAAACTATTAATCCAATGCTGATGAAGAAAATTTCCTCTGCTTTTTGCCAGATTATTGTGCAGAGGACAACAATCAGAAGTCAAACAAAACCATGATTTTAGGGACACAGGTTTTATACATTTAAAAGAAAAGATGCTATTTTTTTATGTCCCGGGAGGCTCAGACAGAGGACCCACATGCAGATGTTTGTTGAAAGAAAGTAACTTTATTCTTGTCAAAAAAAGACGGCAGAGGCCTCAAAAAGAGGATTCCAAACAACAAAAAGAAATCCGGTGGAACAGAAAAAAACAGGATTCCCAACAACAGAGTTCCTCTTGCCACAAAGGTGGCACTAGGAACTCCAACAGGACTCGACCACAGTGAACACAAAGTACAACTCGACAAGGCGACAGGCGACAAACAGGGTTTAAATACAAGGGGAAGGTAAGGAGACACAAGTGGAATCAATGAGAGCAGCACAGGTGAAGACAATCAAGAGAAGACACACACACACACGCACAATCAGAAACAAGGCACGCAGGGGCAGGAAGGGCGGAGACACAGAGGACAAACAAGTTAAAACAGGTACTCGGAAAAAAACAAACCATAAACTAACCGTGAACCGTAACTTTTTTTTATTACGAGTAAGTTGATCTTACCTTCACATTATTCTGCATTAGTAGTGGATATAGGACCCAACACGTGTTCAGATTGTTCCAGATTTAGATCAGAATCATGCCAATTTTTTTTTAAGACAATATTTTTCTGTGAAATTTTAAAAAAAAAGCGTTTGAAGACATATACAAGTCAACAAACAAAGTATTGGTTTGCTTCTGGTATTAAAACTTTGATATCCGGAGTAATAGTGAAAATATTCACATCTGAAGCAACTTCAGCTGTTTCGGTTTTGCAGATTTAAACCATCTGTGCTCAGCTAAGTTGTGCAAGACCTCAGTGGTTCTGTATGTACCAGTATCCAGTAGTACTGGTCAAGGGTTACAACAACTACTCATGTCACAAATGGAATTAATTACTAATTGATATTAAGACAAATCATCAAAAACCAGTCATTTAAAGGTATCAGGATACTCGGCACATTCTGATCTGATTTTGATGGGGTTTTTTTTACATTTACTACCGAACCTGCTTGCACTACCAAACACAGTAGTTAAAGGTACTTAGCGAGGCTTTAACATTAGTTTATCTTTTCATACAGTCACTGTATTGACTCTCACTTTGGGGGGGGAGTGACACATTAAAACACCACATTTTGGTCGTGGCTGCCAGCATTCCTCATCCCGCTACTCACCAAGCATCTGGTAGACATACAGAGAACGGGAATCAACACACTGTTTCCAAATTTATCCGGAATGAGAGCCACAGAGAGTAAGTCGTAATTGGAGCCACTTTTTCTCGTAGAAGCTGAAGAGCAAAGCCAATTTGCTCTCCGTGTCTCACACAACTTGAATGCTACCGAGTGCTTGATGTCTATTTTTTGAGGTTTTACTTCAGTGAAAAAAAAGGGCAAACTAATGTATCCAGAAGGTGTTTAGGCATGGCAAATAGTAAACCATAACAGGAGTAAAACCACATTACAAGCAGACATGTTTTCTCACTTCTCTCCAGTGGTAGAGCCTCTAACGATGAAAAGCGTTTTGGGGTTTTAATTGCCAACATTTTGAGCTGTCTGTCTCAGGGATTTTTTTTTTCTGGAGCATCTGTGCTTGATCAGTTAAGGCCAATGGAGAGTAAGGGAAATATGGTGGTTATGACATTGTAAGATAGAGAGGGAATTGGAGATTGGACAATTTCTGTTGGTTCTGGGTTGGATGGAGCATTGTAGGGTATCACACTTTTGTCATTCACTGTTACTTATATACCTAATAAAACTAATATACTGTAATTCATATGACCCTAGATATCATGAGCCAGACAGCAGGAAGTCAGCTGACATGGTACAGGAGGTTGTGGTGGATCGATGGGTCCAACGAATAAAGCATTTTCACCCAGGAGACTGCTGGCTAATGAGAATTTGATGTAAATATGTCAGATTTTTAGGCTTTTATATCTCAAACGGATTGAAAAGCATGTGGCTGTTGAAATGGACTCTCCCAGATCCCCTTGAGGTTTGGGCCGAGCCCCGAATGTCTACAAATATCACCAAAGAAAAGGACAAACCCAGACTATAAACTGAGACAACAAGGTTTAGGAACTAGACTGCCTTGATGTCATTGTCATCTCTCTTTTATCTTTCTTCATGCCAAGACAGCTATGTATGTGAGGGACATTTATGAGCCCATTTACACTGTCTTGTATGAAAGACGGGCGGTTTTGTGTTTTGGGGTTGTTGCATTTTAATTGCCTCGTTAAACCACAGTTTACAGCTAATTTACTATCGTACCTAAAGAGCTGCAGTTACCACTTAATCATTTTGAGAAAATGTGAGCGCGTGACAAACACATGCAACCACCCAAATGAAAAAATAATAGCTGTGAGCGACGAGCCGATACGGCCTCGTGAGTCATTCTAGGAGACTTTTGTTTCCCTTCTGTTGTTACTGCTTATGTCATCCCGTTGTTTGTTTAGACGGTGTTGCCAAATATACACCGACTGCATCAGCACATCTCTCTAGTTTAACTTGGTAAAAACCCCATAATCCCTGAGGATGTGGTTCATTCCATATACGGCCGTGACTGGAAATTTGGCGTGTACAGTACTACCCACCTAGTTCTCTGTGGGGGCTTCAGGAAGATGGGAATTAGCTGTTGCCAAGACAAAACACAATATCACACCCACTTGGTCATTAAATCCCAAAAGGATAAAACCAGTTGTTACTTGACCAGTAAAATGTATTTGTGCAATCAATGATAGATAACTACCTTCATATATGCAATTGTTTTGTATGCTACGCTACCTAAGGACTTCATTAATGCTTAAAATATAATGTATGAAGGCCTTAACCTTTTGGAAACCATGCGCGAAAAACTTCCCGCTCCAATTTTAAGTGCCAGCATGCACCATTAAGACAATCTTTTGGCATAAAATACGTAATTTTTTCCATTTTTTTTATCGAACGACACAGTTTTTTGACTGAAACTCCTTCGTAACAGGCCAAGGCTTTGTTTTATTGTGATTTGTGTTGCAGATTCAGATTCTTTAGGTCCTAATCCTTCCAAAAAAGGTGTTTTATCAACCGCTCCAGGAGGCATTTTTGGGAAATCTGGCTTATATCATGCTGGATGTTCATAGTTATGATCAAAATATCTTTTAAAAGTGATTTTTTTTTTGCAGATACACATTTTTTTTCCAAGCCTTTGCTGAACAAATACATACACTAAACACAAGTATTGTAATTAATTTGGGGTTCCTACGACGACTCAAACACAGGGGGGAAAAAACTCAAACAGGGAAAAAGAGGTCGAGAGCCAAAATTGATTACAACAGTTTTCAACGGGTTAAATATCAGGTGGAAGACTTTTCTTTTTTTGCCATCGCTGGAATGCCATATTGAGCATTGTGCATACGTGAATGGAAACAGGACACCTAGTCCAATAACCCAGTCTTCAGAAAAGTGTTGGGATTTTATGTTTCGGCAAACCACAGAATATGTTGAACGTTGACATTTCTGAACCAAAAAGTTTTAGATCCGCTTAAATCACACTTGTAGAAATGCACACAAGGAACACACACAAGGAAATGCGACACACTATGTGTTTTTTCGCTTTAGATAACAAAACTACTTGGTACAATGAGAAAAAGCAGCAACACATAATGATTCAAAAATCGATTCCCTGGGTAAAAGCCATATTTTATTGTATTGTATTGACCGGTCAAATACTGTTGGATACCACATAACTTTCTACATCACTTGCTCTACGTGTCGCTCGTCGTAATACTTCACTCTCTCTGACCAGATGCAAGAACAACCACATTCAACACATCCACAGTTTGCAGAAACATACAAGACCAAAATGTTTTCCTGGCCTCCGTGCCGTAGCCACTCACCATATTTAACTCTCATGGTCACATTTTTGTGGACTGATTGCAGAAAGAGAACCCAATTGGCCCATTTAACCACAGCCACTGAGTTAGCAGTTGACATTGTGAAACTTCTTGCGAAAAACTTCTCATGAAGCAAGTGTGGTTTTATAGTATTATTCTTTTGTATATATTTCTTTACGGTAAAAAAAAAAAGAAAAAAAAAGCAGCTACCCACGTATGTTGCAGCGGAAACGAGTGAAGAAATAAGGAAAGGGCAGCGAGGACATAGTGTGAGTAAGAGGACAAGGAATCCCCTGTTTCCCTAGTTGACCTTGTAACCTTATGGTTTTGGCACTGAACAAAATTACATTGTGTATATAAGTGTTTGGTTTGGTTAGTTTTCCAACCTTGCACCTGGAAAAAATACGAAAAATATACACTGAAACATAGACAGAAAAAACCCAACGTGATAAATGTGTCATCGGACCAGTCTAAACTGGTTAGTTTTGATTCGTCTCAGCAATAAAATATTGTATCGCTGAAGTCTCGTCTCGCAAACCATGTCACGTTTTACAAATAACATGGAAACATCAGACAAAAAGTGCAAACACAGGAGTCTGACGCTGTTTGTTGGTCATGAGTTTGTTGGTCATTTGGGTGTATGTTCCTTAGCAACTTAAAGTTTCATGGTTGTTTTAAAAAAAAAAAAAAGGATTAATAGTCAGCTATAAGAAATGACTGCAATCCAAGATCTAGGAGCTGATACAAATCAGACTTTACCAGTTCATACTGGTCTGATGACACGCTTGTCACATGTCTTTTTGTCTGTGTCGGCGTATATTTTATGTTACATTCAGGTTAGCCGAATAAATTCCCTCTCCTTCTATTACCATGTGATCCATGCCATTTCCTTATTTCAATTTCCATATTTTCTCTATACAATGGTGGAAGATGCATATATGTGATCTTGTCATACAGGAAAAGTCTGTCCAGTCAATAGAGAGAAAGTTGAAAGTGAAAACTCATGATTTTAAGAAGTTAAACTACAAATGGGTGAATGTCGTGAAATATAATCAGAGTAGAACCGGATGTAGATCATTTTCCAGCAAGGTGGATAATGTATTATTAAATTATAATTAAAAAGTATATTCCATTCCAATCTTCAAACCACTTATCCTATTTAGGGTCGCGGGGACCTGGAATTTTTTTAATAGTCTCTAATTAACCTGAGCCGAATAAGCTGGAGAACCTTGAAGGAACCTATGCTACCACAGGGAGAACATGCAAACTCCACACAGAAAGACCGCCGGGATCGGGAATCGAACCCTGGTCCTCTCTGGTGAGGTGACTACACCACTGTGCAGCCATGAAAACAAAAGCTTTTATGTTCATTTTGGCGGCCCCTGTGGACGAAAGCAGTAGTGTTTCTTTGCATGAGAATCCCTCTCGTAAACTTCTCAGTTTACTGCAACAGGGTCAGACAGTCTGACCGGCGTGGTCCAGGTTCGGGCTCTCTTCCCTCTGGCGGGCCCAACAAAAGGGCCTGGGCCTCCAGCAGCGAGGTGTCGGTGTTGGCTCCCAAAACACTGCTCCTGGAACTAGAGGATAACTAAAGTCATCAGGATTCATCCTCTGAGGAACATGAATGAACAAAAGTCATGACAATCCATCCAATAATTGCTGAGGTATTACAGTATTTTAATAGTATTTTATAATTCTATTTTTTAATAGCATTTGGTCACTTTCACCAAATATAACCTTTGAGTACATCCACATTAAAGTGGTTAAATTTGTGAGGAAGCAGATATTTAGCAAAACGGTCAAGAGAGGAACAAACAGAACCAGCACAGGTCTTGACGTGTCACATCAGACAGCGCACGCCTCATAGGAGTAAAAACAGGAAGTGAATCAAGGGGCCGAGATAGTCACTTCCTGACATCCCGGTCTAGACTCAGAATGAAGGTTATCTTATTTGTTTTGGACATTCTTTGGACTGTGGTATGTTGGAAAACACACTGACAAAAATGGTATTGAGGTCGTAGGTGAGACGCAGGAGCGGATTCAGGTTTAAAAGGGAATGAGTGACAAAAACAACGGGCGCCATGTTGCATCTTGTGGGGTGCCAGTACGTAGAAGGTTTTCCTCCAGGTATGGCAGCCTGTAAGGTATTGCATTGCGTTCATTTCACTGGTTTGGGCACCACTTGATATATGGTCCATGTTTGCTGTGTTTTCTTGTTCAAATACGAGGGCATGCGGGTCGTTGTGGTTTCTCTACGACAGTGTCAGTGGAATACACCGATGATGAGTAATGAATGAAGTACTCCTTTGGTAATGGTGTCACTTAAAGGGTACTGACGACTAAACCAATCAGTGATCATGTATCTGCAATAATTTTCTAAACCTTTTTTTAGTCTTTACTAGTTCTTGTGGTATCTCCAAAGGAACACAGTCATCATGAACAGCATTCCTATATAAAGAAAAAAGGGAAGTTCAAGTGTGCTGTGTGTTGTTGATAACAACACAGTCGTGAAGGGGAAAGCCGCTGCTGCGACCGGTAAACGCATCATCGCACAGTAAAAGAATTTCTTCAAATGACACATTTGTTCTGGATAACAGCGACAGACGCTGAGGGCAAAGAATGACCTGAGTGCACGAGCATTATTCATGCTGCTGAGTTCACCCCAACATCCCACTGTGTGGCAAAAGTTTCCAAATTATGAAAGTTTATCACTCATAGAAAGTGAAACGACAAAAACATTCCATTTGTGAACTGAATGGAATTAAATCAAAAATGTTTTTCTCACGAACAAAACGTATTATAACGACATTAAAAAAAATACTTAAACAGTATTTGGTTTTAAATGATTAACTTAAATGATTCAAATGGGCTAAAACACATTGTACAATAAATGACAGAATAGTGAATGACCCTTGAAATAAACTTGCATGAGCATTTCTCAACATTCTTAGAGCACTGGCTTTTTGGTTGAACAGAAGATTATGATATTATTAAAAAATTATAGTAATGCTCAGTAATAAGTATGCATTAAAATATCAAACTGCGTACCAAAATAAGCCTTTTGCACAAACTAAGGAAACTATTGCAGATATATTTACAGCTGACCAGCTTTATATTAAGAGAATAAATCATACTCATGAACCCATTGTATGTTTGATGAACTATTAGGCATGTGACAAAATATTTCTTCTCCTCTCTGGCGGCGCCATACGCGACACTTTCTGGCCGGCCGAGACCATAGTTAACTTTGACCAGCCAAGGGTCTGACATGCAGCTCCCCACCGAGTGACAGGCTTTTCACAATGCATTTGTCCTGTGAATTATATTGTTGTTGTTGTTTTGATGTTTTATGGACAGACGATAGCCATGTATTGTGGTGTTCTTGAAAGCCGCGTATTCTAAAACTAAGCCAGTCTGTGACAAGTCCACGTGTGTCTCATGCTAAATCTTCCATCCTTGGCAGGATTCTCCATCTGTTGAATATCTCTCTAAACTCTTATTATTATGAGGCGGCATTAATGCAGTTTTCATCTTCAGATTTGGCACGCCGTTTTGTTCACAAATATCTTGTCGTGCAGGTGCAATGTGAGCTGCCAATTCAACACAAAAAGTAAGCGCTGCAGCTGAAATGTTGATCCAGTTAAGATGTATTCTGATCCTTTTGATCAGTTAAAGTACAAATATCACACATTAAAATTACTCGTAGCACCCACCCACCGCTCCCCCCTCAGTTAAACACTGTTATCCCCATCAGCACTGGGTTGGGTTGACTAAGGTTGGGTACCGAAAACCATTGGCAGTGGTGCTTATCGGACCGAAACGCAAAGTCGATTTTGGTGCTTCCTTTCGGTGCCTGAAATACTTTTTTTTTTAGCTACTCTGATGACTTCATCCTGGCAGCAGGTAACGATAGCCTACCGTTTGTATAGCTACAGTAGCTAGCTAGCCATCAACCTTTTAACAGAAAAAATGTCGAAAGGTAAACGGTCAAAAGTGTGGCTGTATTTGGCAAAAAAAGATTTGAACAACGTGACCTACAGCCAATGCAACAAAACAACTGAGTGTAAAGAAGAAGACCCGAACTCCGAGCGAGAAACCTTTTCTCCACCAAACCTCGTTTAGGAAACGTTTGTTTTAAACGCTGGAATCTGGACGAGAAAGATGCAAAGATTCTCGAGAGGGAACAGACTCCCAAACTCTAAACTCTAAACTTCCTGCTTGAAACGTCTGTTTCCCTGATAGAGATTCTGTTGCACACCGTCCTCATCAGGACACCTGATGCGTGATTTTTTTTTAAATATATATATATATTGTTCATATTTTGAAGTTAAAAAGGTTTGAAGCTGGAGTTTGAAGTCAAGTGTCTTGTTTTTATTTATATTTATAGTATACTTTAAACAGTTAATATATTGTTAAATTTAAAGAGGAAAAAAAGGCCTTTCTTTAATGTCGTCATTGTTTCATTGGTTCAGGCACCGTTTAGCCAACGGTATCGAAAAAAACAATCGATTCCCATCCCCACTGTTAACATACTTTGCAACTGTTAGCACTGTTAGCACAGTTAGCTTCGAGCCGTCGGCTCAGCTGTCCCAGTGTTGAGAGCTGTGTGGAGGCAATAGATATGCTCTAAACCAGTGATTTTCAAGAGGCACTGCGTGGGGTAAGCAAGACTTTAAAAATATCTATTTTTATTTCATTTTATTTCATTCATTCAAAAATCCTTTAGAAATGATTTTAGAAATATTGTATAAGTTCATAAAATGAATAGTATATATTTTATATCAAATCAGACACTGATGACACAGTGCTGTGTATTACATCTATCAACCACCAAGATTTTGCACTGGTTAGGGTTGAAAAAATATTTTGCAGGGTGTACATCACTGGAAAAAGGTTGAGAACCACTGCTCTAAACATTGTAACTGTTATCAGTGTCAGTGTTTTATTATATGGTGTTTCTGCTTTGACTTTGCGGTGATGGTTTTTCCACCTGATCCAAGAGGCTTTTTAATTAGTTTATTTAGCTTGAGACGTTGGAGAATTCAACTCATAAAGGAGCACTTCATCCTGTCAGAATTCCTAATGCTATTATATAATCTTTCCATTGCTCTGAGCAGAACTATGCTGGGAGACGGCCGTGTGTAAGCAACAGAATGTACCGTATGATCTCTGATGGTGAACCACAAAGTAGGAATTGAAAGGAAACAGGAATGGAAACTCTACTGTTTGGCCTGTGTTAACCTGCATGTGGTTAGAGTGAGTAAGTGGGTGAGGTTATGGTGAACCAGACCAAAAGTACAGACAGAAAATTGGCACGCTGCATTCGTGAACACACTTGCATTAATCGAGACATGCACAGTTACATAACCTGGCCAGTTCCTGCTGACCACCCCATAAAACCAGACAAAACACAAAGAGTTCTGCACTCCTCCCTTAACTACCCAGCAAAAAGCATAAATCTAGATAAGGCCTGCAGTGATTTCACAGATAACACACACTGGACTTGGCATCTTGGCCCCGATCTGGAATGGCCTAGATCCACCCAGCCTTTCCTTGGACTGCCATGGTGTATGCACAAAACGAACAGCACAAACATTTCCAGGAACCATTTGAGCTTCTGCAGGTAATGGAGAACGCAAACATAAATGCACTCAAGAAAGTTTTATTTCTTGGGTTGGGTAGTTTGGACTCGGAGACCTTTGTTTGTGTCCCTTGTGAAACTAAAAGTCAGCGTGAGAGTTATTTTAATGTACAAATGTAGTTCTTTTGACCTAAACCATGATCTTTCTTTTTTGAACCTTGGCAAGTCGTTGCCTTATTCTGAGGCTAAATTGTTTCTGTTGTGACCACCATCACGCAATGTGCTGTTATGAGGTCGTTGTCTTTTTACGTATTTCTGTGGGACCACATTGTTTTTCAGAGGCGTCCAAATATGTTACGAACACAAAGGTCTAGTGCCTTTATCATTCCGGGCCGGTTACCAACAATAAAGATGGTGTTCAAATTGACTGCTGGTTGGAGAAAGCGTCCTAGCAGGAGTTGTTGGTGTCAAAGCAACATACCCTCATTCAACGGTTTGTATGATATCTAACGAAAAATCATGTCTTCTTATTCGTGAGTTATCCTAATGTCCAGCAACACAAGCGACCAATGCGGTACCTGTTTAGGTTGAGGAAAATATGATGGTGAGGGTTAAAAAAAGGTGTGTTTTGTATGACTGAGTGACTCACCTGTTTTCACCACATTTGTACCAACCATGAGTCTGTTTTTCAGCCCTGCACCCTCATCGCCTTGTTTGATACGGTCTCCTGGGTGAAAGTCTCGTGTTTGTTTGACCCCTCCATCCACATAGATTTTGTTGATCTTCATAAACGTCGGCTGACTTCCGCGCTGCTGCTGACAAGAATTACGTTTTAGTCAGTGAATAACATTTTGGAGGTATACGTGGAGTAGTTGAAGTCATAGGCTTTCTACGCCCAAAGGTCCACCCAAACATCCTGCCTCAGAGGCCTTGTATGGCTATAAAAGCATCACGATACGTCATCCTACAGTCAATACTTGCATGACCACCAGAGGCCGTTTGCCAGTTAGAGTCAAGATTTAAGCTCCTGATCCAAAGACCAATGGTTCTGTTGACGAATTCTCTGTTTGGTCTTTTCTCTCCTCAATGTTGGCTTTCCTACAAAGCAGAAATGCTTTCAATATCACTCAATGTATCACACACCATGTCTTGACATACCTTCACCCCACCTCTTCCTCCCTACCTGCAGAAGAGAGTGACTCACCTGTTTTCACCACATTTGTACCACCCATGAGTCTGTTTTTCAGCCCTGCACCCTCATCGCCCGTAACTTTGATAACATGGTCTTGCTAAAAGACAAAACAAATAGTCTGCAGCTCTTTGACCCAGTGGGCTCACGCAAACAAACTTACAAATACATTCATATTACGTAAGAGAACTTTCCACTGAAGACGCTTATTCATTCACCTCTAACCCAACCCTATTCCTCACCTCATGACACATCTAACCCTAACCAAAGAGGGGAAAGAGCACTTCATGAAATGGTCTCAGTTTGTAATTAAGGGCATTATTTAAATTAACCAAATCACATGAAAAAAGTTCAGTTAATCATTTAATGTGAAGGGCTATAGAGCTTGGTCATGGAGTGGATGTGTTTATGGTTGGAGGTACAAAAAGACAGACAGATGACAAATCAAAAGTCAAAGTCTGAAATGTGTTTGTAACATGTTGGTCATGTTGACTCATATCTACATCTTAATCTGATGGTGTTAGCTAATTTTTGGTATTAGCAGGCAAAAAATGCCTTGTGAAATGGAACATTTAATTTTTTTTCATTCCACAGAGAACCAATTTCCAGCATTTTAGGAATATGTCAGATTCATACTTATTGATATCCATCACCTCCTCTCTCACATGAAGGAATCAGGAGATGTGATTATAACTGAGTCAATCAATGTGTCTGTGTTTATGTTTGTGCGCACACATACACACAGTAAGTTCGGCAAAGTTAAAAGCCGTTGGATGAGCAACATTCTCCCAAAAGAGACTCCCTCATTTACCTTATTTGTTTTTCATCACTGACTCCACCTTCGAGCTCCACCACAGCACAGCTGTTGCTATTGTGTCTCCCGGTGGCTCGTAACAGTGTTACATAAGTGGACCCGATTAGACAAAAGACTCAGCTAGACTCAATCGTCCAAGCTCAAGCTGTCAGACAGCGGCGTGTAGCTACCACTCGGGAACACAGATTCTGTTATGTCAGCTGTATTTTTCTGGGAACCTGTCAAACTGATGTGCACATTTATGTTATTTTTTTCAAAGATACAAATATCTTTACACTGCTTAAATAAGTTTCAAGAAATACTTCAACAAAACGCCTTTAAAAACAGGAACAGAGCAGTCAGTCTTGTTGGTGTTTTGTTTTGTTTTGCTGTTAGCTCTGTTTGCGGTTAGCTTTGTTAGATGTTGGCGTCGTTCGCTGTTAGCTTGTTTGCGTGCCATTGTAGTCAGTAGTCAAAAGTGCTAATTTTGATGCTAATTTTGATTATTGCTTTCACGTAGCGTAGAGGAACAATGTGGAAAATACACTTTTTTGTAGGCACCAAACAGAACATTGTTGAATATTCCAACTGGACCATAGCTTAACTTTGAATTACATGTTTCCATGTTCTTTCATTTGAAAGAACATGGAAACATGTAATATAAAACCCAAAACGCCACAGACTTTCACACGCCTCCTGGCGGCAGTGACTCACTCCGCACAGGACCATGACAAACATGCCCCTTCACCCTCAGTCAGCTTTCCCCCGCTGGGTTTCCCATCTCCCCCTGCGCACCGGTGAAGGTCCAACCCCTCCAGAGTTGTCGGTGCAAGTCGAGACTCGACCCTGAGCACATTCTTCCACTTGCTCCATTCACAGTTTGGCTCGACAAAAACGCTGCACACTTCCAGTAAAGTGAGAGCTTTACAACAATCACCGAAAGAGCAATGGACAGCGGCTCTGAACAAACGGAGCCCAGATTATATTCTGCTGCTGCTGGTTGTAGGATATGTGTTAGCACCGTCATTCACAGGCATGCTTGTTCCCACAGGGCCTGACATGGAAAAACTGTGAGGAGCTGCATTTATTTTTAAAATCTTACTCATTTTTTCCCATGTAGGGCTTTTCTTGAGGAGGATCCCTCTGTGACAAATTAACTGACCTTATAACCACTTCCTGCCCCCCTGACGAAAAAGAGAAGTAGGAGATGAGGGGGAAAAAAGTATGTGAACTTTGCACCAAAAATCAAATCCAGCTGTGTGTGTGTACGTGTGTACGTGTGTACGTGTGCGTGTGTGTGTTTGTGTGTGTAGTATATTACACATACTAATGCATACTGCATACTTGGATTGGGGGCATGGATAAAGAAAGTCTCAACATACAATACTAGTTCATAATACGAAGAAAAAGGCTACAAATTCTACGAAAGTTAATTCAGTTTCAAAGGGAAACATTTCGTACTTTCTTTTTTTAATCAAGATTTGTGCCCAAGATTTCATAGGAGCTTACTACATAACTTGCACAAAATTTTATCTGACGAGTTAATTGAATTGTAGGTAAACAGTAGAAAAGTTTGGGGTCATTGGGGAGCGGAGAGCCAGTCAATAACATCCCTAAAATGTACAGTGGAGGGATGGGTGATGAGGACGTGGGTCACAGCATGATGTAAAGATGAGTCAGAAACATGCCGTGTCTAATTTAATGTCTTCTCCATGCTTTAACATGATAAATGATCTCTTACTAATCTGACTCATCTGCTGGAAAACATGCTGTAATTTATATTTAGGTTGTTAGCTGATACACGTGTGCAGGAACAAATCCCTAAACTCCAGTTCAAGCCAGGTGTGACGGGAAACATATGCATGCACTCGGGTGTTTGAATCTTTAAATGCACACATAACAAAGGGAATTAGACAAATAAAATGAAATAAAACATTAAAAATGTTGGGTTCTCAGTTTGACATCAACAGCAGCTTTACTGAGTGTAATGTGATTTCTGATGGAAGCTGCCAGAACGTCATATATTAGCATGCGGATGGATGATCACAATGTCAAAGCGAGCAGTGTACAGTATATTAAACATGCAATTTAAATACAGATGTATATTTGGAACTATGAAGCTCATTCCAAACGGAATGTTCCAACAATACACGGAATGTGGTTCTAGAGGAGGGAGATGAGTGGCCTGGTGGTTTGTGGGTGATTAGTAACAGGAAGTAAGTCATGGATAATGAAAGTTACACACAGTAGAAAATATGTGTGTTCTATTTATAAGAAATTTCTGGAATTTAGAATATTTTGAGCACTCATAATTACCTAATGTAGTCAGTGAAGGTTTGATCTCACTTTCCTTAAATTATTGTGGATTGTGTAAGGGTGTGATTTTTGAAATGATGCAACTCTGCAATTCATTCCAAAAAGAATTGCGCAGTGCTGTCCATAACAATAATCTGTTTTTGATTTTTTTGATTTTTTTTTTAACATTGAATAAAATGCATTATTAGGAAGAGTGGGAAAATTAATATCTTGAACACTAACGATCACAAAACTATGTGCGACAAAAATAATCTCATAATCCAGCTATATTTTCAAGATTGTCTCATGGTCTTCATCAGGAGGTTTGACTTGAGTCACACATACTGCTGCCAAGGCTTCCATGCTCATCAATTATGTTGATGGCGTCACAAAATTCTAAAAATCATACAAATGTTAATTGTATGGCTTCTTAGCGCCTCTCTGTGGTATCATATGGTTACTACATAACTACCACTGTGAGCCAGTCAATCTGAATGCGATCTATTTCAAGTCTGTCTGATGTGACAAGCAAACCGAGGCTCTGAAATGAGCGCGCGCTAATAAATATACAACTACAAACATATAACACTGCGTCACGTATGCATCCAGGGGTCATATATAACGTCTTTTATCAAAAATGCGGAATGGGTGGCGCCGTGGCTTAGTTGGTTAAAGCGCCTGTCTAGTAAACAGGAGATCCTGGGTTCGAATCCCAGCGGTGCCTTTTGTACTATAAGGAAAATTATATATCGCAGTATTTTTTTTATACAGATACAGGAAGAACTCCAAATTCCGTGTTTCAAGCAAAATGGGAGAAAAGTTCGCTGCGAGCAGGGTTCGAACCTGCGCGGGAAGATCCCATTGGATTTCAAGTCCAACGCCTTAACCACTCGGCCATCGCAGCCAGCGTATGTAAGAGGACAGTTCTACGGTTCTAACCAAACACACGGCGCGTCCGCACGGAGAAAAACGAAAACTGCAGAGTCGCCGCTAATCTCGAGCGAGAAAAAACTAAAGGAATATTCTGTGAATCGAGAGCTTATTTGCTTTTATTTGCTCGGCATTGTGAAGCAAAACACCACTGGTAATTCTAAGCAGTTTACTTTCAGAGACAAAAACATAATGATCTATATGGGCTTTATTAGAGACACAACCAAAATACCTTTGGACCAACACAAGATTTAAATTACTATTTCATAAAATGCTCGTAATTGCTGCCAATAAATGTATTAACATGACATGCAAGAATGATGAGCCAAGACAAACTTCCGTGTGGGTTAAGTAGTCTCAAACATGAACACACACATGAAAAAAGTATGTCTCATTTACAAGCTATCCCAACTCTTCTGAGTATAGGAGTGACTGTTAAATATCTGTCCACAATGCCTCTCATTTGTAAAGCATCAATAAGATGTAGTTATGACAATTGAAATGATATGTATTTTCAGATGCACTTGGTTTAAATACTCACGAACATGTCTGAGCCACACCCAGTCTGTTGCTAAGTTGACGTGTAGGGTAAGTACATTATGTGTTGGTCTAAAGATCAGTGATTGATCAGCTGATTGGCACTCCCTCAGACTGTTTCCATAGATACCTATCATATAGTGGGCTGTTCCTGTTTTTCTATATTTAGGGTGTATATCTATATTATGTAAAATCTTTATTGGAGTCGACTCAGCTCATAAGGTAGACTATATATTAGGTTTTATTAAACTGTGAATATATTTTAGTACAAAGTATAATGAAATAAGTATAAAGTACATGTAAGTGTACTCCAGAAGCCATAAATGAATGCATAAATGAATAGATCAAAATTAAATTCTATTCTATTCAAAGTGATCAGTAGGCATTGCATTATCTGAATATTTCCTCACACACACATAGGTTGATTATTGATATCATTAAACTGCTTGAAGAGTCAAATCCTGATGCTGAAAATGTATCATACACTCCGCACTGATGGACTGAAGGAAAGCAAACCAAAAGTGATATCCTGGATGCCCCCATGGTAAATAAAACATCCTTATGTGCCTTCTATAGAAGCCCAATGTGCATGGAAATATAGCAAAGTGTCCTTCAAGTGGAGATTATGTGATGAAGTATCCTCTTGGTTGTAGTACCCTCCAGGCTAGGGTGGCCAAAAGTGGAGAAAACAATATGAAGTACCTTCTAGACAGCCCTATATGCTAGAAAATGTTTTACGTGTGATGGTGTCCCCCAGACAGTTTGAGTCTGCAACTTTACTCCAGATCTGTGTCCATATAGTATGTTTGGCTTTTACCGACGAGGGATATTTTTTGCCTCTGATTCACATCATTTAATACACTTGAGAAAAAGCACCTGCCAGGACAAATCGTCATGCATTAGAAATGTGTGTTACAATCGTCAGTTGTCCTCGCTGGTCACCTAGTTGCTCTTGAAGTTTAGGCCCAAGATAAATTCATTATTGGGCCATTCATTTAGGATGCCATGCAGAAGACACAGTGATCAGTCATGACACCTTTGAATCGATCAATTGTGTCATTACATTCATGTCAGCAAAACGCACAGCAAACACATAAGTCCTCTAACCTTGTAAGGCCTAAACATGTATATTCTGCTTCTCTCCTTGGCGCAGTATATAAAAAAAAAAACCCACATTTAAAGTTAACTAAAATACAGTAGATTGCAACCACAGCCCTCATAAAATACTTCCCTCTGTCATAAGAAAACCAAAACAAAGGCCCTCCCTGCCTTCAGAGTTTCCTCCCGTCCCAGTATCTTTATGACACTGGGACTTCCACGCACGCACAGAGGTAACTGACTCATGTTAATGGTCTTTTTGATTGTCAAGTCCTATCTCCACCTTCAGAAAAGTTGGGCTATTTTTTTTTTATGTTTCATTTTTTTTTACATGTTTCTCTCACAAAAAAAAAGTACAACAAAAAAAGGACTATCACGATACTAACTATCAAATGAGTTTTGCGCTTATACTTGTTCAAACATATGAGAGGACACAGTGTGACAGCTTGCCATTCGTCACACCAATGTGATCAGAAAATCTGTAAAGAGCTGCTTTTTGAATAATCTTAATTCTGACCCCTTTGTCTTTATAGAGTCGGCAGAGTTGGAATTGTACCACAGTCTAATATTTCAGAAAACTGCCAACGCCTCATCAATACTTCTACTCCGCAGCTCTGTGATTGTCTTTCTGAGAGATTTTCAGCGAAGCTAAAATTCAAAAGATTTGAGTCTCTCCTTCCTCCTTGAACATGGTGGCAGTAAATAATCAATATAAATAGAGATTTTCCTAAATTTTCTGATTGTACTGAAACAACCAGAGTCCGAGTCAGTCAAGAACCTTATTCAGGACGTAGAGGACTTCAAGTAAATGGGCAAACACTGCAAAACAAGTAGTGTGGGCTTTCAAGGCAGTGATAAGATCTCACTTTCACGGATAACCCTCAGTATTGTGAGCGTCACAGGTGATGGAGTGAGCCCAAGATCAAAGTACACATGGAAAGTTAAGTAGTTCTGGTTGCTATGGAAAACAAAGTTTAACAACTATTTGCAGCACCCGCATCAGTGACCAAGCAACCAGTGTTACAACAGCACTGATTCTGGAAATGTAAGAGGACCTAGACCGATGAAGTCCTCACCAGTTCAACCCTATAAAGTCTGAAGAAAGTCACATCACAAGTCATGTCCACAGTAAAATCCATAGTAATGTCCATATGTCTACATGTCCATTTGTCCAAAGTCATGTCCCAAATCATGTCCACAGTAATGTCCATAGTCATATCCATATGTCTATATGTCCATTGGCATGTCCATCGTAATGTTACAAGATATTTCCAAAGTCATTTCTCAAGTCATGTCTATAGTCATGTGTCCCAAGTCATGTCCCAAGTCATGTCCCAAGTCATGTCCCAAATCATGTTCAAAGTCAAGCAAAGTAATGTTTAGTGTTGGCTCATACAGCACTTTTTATCAAATCTAATTTTAAATGCCATTATGTTTTTAAAACCTATATTTTTTTTGGTTAAAACAAAACACCTGTGACTGTATTTTGCATAAATAAATAAAATGAGTTCATGTGAAGTCAAGATTTATTGGTGTTTAAGTCCAAGTCAAGTTTCAAGTGTTTTTTTTTGTTTTGTTGTGAAGTTGAGTCTAAAGTAAAATCAATTTAATGTTATTGTATTTCCATTTCCCACTACACAGAAAGAGGAAAGCCTTTTTCTCACACACGTCAATTATGAAAAGGAGTGTCCATGTGAACAAGGAATAATGTATATTACACAATGAGCTCTATACTGTGTCACAGTTCAAGTTGGTCATTCGTAATATAGTGTTTGATAGGCATCCCCACCCACTTGGTGAGAGGTCAAAAGGCACAAACACACACACACAAACTCAGATACACACCTACAAAATCACGCACAACAAGAACACACCCTGTCCCTATCACTAACAGTTACTCATTTACGCATTTTGCGACATCAAGTAATACAAGATTTACTGTGAAATCCACACCAACACTTCCCCCCCACCTCCTCCCCACATGCCCCCAACCCCTTTAGCCCTCTATATAAAGTCCTCCGCTCCGTCCCTCTGTCTTCCTCTCCTGCTAACTAAGAGTTAGCCATGGATACATTCAAGTTTCTAATTCTGCTGCTATGGATGTGTGGAGGACAGGCTGAGCTCAGGTGAGTCCCCAAAAATATCAAATCAACTTGACAGAGCGCTCCTGTCACACAATGTATGATTTTTGCAAACCAACACGTTGGTCGTCAATTTATGTTTTTATATAAACGTAACACATTCCTAAATGTTTCAAGCAAAAGAAAAAAGAAAAGAGGGTCAAATATTCCTTTTCTTTCAATCCACTAATCAAACACAATGATAATTATTCAGATCTCTGCATGTATTATTACGTAGTCATTCAGAAGAGTTACGTGTGTTTGGACTGGAATTGTATTCAATGACAATTATATATTAAAATTTTAAATTAAAAAAAATATATACACATGTAGTTCTTTCTTACCATGTTAATTACCTTCCTGAGATTCCAGAACCTCGGATTGGGAACTGCTGTTCGGTGGTATGAATGAATGAAAATGAAAAGTACTTTATTAATCTCCAAGGAGAAATTTTAAAAAAAAAAAATGTGTGATTTGATATTAATTCCCTATTAAGATAATGCCTCAATCAATAATGACTTTATGGGGACTTTATTGTACAAAAACATATTTTTATCTGCTGCAGCATTAAACTTATATATATATATATATATATATATATATATATATATATATATATATATATATATATATATATATATATATATATATATATATATATATATATATATATATACTGCTGTATATATATATGTTCATATATTTCACACACTCATGCACGGGTCACCGTTATTATTATTTGTTTTGATGAATTAAACCTGTTGTAATTAAAAGGACATGGAATGCTGATTTGATGAGGGAAACAAGGTGCTTTCAATGAAACTTGACAAACAAACCTAAATCTCTTCATGTGTGTCTCTCTCTCTTTTACAGCCTGCAGAAAACACAGAGAGATGGTATGTTGGTTTTCATCATACAATAAATCATGTGTATTTTTCTTCAATCTAAATTTGATGAATCGTATAAGTTGGATGGCACGCTCACACAGTGTTGAGGCAGCGGCACAGCATGTGACTCCACCACGCAGGCGTTAGCATGGATGTGGACTTTACCTCTTTACAACTCCTTAGCTTCACCATCTATAACCAACAAACACTTTTACACTGTGCAGATGTGTTAACACAACACTACAGGGGGATATCAGTCCTCATTCAAGGCTTTTTGTCCACCGTCCTCTGCATCTATTCTGCAATGTACATACAAAAGGGGTATTGAAGTTTTACTTGTGGGCAGTTGGTTTACCTAAAAAAGCAGTTATTCACTGATTTACAAATGTCTCTTGAATATATATCCCAACTTCAGTGGGATTCTTCTGAAAACAAATCTATTCTCATCTAACCAACATTTCCAGAAAGCAAGATCTTGCTCATAACTTCAATCAATAATTCATCATAATGACCCCAAATAGTTTTGGTGGTAAATTATATAAATTGCTGATTTTGAGCTCTTTAATATCCATTTGTCTAAGTGCCTGTGCTGTGTTTATGTTTCTCCAGCAGTAGCGTTGGCTTCCTGTGACTTTAACCAGGACAGTGAACCATTCTGCGGGTTCACTCAGGACACCACAGACAATGGTGACTGGACCCGGCACAAAGGTCCAACCCCGACAGTTGGAACTGGCCCGAAGGGAGACTACCCTGATGGAGGTCAGTTCTCAATGGATAGGTTATCTGAAATATCTTATTTCTGTACAATTTGTGGAACCAGTAGGGTTCACTAGGCCATGATTGAGGTTAATGGAGAGTCTTAAGATAGAATCACTGAATAATGACTCAATACACGTCTTCTTCTGTCTCAATCTGTCTGCAGCGGGCTACTATATCTACCATGAATGTGACAATGTGTCTAATGGGCAGAAGGTGCGTCTGCTGAGCCCTACTCTCTCATCGTCGCCCTCTCAGATCTGTGTACAGTTCAGATACTACATGTACGGCTCGGACAGTGAGAATGTGTTGAGGGTTCTGGCCAAGAGGTCCACCGGCGAGGAGGAGGTCTGGAAGAAGAAGGGTATCCAGAGTCCATCCTGGCTGAAGGGTTCGGTCACTGTGTCAAAACCCACCAGTCAGAGCATCAATGTGAGTGTGAACAGAACACTTTACTGTAGATGTTGCTTTTACCAGCAAATTGGGGACCTTTAGCTGAGAGCAGCAATATATCAACTAGGATCCAGTCCCAGCAATTTGGTCATGAAGGAATTACATTTTTTGGTCCAAAATGTATGATTTAGTTCTGGCAGGTGCATTGCACAAAAAAAGCACGCAAATGTAAAATGCAATTTTTTGTTCTAATACACTTGTCTCGGGTTATCTCCAATGGCTGAATGGCTTTGACAGACCTTCCTAGTGCACGGGACCCAACTCAATAAATTGTTCCATCTATTAAAGCAGCATAATGGTAAATTGGGTGCTTTTGACGGTTGACGGCCATAGTATTTCTAATAAGCACAAATTACAACGAAAAAAGAAAACAGTGGATGGAAACGCACTTACTGCCTTGTGAAAGAAAAACCATAGGGTTGCAAATGAGCTACAGAGTCCACAGTAGTTGATCCAATCTCAACAGATTAGAACAATTTTGTTAATCTACAAATCACAAGCAAAGTACAATTGCTGTCTTTTTTTTAAATCATGTATGGTAATAATGTATGCTCTGTGTCTATAGATTGTGTTTGAGGCTCAGAGAGGCTTCAGTCCTTCCTGTGACACATCTCTGGACAACATTGTTATCACTGAAGGAGCGTGTCCTGGTAAGCTCACACACACACACACACACACACACACACACACACACACACCACGGCACAAACACAAATTGTTCTATCACTGATCATCTAAATGTTTTGTTCACAGTTTGTGTGTTTGGCTGTGATTTTGACGTTTCTGATGACCTGTGTGGGTGGACGAGTCACGTTGAGAATACTGATATATTTGGCTTTGAACAGTGGAGCGGGTCAACTAACACTGCAGGCACCGGGCCTGATGATGACTTCTCTAAACCTGGATGTACGTGGATCTTCTTTTTTTTGCTTAGCTTCCAAAAATGTGAACACATATCGACAAAACCTATTATTGATTTTGTACAAATTTTGCCATTTACTTCATCTGATTTGATTTAAATTTATTTTTACCAAATAGACAATTGTTATTTTTTCTCCTTCCATACATAGTGGGCTTATACATGTTGATGGATTCTATAGAGGCTTTTCCTGGACTCAAGTCTCAGATCAGAAGTCCTGTAATAACCACCTCCTCTGGATGTCTGGACCTCACCTTCCACTACTACTTGTACGGCACCAGCGCCACCATGGAGCTGAGCGTCCACACCCTCACAGGTAAAATAGTTAATTTATTGCAATGGCCATACAGACAGAAACACAGACAGCCTTAACACACTTGTTTCATTTACATTTATTTTTCGGTTTACCAGGTGGAATCCTTGGACCTGCGCTCTACACTGTAAGGGGTAACCAGGGTCAGAGCTGGAAGCCTGCAGAGATCCGGTACTTGGGAGCTGCTGGCATTCAGGTAAATACTTGAACTCTCGCCGTCTCTGTATGTGTGTATGTTCATAGTTTTACATTAACTTTCTTGTCACATGTGTATGTATTTCAGTTTGTGATTGTGGGTACCTTTGGAGAAACCTCTGAAACCGATATTGCTGTTGATGCTGTTTGTGTCATGGCCTGCAAAGGTGAGAAACTGACCAGCTGGAATTCAAGTTGCCCTCTGCACCATCAACAGTATGTGTATGCTGTGTCCATGACAGCTGTTTTCATAAGAAACATAAGAACACGTTTTTTATTTATAGCTCCGCCAACAACTCCTCTACCACCGGTAACCACTCCAGGACCAACCACACCAAAACCACCAACTCCAGGCCCAACTACACCTAAACCACCAACTCCTGGACCGACTACACCTAAACCACCAACTCCAGGTCCCACTACACCTAAACCACCAACTCCTGGACCGACTACACCTAAACCACCAACGCCAGGCCCAACTACACCTAAACCACCAACTCCAGGACCGACCACACCTAAACCACCAACTACAGGCCCAACTACACCTAAACCACCAACTCCTGGACCGACTACACCTAAACCACCAACTCCAGGACCAACTACACCTAAACCACCAACTCCAGGTCCTACTACACCCAAACCACCAACTCCTGGACCGACTACACCTAAACCACCAACTCCAGGTCCCACTACACCTAAACCACCAACTCCAGGCCCGACTACACCTAAACCACCAACTCCAGGACCAACCACACCTAAACCACCAACTCCAGGACCAACTACACCTAAACCACCAACTCCTGGACCGACTACACCTAAACCACCAACTCCAGGTCCTACTACACCCAAACCACCAACTCCTGGACCGACTACACCTAAACCACCAACTCCAGGTCCCACTACACCTAAACCACCAACTCCAGGCCCGACTACACCTAAACCACCAACTCCAGGACCAACCACACCTAAACCACCAACTCCAGGCCCAACTACACCTAAACCACCAACTCCTGGACCGACTACACCTAAACCACCAACTCCTGGACCGACTACACCTAAACCACCAACTCCTGGACCGACTACACCTAAACCACCAACTCCTGGACCCACTACACCTAAACCACCAACTCCAGGCCCAACTACACCTAAACCACCAACTCCTGGACCGACTACACCTAAACCACCAACTCCTGGATCGACTACACCTAAACCACCAACTCCTGGACCGACTACACCCAAACCACCAACTCCTGGACCGACTACACCTAAACCACCAACTCCTGGACCCACTACACCTAAACCACCAACTCCAGGACCGACTACACCCAAACCAACAACTGTTAGACCAACTACACCAAAGCCAACAAGTATGTTTTTTAAATTTTTTTTTAACAATAATCATTTATATGCATTTCCCTCATCTAACAACTATGTCTTTCTGCTTCATAGAACCATGCCCTCCTGATGCAGAATATATCGAATGTGGTCCAGCTTGTATCCCCACCTGTATGGAACCTTCCACCAACTGTTCTGGCTCCTGTATCAGTGGTTGCTTCTGCAAACCAGGGTTTGTCTTCAAGGGCCGGCGCTGTGTCCCATTGGAGAAATGTGGATGTCTGGATGACCAGAATAACTATTATGAGGTCAGATAATCTTGTTAGTGTACCCTTACGTATACGTTCCTATTAAGTAAAAACATATAATTATAAAACGACAAGAAGTACAATGTAGTTCTATTGACATCCTACCAATATTGAGCCTTTGTTCAATTCTGTTTTAGCCTGGCGAGATTATATTTGGAGATGGCTGCTCAAAGCTGTGTCGCTGTGCGGGGAACTACACCTTGCAATGTGTTGACAACTCGTGTGACCCCACTGAAGAGTGTCGCAATGTTAATGGTGTTGCGGGATGCTATCCTAAAGGTAATAATACCTGGTAAATTGTCGAGAAATTGCAACAGGAACTGGTTCTTGCAGTCTAATCACATCTGAAGGCAAAAGTGTTTCAACTGTTCTCATCGGCTACACACAAAATACTTTTTATATTAACTAAATAACTGCTAACATAACGTTTCTCATGCCTTAGGTACATCCACATGCGTAGCAAGTGGTGATCCACACTACACCACCTTTGACAAACGCAAGTACAACTTCATGGGCAACTGCAGCTACTTGATGTCTCGACCCTGCAACGAAACAACTCTTCCACACTTTGAGGTCCACGTTGACAATGAGCATCGTTTTAACAGTCCCAGCATCTCCTATGTGAAGGCAGTGCATGTTCACGTGCACACGGTGAAGATATCCATCCTCAAAGGGGGTACTGTGCAGGTACAAAATGAGGAGAGAAACTAAGTCACTTTTTTAGCAGATGTATTATCTACGTTATTTACCAGAGCTAATGTCCAAAATTATCTGCAGAAAATAAACACTCATTCTCTTATTTGCACTTGTTTTTCCCCACTCAGGTGAACGGAAGCAATGTAAACCTTCCAGTGAGTCCGGCCCCTGGTGTCTCTGTGTTCAAGTCAGGAAAGCACTACACTGTGTCCATGAACTTTGGCGTGACTGTTCGTTATGATGGAAACCACTTCATGGACATCAAAGTGATCAAAGAGTGAGCAAAGACTGAAGTTTACATTCCTACCCTGACCCCAGAGAACCCTTTTTTCAATGGAGAAAGTCTGATCACCAGTGAAAACACACGTACTTGGTTGGAGTGAAAGCAAGTCACAAACTCTTGGACTGAATTGTTGCTTTTTCACCTCCAGAAATCACTAACTAGCAAATTTTCTTGCAGCTATGAGAACAAGCTGTGTGGACTGTGTGGAGATTACGATGGAGATTCCAAAGACGACTTCCGTAAACCAGATGGACTCTTGACCACCAATGCAAATGAATTTGGACACAGCTGGAACACCGATCCAGAGTGAGTTACATTTGTATGACTGTTTATTTTTAATGGCGTTTTGAGGCATTTCAAACCAATGGTCAGAATCACTAGGGTACAAAAACTAACCAACAACACAACGAGATTCCCTAACCGGCCGTCTGTGTTGACAGGTGTAACAAGAAACCCAACACCACCATACCCGAGTGTGATGAGGGAGAGCAGGAACTGTATGAGAGCTCCGGATACTGCGGCATCCTGCTGGACAAAAAAGGTCCCTTCACTGTGTGCCACCCTAAAGTCAACCCAAATGTAAGTCATTTCACACGCACACACGCACACACACACACACACACGCACGCACACACACACACACACACACACACACACACACACACACACACACACACGCACACACACAGACACACACAGGCCTATGCAGTACGCAACAATACAAAGTAGTTCTCAGTTTTGATGTTGAGAATTTGACTTAAAAAAAATAAATTTCAATTTCTTTTGGAAAATTAGGAGACAGAGTAAGGCATTGCAGCTCAACTAACGGCATGTATGTGTGTGTGTGTGTGTGTGTGTGTGTGTGTGTGTGTGTGTGTTCAGAATTTCTTCAGGGACTGTCTCTTTGACCTGTGTGAGCTGGATGGAGCCAGACCCATTCTGTGCGAAGCCATAGAGGCCTATGTCAACGAATGCCAGGACCGCGGGGTGAACATCCGGCCCTGGAGGAATGAAACCTTCTGCCGTGAGTGTTGGGTGGAAGATATGATAGGTGGATGGAGGGAAATAGGGAGTGCAAGATTTGTCAAGCGTCCCAGGATAAGAAATCAATCCCAACTGACCCAAAATCGTCAGACTAGTGATGCAGATGGATGTTACTGACTTCAACAAGAAATTACTCCTTTCTCAGCACATCACTTAACCATTTTAATTTGCTTACATGAATACATGTTTTAGGTCAAGTGTTAAGTTACAATCTGCTCTATGAATGGCGTTTTGCACTATTTAATTAGTTTGAATTAATTCTAGCATCACATTTTTGTATGTAGGATTACATGCAAAAATGTGATGGCTGGCTACATCAGTAAATGTCTCAGTATATCTTCTCGCCCACCACTATCACTGACCTCCCCCTCTTGTCCTCCCCCCACTGTAGCCCTGAGCTGCCCCCCCAACAGCCACTATGAGCCCTGTGCAAACCCCTGTCAGGACACCTGCACCGGGAAGCCTCCCTCCTGCGGCGGGCCCTGCTCCGAGTCCTGTGTGTGTGACCCGGGCTACGTTCTGAGCGCCGGCAAGTGCGTCAAGAAGTCCTCATGTGGCTGCAAACACACCAACGGACAGTATTATGAGGTACAATGGGTTTGATAAGCAAACAGGGAATGGTGTGTGTGGGAGACTTGACCATTGTGAGGATATCGTGGTCTCCAATTTAAACTTCTTCATGTATGTGTGTGTGTGTGTGTGTGTGTGTGTGTCAGCCTGGAGATGAGTTCTACGTGGAGGACTGTAAACTGAAGTGCAGGTGTGATGCTCCCTTCGTCACCTGCGAGGCCACTGACTGCCCCCCAATGCACGAGTGTAAAAGCAAGGACGGAGAGTTGGGCTGCTACCCCACAAGTAAGTTCACACCCAAAGCACCATCCAAATGAACTGAGCTGGGTATGAATTACTAATAAGTTTGTGCACCAGTACTTTACGAGACATGCAAGGTACAAGGGAACGAGATGTGATGTCAGGGAATGAGGATGTAACAACGACTAGGTCCATATTTGGGTTCAGTATGATCATTACTGAGCAGCAAATCTATGTTTTTGGGTACGGGGGTGGTAATGTGTTGCTGTGTAGACATGGAAAGAAACACACAACATACTTTAGCTGGATTTGAGTCATTTTCAATGATGTTTTTTATACTTGTGGAACAGAATCTGGTCTTTTCCCTGATCTTTGCTTTTTTTTTGCTTTGGCTGAGTTGTGTTCTGATGTCCCTCTCTCTCAGGCTCTCAGGACTGCGTGGTGTCTGGAGATCCTCACTACAACACGTTTGACAAGAAGTTCTACAGCTTCATGGGAACGTGCACCTACACACTGGCCAGAACCTGCGGGAACAAAACTGGTAGGTTAAAGACATTTATCACTATCTAATTTCCACATGATTCTTTTTGTCATTCATTAAAACATTGTCTTGCTAATTGGTTGACCTGCCACAGCTCTTAAAACACATCGTCAAATCACATTTACATGCACGTATCACTTCAAGAGGGGCTGTAAAACACACCAGGAGGTGGCACTGCAGCTACATGGTACATCAAAATAAACACAGCACTCATTTAGTCTGACTCATCCCACAGTTCATCTTTGAACAGTATACAGTATACAAACATTTAGCGCGATGAATTCACATGGGGTTTAATAAGACATGGAGTAGACAATGAAGTGTTTTCACGCTCCCTGTGCAGGTCCTTGGTTCTCAGTGGAAGGGAAGAATGAGGAGCGAGGAGTGGCAGGAGTATCCTACCTGAAGAAGCTCTACGTCACCGTGAACGACATCACGGTGACCCTGATGAAGGCCCGCAGGACTCTGGTCAGTGTGGACACCAAATACAGCGTCACGCCATGGATTCTGTGTCTATAATTGTACTTTCACAAGCCGTCGGGATCACAGGAGGATGACGGGGGACGACATGTGTGCACACATGTGCGTCACAAGCAGCAGCTGTATCACTCGCCACGTATCTTAATCTTCTGGTTGAGAGAAATTGCAAGCCTATCCTTTGTTCTCCTCACCTTTTTATTTGATCTTATCCCTGACTTGAATGTATTTAATGCCATAATCCCATAAATCTGCCCACGCTCGTCCTCCTCATCGTCTCCTGTGCTTATCTGTTTGACCCGGCCACAGCTTTTTCGTAGGGATCTAAAATACTAAATCCCTTGGTGCTGTTTTTTTCATTTTTTATTCACGTGTCAAATGGGAAAAGCTTGAGTATGAAGGGTACCTTCAGGGTTGTTTCTTCATGTTGTCTTTGCTGCCGTCCCACAGGTTAACGGGCTGCGAGTGGCCCTCCCTCACTCCCCCTCTCCGCTCATGACTATCAGTCTCGCCGGTCAGTACATCACCCTGGAGACGCCCTTCGGCCTCCGGGTGCGCTGGGATGGAAACCATTACGCCCAGATCTCAGTCCCCAGGTAGGTCCCACCCCGTCAACAAGTTTACCAAAACAACCTGTGCAAAAATGTGGCCAAAATGAAAAGAGAAGGCTGCTGGGACACTCGACAGAAAGACGATCAACAGAAATAAACCAACCAAAAGACGTCAGGGTTTGAATCATTTAAAAAAAAAACTTCTGTATTCACAGGACACATGTTAATTTATGCTGGTTACATCCATACAGTCTCTTTTCAAAATAAACTTCCGCCATAGATTTACGGAGTTTTTAGGAAAAGATTCGGAAAAGATTGAAAATGTTGGTTGTAATAAGTCTATATCCTTAAATAATTCGATTTGTTATGTAGCGGATGGTAAATTACAAAAGTTATGTAGCAAAGCTAAGGTCACATAAGTCAAATTGGACTTTTGGTTTGACACAGGACACAACCAGCGGTCTCCTGGGTTTGTTTGACCCCTTATTCGCTCCACCCACTAACAAACAATAAGGATGAATGTAACTCGTTAAGTTTCCTGAAAATCAACCCAACATGGTGTCCCATCAATGCTTTAAAAAAAAAAACTCATCTGGAACGCTTAAACCACCAAACACTGAATTGATAGTCTCCTTGTATTTGGAATCCCACAAAATGAAGAAAAAAAAAACATATGAAAAACAATCATTTTATATTTCATGTAGCTGTGGATTTGTTCTCTGGTCACATTTCTGCTACTGAAAAGATGAACACGACCGTCTCCAGAAGCTTATAAAGCGGTCAAACACCCTGAAAGACAAATCGATATGGGCCGGGTGGAGCAAAATAGTATATGAGGTTATAAACTGCAGATGGTGACTTTAATCTCGATGTACGTCATGACAACTGCCGTGATCTGCTATTTCTAATAAACCCTCCAACATTCTTAATACTTTGCTTATATATTTGATATTGACGATGCCCAGATTAATAGTTTCAGATAAAGAGATTTCTGCGTTTTTGTCTCTTCGTTTCTCGGTTTCCATCAAAGGAATTCCATCACTGTTTGACCTTTTAAGTCTTCTTAAGACGTCGCTCCTCATCTCTTAATCCCGTTTTCTCCTCGTCTTCGTCCTCTCAGCTCCTACTACGACCAGATGTGCGGCCTGTGCGGCGACTATGATGGGAACACGGGCAACGACTTCACCAAACCAGACGGCTCTCTGGTGGGAAATGTCAACGACTTTGGCAACAGCTGGCAAACGGAGGAGGATGAGGATGACTCGTGAGTTTACATGCACTTGTTTTAGTGTCAGCGGCGACGATTTAGGGATTTCCTCTGAACTTTCCCTGGAGAGTCACATGTAGTCCAAGCATGTGACTAAACTACACGTGACTAGACGTTATAATCCGTGCAGGCATTCAGTTGAACACAACTGCATGAACATTATTGTGTTTTCTAGAAAATGAATTATCCCTAAATGTCCAAAGTTGGCCGTGCCATGAGTCCTGAGGTGAGCAAAATGAAAGGTGAGCCTGTTGTTGTGTTTCCATTGATCAGGTGCAGCCCAGGCACCAAGCCCGATCCGGACTGTGACCCCAAGCTTGAGGCCGAGGTGGTGAAACCGGACAAATGTGGAAAAATCAAAGACCCTGTTGGACCCTTCAGGTGAGCGAGCGGCTTCTTATTCCTACTTTCTGACTCAAACTCACCTGAAACTGACATCGCTCTGTCCTGAGCTGAGTCAGCGCTTATTTATCTGGCGGGGATGGAGGGACAGATAACCCTTTGTGGACAAAGTGTAGTTAGAAGGTGTGACTGCACATACTGACACATGTTCTAGTGTTTTCAAATGAAGGTTTATTGGTTCAATGTTGTGCCCACTTTACAACTGCAGAAAGCGTGTGTGTTTTATTTTGAAAGGGGCTTACAGATTGTGGTATCTTCACTGAGATTGTCATTATCTGATGTAACTCCTTCAGATTACAATTATAGCTTGTTCTTGGAAAATCACATGGACAGCATTGGACTCTGAACCCAAAGCAAACACCAACACTTATATATTTTAGTTTTTATAGATATTGTTTCCCTTGAATGCAGAACTATAAATCTGGCTCCAGCTTTTTTTCTCAGGGGTAGATGACATCATAAGTGAAATCCACAGCTTGTTATCTGTTTTGATGGACCATCTGAGTGTTTCTTTCCTCTGTTTCCAGGGAGTGTATCAGTGTGGTGAATCCCACGCCGTTCTTCCAGAGCTGCGTGTATGACATGTGTCAGTTCAACGGCCAGCAGAGCGTCCTGTGCGACCAGCTGCAGGCCTACACTGATGCCTGCCAGAGCGCCGGAGCCAAAGTCCACCAGTGGAGGACTCCGAGCTTCTGTCGTAAGTCTCCAGGGTTTTATCGTTTATCTTCTCGGTAGCCGGAGATAAACACCTCGACTGCTGTTCAATGGATCAAATCATCAAAGCACTGCCATAAGACGACGAGACCGTCTTCACAAGTGCAAAGCATCAAACAAAGGCTGCGATGAATGACCGATGAATCCAATGATTACCTATTAATTCATTTTGAGTTGGACTATTTTGTCCTTTCAGAACCTTCAACACATTATCAAAATTGTTGCCCATATTGTTAGTTCAGTGCAAACCTAAATATTTATCCAGTTCAATTCAATTCAATTCAGTTTAGTTATCCAATGGTTTTCTTACTTTGCCGTGTTCAGAACATTTCTGGGCATCAACCTATAGAAACGACCAGGTGTCAGATTGTTGGAAAGCCCCAAATGGAAGCTACTAAAATGGCAAACAGCGCTAAAATAAAAACACAGAGATATAGCGAGGCCAACTGCCAAGCAGCCAAAGCTCGTTTCTAATCTGAGGTTACCGCTCACCGACAAGGAAGAAGGAGCCACCTTTAAATGTTATGTTCTGTTTACAAGCCGCAACAAGCCAGCAGTGAAGTATATGTTGGCCGTTTGTCGGTAGGTTAGCGCTGCCATGTGCTATGGGACCGTAAAACACTCCAACATCCTAACCTTCATCTTTTTCATCCCTGTCTTCCTCATCTTTCCCTCCATCTCGACCCCTCCATGCAGCCCTGTCCTGCCCTCCCAACAGCTCCTACACTCTTTGTGCCAGTTCCTGTCCCGAGACCTGTTTGGGCGTGGTCGGGTCCCCCGGCTGCGAGAACGTGTGTGTGGAGGGTTGTGAGTGTAACCCGGGCTTCATCCTCAGCAACGACAAGTGTGTGTCGCTGAAGGACTGTGGCTGTGTGGACCCCAGCGGGAGCTATCACCCTGTGAGTAGGAGGCTTAGTAGAGTCTCAGAGCCGGATTCGACCTCAGTCAAGTCGCACAGTTGTGCAGAATATGAAAATGGAAACATGAGACATTATACATTCCCGCAATTCACTGTTAAAGCATGAACACTGTTTTAGTTTACGACATTCTAATGTATCCATCTGAACAATGACGCTTTTGCTAAGGGATTGGATCTGACACTTGTGTGTAATGTCCATATTTGTGTGTGTGTTTGTCAGGTGAATGACAACTGGTACCTGGAGGGATGCGATCAGAAGTGTGTGTGTCACAGTGGAGGTTTGATCCAGTGTCACAACACCAGCTGTAAACCAACCACGGAGAGCTGCCAGCTGCAGGATGGAGAATACGAGTGTCGTCCTTTGGGTATGTCAAACAAACACACACACAGCACACACACAACACACACAGCACAGAACTACATAAGCTGTATGGAAACAGCCAAAGTTGATAAAACGCAGAAGAGTTGGACTTATTGAGAGACGGTATTTTGCCAAATAAAAAATGCTTCCTGTATGATAATATACCGATGTATAATATATTCAAACTAAGTAATGCTCTCTCGTTTAGGAACTGGCATCTGCTCAGTGTCTGGCGACCCCCATTACACCACCTTCGACAAGCGCACCCACCATTACATGGGGGCCTGCTCCTACACACTGTCCAAACCCTGCAACGTCTCCTCCGGCTTGCCATACTTCACCGTGGACACGCAGAACGAGTTCAGAGGGAGCAATAAGAAGATCTCCTACGTCAGGGCCGTGGTGGTCAACGTGAACGGGCTGACCTTCGTCCTCGGCAAGGGCCGCACCGTCCAGGTATGTTGACGGAGGAGACGCGGCTTAGTCCATAACACCAGTAATCGTTTAGGTTTTTTTTGTCGCAACAATGCCCAAAATGCCCTTCTTCAATGTGCATATTTACTGATTTCTCAGTCTTCTATAATTGTGAACGTCTTTGGAGAAATCTTCTTGTGGGTTGGAACATACAGACACTCTCTGCCCTCCGTCAGAATAAACGTCTCCGTGTCCTCCAGGTCAACGGGACGGTGGTCGTCCCGCCCGTCACCTCCATCAGCGGCGTCAAGATCTACCTGAGCGGCAAGTTTGTCGTCCTGGAGACGTCCTTCGGCCTGAGGGTGCGTTTCGACGGCAACCACCACGCCGACGTCTCCGTGCCGACCTCCTACAACGACCTGCTCTGCGGCATGTGTGGTAAGAACCAGTCGTGTCCCATTACAGGCTATTAATCCCAGAATAAACCTCATACTTGTGGAATTCTTAAACTCAGACATTTTCTTGTCGAACCACAATAGATTCCAATCCAGGTTTTGTCCATTTCTTCATGGCAGCTACTTCTAAAGCCGAACTACCAGGCCAACCAAAACACTGTCGCAAAGACAGTCCGTAATCTTTGTTTCCCCGGCAGGAAATTTCAATGGAAACTCCAAAGACGACAACTTGAAGCCAGACAACACACCAGCTGCCAACACCAACGAGCTGGGAGACAGCTGGCAGGTTCCTGACCCGCGGCCCGAGTGAGTCACATCACACAGTACAAGAATACAAATTTCACTGCAAAACTCCTCACTTTGTTCCATTCTAATAAATCCTCCGCCTCTTCTCTAGCTGCACCAACGGTGGGGGACAGGAGGACTGTGATAAAGAGGTGGAGGAAGAGGCCAAGAAGCCCACCAGCTGCGGCATGATCACGGATCCCAACGGTATGACACGCGGTCGCACACTTTCTCCGCCTGTTGCCACGGATGAAAGTGGTCCTTGAGTAAAACGAGTGTGTCTCTTGTGCTTTCCGGTCCTCAGGAATCTTTAAGCCCTGCCACTCCGTCGTGGCCCCGGAGCCGTACTTTGAGAACTGCGTGTACGACATGTGTGCCACTGGAGGTCAGACCGTGGCTCTGTGCCAGGCCATAGAGAGCTACGCCGACCTGTGTGCCGCCGCAGGAGTCCCCATCGCGTGGAGGAACAACACCTTCTGTCGTAAGTCTGCTGCGCGTGGACCGCACATAAGAACCATTGTAGGGGGAAGTAAATTACAAATATGGAGCTGGGATAAGAGAGAAACGTGTTCTCTGAGATTCATTTTGCTACATCGACTTCATCATACATCCACCGCCACCCTTAAACACTGCTTTAACGTGAGCTGCAGAGTGCAAAATATGTCACAATGTATTCATGTTCATAAGAGAACACAGCAAGAACAAGATGGAAAAGACGTAAATGTACGTTGCAGGATCCTTGCAGCGGCCGTTCTCGCTTGCAAATTTTCACTTTACATTTGGAGAAAAAAATCCCTCACATGTATTTGACAAAACGTCCTTTAACCATCCCTTGTCCACCCCCCCCCCCCCAGCTCTGAAGTGCCCCCCAGGCAGCCACTACAACCCGTGCGGCCCTGCCTGCTCCCAGCCCAGCTGCCAGGACCCTACGATCGCCGGCTCCTGCAACCAGCCCTGCGTGGAGGGGTGCGTGTGCAACCCTGGCCTCCTGCTCAGCGGAGACAAGTGTGTCCCGCTCAGCGAGTGCGGATGCACCGACGCAGACGGACACTACAGGCCGGTAAGTGTCTGGGCGGAGGGGTTAATTTGTGCAATAAACCACTTTTGAGCACACATCCAGCTTCTCTCCGTCATGTGCACCGTGCATGAAGGTGGGAGACTCTTGGTTCACGGAGACGGACTGCTCAGAGCGCTGTAAGTGCAACGGCAACGGCAACATCACCTGCGAGCCCTGGCAGTGCAGCCCGGCACAGGAGTGTAAAGTGGTGGAGGGAGTCCTGGACTGCCACTCTACAGGTAAGACGGGCCGGAGGGCCAAAGATCCACAACACCTTTTTACCAACAATAAAAAAAATACCTTTTCAGAATATTTGTAGTTCTGCTAATGATTCGTCCAAATGTGTTCTTCATGTTTTCCTTCCTCAGGTAAAGGGGTGTGTCACGTGGCTGGAGATCCTCACTACTACACCTTTGATGGCGTGATGCACACGTACATGGGCACCTGCACTTACACTCTGGTGGAGGTACGGGGAGAATTTCACCTTTAAGTTTGTATATGATAAACATCTGTTTGTGTATTCTGAAACAGTAGGAAACATAAAAGCCTGTTTTTTTAAATGTTTTTTCCTAGGTGTGTAACACCACCAAGGTAACTCCCTTCAAGATCGTAGCTAAAAACGAGGAGCGCGGTCAACCGGAGGCCTCCTATGTCCGCTCCGTCAAAGTCTTCCTGCCCCACGGCACGGAGGTGGAACTGCAGAAGAGCCGCAGAGTTCTGGTGAGGAACACCCTTCTTTTAAAAATACATATATTAAATCATATTTGTAAAAAACTGCAGAAGCCATAAGACAAAGAGAGAAAAAAACTTCTAGTGATCCCCTTTCTCAGTCTGATCTAATATTTTATCACCTGTTTATGACTTAGGAACAAGTCAAAATAATAAGATAATCTTTGTAAGTGATAAGAAAAAACAAATTGCAGGTAAAAATGATGTTTTTGTATTGTTGTTGTAATCCACATTTTGGCCGCCAGAGGCCAAAGAGTTCAACTACCCCATCTTCTAAAGAGCACTACATTAATCATTGTTTATTTCCAGGTGAAAATTGATGACCAGAATGTTATTTCCATAGGAAACACTAATATATGGCCAACGACTAACTGTGTTGGTTGTCTCGCGGTCTTGTCTCAGGTGAATGGACGGCGGGTGCGAACCCCATTTTCCATTGACTTGGACGGAGCCAAGGTGATAACCAGTGGAACTTACAGTCTGTTGGACACAAACTTTGGGCTGCAGGTGAAGTTTGATGGGGTCCATCACCTGGAGATCACGGTTCCTGGAGAATACTTCAACAAGGTATGAAGACATGAGGCCCGTCGTATTGTCTCATTGTCCACCCCCCACATTTTGTCAAGTCAGACAAACAAAGCGCTCCTAATAACCCTGCTCCACCTCCCTCCTCTCCAGCTGTGCGGCATGTGTGGAAACTACAACCACAACTCCTCGGATGACAACCTCATGCCCAACAAGAAACCAGCCAAGGATGTGATTGAACTAGGAAACAGTTGGAAATCAGATGGGGACAGTGACCCTGGGTAAGTGGCTCACAGCCATCCCACATGGTTTACTGTGATGGTGTGGACAGTCTGAGCTAGTTTATGGTCAAATCTATGCCTGTTGTTTTTTTCACACTTTCGCGTCCTCCCCCACAGCTGCCAGCCGGACACTCGTCCAGACGTGCACCCCAACTGCACGGCCGAGGAAGAGAAGCTGTATGAGGCTCAGTGTGCCGAGGTCATCCTCTCCGACCGCTTCAAGCCCTGCCACCCGCTGGTGAACGCCGAGGCCTTCCTGGGTAACTGCATCTACGACATGTGCGAGTACGACGGCATGCAGGCGACGCTCTGCGACAACGTGGAGGCGTACGCGCAGGCCTGCCAGAGCGCCGGAGTCACCATCAGCTGGAGGAACAACACCTTCTGTCGTGAGTTACGGCCACGTCCATTAACAGGTGAAATAAGAGATTCCAGTGGAGTCCTCTTTTCATAATTGCCTTTTCCTTTCCCTTACAGCCGTGCCCTGCACTCCCAACAGCCACTACTCGGACTGCACCGCCCCGTGCCCCCCCACCTGCTCCGACCTCTTCCCCATGTTCTGCCACCTCCCGCCGACCACCTGCGTGGAGGGATGCCAGTGTGACGCCGGCTACGTCCTCAGCGACAACAAGTGTGTTCCTCTGAACAAATGTGGCTGTCTGGCCACCAACGGAGAGTATCATGATGTGAGTGGACCGCAGGGCTTACCGATGGCCTGAAGGGCATAGACAGGATGTCTCATCATAGAACGTCACTGTGTTGCATCTCTTTGTAGTTGTTTTGGTCTCTTTACAGCCTTCCTGTGTCTCTTTGGAGTTGTTTTATGTTTCTTTGTGGTCATTTTGAGTCTTTGCCTGTTTTAGGGACATTGTGCAGCTTTGCACCCCTGGGCCCGTGCCCATTCAGTGATCCATCTATGCTTGGGAACTAAAAGAAATAATGTTACACATAGCCATATCTCTTTTTTGTTTCTAAACATACAATGTGTTTTCTGTGTGTGTGCATGTGTGTGTAGGTGGGAGACTCGTGGCTGACGGATAAATGTGCTGATTTATGTACTTGCAACCTCGGTGGCCAGATCACGTGTAAGGACCACAGCTGTAACGTCAACTCGGTGTGTGCCTTGGACAATTTAGGAGACGTCACCTGCAAACCAACCAGTGAGTCACTCTGATCGGCTTTACCTGTGATTGCCCAACATGTTGTAGCTGGGCAGTGGACGTGTTGAAGGCTTTGAACATGAAAAAAAAGGTATTGTTGAAATCCTAACCGATTTTGATTGCTTCATTGACATCGTCATCTAGAGTTCGACAAGTGCAGCATCTCTGGGGATCCTCACTACCGAACATTCGATGGTTTCACCCATCACTTCCAGGGCCCCTACACCTACGTCCTGACTCAGGGCCACAACCTGCAGAACTCCCTGTCGCCCCTGGTGGTGAGGGCGAAGAACATCAGACGCGGGGGGAACCGGAGGGTGTCGTTCCTGGATCAGATCTACGTTGACGTTTACGGCTTCAATGTCCGCTTCCTGCAGAAGAAGATCGTCCTAGTCAGTCGTTTGTTTTTAGTTTCATTAAAGTTTTGTTTTTGCTTGCGTTAAAAAGCACATAGTGAAATAATCTTGCATCCCTTCTAGCTGAACGGGGAGCGTGTTGCACCTCCTCTCAGTCCAGTTGAGGGTTTGACCATCACAATGAACTCCAGGCAGGTCCAGCTCGCCACCGACTTTGGACTTACTGTACGCTTCGATGGCAAGAGTCGTGGAGGTAAGAGAAGAAGAAACCTTGGCATTCACTAACTGGCGTTGGCTCGTTTGTGAATCCATTCACACACAACCGCCTCCATCTTTTTGTTTGTGTATCAGAGCTCATATTGCCCAGCACCTATAAGAACTCTGTCAGGGGGCTATGTGGAAACTACGATGGCATCACCAGAAATGAGTACATGAAGCCGGATGGAGTAGTGGTCAGGGACCTGAACACGTTCGGAGAAAGCTGGAGGGTCAGTGACCGACAAGCGGATAGGCTGAAGATCTTCAACCTTCCTCACACTGTCCACGCTCACAGGTAGGTCCACTGTAGGCCAATATAAACTATGAGGGTTCATGTGCATCGATTGTTTGAACCACTTATCATAATACTTTTTAAATGGCTATTTTCTGAAATATGGTAAATATGCATCGGTAATACCTATATGAAGAGATGTTAGTGGGGATAATAATTGTTTTTATTAACTAGAAGAAGAAGAAAAATAAAGAGATACAAAATGAAAAAAAATACAGAAAAGCTGTATGTTTTCAAAGTAATAACTAAACTTTGAATAATTTACCACAGTGAGAGTCTTTATGTTGGGTGCCTGAATATCCCCAGTAATATTAGTGTTAGATACCTTGTCATGAACCAAAATGTAGGTCAAATGGATATTTCCACCAGATCGGAGTGAAAGAGGAAGGATCAGAAGATTCCCACAATCTCTGGCAATCATAATCGCTCGACCTTGGATTTTCCGAGCAAATTATACGGTAATCTGGTATGGAGTTGAGACGTAGCAGTTTTAATCATTTCTATTTCCTCTGTCTTTCCATCCTGTCTGTCCAGGCGAGAGGTAGAGACCGATCCAGATTCAGGCTTCGAGACGTCAGACTGTTCTCAGTCTCAGCTTAATGACTACAACAGCGTGACCCAGTGTGGAGCGCTGTCTGACACCAAGGGGCCGTTTGCTGCCTGCCATGCTACCCTGCCACCTCAGACCTACCAGGAGTGAGTAGCCTGTGTGTGTGCGTGTGTGTGTGTGTGTGTGTGTGTGTGTGTGTGTGGAAACTGTCCTCTGGACAGAGTTGCAGTGCAGTTTAAATTGCTGCATAACACATGATCGACTTCATACCCTCACTTCAAATTTAAATATGACTGTTGTGTGTTTGTCTCTCAGTGACTGTGTGTACGACCTGTGTGCTGAGGCCGGCAGTGCGGCGCTGCGTTGTGCCAGTTATGAAGCGTACACTGTCGCCTGTCAGGAGGCCGGAGTCAAACTGGGATCCTGGCGGAAGCAGCTCGGCTGTGGTAAGATGACATTCACATCATGCGGGAATAACGACAGTGGAGTGTTTCTCAGCACATTGTCTATTTGTCAGTTTGACTCTAAATGAAGCATAATCTACGAAATGAACATCACGCTGCATTGAAGACTTGAAACTAGAGATTGAGACCATGAACTCAAGTTTACAATTTTTACTGAGGGAATAAATCAAGAGAGAAGTAGAGTCATTTTCTGTAGACTTCTATACAATCAGATATCTGTTTGCAACCAGAGGAGTCGCCCCCCGATGGCCATTAGAGAGAATGCAAGATTTAAGACACTTCCGCGTCGGCTTCCCTCGGCAGAACCGGAGGTTGCATCCTGGTTCTTACTCTCTCTCTCTCCCCATCCCCTCCCAGTCATGTCCTGTGATGCCAACAGCGCCTACTCCGCCTGCATGTCGCCTTGCCCGGCCTCCTGCGCCGACCTGGCGGCCCCCTCCGAGTGCGAGGCCACTTCCTGCATGGAGGGCTGCCAGTGTGCGGCAGGCTTCGTGATGAGCGAGGGCGTCTGCGTGCCATACACGCAATGCGGATGCACCTTCCTCAACAGATACTACACCGTAAGAGGCCTTCTGGAGTCACAGTGTGTATCTGTGTGTGTGATGATCTCTTTTAACCCGTCTCCGCCTCACTTCTCCACCTCCGCTTCTCGCAGCTGAAGGAGAAGTTCGTGACTGAGGACTGTTCCCAGGCTTGTGAGTGCACCAGCACCGGCGCCGTGTGCCAGCCCAAGGCCTGCCAGAGCGGTTTCCTCTGCACCATCTTTGACTTCAAACGGGACTGCTACAGAGGTGTGTGTTTGTGCTTTTCTTTACTAAAATGTATCCACTCAATATCCTCCCTTTGACACCATGCAAGCCCTTTTCACGAACAATCAAATATATTTTGTTTTGTGTGTGCAAATGTACGCGTACACAACCGTCAACCAACGTAAGGACTTCTCTGTTGCAGCGAGTCCCTGCCTCAGCTCCCCCTGTCAGAACGGAGGGAAGTGCGATGAGACGAGCAACAACACGTACAGCTGTCAGTGTGCGGACGGCTTCGAGGGCACGAACTGCGAGGTGGAGATCATACCGGCCACAGGAGGACTGGGTACGTCCGGTTGACTCATCAGGGTCAAACTACACGACAGTTGAACATCTGTATCAGACTTCTGCTGTTTTAAATGAAAAAAGAATGTAAAATGTACTCATGATGAGGTGAACTATCCAAAGATTTTGACTTTTTCTGTAGATTTCGTTGACTTTTATCTTTAATCTTTTACAAACCCTGCACGAAAATCCTCAGGCGCCAATTTTAAGTCCCAGCGTGCCCCATTTAGAGAATCTTTTCGCATAAAATACGTAACATTTTTCCTTTTTTTAACCGAACGACACAGTTTTTTGACTGAAACGCCTTCGTAACAGGACAAGTCTTTGTTTTATTGTCTTTTTTTGCAGATTCCGATTCTTTAGGTCCTAAGTTTTCCAAAAAGGTGTCTTATTGACCGCTCAAGGAGACATTTTTGGGGAATCTGGCTCATATCATGCTGGATGTTCAGAGTTAAGATCTAAATATCTTTTAAAGTGATTTTTTTTTTGCAGACACACATTTTTTTTTTCCCAAGACTTTGCCGAACAAATACACACAATAAACACAAGTATTGGAATTAATTTGGGCTTCCTACGACAACTCAAACACAGCGAACAAGAGGTCAAAATTGGTTCCACAGTTTTCAACGGGTTAATTGATGGGAAACAGTCATTCATGAATGTGATTGTTGCTTGTGACAGAAACCAAGTGGATCATCCTGATAGCGGTGTTGGCCGCAGTCGTCGTCGTCATCATTGTGACCGCCGTCGCGTGCGTTTGCCGGAAAAAGGCCAAGTGAGTCCCAGCTGGTTCTGTTCTTTATCAAAGCATTCTGTGTGTGAGAGGATGTGTACGGAAGAGGATTAGGGCCATATGGGGAAAAACTAATTGGAGTTATGAGAATAGTTAAATGTTCATATTTTGAGTTTAATGTCAGAATATTAGTTGTGTAATTATTTTTTTTAGAACTTTGACATTAATCTCACAATCACAATTCTGGAATTCAGAGTTCTGAGAATAAAGTATGAAATATTAAGAGTTTATTCTGGGATTAAAGTCATTCATTGAATTCTGACTTTAATCCCAAAATGACTTTTTCAAATGTGGCCCTAATCCCCTTCCGTAGATGAGTGTGTGTGTATGCGCGTGTGAGGGTGTTTGTGCATGTGTGTGCTTGTGTGTGTGCATATGAGTGTGTTTGTGTGCATATAAGTGTGTGTGTGTGTGTGTGTGTGTCCGCCTCATAACTGCTGACCGGCCCTGAGGGTCCCAGCCGGAGGTCACCTCCGCTGTCCTCTACTAAACACAAACTAAACCTTTCATTAAGGTCCAGATCCATTTTCCTGCGTTTTCCTTACAGGTCACAAGTTTATGTAATTCAGAGGCAGCAGTCGTCTCACAGTGGGTGAGAGAACATTACAGTGTCGTCACCTTTTTGTTTTGGCGGGGATTTCTGGGCGCATGCAGTATCAGCACTGGGAAGGGTTAGAGCAGTGGTTCTCAAACTGTGGGGCGTGACCCTCTAGTGGGGCACGGAGGTATTACAGGTGGGGCAGATTCTTAAAAATTATTCCCTTTTTATTTTATAAGAATCTTTTATTAATCCAAGTGGAAAAAGTTATTCCTTGCATTTTACCCATTCTTCGTAATTAAGGAGCTTTGTGTCGCTGCGACGCACTCGGGCATTAGTGTCTTGCTCAAAGACACTTCAACATGAAACTATAGGGAGAAAACAGGGACCCAACCATTTTTTTTGCAAAAAAAAGTTTTTTGTTTTTTGGACAGATCGAACTTTCTTTGCATTGTTCTAACAAAGTGATTGCACACGTTATTAGTTTTTGCCTGATGGAGCAATCTAGTTTGCTTGAACGGGATTTCAATTTTCTTCGTTTTAGTATTTGAAAAAGCAGATTTTTCACAAAAGGTTGGACCCTTTTTGGTACAATTTTGTTGGGGCGGAAGGGCCTGAACATTTTTCTCCCTCCAAAGTGGGACGTGACAGGGAAAGTTTGAGAACCACTGGGTTAGGGTGTGATTCACTGTCTTCACTCTCCCTTCACTGTCTAAAAGCACCGGCCTCTCACCGGCCCTCACCGCGTCGTGTCTCGTCCGTCACGTCACCTGGACGTCTCTCACCTCGCTTCTTTCTGTCCGCAGGAAAAACAAGTCTCACAAGAAGAAGCTCAGCATGGAATCTACAAGTAAGAATGGTTATTATTGCTCACGGAGAATAAAGATTACGCTCACGAGACGGAAAAAATACTCAAACAGGTCGTTGACCTCGGGGCTCCATTTAAAATAGACGATAACATTTTACTTTGTAAACTTGTTCGAGTTAGCACCGCTGACATGCTGACTCATCAGCAAATGCACCGTTACTCACAAGGATTTGTTTACTTTATGTAATTTTAGTTCACACTAAAATGTTAAAGCCGAATAAGCTGAAATGGCATCAGTGTCTACATATTTTTTATGTCTAAGTGACTACTGGGGTCAACAGCAACAGAAAGGAAAAGGTTTTATTTCTCTGTAATATTCTTTCCATAATGCTTAGAAAACATTTAGAAAAATACTGAAATTACCCTTTAAAAGTTAATATAAGAAAACATGGACCCCATGGTAATAGAAAGAGTTAATAATAATAGCATTAGAGGCCGACGCACATATTTGCAGGCGGATAATATGCGCTACAGGAATTAATATTAGTATCAAAAGCAGCATTAATCCCTTTGAATCTTGATTCAATTTAATTCCAGCTTGATTTTTGTATTGATTTAATTTTCTGTTGTAATACACGGCTTCAGTTGAGGCTTTAATAGCCATATATTAGGAAAAATTATCCCCCAAAAACATTCTGTGTATGTTTTGTCTGAAAAAGGAAACGAGTTCCAAGTATTTGCGTAATTTCAAGAATCCGCAATCGCCCCCAAATAATCGTAACGTCTGCAGAAAGATGCAAGGATCAAATTGTTCCTGATGATTATTCACATCTCATATCTGTCTCTGCTTCCTCTGACAGCGGTTCCATATTCAAACGTAGAAGACGACAGAAAGGACAAAGTGACATCGATGTGATGACACTCGTCACCTGAACGTCACAGCGCTCCTTCAGCAGGCCTTGGGAAGAAATGAAGGAAGATTGTTGTTCATATTTTAGATATTGTTCATATGCTCATGTTTTGCTTTCTTAACTTATGCTTTTGAAGATGTAATTTTAGTCCATAGAAAAAAAAAGTGGAAATCTGTGTGTGCCTTTAAGTGTTTGTGTATTTATGGAATGAGATGCGTGCAACAAGAGAAAACCTGTTTGTCTTCGTCCAAAAGTTTATTATGAAGAATCATTAAACTAAATGCTGCAGTCTGGGATATGTCAGTGATTAGCCAATGTCAATGTATTTCTAATATTTTGTGCAGGCTCATGTATAACTATTTTTGTCCTCAAAAGATACATTTGTTACTCAAAGTAATAAAAAAACTATATTGAAATATTGTTTTACACTTTTACTGACTTAACTTTACTCGTTTTAAACCACTTGTCCGGATCATTACAAAATATGTATAAATGATCAAAATGTGAACGCCTGTGTTTGTTCTTTATTCAAACTAAAAGCAAAAATCTAATATGTTCAGATACTAAAAGATAATAGAGGATTGTTATATCTTTCCTCAAAGTATGGGGGATGTGAATGATTATTACTCGCGGCGTCTATATCGGTCAAGAAAAGAGAAGAACGAGTCAAGTGACGTAATGTAAAGGATCTCCTGAACCACAACGTTGACTAACTTCTTTTAAATTAATGAAATACAGTAAAGCATTGTGGGAAGAGCTCTATCTGCGCAGAACAAATTAAATGTACCATTAAGTTGATGTAAGTACCATTAAGTACATGAACCCCGTAACCTCGCAGGCACTTCCACGCGGCGGCCGTCACGTTTCACTCGATCAGTAATAAATACACTTTACAAAGTCAGAATATAAAAAAAAGACACCAGCTGGTAAGAGTCTAATAAAACATGAAGAATCTTTGTGTGTTAGTATATTAGTAACTGAAAAATCTGACCTCACTAAGGCCTCTAGAAGGGCTTCTAGACTTGAGGTGCAAATTAAGGGTCTGAGTGTTTATTAAAGACTCTTAGCTGCACATCTTTGCCAAAATGTATGCTAAATACAACATAATAATAAAACATCAGTCAGTAATTAGGTAATAGGTACGGAGCATTAAGGTGGAGCTGTATAGTTCAAAATCCGACTTCTTAACATTAAAATATACTCATAGTACCGAATATAAAAGTACTCACTGCACAGAATGGTACATTTGGTAATAATGTGAATGATATTATTGCATTATACTCATTGATATATTAATATATGTATCACTATAATATTACATCTGGTAAAGGTGGAATATATTCCAATTACTTTTCATACTACTGGGTAGCTTAATTTATGTGTCCATGACTATTTTTAAATGAACAAGAAACAGAAAATACAAATATTTAAACACATACTTGAGCAAACAGGCATGTTGTTCAAAAACACAAAACTCTGTCAGGCTTTTCCTTCCTGTTAATATTACTCCAAATGCTGAACGAATGTTCTGTTATATTAAACAGAATATGAATTAATATCAAACAGACCAACGCATCACCCAGCAAAACTTTATTTGCCATCAAAGTGTGCCAAACACCCCAACATGTGACACAACATGAGCTCCCTCGCACACTGAGAGGAGGTTCCACACCGAGTAACCGCATAAAAGACACATTCAGACAAAGAACAGCAGCGGCTGTGTTCAGCCGCGACTCACCCTTCCAGTGTACTAAAAATAAAAAAAAACGTGTCTTACTTGTAAAATTCCACACATTTTCCCCACATTCTGCAGACTCAAATTCGAGGATTTTGATGTTCGGTGTGAACGGTGTCGCCATACACATACGTGGGGGTCAATAGGTCAGTAGTTCTGTAATATGGAGCTGCTTCAACACCCGGGTGGCGCCATACGGACATTCACCTACAACAAAGACAATCTAAGTCAAGGGGAAAATGTCTTTTCGGGCCCCGTGGCGTCACGTGACCCGGAGGTCGTAAATCCACCTCTTCCTATGACTTTAACTTTATTGACCCCTTTGACCTTCTGTCCAGAACCACCGCCATCTCAAAGTCCCGCCCCCTACCAACACGTTGGTCCAAGACAAATCCAGGTAGGACATTTGTCAAATGAAATATAATCAAACAATCAAACAATTCAAGTTTTCAACAATAGATAAATATGTACTCGTATGTCAGTTTTCCAGTCATTAAGATTCAACACTTCTTTCAAGGAAATTTATCTGGAAATGAACATATAAATAAACTTAAAGGTTAAGACTTTTTTTTCTTTTACATAGTTGTATACGGAAAAAAACCCTAAAAAAGATTCTGCTACAATCAGTCTCATTTAAAAGCTTCAAAGGCTCAATGAAATGCGTTAAATGTGGATTTCAGAAATGTCAAAGAGAGTGAATGTAAACACAAAGCGCTGGCTCGAAGCAGCGTCACTCCAACAACGAGCTCTCGTAGCAGATGAATCCTGTTTCCACCGCAGACGGAAGACGAGGACACCAGCTTTCATTTCTGGACCATGGAGCGTATACGAGCGGTCAAATAAAAAGACATAAACGTCAATTTAAAACCTGAACATTCACAATAAATAGACGTAATTAAAACGAGTACATTTAAATAAATCAACCAGTGTAAAGACTACTGAACGCTGCTGGATCCCGCTCATTCAAATGTGATGCTCTTTTAAAAACAGACCGATGATGTGACCTTTAAGCTGTCAATATTCATTGTTGTAACAAACACATTTCTCTCACGAGCAAATAAGCAGAAGCCCGAACTGTTCCGGATTAACAGATTTTCAGATTCAAAGCTGCTCCTTGTTAAGAGGATTTGTGCTGAGCGAAGAATAAAGAATGAAACTTCTGTCTCGTCTTATTCAAAAAGAGCGGTGCCATATTCAGGGAACTTCCTGTTTGCCATCATACCCAGAACCTGATTTTGGAGATCAATATTATAGTTTAAAAAAAACAAACATATTTAGCTTAGCTTAGTTTAGCAGAAACACTATAAGCAAGGGGGAAACTGCAAGCCAATGGAGAAGTGCCTTGAAGTTGCATTCTTACTTATGGCCACAGGGGGGCGACTCCTCCTGTAGTAAAAAAGAAAATTACTTTACTTCTCTCTCACTCTCCTTTGGGAATGTTACGAGGTCCGTGTTTTCAGATTCAGCCACGGCTAGCAGATGGGTTGATGGCAAACAAGTACTTCACAAAATGTATTTTAGGAAATACAAACCACTGGATCCGCTCAGCTTTATCTGTGCCTGGCACAAGCAGGCGTCCTGATTATACCCTACATAGAACCTTTAAATATACTAGTAACTATAAATAAACTCTATCACAGAGGAGATGAACACAACCCACTGAGTAAAAACAAGAATTGAAATGGTAAAACCATTGAAATGAAGAATTGTTGTGGTCAGCAGCATCGCTCCATCACCTTCCTCCCTGACCAATCACCACTCCTCTCTGCCCCTCCGTCCATCTCTCCATCCACCATCTTCAGGCAGAGGATGAGGCCCCGGCGGCTGGACAGAGCGACCAAACACTGTGCGTCTTCAGTCAAAACCTTCTTTTTCAGGTCATCTGAGGAGAAGAAGAAGAGTTTTCTGTCCAGGACCCACAAGCGATGTGCCATTCTGAAACGTAGCGCTGTGTGTCCGAACATGGTACACGTGTCATTATAAGAAATAAAAATGTTCCCCCCAAAACCTTCCTTTGAGAAATGTGTTTCTTACTCGACTGTTTTAGAATTTAAAAAAGTCAGTTAAAGACCCTTGTGGGTGACATTGGCATCATTTTGCAACTGAGAGCTCATAACCCGATTCAGTTTCCTTACCTGCCGTGAGCCTCTTGGCTTGGTTCCAGTACCAACACCTTACACTCTCTCTTGGCTATTTTTCCCAGTGAGATGAGGGCGTGGTCGGGGGTGGGTGGCAGGCGTCTGCCAATCGGAGGTCCTACGGGAGGGTCGGCGGCCCGGCGCACTTTCACGCTGCCGGCCCTGTAGCCATCGGATGATAAGACGGGAATGAGCTGTAAACATCTGCATGATGTCTGTGTCTTGACAGCATTTAAACTAATACAGCTGACCTCAACCCTCCGTACCTGACGTGGTTCGACCTGGACGGCTGCTGGTGGGAGAAGCTCTGAGATCGGCCCTGGCCGTGTCCCTCCATCAGCTCTCTGGCTGCGGGGCCTGACGATGATGATGACGATGGAAAGTTCCTCATCGGTGACCGAGGCTCCACGGGGGGCGTGGACACCGAGGCCGTGAACTGGAGCTTCAGTTTCATATGCTGGCTCAACTACGGTGGCGGGGGATAAGACGGGGGTGTCACTGTGTTTCTTTTTGTCAGTGGAACTGATTACTGTTTGAGTACATCTGAAAGAAACCGGGCGGTACCTCAAAGAGTCCGGACCTGAGGATCTGGAAGGCCACGGTGAAGGAGAGGGTGGAGCCCTTCCTACACTGCCCCAGGTTGTTGACCGGAGACTGGCACACCACTGCCGGGTGGGCCCTGTGATCCTGCTGGCCTGCCCTGTCAGCTGATGAACCGATGGATGGATGGATGGATGGAACAGGTGATGGGGGAGAGAAGAAAGAAAGAAGGTGGAAGTAGATTAGGATGGAAAACTGGATGACTCAGAGAAATCTCTGCTGCTTTTCTCGAGATGTTTCAACATTCATCGGCAGGTTGTTCATGCCACACTAAAGAGGCATAGCCCCGCCCCTTTCGGTGGACCACCAGAGGACCTTATTTCGGATATTTTTGATCCCGTGTAAAAGGAAGATGTAGTTGATTGGTTTCACACATAACTAAACAATACTGCAACATCTCTCTGACAAATCTTTTTTTGACGTGCAAAATTATCTTTAAAATGTAAAATTGAGACCTTTCTTTAGACAGAGGATGGTCTAGCAGAGCCAGCCCTACGTCAAGGTGGTGTAGGCGATCTAAATTTAACAAAAATGATTGGTGTTCGCAAAGTGCACCAGCCACCATCTCTCTTCTCGGACACCAAACAGCTCAGGGGTCTGGATAGTCTCTCTGGCGAGACATGGATCTGTCAGATATATACCCACACAGATATTAAACTGCTTGAACGAAGCAGCTTTCTCTGCCTCACTGGACTTCATCATTGCTGTACACACCCACCCAACACGTCTCCAAGGCTGCTGCAAAACGTTTCCCCGCTGACTGCAGACAGCGGGTCGCTCCCCAGTTATAATGGATCTCACGTGCTTTGGGTTATTACACTATGAGGGAAATATTCTCAACGCTCATCTGCAGTCCAAATTATAAGGATTGTTACGCCCAGACCTTGAGGGTAGTTTTGTGTTCCGTCTGTTTCGGTTGTGTTGCCTGTCAATCACCTTGTCGCTCGTTCCAGACTCCTCCCTCCTCGTGTGCCAAGATTGCAAGCCCCGCCCTAATTGTTTCCACCTGTGTCTCATTCCCTTGTGTATTTAGTCTGTGTCAACTCCCTGTCCTGTGCCAGTTTGTCTTTCCATGTTCCCTTGATGTCTGTGATTGCCTTGTAAACCTTGTTTTTGAAACAAACTAACTGGCGTTGCGTCTGCTTGTGCGTCCTGTTCCCTGATAGAGACGACCTGAGGGAGGAATCGCTCTACTCAAGAGGCTGTTTTTAAGTCAGTCAGATCTGCATGACTAGTGTTGGTTCCTTTTGCAAAGTATGACACATTATATATCATCAGGTGGCTGTGAACCTTGGAGTTCTGCCAAATCTATATCCGGCAGCAACCTTCAGTGCTGGAAAATGACAGTTCCCCAGAATAACGCCAAGAGGAGTGAACTGACTCACTCACTAACATGGCTGACGAGCTAAGATAAGCCTTCAGACATGTTTAATTTACCGACATATCAGTGGGTGACGGCTGCCCCATCACGGATTGGGGTTGAAAATTAATCAGTTTCGGGCTGTGACACAAAATCCCTCAATTCCAAGAAACTCAAGTCGAATCTTTTCTGCACAGAAAAAGAAAAAGGAAAGCCGTCTGGAACCGTGTGAAGTCTGTGACTCACCGTCCGAGTTCCAGATCAGCCGGACGGCCAGGAAGTCCTGCAAGTTGTTGAGCAAGGTGTATTTCACCCAGAAGTGCTCCAGAGGCCGGACCGCGCGGGGGCAGGAAGCAGTCATCACCAGCAGAGGACGGTCCAAGCGGATACTGGGCAACGAGTAACAACTGGAGATGTATCTGCAGGGAGAGCAGACGAGTGTTTCACTGTTCCTCTGCAGACATTTTGTTTTTAAATTACCGTACACTTCATTGCTCACATGACCATTTTCCTACATGCCAAATGTTGAACAGAAGAGGAGCCGTTACCTTGTGAGAGGCAGTGTTGGAGTGTACCACTGTAACACTGCCATCAACTGTACTTCCATACCCTGTAGACACACACACACACACACACACACAGATCTTTAAACACATGAACTAAAACTATTTAAAACAGACACACTGCCGCAGTGGGTGACATGAACACACACCCGCTGCGCTTCACTCTGACTCACACGTTCATCGTGCTGCTGACACAGAAACACACACCGGAGCACAAAATGTGGACTGAAAAAGTGAGATAATCAGCCTTTTTTTGTTGAGGAAATGACAGAGCTTTTATAAAAATAAAACTATACATTAGTCAGGTGTCTGCTTTTTTTTTTTTAAAAAGCTGACAAATGAGAGCAGAGACCAACAAACGGTTAATTTTGGTCTTTTCGTTGGATTCGTCAATAATCTCTTCTCCTAAATCGGGGTTGAATTGGGATTCGTGAAGGACGGGAGCCCTCGTCAGCCGAGGTCGGGGGTTTGGATGCAGACCACCTGGTCCAGGAGAGCAGAAAGTGGTTCCAGTGAAAGCCAGAGACGATGTGTTTTGTTCTCTTGGGCAACAACGCCACGGTTTCTGGGAAGAGATGTTGCTCTGGATTTTTTTTTTACATTTTTTATGCTGAGCCACAAACTGAATTCCATTGATCTTTAATGTATTGGGGCTTTTTTTTTTTAGAGACGAGCGATCCAACTGGATACCACGAGGAAGAAGCGAGGACATTGTTATTTAATTTATTTACTTTTGGGGAATTTGGTTAGAGCGACCTTCAAATTCATTTGAAGCGTTGTGAAGTCCCAAAAGACAATAATACACCACATATCATATATTACCATATTACACAAAACACTGGCTGTGGCAGATTGTTTGAGTTTGGTTTCAAACACACAAAGAAAAACACAAAAGAAAGCCTGTTTTCATTATGAGGCCGACAACGTGTCTTTTCATCTACTCAGTTACTAGATGCAGTAATGAATACTGTGAATATTATTGCATTTAAGCAGGAAAACTCAAAACTCCCTGTAATGAACCCCTTTTTATTACTAATAAACCACTTAAAGCGGTAAAAAGAAGCTTGTGATTCTAGAGGGGAGAAGAAAAATGTTGACTTTTGCCATGAAACATAAATCTACGAGCGCTTGTGTGACGTCCCATGATCAGTGAACTGATCGTGAAGTGAAGGAAGCCTCGTCCGCGTCTCCTCACCTCGCTGGACTCCTGCTCCTCTCTGTCTTGCAGCTGCAGCTGGAACAGGAAGTTCTGCTCCTCCAGGGCGCTGAGCATGCTGGGTAAGCGCGACGACTCGCCGTCCATCCGATAGAACGACGCCACGGTGACCTCAGCCGATTGGTGGCTTCGGGGGGCGGAAGAGGGAAAACAAAGGAAGCGTTTGTTTCGGAGACCAAACACGCTTTTATGATTGACCCACATAACAGCACAGTGACTTCTGTGCGGGGGAGATGATGACTCTCCAGAAAAATGTGTGCGTCGTCATGCTGAGGGTTGTGGTGCGCTGATCCGGCATGACGGGAGAGCGAGCAGCCGCATGACGCCGGTAAAGCCACAACTGAGACCGATGGGAATGTACCTATGATGTAGGTGCAGTATAGCTTGAATTTTATGTTTCGCTCAACCAGCCACCGTCAACAGAGATTGTCTAGCTCAGCGCTTTTTTTTGTCTACCACACAATCTTCAATTAAAGCAACATGATGACTGCACACCAGTCGGAGCCTCGAGTGAAAGCAGACTGCGTTGCCCACCAGCCTCTTGACTTAAAATAGATGAACAGCTAAAGATGCTGGAGGCACAAGTTCAGAGCCATAACAGTGGAGGGAAGTGGTTTGTGCCGCAGCCGAGATTTGGGAAGTTCCTACGGAGGCGTTGAAACTATTCTGGGATGTGTATTTAGCCGTTGCTAAGGGTTACCAGCCCTTCTCAGCTGCCGGAAAACCTGAGCATCAAAACGAGTCGAGTCGAAGACAATGTTACATGAAGCGCGAAGAGGAGTTTGGTTGCGAGGTCAGAGTGTTCAGCATCCAGTGGCAGATCAATGACCTCAGAGCGCTGCTCGCTTGTTGATGCAAACTTGGATATTTAACCTTCAATTTGCACCGACTGTCTGTGGCAATATGGCCACCAAGTGACAAACTCTCTGCTTTCGGACAGGTGTTTTTGTTCAGAGGGTATACAGACAGAGCTTACCAGACATCGTCGACAATGAGAACTGATCCGTCTGGCATCATGGGGAGGTAGGAGGAGTTATAATTAGGAAGGATCTTCACGTCTCTGACACACAGCTCATCCTGAGAGCTGCAGTTCAACACTGAGGAGACAAGATGGGGGATACGTTGAAAGATCTGCATGTGTGTGTATATGTGTGTGCGTGTGTGTGTGTGATATCGGACTACCTTTAAGGACAATTAGGTGTTTCCCAGAAACAGCCATGTGCTGACATTGGACACTAGGAGGAGGAAGAATATTCAGGATGGCGCTGACTGGGGAGAAGACACGGAAGGTTTTTAAAAAAAACGACACATTGTTACAGGTGTTTAGAAACTAGAGAAAAAAATATACTATTTACAAGATTCAGGAGGTCAATTTATAAAAATAAAAAAAAACCTGGACATTCTCAGATGAAGGTGGTAAATCTGAGTAGAAATTCACAAATTCACAGATTAATAAGTCATAAATTTGCCGGGGGAAAAAACAGAAAAAGTTTTTTTTTTAATTGTGCGTTAAAGAACCACACAGTTTCACTTTGCGAGGTTGAATCAACTCGTCACGCCACAGGTGCCGCCGCTCGCCGGGTCTCATGTCTGGGTTTGAGAGAAATGGAGTGCGTGTACCCTGCGCCCTGAAGGTGCTGAGGTCCTGCCTGAAGGTGTGCATCGGACTGCGCAGCTGCAGAAGAGTCAGGTAGCCGTGTTCCCTCACCTCCACCGTCTCCTCGCCGTCCTGCCTCCACACGGTCACTATGATCTGACAGCACAGAGAGGCAGAAGGTTAGCCCACATCTCTGCTGTCTACCTTCATTTGGTCTTCCATGATAAGTTACTCTGACGTGGAAATTGTGCAGCTTTTCTCACTCCCTTGTGTGTTTATGCAGACGTGTCTGACCTTGGCTTTCAGTGTGTTGACCGGCAGCTTGTCCAAAGAGACGGTGAGACTGAAGATGACCTGGTCCTCCAGTACCAGGGCAGACTGCAGGAGGACAAGCAGAGGACAGGATGTTGAGGGATCAAGGACAGAGAGTTGGTTTTGGAATAAATTTGCGTACAAATTGTTGACAAACAAGTCTATCAGGGCTGGGTCGTATTTAGAAGATGTCAATTGCCTATTCCAGTTGTCTACAGTATAAGGGGACGTTTCCAAATGTCTTATTTTGTCCAAAAATCAAAGCAAGGGCTGTTTTTGTTTTGATATTTATCAAGTGGACGATATGGAGAATCTCAAACATCAAGATACTTTGAACAAATCTCTCAATGTGTATGTATGATTTGGGTATAGTCCGTGTGATGTCACCCATTGGTTTGTGAACTGTGGGTTTGAAGCCTCGAAATTGGCTATTTGTCCATTGAGTCTTTTATTATAACCGTCACCATTTTGTCTTTTTGCAAGCAGTGAACATCATGCTGTACTGAAGAAGACTTGAAACTAGAGATTGAGACCATGAACTTATGTTTACAAGGTTTACTGACGGAATAAATCAAGTAGAGAAGTAGAGTCATTTTCTATAGACTTCTATACAACCAGAGGAGTCGGACCCTGATGGACATTAGTAGGAATGCAGGTTTCAAGACCGTATCACTCGGCAGAACCGGAAGTTGACGCCTACTCAAGAGCAACATATCGACAATAGTCGACAACATTAGTTAGAACACTGTGGTGAGTTAATAAAATGACAGCCCTTTAGCAAAAAGACAGCCTTTAAGACCAGGAAAAGACAACATTACTATAAGAAATCCAAAATCGATGACCATATCTCATCTCATATCCCAATATTGATATAATATATATTGCCCAAACTGAAACAATTAATCGTCAATCAACATTGTTACCAATTAACTGTCTGTTATTCAACTAATAGTGCAGCTCTCCCGTAAAGTTATATAATTACTATTTAGCATCTTAGTCAAGCGTGCTTTTTGAAGCATGAATGTATCAAATTAGAATAGGAGAATATTGATATTTCATAATAGTTAGGAGCACGTTAAGTCCCTAACCAAACAGTCGGAGCTAACCTTTGGTGCACAAAGGTTTTAAAAACCCAGATCTACAGACACAGTTTGAGGTTGTGCAGCCAGCCATCTGCAGACCACTACAGCCCCAGTGTTGGTGCCGCCTGAGTCGTCTCCACTGCCTGCAGGTCTCCTCCATGTCTGCAGCCTGACACGCTGGAAGGTGGAGACTGAAACTGGTTTAAAGGCCCCGAGGTCTTGACAGCACTGCCAAGTCTGGACACATCTGGAGCACCAGCACCACGGCACACACTACACAGAGCTGAGGCTGCTCAAATCAATCAGAAGAAAGCAGGTGAGTGGAGAAAGGAAGTGTATGAATATCAGGGGGTTTGGTTCCCCCGCTCACTGCAGGAAGTAAATAAAAACACTTCCTGTAACACTGAAAGTGGGTCAGTCTCATGAGAGGTGAGGGGATGGCATTGAGTTTAAAGGTCATCCAAAATGTCCTCCGACAAATAGACAAGTCGTTGTTCGCCTTTAACACAGCATGTCAATGGTAAACACAGTGAGGAGCACCTCGCCTGACATCTTAACCACTCGGACTTTCCGTCTTACCTTCACCGGTTCCCTCCCAGACTGTCGCCCAGCAGCGACCGAGCTGTTGCGGATGAGACGCGGGCTGCACTGACTGAAAGTCCTCTCCGGTCTTTCCTCCGCAGGCTCCCTCTCTTCGGCCTCCTCTTCCCCGCTGCTGGTGCTCTGGATGTCCGGCTGGTACTCTTCGCCGGGTCTGCGCTCGCGACTCTCGGCGACGCTCGCGCTCGCCAGAGCGGACAGAGAGCCCGCCAGCTCCTTCCAGCTGTCGTCCCTCCTCCCCGCCGTGTCCCGGGAGCGCAGGACCAGCAGGAACTGGACGACCTCCCCGAGGTAGACGTGGTTCCGCCGCGGAAGAGACGCGTAGTCCGCGGGGTCACGCAGACTCGATATCGGAGCGGCGGGGAAATACATGAAGTACTCGCATTGTGATTCCATCACGTTCAGCAACGACACCGTCCACCAGCTGCTGCCGTGTGCACAGAAAGTAACGTGGTCTGTTCATGTGGGGTGAAAAACACCGCGAGCCAGTGTTAAATAAAAGTCTCTAAATAAAACAGTCGAATACTTTTACTAGCGAAAACCACAGGATTAAAGTAATCCCGAGGACATCGATATCCATCTTCGCCGCTGAGCTTCCGTATCAATTCAATACAAACAACAGGACGGTTAATTGAACGCAGATCTTTATCTCCAGACCACACTAATCAATCGCCAGCTGACAGGACACACAGCCGAGCCGCGACTTTAACCAACAAGAACTGAGCAAAGTACAGATGGAGAAGTGCAAAATGTACAACACGACTAAAGCATTCAAAAGTACACCGATTAGATAAAACGACACAGATAAAAAAAAAACAGTCGGAACGGATCTTAAAGTGATATTGTGATATGACCGGATGTTCTTGAGCAAAAGTAGTAATGAAATGCAAAAAAAGAAAACACAACTCCAATGCAAGTTGAAGTCCAGAATTCTAAATATATAATCATAACAAATTAGTATAATCGGCTAAAATTTACTTAAACTATTTTTTTATAATCCTTATCTCGAAGAAATTCAGTGTGTATGTTTTTTTAAATTTGTTTTGCAAAGCGTGTTTTACCATATTTTTGTTGCAAAACAATTTTAACGGGACGTGTTGGGTTATTTGGGACACAAAATGACCCTACATTGTTTTCAACCATAATTAGATATTTTAAAATAGTATTTGAAACAGCTTTTCTTAACTATCAATAATTAATTTGACTTATTTTAGCACGCTAGCTATTTGAAGTCCATTCATAAACTGAAAAGTAAATAACAATATATATATATAATATATTTAAAAATAAATGAAAAGCCTAGACAAAATCAAGGAGACGTGTTATTGGAGTCAAAGAAATGTTGCTTTTATTCAGTAGAAGAAAAAGAAGGGAAAAAACAGATGCACACAAATCTAGCACAAGTTTCATTCCCCAAAAAAGAAAGAAAAATCATTTTCAAGTAAGATCCAAGTCAAAGTACACTGTTGCTTTCTGAATGAACCGCTGCCTCGTCCTGTCGAGTGAAATCTGTAACAGCTTGAGAGAATATTAGATCAATGCAGTGTTTTCTGTCAGTGATGAAAAAAAGAGGAGTGTTTTTGGAAAGGCAGCAAAGGGGTGCAAGCTGCTCAGATGAAACGGTAGGAAAGAGATCGCGCTGTGCACCAGACCTCTGCTGACTGAGACTGACACAAGGTGTACCTTTTACTCCGACACGCAATGTAACATACAACATGTTCATCTTTGAAAACTGTAGTACTAGTAAACAGCAAGAAAATAAGTCACAGTACCATGTCAGTAAAAAAAAACTAAAACATTAGAATCACATTTCTCCTGGAAGAATAAAAACAAAGCTAAACTGTATGTGGGCCAGACACACATGAGCATCAAGCAGTCTTCATTTGCCTTTCTGCAGCCTGTGTGACTGGAAGTGGTGTGTGTGTGTGTGTGTGTGTGTGTGTGTGTGTGTGTGTGTGTGTGTGTGTGTGTGTGCGCGCGCACAGTGTGGACGGGAAAACCACTGGTCTCACAATAAGAAAATAGAAAAAAAAATGAAAATAATTTCAAAATTCTTATCTCTTAAATATGACCTCAACAATATTATATTAATGAGACGATACGCATAATACAAACAGACTCGATAATGTTGCTTTTGAGAAGAAGAAAAATAAATCACATCTGAAACAGAATCAGTGTGATAAATTTGTATTTCTAATCACAGTCTGCTAAAACAATAGCATGATAGAACCCCTTTATACTCGCGCTAACCATCAGGCAAAATCCATAAATGATCCCACTGAATTATTAGCCAAACATAATTTCTGAGTGGCATGTAGGAGAGTGTGTGCATAAAAACATCAGTAACAGATCCTGTCACACTGTGACATCCCCTCACCTCTTAACCCTCATAAATACAGTATGTACAAAATGGCAATTAGAATAATAAATACAGAAGGAGGTTGTTTTAAAGCCCTGCTCCGTAATCCGACTGCATCCTAAGGCGTAAAACAAAGCATGTCGCGGTTCTGTTCTGTGCGTTGGCGTTCATTTAACAGTGGTTGCCCCTACAAGAAGGTGAACAAACTAATATCAATCGCCTTAGTTGAAAACATAGTCACAATGATCTAATGTTCATGTTAGGTTCACAGGCACAGCTGTAACGTTAGCTAGCGCAGCGGTAAGTTGTAACTTCAGCTAGCGCAGCGGTGAGTTGTAACGTTAGCAACGCAGCGGTGAGTTGTAACGTTAGCAACGCAGCGGTGAGTTGTAACGTTAGCTAGCGCAGCGGTGAGTTGTAACGTTAGCAACGCAGCGGTGAGTTGTAACATTAGCTAGCGCAGCGGTGAGTTGTAACGTTAGCAACGCAGCGGTGAGTTGTAACGTTAGCTAGCGCAGCGGTGAGTTGTAACGTTAGCAACGCAGCGGTGAGTTGTAATGTTAGCAACGCAGCGGTAAGTTGTAACGTTAGCTAGCGCAGCGGTGAGTTGTAACATTAGCTAGCGCAGCGGTGAGTTGTAACATTAGCTAGCACAGCTTGCTGCTAGATGAACCTGCGGTATCGAGAGTAGACGCCTAGCTTGCTTTTGGTAAGAACTAGTTCCATGGAGCTGTTTCCGACAAGTACCGTGGATCATCTTGAGTAACCGGGTCATAATTTATGGAAAGAGATGTTAGCCGTTGAATTGCTCAACAATTTCTTTTGTTTTTTATGGCACGCCACGAGCCAAGGTCCATCTAGTTCCATTAAATTGGAGTGAAGGCAGACAACACTCAGACAACTCACCCCAAAACCATCTAAAGTGATGAATAGCACTACAGGTGAGAGGGAACATGATTTACTATTAAATGTGAATTTTCGGTATGGGCATCTATGGGAAGAATGTTTACACAAACTCCTCAGGTGGTAGCTAATATTCCGATCACCTTATGAGTTGGGGGAAAAATAATACAAACTTTTTGACAAAAAAGATAAAAGGGTCCTTCCATTAAAATCAATCGTAGTGGTGTAATACAGCTTCCTGTCCCCGGCGGCAGCACTGAGCACACTGCTTAACAGCACTTTGGTCTGTGAGGTGAGAGAGGAAGAAACCCAGCGGCATTTTTGATTTGCCGCGGCTTGTCTTGACTTTAATAGAAGAGACCTCACTGGTCCCCAGCCATTTGTCCCACATCGCATTTTATTAGAGACAGAAACGGTGTTTTGCGGGAGCAGCCTTGCCACACTGTGATACACAGTGTGAGGCTCCGTGTTCAACAAAAAGGCCACTGTAACGATGGATTATATAACTGAAGCAAGCTGTCTGCAAGTTGAGCTTCCAATTGTAGTGGAATAAAAAGAAACCACTAAGGGAGGGAACGCGGACAAACACAGGTACGTACCTTTTCAATGGAAATCCTACTGAATTAATTTATTTCCTCAGTGTCCAAAGGAAGCCGGACAACAAACCTCCCATTCACGGGAGGAAACAGAGGAGGCAGCCATGACAACACAATGCCGTGCACCCAGTTCCCCCCTCTGCTGTAAGGTGACACCATTCACACGCTCTGCCGTTCTGTGGAACACTCTTTGTTTGGGACTATTAGCATCCATCACTCAAATGTCCAACTGGAGCGCCAACAAACTGCAAGCTGACTGCACCAAAACAAAGTATAGATATATACTGTATATGTATATATGTATGATGGGCTGTAGAGAATGCTCAGTTCTGATTGGTTGCAGCGTGTGTATCATTTTCACTTGTCCATACGCTAATTTAGTCCTCATTTTATCTGCTGTTAGGTGACTTCCAACGCAATAATTCACTATAAAGGCTGCCAACCTATGAGAAGATAATACTGCATATTGTGATCTGGCTCACAGCCACAGGCCTCCTGGGCCAGACCCCAGTACCTGCAGAATATTACTTTCTCATTACCAATACTGTCATCGTCGTCACAGAAAAGACTGTGTTGACAGCAGAAAGAGGAAAACCGCAGCAGACGGACGACTCGCTCTGAAGTGCTCTGACTGCTCACACACACAGACCGCAGTCTGCCGTCTGCCATCCAGTCCCACAGCAGCTCGCATCGGGTTTCCTGCACCGCCTCACAGCTAGCTCAGCGACTACCGCTACTGAAGAAAGGCCACCCCCACACACACACCGAACTGCAAAAAAAGATGTTTCCGTTTGTGTTTTGCATCGATTACCTTCAGAAAGCACTCGCACGGAAACAGCAGCTTTACATGCTCTTTAGGGCCTCCTTGAACCACAAGATGCAACCCAAGGCCAGGCGACACCAAAGTGACCAGACCGGGGCAGACACATCTTACCGAAACAACTTTGTGGCCGTGTTGTAATACAGGCCATGGCTGAAAAGTTATCAACCATTAAAGTAAGTCATGCCTGCTATTGGCAATGCATAACTTGGTCTGTAGCTGTCGGAAGCGCTTTGTTAAATTAGTTCAATTACCTCTCAGAGAGGGGAAAAGGACCTTCCAGACGACATCTGGCCGAGATAAATTTATCAGTTATAAGAAGGCGTGTGAAATGGGGGACGAAGACGGATGGAACAGCAGAAAGTTTGTGACTGACGTCATTGGCCGGCCGAATCATGGTTTCGAGACCTTCGTTGGTTGGGGTGGTTTAGTTTTGAGCAGCATGAGCAGTGAGATTGGTTCGAGGTTACGGTAAGAATATCCCGGTCAACCAATCAGAGGCAGAGTGGCGCGGGTCTCAGTTGAGCTGAGATGGGCCAGTTCCACAAGATTCTCAAAGGCTTTCGTCTGGCCACGGATCAAAAGTCAAACAATCTTCACTTTTTTTTCTACCCAACACTTTTTAAAACACATAAAAAGTAGCAACTTTGAAACGTCAAACAAAAGAATGACATTTCAACAGGAAAACAACTGCAAATCCTCTCGTTGTCCAGAACCAGGCCTTCATTTGGAACTGATTTCCCGTTTGTATATATTTGCACACGACACTTCCTCTTGTCCTGATAAGATCTGCTTAAATCCCCTCAGCAGTGTAAACATGGAGTCCCACTCCTTGCAAGGATGCATGCTCTCAGATCCAAAATGCAGTTGTGTCACAACGAACCGCAGTCCCCATTTTCATCAAAATATCCGTAGAAAAACAACAACCCGAGGAACATTTCTCTGTCTGTGCAAAGGAATGCCGTGCTGTTGGACTGTCAAGCGAGAACCTGTCTCAGAGGTGGAGATGGTGTGAGTTGCAACCTCGAAAGCCTCACGAGGCAGAATATCAGCAGGCTTTCAGAGAGTACCACGCAAGACCAGGACCAGCTTGAAAAGGGCAAAGAGATGCGTGCTGCTTTTCAGGGTCGTGAAGATCTTCAGCTCACTCAAAGCTGGTGTTCATTTGTGACCGGAAGCTATCACAGCTTTGAATTAGCTATATATAGTATACTTTCTGCCCAAAGCAAACCTTTTTAGCGACATTGTGCTAATAATGTTTCAGATTCGAATCACAGATTAGAAATTTAAGAGAAAACGTTGGGTTTCGTCTTTTTGCTTTCTATTGTTGCATCAATCTAATCACGCCAGTCGGGTCTGACTTGAGAAGTGCATTAGCACAGAGAGCCTCAGAGACCGTGTTTACCGTGATTTAGCACACGGTGGTTAGTGTTAACGCCACGATGAAATCTGTGAGTTTCTCTCTTGGTAATTTACCACTTTATACTCAAGAGAATCTCCAGTTGGTTCCTTCTTTCTTTCTTTATAATATCAGCCTCCTCCCCAGTCTCCATAGTTCCTTTATACCTACAATTACCTAAAATGGGAGGTGTATTTTTGGAATTTCATTGTTTTATTTTATGCCTATGTTTATTGTTATGCACCTTTTTAAAGAGTCAAATTCCTTCTATGTGCAACGTAATTGGCCGTTAAAAGATTCTGATTCTGATCCATTGCCTATTTTTTTAGGTCATGTTTCTGGATTGACTCATGATTGGCTTTCGTGGTTTAGTTGATGGATTTGAACGAGTTATTTTCCGTTGCTTGGCTTCATGTGGGAGCTGGAGTGTGTCTCCGTGGCCTGTCGGACCACACAGCCGGCGAACATTCCCAGAATACCTGCTGACTTCGCTGCTCAGAGTGAATCTGGAAAGGCATTCTGGGGAGCTGAGGTCATTATAAAGTATTATAAAGAGATTTATTTTTGCTCTCAATTGATATTAATTTCCTCCCCGTGGTAATGTCCCAGCATGTGTTGCGCGGCTACCTCAGCAGATCGTGGAAGGAAGGAAGCAAGGAATGTGCTCAAACTGCTAATATTAAACGGACTCCGAGTATCAGGCACCGGCGAACAGGAGCCCAAGCCCCGGATCCTTTTCCCCCCTCCTGTATTATTAAGAGATATTTAAGAAGCGGTTCGGATCACCGGCTCTGGACGGGGCTCGGTGCCGACTTTGAATCCGAGCTGAGTTTGCGTCAGCGAAACAGAATGCTTACACTAAGTCTTTTTTTTGTCCATGAACAAGTACCAGCCTACAGTGAATTCACACAGGGATATTGGTGTTGGACCATACTCTGACCCCAGTGTGTGCCTCTCAGAGTCACAGAGCAAAGCATGCAATCTTTGGAAAAACCCAGGAGGTGGTTCAACATCCTTATTTGGATGGAGAGAAATGACAAATGTCCTTGCTCGTTTTGTACATATATACATTGCTTTGCATTAAAATATAAAATGATTGAAAGGAAAAATCAATGTAGTCAAGCATGACCGGCAATAAATATAAAAAATGTTTGTACATTGAGCCGACAGTTGATTCACAAATGCAGTCACAACTTCAGCATGGGTCGTGTTGAAATGCTGTGTTTTTCAAAGATTGCCTGAGAGGCGAAAACTGGGGCTACACCTTCTTTCACGTCGAGAGGTTTCAAGCATGTGCGCCGAGGACAACGTGAAAACTCTCACTCCTGAAAGTATTAACATGAACAGGGGAATAAAACCGGCTTCCGTGTGGCGATAAATAAACAACAAAGCAGAAGCTACCGGTAGCACGAAAAAGCGCCTTCCCTCATATAAAAACACAGTGGTCTTTTTCATCCTGAAGGTCAAGTAGTCCACGAGAATTACACCGACTAAAAGCAGAAACCGGGGTTGTTGTTTTTTTAAGAAAAAAGCAAACAACTCAAAAAGTGGAAGTGCAAAGGAGGAGCTTTTTATCTTATGTGTAAACCACACTTGGCTCAGTTTTCAGTTTCATTGGTCCGTCTGTTGAGAGACCAAAGGTACCGTATTCAGGAACCAGACTCGCCTCAAACCTCGTCTCAATCGTCCTTTATCTCGCCCCTAATATCAAAGTCTGGTTCCTTCTCATTAAGCGGTTTCCGTCCCAGTCTCTCTCTCCCTCCTCCACAGTCCTCTCCCCAGCCCGCCCACCCGCCGGCCTCTCTCCTGTCCTGGACGAGTCTTGTCTTAAAAACGGGCCGCCGGCTGCGACCATCGGAACCGGGTTCTGCGGCCCAGGCTGGGCTGGAGCCACCAAAGCCCGCGGGAACTGCTTCGCATCCAGCACGTCTTTGTACTGGATCTCGGGCCGGATCATCCTCAGGCAGGCCGTCCTCGTGGCGTTGTCCAGCCCCGGCTGCAGCTCGTAGCCGAGAATCTTCACCAACCCGCTCTGGTACGGGCGGATGTTCTTGTCTCGGATCCGATGCGCCTCCACAGGCTTTCCGCCGTCCCGGAGGCAAACGCGGGCCAGATCTTCCCGCCGCACCCTGAGAAGAGCTACTTCCTCCTCCATCTGGGCGAGACCGAACCGGTTGATTTCCTCCCAGAAGGTCCGGTTGAAGGATTTGTATAAGTGCCAGTCCAGTGCGTTCCACTGCCGCAGCTTCACCCGCTGCTCCTCCGTTACATTGGTAACCGTCTTGGCTTGCGAGCGCGACCCTTTTCCACCGACACCGGCCGCCGTCGCCACTTTGCCCACCCAGCCCGCGCTCATCCCTCCGATGCCGCTGGGCTTCTGCTGCCGAGCATTGAGGCTGAACGAGACGACGGCGTCCAGCGGCCAGCAGAGGGCGTGTCTCAGCAGGATCATGGACTGGTCAAAGTACTCGGACACCAGAATCAGGTTGAAGGTCTGGCGGATGATTTCCTCGGCACGCTGAGCCAGTGTCGCCGAGAAATTGGCATTGTGGTCCATGCCGAAGTCAAACAGCAACAGGTTGCGGGCGTAGTGGTTGTTGCGGAGACGAGGGTCGTAGTACTTCCTAGGGTCGTCAGCAAAGTCGCCCAAGGTTTTGGCTTTCCGAAAGGCAGGCGCTACCTCTTTATAGTAGGCAAAGGAAGACTCAGCCAGACCCACCGGGTTCCTGATGATGGAGAAATAGAAGGTGTCTGCAGGCATCACCTTCTCCACCTACGAACACAGAGAAGGAGAACTTGTAGCCACAAATAAATGCTGTCAAACCAACCAAATCCATAGAGGTGATGAGTTTCCCCGAGTCACATTTAAGATACAAAGAAGATGTTATGAAGTATTATTTGCTTAATTTGACTCTAAAGTGAGGACTTTCCTTGTCTCCTAATAGGAACATGTTGTCCGTAACCTACACAGACACATGTTAAAGGGATCGAAACAACTAAAACCAGTAAATGTAGTCCACTTTAAAGTCCAGTGTATCCACATCACCACAGAATGATCATCTACTTCTCCTCTTCTCAGTAACTCACCTCGGGCCTATTAAATCTCATGTGATTGCCCATGATGTGGAACTCCACAGCCCTGGGACCTCGGTACCCTTTGACCCTGTGGGCGTTGAAGGGGAGCGGGTAGCCCAGCTGGTAGCCCAGTGGCAGGGCAAAGCGGAGGTCCCGCTCCTCCCCGAAGCGGTACAGCATGTTGAGCACGGTGCTGCTGGCCGTCTTGTGGGTCTTGAGGAACATGATGTGGGTGTGGGGCTGACAGGAGCCCAGAGAGGGCCCCTGGGCATCAGGGGACGTGAAGATGGAGCGACCAGCGGTCTGGACACTGATGGAGGACAGGTAAAGAGCCCATTTCAAGTTGTGTGCATCGCAAATCCTGCAGTTGAGCACTAATCAAAGAAACATCAAATGGCTCCATGGAATGAGAAAAGATAAATGTCTGCTAGCGCCCACACTTGCTTTCTGGTGAACTCTTAATGGTTAATGGCAAGAGAACGGCGAGACCAGTGGTTCCCAAACTTGTTCTGTCATGCCCCCTTTGTTAATAAAAGAACATTGTTTTTCAAACTAAATCAGTGCACAATAAAATTTTAAAAAATCTTCTGCATCAATATACCGGACATATGTTATTAACAAGAAGTCTTTATTGCTGTCTGTTGCCTCATCCCTTTGTAGAGCACAACCACCGTCTTTTTTCTTTTCACTAAGCTGCTCTTCCATGTCTGCAGGGAGATCACCGACATGCAGTGAAATACTTTGACGTTTGACAGCAGAATAGTTTTAAATTATTGGCAGTTGCTTCATGAATAACCGTTGAAACCATAGTAATGGCTGCAGGTAACGTTGACTCCGCCGCTGATTGCATGTCCCGTCGGTTCCCGTTGATTTCTTTTTATTATATTTGTATTTCTTAGGTGCAACCATATGATATAGTGCCCTATCCTTATAACTTCTTTGCAATTGTAAATGTTATAGACATGTATTTTCTATTATTTTACTGATGTGTGTGTGTGTGTGTGTGTGTGTGTGTGTGTAGTTCCACTGCCCCATCGCCCCAGTTTGGGAACCTCTGAGCTCGCCGGTTAGCAACTAGTTGGAAAACATAGTGAAGCACTGAGCAACTAAAGAGACAGATGTTTTCCTGGAGGAGACCAAAAATGAAATAGTGAATATTGAACTTACATTCTGCTAATGTTGCTGTGTGTCTGCTCAGTAACTGGGACTGTTATATCAATAATGTTCACTGTCACTGCGTTGACATTTTAAACTAACAATGCAAAACGTAATTAATGTAGAAGTAAATGTTTAACCAGCAACTCGGGAAAAAACACGTCTATGTTGTTTTTTTACTCAGTGAAAATGCTTTACGGGATGCATGAGAGAAAGGAGTACAGTAGAGCCTGACGGATAAATCCATGACTCAATTATAGAAGTGCATGTTCTTCAAATCCCTAACAGACAAATCTTAGGAATCCGAAATACCAATATTGGCATTGACTCATAAATCAGTCGGGCTCTAGTGCGTAGGTCAGTCAGAGGGCAGCATACTTTTAAAAGCCAGTTGTTATGCTCTGAGCGCACCACGGACATGTTCTCAACAGGCGGACAGCCTGAAACCTGAACCTCCCTCAGGGCCCTTGGAACCAGATGTTTAAAGGTTAGCATGAAGGAGTTAAATTAGAGCTTTGGAGAAACCCTGTGCGCCACGAGGAGACGGGAGTCAAAGTCAAAGACTACTTGGGGGTTAATAATAATAATGATGGTTTTACTGTGTGCAAGAATTCAGTATTAATACCAAAATCACATATCGGGTCAAATTGTACTTTAACTAATATTTTTGACTATTAAAATGAAATTCCAAACTTCTTCAAAGTATCTGAACAAAAAGCACCCGAAGCAGAACAACACAGCTTGTTTCAAATGCGCCAAATCAATATTTCATATCTCATGTAGCCAAGAGCTCATTTTCAGGTTGTTACTAAGATTTAAACATCTTTTTTAATGTTCAGAGTTGTAGTGCACAGTCTTTCTCCAACAGGCTCGATCTCAGTGGATTTTGGAGTGCAAACTAAACTCATAAAAGCCTCAAACGCGTCCCGTTCCACATGGGTGTGTATGTTTATCACCACGGCTCACTCCCAGTGCTTCAGATTAGATCACAGCGATGATCATTTTGGAGTGCTGAGCGCTCCAAAAATGCAACGTGTTTTTAGCGCTGAGCGCTATCTGCATGGCACTAGTTTCACTTTGGGACCTTTGAGGAATTTGTCATGTTTGCAAAAGTGGTCTGTAATCTTTATTCTGTGTGTACTGTCATGTCCGTCATTTTTCAAGTTAAAACTTCCACATACAAATCATGAGATAATATTAGTCCCATTCGAATTGGCATCCCTGTGATTTAGGGTTGTATTTTTTTATTAATCTATTTATTCTGATTGTTTTTTTTCTTTCTTTTTTTAAGATTTATAGAGGCTGCGTTGGTAAATTAGGAATAATAGATATAACTTTTTTTCAGAGCAAATTCATGCTACACAGCATGGAGAACCATTCGCACTCGAGAAAAAAAGTTCTAATTATTGCCAATAAAAAGTGAAATGCTTTCAGTCGCAGCCAGCACCCTGAGGAAATCTGGGAGATGGTGTTGCTTCATTAGCAGTGTAGACAAATTGTGTCTTTCTTATTTTACATTTTAAAATTAATATATTTGGCTTTTGGACCGTTGGTCGGAGAAAAAAGAACATTTCAAGATGTCACCTTTGATTGACCAGTAAACTGACGATGTAAACACAAAAAATAGATCAACAAAAACTTTAAAACAGTAGCATGGCATGATGAGGAATAGGACACACTTGTAGATTATGTCTGTGAATTGTCACTACAGATATTGTGTTACACAAACACTACAATTAAACTATTTGCAGACGGACTTTCCAAATAAAATGCCACTAACTGATCCAATCGTGTTGCTTTGAGCCCACACGTCAAAACAATGACTTATTCCTGTGTTTGGCAAAGAGGTATCCTGTCATTAAGTTTAACACAGGGACATTTAGTCTCTACATTGTTCTCCTCGATTCCTCAATGTGGTCCGTGCGGTGTCACATGGTGAGCAGACGCCTGGAAGCAGAACAAATAAATCGTCCGCTCTGTTAATAGCTGTGTACATACACAGTTTGTGCTTCAGTCGCACAATAAAAGGAAGCGAACAAACACGCACTCCTTTGAACTGTAAACACTTGATTATAGCAACTCCATCAATGATGTCGCTGGAGGTAGTCGGCCTTTGACAGGTTGTACGGCAAACGACTGTCAGGCCCTAAAACTGAAACAACAAAGAAAGCACAATGAGTAGTTGCAATAAGGTACCTCTTGTTGAAGATGACCCCCAACAGCTGGCCAGCGAAGCCAATGGCAACGAAGAGCAGCAGCGCTTTCCACATCCAGACTGGACCCACCCGACCAGAAAACAGCCATCGCAACATCCTGGGAGGAGGGTTGGAGGGGAAAAGGTAAGGATGGATGGATGGAGTGGGTAAAGAAGAGGATACGGAAGAGGGCCAATGGTAAAAATGTGGAAAATGATAGGTCATAGAAAAGGTGAGAGAGGGGAGTGGAGGGAGGGATACGAGATAAGCAGAGCGGAATGAGGGATGGGGGGGACAAAGTGATGGATGGATAGATGGGGGAAGGAGAGATGATGTTATGAGGTGGAGGATGGGGACCAGGGGAGATGATGTCATATGAAAGCAGAGAGGGGATAAAGAGATGGGCAGAGCGTGAGGGAAAAAAGAAGGGATAGAAAGAGGAAGAGATTTGGATGAGTCATAAAGTTAACGCGACTAAGGCATCATCATCGCCGTCATCATCACCGGGTGGAAAAGCAGCCTGAAAGCATCCAGAGACAAAAGATGCATTTTACACCAACACTGATTGTTTAGAATTGAATTTTCAGATCAAAACAGCTGCTCTTAGTTTCAATAATTTGTTCCTTATCGTGTATATTTTGACCCCGAAGTCATGAACTCAAACTTCCATCACGCCATTAAAAAAAACAAAAAACTCCTTCGGCGGCAAAGTGGCAAGGGGAGAAAATAACCGTCCAATCAGAGCCGTGTATGTAAGTGACGTGCCCGCCGCGCACATGCCTGCTGCCTCGGGCTGGAGAGAGGGACGAGAAAGTGGCTGCCTGTGTGTAAACAAGGGTATAGACCGCTGTGCCCTGTTCCCTGAGAATCAATGTCCTGGTAATACAGAATTCAGCAGATGAAACTACGTCCGTCATGTCAAAGCTCAGACACGGGAGAGGGAGTCTGCATCCAAACCCCTGGCTAATGTAGCACTGAACCACTGCATTTCTGCACTCAATGGTGCGCAGCTGAATCAGTGAGTGGGAGACCACTACAGTGTGTTTGCATACCACAGTGTAAACTTACAGTCCCTGTAAAGGCAGTCAATAGCAGAGTGGTCTGTTCTGGCACGCTCCTGCCTTGTTACACAATAAGAACGGTAAACAGTTAAACACACATGGGTGCAGCTCGAGCGACCAACCACACCTCGTTGAATTGCCACAAGGACAACCGACAACAGGCTATTAATAATGAATTAAAAATGTTTGGCCAAAACGTGATGATGGGGGAGGCAGTTTATTTTTGGAATCATTGGGCACAAATTCCACAGTAAAACTTTCAGCATGTTGTGTATTACAAACAACGGCTTGAGAATCACCGGCCTGTTTCCCGTGAAGCTATTTGGGAGGACAAACTGTGATTTACGGTTCTAGCTAGCTACAATACAGGGAAGAGTTTCAAAGATGGAGGGAAAAGGTTGCTGATAGTTTAGACCTTTGCTAACTGTAACACAGAAGGCGTAACTTCGAGAGAGATGGAGAGGGAAAGTTGCGAGCAGAAGACTAAACTCTTAGAAAAATTAGGAAAACATTTTGAAAAGCTAAGCTCCGTGCTCACCCTAGCCATGAGCTAGCCGCAGTGAGCGCAAGGCTAAGCTATTCGAGAGATCAAAAGAAGCGTTGCTAATAGTTTGGCCGGTGCGTAGGTCTTGCCTACACGTACACAGGAACTAATATACATATTTTCCCTATCCGTCTAAAATTCTCTCCACACAGCCTTCTTTTCACAAAATATCCCCGTCTGCACGACAACGCAGAAACAAAATCAAACAGTAACTCAGAGAAAAAGGAGATTCTGAGCATGCACAGTTAGCTTATTTTCCTTTGGCGGTGTAAACCAATAAAGAACCAAAGTAAAACAATAGTTATTACTTTATTTGTACATATTTAAAATGTGGTGATCTGATTCCCTAAAACTGTGCGAGGCTTTACCACTGCTGTGAATTAAAAGTACTCCAGTATTTGATTTTGAAAGGGTAGTCTTGAGGTTGACCAAATGACATGAGGGACTCGAGACGCCTCCGTTTGTCCGGGCAAGTGGTGCCACAAGGTTAAGTTCAAATGTAAAAAAGCTCAAAAGTATCCGTTTAAGTGACCTGAAACTCCTGAAACTGTTGGCGTGTGGACGAGAGGTCAAAACGCAGAGAAAAATAGGTGTAGACGGAGTCTTGGTCGGCCGCGTCTGGTTAGCAGGAGGCTCAACTATCAGAACGATGAAGAGAAAATTTTAGCTTTCCGCGAACGTTAGCCGTGAGCTCCCCTTACCTGCGAACAGATTAGTAACGATTTCTCCCTGAGACACTTCACTGGTATTGCCCCTTACTCTCTTGGGCTGCTTCGCAGTGCAGGCAGTTGTTGCCGAGGCTGGAATAGCAACTCTTCCTGCAAGATATTCCGCAGTTAAATCAGTCTTTCAGCGCAGAGAAGGGTCGTGCACGCACATCGACATTTGCCGAAATGACATCGGAGTCTCTCATGGGTTAGATTTCCTAAAGCCTGAAAGCGGAGCCAAAGAGGAGGAGCAGTCGTCTGGTTTTCTCTCAGACTTGAATTACAATACGCTGAAAGGTTATCTTGAACTTTTTGCCCAAGGACACCAGATGGAAACCTGCATACCCCGGCGTTAATGTATGACATTTTAAAGCTTCCAAGCCTGTAAATGAGCTTCACTGACCTTTAGGGAAAAAATTATAGCTAAACCTAAACTAAAGGTCTCAGCTTGTTTCTGCCAAGGAAGTTGAAAACTGTGAAAGGGTTTGTGCATCAAGTACCCCGCCTCAATCTGAATTTTTCCATGAAAAATATGAAATTTTAGAAAGAACAGGAGGCGAAACTCGCAATTTATTAAAATATAATTTTCTCCCTGCTCTGTTTGTTTTTCGGTGGTACCATTTCTATTTAAATGTTATAGAGCATAATTACTTTAAAACTGAATTGTTACATTTCATTGAAATAGCAACAAAATGACAACAATAACAATTGTAATTAATCGTGAGGTGATTATTCGTTACATCAACAAATCATTTATGGGCTTTTTCCACTTTATTCTGAACCACTTTACAACAGATAATTTAAATAGTTTGTTGCTTCCGTAATTAAACTGGCCATGGACACATGATACTTGTAGCAAATGTTTTGCAAATGGTCATATGCATGCGCTATAAAGGAAATAACTTTTCTGTGGTAACTTGAGACACAAAGTGGTGTGTGTGTGTGCGTGCGTGCGTGTGTGTGTGCGATGGAGATAACAGAAACCACTTGGACACTCGCGTGTCTCCGCTGAGGCTGGATCACGAACAGACACCAGACAATATTAAACATGTGCTATGAACATATGGAGGACAGAGGCAGAAAACTAATAATAAGATAAATAGAAAATCCCAGCACAGTCTTAGCAGAAGAAGGGCGGCACGAACACACAACAAGACACAGAATCAGCAGTGGCCACACAGTCTCTCCACACAGCACAAAGAAGCCTTCAGTGGGCATCCCAGCCTCCATTCCCACCCACACACACACACACACACACACACACACACGTATATGCGCGCGCGCGCTGTAATAGACACGAATAAATCTCGCGGATGAATTGAAAAAAGAAAAAGAAAAACGTGAACAGAGAGCGAGAAAGGCCTTTGAAGCGGACTCCCCCCTGCCCTCCTCTCCTTCACCGACACCTTCTCCCCTTTTCCCTGCAGGATCACAGCGCGGCGCCACCTTTTTTTTTTTTTTTTATCCCCCAAATCACTGCGCCCCAGCCCGCCGGAACGTTACCCACCCCCCGTACCCGACGGCTCCTGCTAGCTTTAGCTTCACGTTACCTGGCTCTCCGTCTGAAAAGCATCGTGTCCCCGGGCCGGTGTCGGTGTTATTGTGCGGCTGCAGAAGAGAGCGCGGAGCATCTCGAAGGCTGTCGGCTGCAGCTGCTCCGCCGCCGGGTACAGGTCAGGCCATGGATCCCGTCGGAGCGGCCCTCCTCCCCGGCGTCCCGCGCGCGGATCCCGGGTCAGTCTTTCGGATGCTGAGCGCCGCTTCGGTCCCGGTAGAGGAGCTGATTCTCTGTGTGTGCAGCGACAGCTCTAACGCGTTATTCGGCTGACGGCCGAGCCACACACATACACTGTGGGCAGGGAGGAAGAGTGTGTGTGCGTGTGTGTTGTGGTTCCGGGCGCTTTTCAGATTAAAATACAATTTTCGGACCTGCAGCGAAACGCACAAAGACAATATTCGTCTTTCAATTTAAGTTCTTCATTACGTGTCTTCCAATGAGCCACAAACAACCTTATAAAGTGGTACAAAAAGAACAATAAAAAACATGTATGTGCCATAAAACACATTCCCTTTACACAGTTTAAATTCATGCGTTTCCCATGGTGCTCTTGGTTTCGAGAGTGTGACCTTCATCACACAAACTCTCTCTACTGGCAGTTTCACAAGTGCATTTCATCTTCTGGCGTACATCGTCTGTCTCTCGGAGATTATGAAAATATATTCAGAAAAAGTGCATTTCGTGAAGGTTACATTTTGTAATCCTTTAATAACACAATTTCCATGACACACGAGGACAAGAGTCTAGTTAGAAACCACTCAAAATGTTTAGCGAGAAAGAATTTGCTCATGGAATCAGTTTACCGTGTGTATGTTGTTATTTGTGTATTACCTCCCTCAAACATGTGTCCTCAAAGCAAGGGGCATAGGTTTGGTCTCAGCATTGGTAGGGACACTGACCAAATAATGACAGAATAATAAATTTACAGAAGCCATTAGACCAGTTTTCCATCCACACCCGAAGCAATTTTGCCGACAATCAAACAACAATCACAAATTACACAAAATGAAATCACTCTAACCCTAAATCAGATATTATCACCTTACAGGAGGATGCTCCTGTTGTTTAAATCGATTCTGGTGGAGAACGCTGAATACCGGCACGAAATGGAGAAAAGCCTGCACATCATCGCATCAAGTGGTCAAGCGACAAAGATTGTGCTTTTATTTTGAAGGTAAAGTTGTCCTATTTCCGGTAAGATTTGTGTCACCTTGACAACTTAGTTGAATTTGCTAAATCTGACGTCAACCTGTAAAATTGCCAGTGAATAAAATGTTTCTGGTACATAAGAAAAGAATTCTGCTATTCCTGTTGTGGCCATGACATTTGGATCTCCGTCATCACCTGTGACGGTCTGACTGTTATGTTCAGTTCTCACTCACATGGCCCAAAAACACAGCAACAATGTAACCAAAATGTCTACTGTGATATGAAGGTGTAGCCTGAGGAGTAATTACCTTTTAAACCTTTGTATGTATCCCTGCATATTGTTGTGGGTTTAAAACCAAAATACATAGCAATTTAATCAAACAAAAGTTGTAGATATTGGGACGATAGCAAGTGCCTTCCTCAAGTCACACTTCAGCCTCGACACTGTGGGTTTAATCGCTTGACTGTTAAGAAAGCTGGAAAACTCTCCGCTGTGACACAAATTCAAATCCGGGTGCGTCAAGATTCGTCCCCCTGAGACGAGTGTTTTGCTCCCTGCAGAGTCGGGTCACTGCTGCTGCTACTGCTGCTGCTACTGCTGCTGCTCAGTATCCTCACACTGTTGCAGCTGTGAAAACATGTCTTTGCTGCTCACAGAGCTGCTCTTTTAATACTATGTTGAACGATGTAAAATCATCTCTGTTTATGCTTTATAGGGTGTCTGCATAGGCTGGATGTATCCAGACATAACCCCGGGGTAATGTACCCTTCATACACTTTATATGCACACACGTACATACTTTTCATTTTTGAACTTCTCTAGTGTTTACATTTAATTTCCTGTATTAATATTCTCTCCGCTGTACATATCTTTCATGCCAGCAAATTTCCTGTTGGGGATTAATAAAGAACATATACATTCATTTCACTATATAATTAACTTGGTCATTCTACTAATTAACACAACTTTCTTCCCATCAGATTCTAACTTTTTTTGTTTCAAATATTGTTTTTGTTATCAGTATATTAGGACTTTATTTTACAACTTACAACTGAGATAAGTATAGCCGAACTTTGAATCAAGACACGCGTACAGGCGACAAAAATGTTACTATCAACTTTCATAAACTGAAGGCACATTGTGTAAACTCCTGTTGACAATATTTACCGAGGTAATAAATCAAGTACTAGGGTAATTTTCTCATACACTTCTAGACAATGTTTTTTGAAGCAGGGAAGTCGCCCCCTGATGGCCATGAGAGAGAATGCAGGTTTAAGGCACTTCAGCATTGGCTTCATGTTTTTCATAACTTTGGGTAAAAAGAGACATCATTGTAGTCGTTCAATGAGCCACAAATTGTTATAAATAGTCTTTAGTCTGATGAGACATGAAGATTTGGCTTTTGCCGTAGTATAATCAACAAAAATCAAGGTTCCTTCTGTCTCTGACTGTTCTTGAGTTGAGCGTCTAACGTCTGGAGTTGATAGTGTCTTAAAAGTGTCCATACATGTATTTTATTAATGTGAGCGGATTCAACATCATGAATTAACAATGAAGTGTTCAATCACTTGATGTCGTCAGAATAACAAAATGTGTAACAGTGATGAGGTCATTCCTTTTTTTGTCATTTACTCACTAACTCCACTTCCAGGATTTGAAGGCTGAGATATCCTGAGAGCAGTGCAGGAGATTAAATGTCAAAGCTTTGGCTTCATTTAAAGCTGACGGTTGTTTTAGTGACCACAAGGCATCAATAGGCATGAGAATAATCTGAGCAGTTCTGAGCTCTTTGGAGATCCCTCTCCGGAAATACATGGCGTCACTTGGAGTAACAAAGAGACTGGTTCCAATTGGAACTTGGTAACCCTTTTTCTTTTCTTTTTTTTAATAAAACAAAAAAATATCTTTTATTTGAAGCTGTGCACAGGACTTTAATAAACTCGTCCATCATTTAATTTGGCCCGAATGTTTTCGAGAAACCGGACTAGACTTTGGTGAGAATTCACAAATCTCTATTCCCCATACACAACTCTCGTTCCGAGCACAGACTGTGTATTAGAAGAGGACGTAGTCATTGTGGCGTCATCTAAAAATTAAGCCATTAGTTCGGTGATTGCGCCATTTCTTCATCTATTATTTTGAATTGAGAGGAGTCACGTAGAGACACTGTCTACATCTCTGCAGTGGCGGCGACCTGTCAATCACAGTAACCCCGCCCATTTTAAGACACTTCCGCATTGTCTTCACTCGGAAGAACAGGTTCTTACCACCGTTCCTACGAAAGCCCTGAGAGACAAGTGCAGGGAAAAACAATTCTAAAAAAAAGGAAACAGGCGGGGAAAAAATGTTTTGCTGGAATATTATTTCTTAGTTCCTTTACAAAATGTATACGTGAAACAGTTGTGGATTTGGTTTTGCTTGTTTTTACAGATTGAAAAAAATGCCCTTAGAAAAAAGTGATCTGGCTGAAGTGATCGTTCAGTGTCTGAAGGTTAAATTGCAACTTCAGAGTTAAAAATAAAAAATCAATCAATACAAAGGGAACAACCATCTTACAATTTAAGACAATCCTGATTAGTATTGATGCTGTGCGTTCAGCAGCACACAGCTCTGATTCTAAATTTAGACGTAAAGCCTCTAATCGGTTAACTGCAGCCTTTGTTAAGGAGCGCAGCAACAGCTGTTACTGACCAACCTCCCCTCCTCCTCCCTCCTTCCTCCACCTTACTCATATGACCCAGAAGATAGCACCATGAGGCTATTCATTGTGTGCGTATGACTCAGAAAATCAAGTCTGTTGACTACATGCATGCTCCTCGCTGGATGTATGCCTGATGATGTTGGACTGAGCTGCCATCCCATTACCACTCCCCACTTAACAAACACCAATGCTTGGTCAGTGGCCCTACGCTTCAGACGCTCGAGGACCCACGTAAAAGTCAGTTTAGGACGTGGCAGGGACGACGAGCTTCCAACTCCATGGCGTCTTGTGAAAATGAACTTTCGTCTTTTGGGAAGTTAGCTTTTGTCAACAAACCACAGTGAGGTTTAGGGAGGCAGCGTAGTTAACGTTAACTTGGCTGACGTAGGAATCATGTGACATGGAAATGACGGACAACTCTAGCGAGTGACTTACTACTCACGTGACTAGCAAGTGACTTACTACTCACGGGACTAGCAAGTGACAAGCTACTGACGTGACTGGCGAGTGACTAACAACTCACGTGACTAGCGAGTGACTTACTACTCACCTGACTAGCGAGTGACGAGCTACTGACATGACTAGCGAGTGACTAACAACTGACGTGACTAGCGAGTGACTTACTACTCACCTGACTAGCAAGTGACCTACTACTCATGTGACAAGCTACTGACATGACTAGCGAGTGACTAACAACTGACGTGACTAGCGAGTGACTTACTACTCACGTGACTAGCGAGTGACGAGCTACTGACATGACTAGCGAGTGACTAACAACTGACGTGACTAGCGAGTGACTTACTACTCACCTGACGAGCGAGTGACTTACTACTGACGTGACTATTGAGTGACTTACTACTCACCTGACTATCGAGTGACGAGCTACTCACGTGACTAGTGAGTGACCAACAACTCACGTGAGTGGCGAGTAACGAGCTAATGACGTGACTAGCAAGTGACTAACTACTCACGTGACTGGCAACTTCTAATATTAACGCAGGTGGGTTTACGTGAGAGACAGTTGATAGCTGATAGTGCAGAGGAGCACAAACCAACAACCAGTATTTGACAAGTTGGGAGTGAAGTTGCTCTCTGAAACTGTGTTGCGGACTACAGCAGCTCGCCACAAGGCCGCTGTGCACGCACGCTCATTTTCGACGTGCCTTTCTCGTTCTGATCATAAAAATGCAAGCGCTATGTGATTGCTGGTCTGTTGTGGAGGAAGGCAGAAGAGGAAGTAATTCCCTACCGCAGACAAGCAAGTCTTCAATAAAGAGCTGCAGGGCAGACCACACAGTTTCAGATCTCTACATGCGCACAGCGCGCCCTAATGAATTGCAGAGGTTTGCTCGACGCAAGCTTGCTGAGCCCCTGCATTGACCATGCAGTGGTTTCTCTTCCACCCCCTCCCCCGTCACTCTCCTCCCTCTCACACACTTCATTTAATAAAGGCCACAGTTTATCACCCCTAACCTAGACTTGAAACTCTTTTGACTCCCTTTCTAGCTCTTTTGAAACTTCCCACAAATTCCCACACTCCAAAATGACTGTTCATCACTGTAATATGCAACATTTGTATTATTTAAAGAGCCATTATGTAGCATTTAGGGGGCCCCGACATGCAGAAACGAAATATAATAAAATAATACCATATAAGAATTGTCGCTGTTTTTTATTTAGAGTGAGCTGCAGTTTATCAGTATACAATATATGCTGCTTACTCTCAGCTGTCACTTCCTGTCAATAAAATGTCATTTGATAAGTGACTCATCGGTTGCCAAACAAAGTATTTTTAGTTCTTTGTTCACTGATCTGAGGTCAAACTACCTTAAGGATTAGCTTGATGTATAAGGGCAAAATGTCTGTGAGGCCTAATGTAAAGAGTGTGTTGGTTTGAATCCAGTCAGCTATATCAGACCATTAATAATCCATTTTACAGCCTAGCTGGATAACTGGTCGAACCACACCCAATCCTGCAGAGCTGAATAATGAGACACACTGCAACCTCAATAGAACAGGATCTCCTACACATCAAGTCAAGCAACATCTCAACCTGGCTGCCCTCTCGGTGCAGGTACAGAGCCACGCAGCGAGACCCGACGTGCTGTTGTGTATATTTTATATTACTGTCTGACGGGCAGTGCCAGTGGACAGATGTTTCAAGTCTGAAGTTGTGGATCAATAAGGAATCCACACTGTTTATACATTTTTAAATGCCATAGAAAGATTTTATATGTGCATGAATACGTTTTAAAACATGTCGAGAAATAGGCTGAAAAATGTCAACAATCATCATCTAAAAAGGCACAATGTACTGCAGGGGTCTCAAACTCTTTTTCACCCTGGGCCACATCAGCGTTATGGTTGCCCTCAGAGGGCCGTTGTAACTGTAACACTGTATAAACTACTCCCTAATATATTGTCTTGGCATTTAATTATTGTTCATTCAAGTGTAAACATATTGTACATGCATTTATATAAATATAAAAATACAAGTAGCTATTACGACATAAATCCATTTAATTTAGAGTCAAGAAACCCACATTACTCTATCAAAGAGCAAACTTAAAAAAAAAAAAAAAGAAAAGACAAAGATGAAATGCACGTTATTACATTTCCTTTGTTCAAAACCTTTTTGTCACATGCGGCATACCTGCTCACATACCTAGATGTGGTTTGGGGCACATCTGCTCACATTGTATGTATTTGCTTCCCCATCTTCTTTTAAAATCGCCTTCTCTCTGCGTCAATCTTTCTCTTCTTGGACATTTTGGGATTATTTGTCGATCATTTTCAAGTTAATCACTTGTCTATAGTTAAATGCCGAACTGGAATCACTGCTTTCTCGCTTTAAAATGCCGTTGATTCATAAAATCAACAAAAGCCGTTGGTCACAAAATCAATATGCATTGTGGGAGATGTAGTCTATGGTCACTGTACACTGTAAAGCAGCATAGACTTTAATTTTAAGACGATCATGTACTTTTCAAGCTGAAGTACATGAAGTGACGTGGCGGCCGGATTTGGGCCTTGAGTTTGACATCAGTGATGTACTGGATACTGTGTACAAATTGAGTGTGACGCTATTAACCACAATATTTTGTCAAGAGCAAATATCAATTGAAAAACGACCTTAGATTTTCTTTAAGACATTTAAGACTATTTCTTGAAGTACTCTAAAGTACTGAAATGATGAAAAGTCTGAACACGTTTGTCATATTTCGGTATATTCTGGAAAATACAGCCCCTTGATGTCTGACTTCAAACACAAAAGCATCTATTGAAATCAATGTGCTTCATGAATGTAAAACAGATGCTTCAGGAGCCACAGGGTATTCAACCCGTGCTTCTAAACGGACTGAGTATGTGCACCACAATGAGGACAAACCCCCACACACTGATCCAGTCCTGCTCGTACCCTCCTCCGGTGCTCCCGTCCACTAACCTGGTGCACCATGATTTAACCCGGCCCAGTCAGGCCGGGTTAATGCTCCAGGATCAGTCAAACGAGATTACCCCTAAACTGTTGGCCCAAATGCCTGCACACCATAAGCCGACAAGTGCTCTGTGTACTTGAGACTATGTACCACTCGCGTGAGACCATCAGTGCAGTTATGAAGTCATCAGGGTTTTGTTTTGTTTTCGAAAGACAATCAATTTTTTTCCAGACTGCATCTAAGTCACACAATGCCAGCTAATTACCCAGGAGACAATGGGCTTAATGTGATTAACAGTAAACCGCCCGTATGTCGGGAATTAAGAGCAGAGACGTTAAAGGGACAGTGTCCTCCACCCCCAAAAGAAAAAAGAAAAATCATCTTGATCATCTATCCCAGTGGTTCTCAACCTTTTTCATTTTGATGAATAGAACTACAGGTTAGAGTCTAACCTGTAGTTCCAGTCAACAATCCAGATTGTTTTGGTGATATCAGCTGTATGGTGTCTGCCTTCTCTCTGATATAATACAACTAGATCTGGGGTACTTTTGTGTGGGAACTATTTTCTCTCAATCACACTTCCCACATGAAACAACATATCTTCAGCAACCACGTCATAGTTGCTGATAAGAGACATTGCTGATTTTTTCTCTTCAATGTTTTTATTGTGTTATGCTAAAAATATAGATCCTTGGCACTCAGCAACTCACACTAGAACAATCTAGATGAATTAATACAACTACAGACACAAGGAAAACTGAGTATTTTTCAATTAAAACAAATATTTATTTATTTTTCGTTGTTTTTTTTATTTATTTATTTTAGCAAAAATCATTTATTTATTAATTGGTGTATTATTGTTGATTTATGAATGATCTATTATTATGAACATAATATGTTATGTTGCGATTTCATCGCTGTAATCCCCTTTTCATTAGCACATTGTTGTAAATATTCTATATTCTACTCTTAAAAAAAAAAAGTTGTTGTTAAATTAAGATGTTTTCCTGGACGTCACGCGCCCGCAGTGGGATGCTCTGGCGCGTGAAGTGTAACCGCGTGGGCTCGTGTCTGTCCCGCTGCACGCTGACTCACACAGCACACTCACCTTGTTCACAACTGACCGCGGAGCGGTTTCACGTAAGAGCCTCACGAGAGCTCTTCCTGCCGGACCTTTAGTTGCTCTCCAGCCGGAATTTTAGTGGAAGACGGCGGGTGAGGTCGGTCTAACTCCCCCCGGCCCGTGGGTCAACTTCTTGCGCACTGGAAGCTGCTATTCCCCGGTATCTGGCGCGGAGGCAGCGCGTGAAGCGCGGTGCGGTCAACTGAGACCTCTCGGATTTGTAAATGAGTCCGTCTTGTCCTCCTTCTCCTCCCCCTCCCCCCCTACTCCTCCTCCTTTCCTCACCCCTCTCCCCCGCGTTGGCAGCGCCTCGTCCAGTGGTGGTGGAGGTACTCCCCCCCCCCCCCCCCCCCCTTCTCCCCCCCCTCCACCCAGCCCCTGCTTCTGCTGCCTGCTGTGAGCGTTTCTTTCTCCATCATGTTCAAAGGGGGTTTTCTGCTTTCAAATGCATGAGAGCCTCTAATCTTATGAGCGTAGCTTGTAGTCGATGGAGACTCACGCAGAGCGGAGGCCAGGAGATGTGAAGGGTGTGAAGGGGTGGAAAACTAGATCAATATTCTGGGCATGCCTGGTATTGAGGTTATTTCTTGCCTCAAATGCTTTCAGAAACGCGTGTTTATGTACTGTTCAGCACGCTTTGGGGTTGCGTCACGTCTTTGGCTCTCGAGCAGAAGACTTTAGAATCAATAGGTTCAACAATGAAAAGTTTGTCACGCTTCACTTCGCTTCACAGTCGTAGCGACGCTAGCAAAACCGTGTTTTTTTATGTTAAATAATCTCAACTTTTCACCACGTCACTCTACCACTTCCCTCCTGTTGTGATGCCGGTAGATGTGGGAACAGTTGCGTTGGTTTATATGGACGGCATGTTTCATTATGATGATCGACATAATTAAATAATTCGGGTTCAATGTATTTTTTTCTCGCTGATCACATTTGATCGCAAGGTTGCGTTGCGTGCTCAGCCCCGACCGCGCTGTCCATCCCAACATGCTTTGCAGAGGCGGTTTTGATCCGATGTGTATCGGTACACACACGTTCCGGGCTCTCCTACTCAGTGGCGGCTGGTGGATTTTTTTTGGGGGGGAGGGCTAGCCGATTTTTTTCAGCAAACATTCCGGTATCATTCAATGCAAAAAAGGTATGACGCATTACTACTTTGCAGTAAAATATTTAACATTTATTCCAACGCTTTGACGTGATTAGGACATCTTATTACAAAGGCACTAAAATGATAATTATGTTTGCTCAGTGGCGGCTGGTGGATTTTTTTTTTTGGGTAGGGCTAGCCAATTCATTTCAGCAAACATCCCGGTATGACTTAATACAAAAAAGGTATGACGCATTACTACTTTGCACAGTGGCGGCCGGCCCATAGAGGGCAACGGGGTTGGGCCCCACCCACCTTGAGCCAGCAAAAAAAAAGAAAAAAAGATTGTAATATATAATCATGCACGTTTCTGCTGCTAGTGCACGTCTCAGCTGCTCACATGCACGTTTCTGCTGCTAGTGCACGTCATGGGGCTGGATCGATTCTGCCCAAAGAAAGAAGACGGGTCTAATATGCAGTTTAGCCAATCACGATTAAAGAAATAAATGAGTGACGTACAATTTATTCAATCAGCTCCGTAAAAAAGACATCTGGACGGGATATTCTCATCTTGCCCAAGAGTGCGTTCCCGTGTCTCTGTTCTCGTCAGGGCTCGTGTCTCGTGCACATCTCGCGTGATCTCGCCAGCTTCTCTTCTCTTGCAGCGACATTTGAACGATACGACAATGGAGCGCTACTCTTGCAAGAAGACTCAACCTAAACGAGATCAAATCTCTCCTCTGAGACCCGTTTGAGAGAAGAGCTTGGGCGGAGAGACTCCAGGTGAAACAACTGGTCACAGATCGGCCGCCTGAACTCAGCATGAAACAACAGACCGGCGACATATATGAGAGACGAACAACTGCTGCTTGTGCTACATCGATGCGTGAGACACACCACCCTGTCTTCATTAAAGGACTTGTCCTTTAAATAAGTGTTTTACCTGCAAAAAGCTAAACTACCTGGTTTCCCGTAAGATGAGATGCTTTTATTTTGAAGGCAGCTCGCTTTGTGCATGCGCCGTTTGTATGTTAGAAGCTACAGAAAATATGTTTTTGTACACATTATAAACAGTAACGGTATTAGCACTCTGCAGAAGAGGCACAAGGTTAGTTAAAGTTGGCACAATCCCCCATCTGTGAGCTTCAGCACGCCCGGCGCGCGCATGCGTGTGTGTGTGTGTGTGCGCGCGCTATTAATGCAATCTAGTAGTAACCAAACATAATTATTGCCTTTGTAATAAGATATCCTTACTATGTTAAAGTGTTGGTATAAATAAATAAAGATTTTCTAGCCCAATAATATGAGGTGTGTTAAGAGAATCTTTTACTTCCCATCTCTGCTCAGAAGTCCGTCCTGGACACACCGATTTAAAAAAAAACAAAGGTTAATCTGAGCAATATTTCGTCGGCTGTCCTGTTGTGTGAGAGAAATCCAGAGGACCGCCGATGGAGCAGTCATGTGTGAAAGAACTCGCTGGCAGAAGAAGGAAGGACGACCGTAGAAAACGCAATCGCGATGCATAAAGTAGGAGTAAGAAGGACATTTTCAATTTCCCAGAAACCCAGAGAAAGTCTTGGCAGAACGTCAGCCAGAATCTTTGTACACTCGTGGTGTGACATGCCAACGACATCACATGACCGGCCAAGAAGTCAACCTAACCTGGTCAGGAACGCAACAAATATGTGGTAATCAGTATGAAATAAGTAAACATCCAGATGTGTTTGGGTCGGCTCGCTAAAATCTGATTGGTGGAAAGTGGCGTGAAGGGAGGTGTTAATTCTTATTTAGGGATTCTAATTGTTTGGAGTTGTTTGGATAGTTGTAAGATTTTAGCCTTGATCAAGATAAACGACTGCCCGCTAATTGAATCCGAACTATGTCTTCCTCTTCTTTTTGCCACAACAATACGCCGTCTCCATGATTTCCATCCCTTCTTTTTTCTTTATATATTTTCAGTGCAGAATCGCACAGAAACTAGCATTGCTCCTTTGTCCGCCATGTTTGTTTATCCTAAAGATTACGCCCTAGAGGTTTCACAAGGATTTGCGCTTTTGACAGCTGCGACTGGCTGTTCATCAATAGAAACTGTTAGTGTGATATGTTTGGTTTGGCGAAAAAACTGCACAATAAATCACATGTCGTTATTTTCAACATTTAGATGAATCCTTTAGTGTAGGCCAACCTTAAGGCAGTGTGTTTCTTGTTCAGTGTCCCAGCTGTTGGAAGTTTGGACAATGTCTATGCGTAGGAGTGATCTGGCCGCGTGCTCAACTTGGGGAATAAAAAATGTGAGCAAGAGCCAAAAATGTCTTCTTTGTGAAGACGAGTCATGCAGCGTAGGAGGGCCAACCGTCCAAAGAGAAGAAGTAATCAGGGAAGGATCCAAGAAAAGACACAAGCACAAAGAAGGAGAGGAGACGTGATGAGGGAAGCTGAGGGCGGCAAAGCAGCCAGGAGGCAGAAGCAGAGACAATATTATAGATGGTGGTGTAAGTTCCTGCAGAAGTGGTGCAGCTGCAGTTGAGAGAGGCCTTCAGGCTCCCTGCAAACACCTGGAAAGTAGAGGATTTATGGCTGTGTGAGAAATGAATGAGTTATTATGGAGACCTTTGTTTAAATTCCAGTCGCCATTGAGAAACCAAAAGAAGAAGATTTAAGTACCCTCTTCAACGGGTTCTTGCGCCATCCGCTCGACCCCGCCCCCTGCCGCCCCTCCATCAAGCTGTCAGAGCTATATACCGTGGAGCCCACACGGTCACTAACTGCCCTTCAGAGAGAGGAAAGCTTGCAGCAGATTAGATGCAAACATCTATGTTTGTGTGATACAGTAAGCCACATACTAAACTTTTGAGTTAAATGCTTTCACATCCTGTTTGGGCAGGTAGGGGTCCAGTTTTGAGAAGAATCCTTGCGCGGTTAAAACTATAAAGATAGAAGCTAAAAGTCTACAGATCACAGTATGAAAGTAAACCGCCACCTTGCCATGGCGATCCAGACGATGTTATTGAGGAACAACACGGTACGGCCTTGTATGGCCTTCAATCTCATTTTGAGCGTTTCCCCCCAATAAACCCTGCTGTCATGTTGCTTCCAGTGGAAGTTGAGCTGGCCTTTCCCCCTCGAAGTGGGCCACAGTGCGACATTGGGGCTCCTCGGCTCTGAGAGACCGATCTCTGAACGTGATAACAAACATACCAGCAGCACGTGACGCCACATGAACATAGGAAGACTTGTTATCTGTTGGCAGACTAAAATATGACACATCAGAACCAAATGGATTATCTCACACACACACACACACACACACACACACACACACACACACACACACACACACACACACACACACAGCACATCTAAAGCATCACTGCAGCAGTTATAATCTATATTTCTATATGTTTCAGCTTTTTGCTTCCTTCTCAGCTGTTTACAGTGAAGGCTCTCAGAAAACTGGCCTGTCCAGGTTTCCCTCAGGAGTATGTGGAGACCAAACACACTGCTCCTAACCAACGGCAGTGTTGCATGTGTAAATAAGCAACTGCTGACAATCAAACATGTTAAATGTTAAATTACACTAGTTGTTTCTGCTGCCCCCAAGCGGCAATAATACCTAATGATTGCAGATTAATTGAGATCATGCAAAATAAGATTTGCAAAACATATTGTTGACAAAGATGGACCCTTAGTGCTTAAAGGTTGAGAGTCCCCAGGCCCCTCGGTCTTATATTGAGCATAACACCTTGGACCGTCTCTCCAAAAGCCCAGGCACAGCCCCCACCCTTTAACTTTAACATGTACATTTCCCACCAGACCCTTCCTAAAGGGTCTCGGGGGAGGTGGGAAGGGGAGACGCTGCTCCCTGAAAGCCCAAAACTCTCTCAGCCCGGCTGTGGCAGGTTCCATTCAGCTCGAGCCAGGATGACAGAGAGGCCGCTCTTATCTAAAGAAAGAAACGAGGACGTTGCCAGAAGCCATAAAGAAAAATGGTGTTCAATAATCGTGATCTCAATATTGCCACATTGGCCAAAATGATGAAGAAATTCGCTCCAGGGGGCCCTCGCAATATCATGTTCCGGCACTGCTCGTCTGCACTGTGTGCGGAAATATTGTGTAATTGTGTTGTTTGTTTTTTTTTTACAGATGTTTTGTAACATTTGATGATGAAACCAGAAAAAAAAAAACCTTCACAAATCTTCGCTGCTATCAGTAGAATTTCAAACATCACTTCTTCATAACACCCTCACCACCTCCATCGCCTCCACCAAGCTCTCCTCTCAGCCACATGGGGCCGCTCTTCACAAGTAAACCTCATTTCCAAGTATGTGCGTTTTGTACTGGAGGAACTTGTTGCAGCTCTGGAGCCTTTGTGTCTGTGTGAGTCTTTCGGTCTTGACGTCCCTCATTCAACACAGGAAACCACGGACAGGAGCGCAACACTTGCTTCTGCGTCACACACAGTTGTTTCTTGAAAATGGCAGAGGCGTTGTGACGTTGTCCCTGTCGCCTTCCACTTCTCTTCTCTCCGCTTACATGTCACTCAGGAGAAACTTAACATCTACTAAAATGTGTGTGGGAATTAATGCATGAAAGACACTGTCTGCTCGTCTCCTTATCGCGTATGTGTGTGTGTGTGTGTGTGTCACTTGTGTTTGGCACGTACAAATTGTGTCTCAGCTTGCAAACCATAACCCAGATAGGCAATCAACTTCCTCCTGCCGCCATTCCACAAACCTGCAGAAGAGGACTTGCTCCTCACGCAAAGTCATATGGCAGAATTATGGCCAACAGGATCTTTTGTCTACACATTATTAGAACTATAGATCGGTTAAAGGCCGGATCTCTGTGGCGTCGGTTTGCTTTGGCAATAAGCCCTAATAGTCATCATCCGTCTGTCTGTCCCGGCTGTCTAAGGCGAACCGATGTTCTGGTGATGGTCTCACTTGGCTACTTGTCAGAAACTGCCCTTTCATTGGACAGTTACAGTAACACCCTTATAAAGAACATGTTCTACTCATTTAATATCGCAGAAGTCTCGCGTCAACCACAGATCTTATTTCAGCAAACAAAATGACAAGACGCTCCTCTGGGTTTGATGACTCAGTCCTGCAGGCGCTCTACTGTGTCTGCTGATCTGAGGCGATAAAAGCATCAGCGTCTCACTTTGTGTTATGTTGAATGCACAAAAAGAAAGAGTAAAACAAGCTAAAAGTTTCAGTGGAACGCACGTTAAAGTGACTTTATCTTTGGTACTGTGACGTGTCCTCAAGTGGAACAGAAAGTTTGGGCGGCGTGCAGTCGTAAGATGGATTTATTTCAAGTTCCTCAATTGATGCTAATAGCTGTTTGGCCTTATGATGGAGAGCTACAGAGGAATGAAGAGAAGGACTGTTCATATAGCATCTTTAACCTTGAAACAATTTCTCTCTCACACACACACACACACACACAGAGACACACACACACACACACACACACACACACACACACACACACACACACACACTCAGCTGATATCAGGAAACTTGGTATTCAGGCCACTGAACATCAAGAAAAACAGCCGTCCCAGTTGCAGTGGAACTAAAATTTGAAGTAAAACCTACTCTCAAAAGTACCTTTAAAATTGTACTTAAATACATCTTTCCCTTGATTTCTTTCCCTTGAGTTGACCTCTTATGTAATTACAATGTTGACAGTATAGGACATCTTTATTTCTTTTGCTATAGCAGGAATATAATGACGTCAATAGAGAGATTTAAAATACAATATAATCAAATTCAATGTTAATATTGGTATGGTACACTTCAACAAGACAAAAATCAGCCCTCCAAAAAAGATTGCAAACCCAAATTCTCTGGCATACAGTCAAAGCCTTCGATCACAGTACAGGAAAGATTGCAAGCTACACAGTGATATGTCTATCTGTGTATGATAATACTCGGTATATGCCTGATAAATGCTTGTGATTACCAGCCCGAGCCACCGACAGAACCGTGACATCTGTGTGTCTTCACTTGCATGTGGCTGGCCTCAGTAATTCACTGTGGTTGAGCTTACTTACAACATTAAAACTATTAAAAAGAGCCATCATATAAAATGACATGTAAACCATTCAGGGCAATCGTAAATTCATAAAGCCTTAGGTAAACATTTGCTCATAAAAACACACCAATGTGTGTACTTCCACTTCTGTTTGTGTAAGGAAGAAGATAAATATCAATAAAGCACATGAAGCATGTACAAACCAGCACTTTACATGCGCCACATTACATGTAGATTAGGTAAAATTACCTATTTATGTCATTAATGTGAGACCCTCAAGACTAAACTAAAAGTAACATTACTGCTTTCACTCCCACTTGCCTTTGCTTTTCTAAATGATTTGTCCTGTGACACTGTGCAACACACAGAGTTGTAGTCGGCAATAATTCATGTAGCCCCAAATGTACAATTTATTTCGTTCACTTAAAAAAAATCACATCTTCATATCATAACATTTATAGACAAAGCAACATTCTCTAAATGCATGCACATTGCAATAAAATGAACATAAATCGTTTCTACAAAACACAAGCAAAATGAATATATTAATGTAGATTGGAAATCAATGACCCCCTTTACCTGTTAAAATACATTTTGGGTGATGGGTTGGTATTCATATAGTGCCCAACCACATTAAAATACAGGTGTAAATGCACCTAAAATGCTCCGAGGACAAATTCTGGTCCGCCGAACCACCTTCAAGGACGCATTGTGAGCACACTGACCAACAAGTAATGCGGTTATACCTTAAACTACTCTATCATGCTCGAGTGTTTCGAACCAGCCTGAAAGCAACAATTAGTCAGTTAGCGTGCTAAGCTACTACCTTGATAGCCTTAAGAAGGCTTCTCAAAATGGAAATTCAAGACACTCGTGGATAGTTAAGACGAGACCCAGGGCCAAATTTGGTACGACGAAGTATACAAGCGAAACGAGAGGGTGACGTGGCGTTGTTTGTTTGTTGATCTCAACGTGGACCCTGGAGACACATATGAATATGAGGTGTCGATGTTAGCAGATTTATCTAGACACAAACGAGACATTTTATTGGCCAATGTTTTCACTGGTGGACACTCCATCCCTGGAGCCTTTTGTATTACATTTAATGTCATAATTAGGCTCCAATTATCAGAACAATACGGACATTCTGGCTTCCTCATACCGCTCAAAGGTTTACTGCAGATTTAATGTTCAATAAAAGACTCTTATTTGGTGGACCTAATAAAATGACTGGGTTGGACTGGCGAATTAGCTTTAAAGCTTGTGGACGGTGGCGTCTGTTGAGAGGTTCTTCAGCAGTCTGTTAGCTGTTGGGTATTCTGCTCCTGTGTGTTTCCGAACTTTGGCTATTCAGAAGAAACATCCTCCGCACAGCGCCCATGTTGACGTTCATCTTGAAGGTGTCGGTGGTGAAATAGTAGACAACGGGATCTAGCACTGTGTTGAAACATGCCAACATCAAACTGTAGCGGTACGCAGCCCGCATTGGGTATGGTATATCTTCTCCATACAGAGAGAGGAGAACCAGGATGGCGTGGTAAGGCAGGAAGCTGAGTATGAAAATGAGGAGGCTGGTGGTGATCATCCTCTGGATCTTTCTGCCGTCCACCAGGTCGGTCTGGGCCACGGAGCTTCGTCGGACAGCACGGGCCAGACCCCAGGAGCAGATGAGCATGATGACGAGCGGGATTCCAAACCCCACGAACAGAGTGGTTAAAACCACCGCAGGCTTTGTGGCGTAGACCGGGAGGCCATCGAAACAATCTATGTGGGTGACTTGTTGGTGCTTGGAAAGATAGATGGGCACGCTGGCGCCAAAGGTGAGCATCCATATTCCGAGGCAAACCAACGGCGCTTTCTTCCTCCCTCTCTGGACACGGCTAGACATCGGGAAGTTGACGGCCATGCAGCGGTCGAAGCAAATGGAAGTGAGGAGAAAGATGCTCCCGTACATGTTGGCCTTCAGAACCAACCCAAGGGCTTCACACAGCCACTGAGGAAGGTTGTCGAATCCCAGATGGTAGTAGATCCTCACAGGCAATGTGAGGATGAGCAGTACATCTGCTATGACCAGGTTAGTCATGTAGACAATGGTTTGTGATCTGTAATTGGCATGGTGGAGGAAAAAGACCAGTGCTAGGAGATTCAAAATGAAACCCACCACAGAAATGAAGGAGTACATGCACACAAAGAAGATGTTGATGTGTCCTGTACTGTCGTTGTGGTTTTGGATGGAGCTGTTGTTCCACATCATGACCTGAGATACCGAAGAGAGAGGGACTGGTTAGCAAAGGTTTAAGCGGTTGAGTAGGTGACCCTATGCTAAGCCCCGCCTACACATATACTGCAGAGCCCGCACTGTCACTAACTGCACTCCCTGAAGAAAGATGATCTAATTTTTGCAAAATCATCATTGGTTTTCATGGACAAGTAAACAGAAGGGTATACAATACATGTTGAAGAATATATCCTTGATGTCAAACTGATTCAGTGCCTGAAACAGGTTAAAAAGATAAAAGGTAAAAGTGAACCATCACGTCATCTGGCAATAAAACCAATTTTATGAATGAACAACACTATTCCTTTAAAGCAGGGTAAGTCTTTATTCACATCTACAATCATTAAAAAGCATGACCAGTGGGTGTGTATCCTTTCAGTGGGTGTGTATCCTTTCAGTTTACCTCCAGTAGTAATAATGATGTGTTGACGTACTGTGCTAATGTTAGCTTTTACTTAGAATGTAACATTTTTAGAAGCGTATCCATCTCCCTCCAACCTCTCTGGATAACGAGTGGTACACGTTGCAGTTTTCAATGACAAACTTAAATTTTTTCTTCTTTTTTAATCAAAATATATTGTATATATTGGTAATACATATCTCTGAGTGCAGGTGAAGAGGACAGTGTGGTGAAGGCTATATCGTTCAATATTGTCATCAATTGTAATTTTACATATATTGTACGCTGACTATGACTGATATATTTCTGACATGCATTGCTCAAAGTGCTTGTATGTGATCGCGCGGGGGCTTTCCCCTGACGCTTAATCGAGGTCAACTACCTCAACGTTCATTCAAAATTGTAATAATCTACAAAATCTACCAATATTGAGTTTGAGAGATGATAATCATCTGGCAGAATCACTCCTATTATTAAAAGAGGTTATAATAATTTAAAATATGTGTATTTTGTTCAATGTAGGATAGTGTAATATTCAAGAGGAACAGTATCTATTTTCTCACCGAGCTGCAGTTCCTGGTGTAAAGCAGAACTCAATTGTGTTACATGCGTTGATGCAATCTGCAACTTACAATCAAATGATCTTCAGTGCTTCCTCTGCAGAAAATTGAACACTATTTCATCAAACGTCTAGTTGTTAAAATAAGCAGATCTCATCCCTCTGCTCTCACCATTTCCCATTGCTATGATTCCATTACAGGGCACATGCACCCACATTTACAGTCATTTTCCATCTTAAGCTATGAACTTGAAGGACACACGCGGTAGAGTAGAACCTTTTGCGGCACATGTAGAAAGTAGCCGAGGGGGTTTACCTGTCAGGTGAGCAGAAGAAGTGAGGATCCAGAGGGGGAAGAAGAAAGTGTGTGTGCGTCGAGTGTATATAACAAGGTGTCACCCCAGCATGCTGTCACTCTGTGTGAAGCACAGGAAGTTGACCAATCTTCAGAGCTTTCTCTCTCTCTCTCTCTCTCTCTCTCTCTCTCTCTATCTCTTTGTTAGTCTGCCTCTTTTCAACCTGCTGATAAGAAAAGTAACTTTTGTTTGTTTGTTGTTACATTCTAGGTTCAGATATTTCAACACTGTTTGTCTGATCGAATCAATTTCAATTTTTCTCTCCTCTTTAAATCCAATTTAGTTTCAAAACCTGATCCAGTTCAAGCAGGTCTACGACCATCTCATGTGTTTTGGCTCACACATAGCATACACACATAGGACTTTTTATATTTATGATTATTATTCATATATATATAAATATATATAAATATATATATATATATATATATATATATATATATATATATATATATATATATATATATATATATATATATATATATATTCATTGCACACGTGATTCACGGCCAGAAGCTCTATATTGATCTCCATTGGGGTTCTTGTTCATTGCCTTATTTATTTAATTCGTATTTGTCTTGGTGTGTTCCTGACTCTTTTCTCTTGCCTGCACTTCTTACATGGTCCTTCTGTCTACTGTTGCTACAACACCCGACTCCCTTCGGGCCATGATAAAGGTTTCTTTTATCTCAACTTCTGAAAAAAAAAAATTACATAAACTACCTGTTTGAAATCATAAGGGACATTTAGACATCTATGATTTAGTGATTTGTCGTCGCAGAGGCCGGTCACGGTCATCAGAAAAGTGATTTGATCAAAAGAGACAGAAGTAGCCTTGTTATCATATTCATAGTTTATAAACACTTCAGGTCTGATTTGACACATTTGTACACTGACATTACTAAGAGCCAAAAGGAAGCCTGCATACAGTTATAGGCCATGACAATTACTGCCTTTCAATTATAGCCTTACAGAGAGTGCCCTCTAGTTGCTAATGCATGAACAACAATAACTACTTTAACGACTGGAAATGTAAAGGTTACTGTAATATAACACAGATCGACATCGTATCTATAAAAGAAGGAATAATTTCCAATATAACTAACGGACAGTAGTGCAGAGATGACTGAAAGTATTCAACCATATTGTCTGCAGTGAAGGAAACCTGGACCTCGTGGCGCAACGGTAGCGCGTCTGACTCCAGATCAGAAGGTTGCGTGTTCAAATCACGTCGGGGTCAGTTTTTTTTTTTTGTGAAATGTGATTGAACATTTTGCTGCCAACACTCAGTGTTTCAGGGGTAAATAAAGTTAACTCATCAATGCCAGCAATAATGAGTTATCATAATTCTAAATTGAACTTTACTTGCAGTTGGTGAAGAAAATGGTAAGCTTACAAGTCCAACATTTAAAGTTTTAGTCATACAAAAGTATGTATACATAGTCAAAATGTACTTATTTGAGTATCAAAAATAAATCAAACTTTTTATTTTTGGAAATAGAAACACAGTAGAAGTTAGAAAAAAAAGTATCTCCTTGGTATCTCCTTGTTATGTATTGCTTCTCTGATTTAGATGATATTAATGGATCGTTTCAATTCATTAAATGTTTTTATTAGAATGACAAAATCCAAACAATGTGAGTCTATTTTATTGTTTTATTATCTAAATGTTGTAGCTGGTGGGGGCAGAGCTTATTTTACCTTCGCCTTTTACAGTTGGGTCGTTAAATCTCTAACTGTGCTACATTATTCTTTTTAAAGTGACCAATTCTTTGGGCTGCAAATCTGCAAAGTAACCAACGTAGCTGTCAATGCAAGTTCCACAAATGTGTGCTGCACACTGGAATTCTGTTAAGGCATCTATTGTAGCTATGACATTTAGAAAACAATCTTTTAATGTGTATTTTTGCCTGGATGGTGGATGAGTGTATTCTGGACATAAACAATTCAAATAGACACAGTTATTACAGGTTCGGCCTCTTCTAAAACCTCCTCTTACCTCCTCTGCTAGCTTATGTTCGCAGCTTTATTACAAAATAGTTACAATTAAAAACATACTTTTTTTTTTTTTTTAACCATCTACTGTCTACGATCAGAACAAGGAAATAGTTGAGGAAGTAATAATTCATGAATCACCCCAGTCATTCCTCTTGAAGAATTTAAAACAACGATGATGATTTGGACAGTGGCTACGCTGCGTTAATGAAGACTCTCAACTCCTAGCTCATCGCCCCGTCCTGCAGCAAAATTGATGACGATGATGACGATCCCTGTCCTTTCTTCTTCAAGAAGTCATGGTGTGTTGTAATGGAGAGCTCACTATTGAGAGAAGGCAAAGAAATAGGGGTTATTTTATGTACATTTACATTATTACATGTTATCATTTTATGTAGTAAAAGTATTTTTACGTGAAACCATCCAGTAACAACCTTCTATTGATGGCAACAGTATATAATCTACTGACCAAATAGCAGCAAACATGTGCATATTATTTTTATTGAACAATTGCAGTGCTAAAAAAGCATTACACAGCAGGGGGCCGAATTATTTGCATTCCCTGTATATTTCTTCTAGCTAATGTGTAGTGTTATAACAAAGTAGTTAACTGTAGCATTGCCACTGCTAGAGTCCGCTAAATTTCTTTCAATTGTCCAACAACAAGATCCATTCCAGCAATTCTAACTTTCTTTTTGTGTGTGCTAAATCTAGCAAGAAAGTTGCCAAGTCAGCAACACTGACAGCTCTTCTTTTTTTGTCAGAGCATTTGATTCATTGATTGCTGGCAGGAAGTAATGAAAAACTCCCTCCCCCAAAAAATATCAAAAATGTATTTTTAGAAGATTTGCAACCCTGCTTTTAATTTAGCCCACAGCATCATGGACGTAACTTTGATCCCAGTTGCTGTATAATTAGTTTGGATTTTTTTGGGATCATTACAGACTTATCGATAGTTTCAAACGCTGGGTTGGTGTTCAAAAGTCCCATACAGTCACATGTTTGGCTGACTATTTTCTCAAACATTCCTTCCAACTCGGAGCGTGGCGAAAGAACAAAATGGCCGCCTTGTGAGTATGGTGAACTGAGCGCAAAAGAAACCTGGATACCCACTGAATAGAGATGAGGCCAGACAGAGGTGTCCTTTGAGAACAAATATATTAGTTTCTCAAAGTCTAGCTTGTCTCTAGCGTTCTCTGGTCTCACCTCTTTGCCGCAGGTGCCACAGATACATCCAAACAGTCCGTTGACCATCTGGATGAGACAGAGGACGAGCTCCACGCCCGCCGCCACCAGCAGAGTGGAAAACAGGCCCACGTTGAATTCAACTACATTCTCTGGACTTATACACCACTTCCACAGGTCCTTGTCGGCTAGGTAGCTCCCGTTACTGCAATGAAGGAGAGTGATGAATTTAATTTAGCAGATTCTAGATGGAGTCCTCGTGAAATGTGTGACGTCCACCCATGGAGGCTGGCTGTACCTGGTAGCGAAGGGCGTCCCCCATCGTGGAATGAGGTTGTCTTTGTTGCTCCATAAGCATGTCGGCCCGTTAGCGAGGCCCAGGCCAGCAACACTCAGACTGTACACGGCCCCCGCCACACCCAGCGCTGCAAAACCAATGGACAGGAACATCTGCGTGGAGGCGCACACAGTGGAGTCAGCTTCAACCGTGACACGGTAAGATTTTTATGTTTTGCCCTGTGTGTTTGACTTTTTACTGTTTCTTTTAGGTTTTGTTTTACTGCGACATTAGCTTCCTATTAGTAATGTCTTTGTGAATGTGTTTTTCATTTATTAAAGAGACAGTGTTTAGGGATTTGGTGCCATCTAGCAGTGCGGTTGCAGATTGCAACCGACTGACAACCCCTTATAAGGGGCGGTCGTAAACAACACAAACACTGGGGGCTCTCTACAGGTTGTTTGGTTTGTCCGCTCTGAGCTGCTGTAGAAGCATGGTGGTGCAAGATAGTGGAGTACGTGAAGAGGACTCGTTCCTCATGTAGGTGAAAACACATATTTCATAATTCATGGTTACACTTCATACACTAATAAAAACATAGTTATGAATATTATATTCCATTTCTGCGAATAGTGCAACTGCGCTGTTCCTTTAAGTGTCTTTTGTGACCTTGCATTTCAAGTGCAAGGTTAAGGTCCATGTCCAAATCCATAAAGGAGCCACTGATACCAATGTATTTATTAGATTAGCTAGAATCGAGTTATCAGATAACGTTCGAACTTCTTCTTTTGATCACAATAAACGCATAATATTATAGTGCCTGTGACTTTTATGACTCTCGGGGACTCTTATCTACTTTGTGCAACTTTGTGCTGTATTTAATTTCTTTTTTTAAAGAAGATTGTTAGCCTTCACAGAGAAAAGTATTTCCGCTGCAGCTGGATATGAATGTGAGGATGATAATATGGCACCGAGCGTAAGTACTTACCCCACAGCGGTTGGCACAGCAGCCCTTTGTACTGGTCAGGTGAATGTGGATGGCAGGAACGAGGACCTGACAGCAGAAACAGAGGAGGGAAAAAGACGGAGCGAGGAGACATATTTAATGTCCGGGGCGAGAAACCGATACACAATGAGAGAAGCCCGTGACTTGGTCTGGCGTTGAAAGAAGTAGTCCAGTAATCTATAATCACATTTACACAACGTGTGGTCATCAGCGCCAAGTAGGGTCATGCTCCAAAAACAGTTGATCCCACAATGCAACACGCGTCGTCTCAGTTTGCAACACAGGCTTTCTGTTATAATGGACATCACTACGAGGTCATAGGGGGAATTTCTTTCAGGGTTGACAAAGCTTCCGGAGAGATATTGCACAGAAGGTTGGGTCATATACTTCCCATGATGCACCCTGCTCTCTTAAAAATTACATTTCCATACGAAGAAACTGCACAATTCCCTGCAAAGTTAAACATATTTTCTACCTTATTATCTGTCTGTAAAGTATCGCGAACACGTTTCTGATTAGCACGGTCAACAAACACAGGACTTTCACCCAGGAGACATGTATTTATTTTAGGCCAGGATGTTTTACTAAACCTTACCATGTGGAATTGTTGTTTTATTTTAAACGGTAACCACGTTTTTAAAACTGAGAGACCAAGATGGAGAACGCAGTTTAGCTGCATGGAAACGTCATTTTTTTTTCGCCGACAGAGTTGCGAGATTTTCTCTTTTAATCGTCAACCAAGTAGTTTGAGTGTAAAACACTCACATGAATTATATCATGTATTCTGCCGCGGTCATGGACCTTTTTGGAAGCCCCTACATTGATCCCACTTAATTTAATCTCAAGATACTCACCATGACTCCTCCTCCGATGACTCCCGCCATGTATTTGACCTCCGCTGTGATGCGGTTAAGTCCGTCCCTGTCCTGGGACGCGAACTGCGTTTCCCAGCCCGGGAAGAAGAGCATGACGTTGCAGATGATGGACACCGCGGCCATCACGTAGAGCGGGACGGCGATGAATTTAGAACAGGCTCCTGTGCACATGATGTCTGCTGATGGACGTCTTTTAGAAGGTAAAAAAAAAATTGAAATCCCAGCTGCTCCTCCAAATTAAAATATGCTCCCCTGTCAGTGAAACCTTTTTTCTTCTCACACGTCAAGTTCAGCTTCGAGCATCAGATGTCACAGAAGGGAACTGTTTGAATATATATTTGAGGGTTTGGAGGGTGGAGTCTATGAAGGTGGAGCTATAGGCGATAAGACTGAGTGTCAACCACTTTATGACCCAGACTTTATGCTATGGGTGTGTGTGTGTTTCCATAAGAGCCATAAAAGCCATAAAACCAAGCCTGTGGTCTGTACATACACCTTATATGGCAGGGAATAGAAAATAACACAATACACATTATTTCAAGTACTTTTCCCCTTTAAGCACAATCTTTCTTTTGGAGATTGGTATTATATAAAATCCTTTTGGCTCATGCCAATGGTGGAAAGTAAGTAAGTACATTTACTCGAGTACACTACCTACAAATTCAAGGTCATTGTACTTCGCTTGGTTATCTCTATTTTATACTTTTCCTCAATTATATTTCATAGATAAATAGTGTACTTTTTACTTCACTACATTTATCCGGCTGCTTTGATTATTTTGCTACTTTTTGCATTTAAAACTAATGAAAAGCTTATAAAAATATAATGCTTTTTTAAATAAATGAAAACAACATTCAATGGAATTGAATTAATAATAATATTTTGATAATAAAGTATTTTGATAATCTAATAATTCACAGTCTGAGCAGAAATGTTTCAACTACTATTACTTTAAATACTTTAAATACATTTTGTTGATGATATAATGCTTTTACTTAAGTAACATTTTTAATGTGTTTCAATTGACAAGTCAATTAGGCTAATAATAATGATTTTCATTTTTATTTTTTTTAATAATTTTCTAATTTTCACTCTTCCAAATATCCTGTTTATCATATGTTTATTCTACTTTACTCTATTTTATCATCCAACGTCTTTTTATTGTGTAATTGTATTGTCTGTTTGCCCTTGTTTATATGTGTTAAAGCACACAGAGTTACAGTTCTTGTTCGAAAAAGCGCTCCAAATTGAATTTATTATCAATATCATCATTTACAGCGTGGACCAAAATGTTCATTTGTCAGGAAGCGCTCCATTCCGTTGTGTGACCTGTGTATTTTACTGTCACTTTGACTGAACACACAAACACTCAGCTATTGTCCTGCACTCTGTGTGTGCGTGTTTGTGTGTGTGTGTGTGTGTGTGTGTGTGTGTGTGTGTGTGTGTGTGTGTGTGTGTGTGTGTGTGGGAGTTGTTGATAATTATTAACTGTCTGCTGAAGTTAAACATATACATATGTTGTATACTTTACTTCAGTGAACGTACTACAATAAGAAAACATATAAATATACTGTATACAAATGTCATCTCAGTAAAACTGTGTGGCCTCAGTGGAGGCCTATTCACATAAAGTATTTTTAAATTGATGGGGCTAAATTGGAAATTAAGCGCATTCAGTAAATATATAGTAGAGTAATGTCCGCCATGTTTGGACTGTTAGCGCCTGTAGCGCTGTTACCCGCTCCCCACTGGCTACACTGTCACCATGTTGAGAGCTGAATGGAGGCAATCCCTCAATCATAAACTCTGAATTTCAAATTTAGCAACACACATTTTAATTGCGGATTAGGATTAATGGTTTATTGTTTGGTTTGTGAAAATAGTGACAATATTAAGAAATGTTGTCACTATGACCAAGAACCAACAGTCCAAATCTCCTTGTTATTACTTAAACATTACAATTATTAACACTACTAAAGAGAAAATGCTAATTCACATATGTGAATCTGGGACCATTAAATGTTTTTATTTTTGCAATGGACTTAAATATTGTTCTTTCAATCAATTATTAGATTATTTCAGCGATGTTGTGTGTGCAAAAATCCGATTTCTTTGTCAGATAAATGTAGTGGAGCAGTCTGAATGTTCTTAGTTAGGTGATGCAAAACGACGAGAAGGGACGTCAAAAACATTTTGACAGAAACAAGAAGAGCGAGGACCAACTGGAGCTGTCACAGAAACAGTTGTGTAGACCATGCTAGCTACGATGCTCGCTACAGCTAACAGAAAAAAACTAGAAAAACAATCCCAAACAATTTATTTTATTTATGTGAGTAACATGAAGACCAAATATGTTTTATCTGATGTCATTAAAAATGTTTTTTTTAAACCTCATTTCTTCTTTTAATGGAAATTCATCAACCATTATTCATTCAGAGGAAGCCAATTATGCAAATTAGAGATGCAAGAAAAGTCCCTTGTATTACATTTGTGTCTCTTCTGTGTCAGACAATCTGACTCTATGTTATCTAACTGCAGCCCATCAATATCCGTAACCTGAACAAGAAGTATCTTTTATCAGAACCCAGCTCTTCCAGTTTGTAAAAGTACATGTCTGTGTGAGTGTGTGTGTGTGTGTGTGTGTGTGTTTATGATTTGATTACCTTATCAGTGTATTATGGTAGTGTATTCAAATATGTAGGTGGAGGGAGTGTGCACATGGACTTCAACCAACAGCTGGCAGGGATACACACCCTCACACACATACATACTCAGGATAAAAGCCATGAAGTTTGAACAAGGACTCCGTTCCCATCCTGACAAGGCCTCATCCTCAGCAGTGACTCATGGGTTTCCATTCCTATCTGGTCTTATCTCTGGAGAAGTGAAGTAAAACCTGACCTCCAGATCCAGGAGGTATGAGTAATAATGAAGAGCATGGTGCACACCCAGTGACAGGTCCAGACTCATTGGGATCCTGAGCACTATATATAAATGTATTCTTTATTTATCCCCGCCATGTGTCTGGCGGGGATCATGTGCTGTGTGTGATCTGTCAGTCTGTCCGCGGCAAAAGTCGTATACAACCTAATATTTGTTGTGCTCATTTATGACTCTATGCTCAAGGACATCTTGCGGTTGCTCTGATACACCATCATTGTTTATTGACTGCTGACTCGTCACTTTGCTGATCAACAACCACTTTAGTTGCAAAAAGCCGGGCCGAAAACTAACCTTACTGAGTCTGTGGCGCGCCACACTTTAGCCCTAGTTAAGAACCTGAGATCCAGAACGGTTTGCTCCCGTAGCATCTGTAGATTCAAACCCAACGTCTTATGATCAGTTAAATTAAGCATGAGACGAATGAATCTCCATTTTTGTTCTTCATCGGCATCTTCACCGTAATGGCGTGTTCACACTCTGAAAGAGTTGCCAAATATTCGCCCGAGTAGATTACATGTAAAGTCAATGCACAGCCGCGAATGGTTGCGATAAGGCAAATTTTTCGCCCGGCGGCACGAATAAGGCGAAGAAGCGTTGCGAAAATTCGCCCGGCGCTGAGTTGCGAAAGCCAATCAGCGTTGAGAAGCTCCTGAAGGAGCGCTGGAAGCGGCTTCATTCAGATACTCATCCTGGAGGAGTCGGAGGTGTGTGCGGCTACGGATAATATGATGAACCCAAACAGGGGGGCGTTTGATGATCCAACATTTCTTGTATTTCCACAACAAGTATAACTCAAAAATAGTTGTTAATGTCCCATGGTCGATAGCGAAAATGACAACTGTTTTACAGGAACGTGACCAGGTCAGTTTAGGTTAGCTAGTAAGGCTGCGTGCTGGTAACTTGGGGTAACGTAGCCGCACCCCCTTTCTGCCGCAAATGGTCGCGAAAAAGCGAAATTAACCACATAAAGTCGAGCGGGTAAAATCAGGCGAAGAAGCGTTGCGAATACTCGCAAGTGTTTTGGTGTGAATGCAGATTATTACTACGTTCACACAAAAAGCGCTGGGAATTTTTTTCTCGCCAGTAATTATGTGGCGAAAAATTCTGCCATTGATGAATCAAACTGCTGCTGGTCCGCCCAAAGTAGCGCTGGAGGAAGCAGTCATTCAGTCGCTGCTCCTGTGCGACTACAAATAATATTACGAACCCAGACACAAGGACGTTTGATGTTCCGACATTTGTGGAATTTCTACAACAAGTATAACGCGGAAATAGTGGTTATTTCCACAGTGGACGGTGGAAATGGTAGTTGTAGTTGCTTCGCCTTTGTTGTGAACGTAGCAAAATGTTGCCTAAAGCGACAAATGAGTGGATAATGGATTGTTTATAATAAATAGACGTTATCGCCCGTTGATTTGTGGCTATCGCCACCAAAAAAGTGTTACGATTAACTTTCACAAACTGAAAACACTGTGAAAGGGTTGAAGTTGGAAGACTAAAGCACCGGCAAATACCAATCACAAGGTAGCCCCGCCCTGAAGCTTCTTTGATTGGGATGGAAGATGGAAACCCACCTGTTGGCGGAGATCTGCACTGTGAGTACATGTTTTTGTCATGACCTCTAACCACTCGATGCTATGACCGAGGAGGTCAAATGCAGAGGAGGTCAAAGGTCATGGGAGCAGGCAGATCAAGGAAGACGTTCTCATTTAGCGGGAAAACATCTTTTAGAGCAATTACCCCCATTTAAGCCCATCTCGACGTCAACTCCACAGACAAACATGGAATCAGTTGAAAGCTGCAGAATTAGTAAGCAATCCTGAAAGCAGGAGTAATTTTTATCATATTTCCAAGATAGTGAACAACCTTTTATTTCCACAAAATAAAAGAATAAATTAGAGTTAATAATCAACTGACCCTGGAGTTTAGACTCTAACGTTAACAACCTCGCTGTTGGTTATTAACTTTCCGAAGGTCTAATGGCAATTAGTATGAAACTAATCATGCATGAAGATGAATATTCTGATTTTACTCCATAAAACTTGATCATTGGAATGTGATCATTGTCTTCATCGGGTCCCACTAAACACAGAGATATTAGATGTTGGTCAAATGCAGATTTCAAGGGAACGTCAGCTTTAAAATCTCGTATGGTGCATTTGTTTGAAGTAAAACACACTTGACGCTCTCTGTGAAAGTTCCCCTTCCAGAAGTGCATCAGACGCCGTGTTTAACCAAATGATAACAATAGATGATAGGACGGCGTGACGGTGAAGCTTTATGGCGCTCCGCTGGAGAACCACGCGGCGTCTCTGAGGCCGCTGGCACTTTATGACGATGTAAATCCATCCCTCTGTAAAACCTGTCCGTGCCTGGTACCTACCACTCTGACAGGACCTTGACACACACACATGCACACACACTTGGCACAGCAACACTGCCGCAGTCCCTCAGGTGACGATGTGCGTGCGAGGGGAGATCCCTCTCTTTAAGAACACAAAGCCGCACAACAATTTCAGTGCAAAGGTCTTGTTAATGGGAGTCATATTTTTAGGGTCAATAAACTATGGAGACAGAAATAGATCTTAAATAAAGGTACATCTTACCATCGTACCGAGTCCAGCTGTTTCAAAAGCAGAAGTTGACTCTCCAGTTTTTTGGGGTCGTAGATGGGGAGCAAATAAAGAGAATAGGGTAAAGATTTGAACTAATTGATATCAGTGTGTCACTTCCCCAGTTAATTACTTATAATAAGACAATAGTTTTTTTGTTCATCAATTTTTCTAAAATATCATGTTTGAATGTGGCATTATCGAATGCACACTTTTGGTGAATTAAGGAGAAATGCGTATTTTGGATATTTTGGTCTCTCAATCTCTCAATGAAGCGCGACATTAATAAACATAAACATAAGCTTCAGCTCGCAGTGTCTCCCCCTCAAGATGGAAAATGTAGTGTGAGAGATAGCACTCTGGTTCTGTGACTCAACAGTACAAAGGTAGTGAACTGTGAGTGTGTGTGCGTGTGTGTGATAAAGTCTTTCAACATTCTGAAGGCAGAGTGTGTGTGAGGCTCCTTCCACTAACCGCCAAACCCTAACATGTGGCTTTTGTCCTCAGTGGGAAAAGTTGCCAACGTTACTGGTATTTATGGTCACATGACACATGACCCATGACACACGGCTAAAGTCAGTGGTTCTCAAACTTTTTCTGTCACGCCCCACTTTGGAGGAAGAAAAATGTTCGGGCCCAACCGCCCCAACAAAATTGTAACAAAATGGTCCAAATTTTTGTGACTCTTCTATCCGTGCTTTTTCAAATAATAGAATAAAGAAGAATTAAATCCCTTTAAAGTAAACCAGGGCCCTATTCCACGTACGTGGTTTACTGATATAGCTGGATAACTTCCAGGATAAGATGACGTAGATCTGGATTTTCGGTTCCACGGAGCCAGTTTAGATCAGTCACCACAGCCACACATCGAAATCGCCTAACCTGGTCGGGAGCAGGTTTAGTGAAAGTTCACTGGATAAGTTGTTCACTCCCACCGGACAAAACGCAGCTGCCTTCCTCATTGATGAAGGAGCGATATTAGTTTCATAGGGAGAGAGTTCTTCCAGATCGCCAAGATCCGTTCTCGCATCATGATGACGTCATATGAGCGCTATCCATTCTGCCGACAAGGACTCATTTATTTACGAGACTTTCTGGAGCTGGACATTGAACACCGGCGCAGCCGAGCGCTGTCCGTCTCACACACTGTACACAATACATACTGTACACAATGCATACTGTACACAATGCATACTGTACACAATACATACTGGACACAATGCATACTGTACACAATGCATACTGTACACAATGCATACTGTATACTGTACACAATGCATACTGTACACAATGCATACTGTACACAATGCATACTGTACACAATACATACTGTACATGCAGACTGGATCACAGAAGGACTGTGTAAAAAAAAAAAAGAGCGCAAGGCACAGCTCGCTTTTTTGCGAGTGGTACATGTTTGTGTCCGCGATGCAGAGAACATGGTGAAAGCCGCTGCATGCTGCTCATAACGTTTATTTAGGCTTGAGAAACTTATGGATGTGTTGAGAGCACTCATACTTCTATGACAGTCATTAGTACACGATGCATATCATTACTGTAGAACACGATGAAGGTGGACTCAAGATAACAATCCTCATCCCTGCTTCAACTTATTGAATTTCTGATTATGAATAATACATACTGACCACATACATACTGATCCGCCCATACAAATATTCAAACTCCGAGTTATATTGTAATCTAAACACACATAGGTTACATGAATATACACATATTTCATGATACATACGTGCATACAGTACATATATCCTCATAAGTATGTATTAATTCGTATACTACTGCCAGCAGGCACATTTAAATAAATATAATCTGAATGACTTGGGTGATGAGGCACTTAAAATTAGCAAAAACATTTTATTTTGTTTGACACATTTACTTGTCTGTTATTTTAGCACTGACTAGTGTTACGCGGCATTACGCTGCATTCACAACAGGAAGTGTTGCGAATATTCGCTACGCTTGAATGTGAAAGCACCATCAGATTTTGTCATGATTATGGACTTATTCATCACATGTCGTCATGATCAACTTCTGCTCATCAGCAGAGAAAAGAGAGAGTCTTTCTCTGAGTGTATTTCTCATTTTAGAAAGACAACATCATGAATTTGGCGTTCGACTTTTCTCCCTGCTGAAGAGGAGCGGGCACGCAGAGTTATCCTGTGAATTGACGTCTGGTTAGAATAAACGAGACCGTTTGTGGGCGGATCCACTTTGTGGAACCGACATATCCTGTAGTCAATCATCTCGTTAGGTTAAGCTGGATAATAGGACTTTTGATCGGATTTCTTGAACCACGTACGTGGAATAGGGCCCAGATGGCTCCATCAGACAACTTATATCATCTCAATCCCTTTGTTAGGACAATGCAAATAAACTTCTATCTGTGCAAAAAATGGACCTTCTCTGCCTGCAAATTCAATTCAGTTTCGGATCAGGAAAAACTCCCCAAATAAAGATAGTAAAACCCCTTTAAACAACAAACTCAATATATTTTCAAGGTCATAACAAGAATGTTCAACCTGTGCAAAACAGAGTGCAGATGTGTGTGACCTCACGGAGATGTCATGGTGGTAGGCTTTTGGCGAACCACCAAAAGTCGGTATGTTGCGCAAGCCCAACCTGTTAACATGACGTAAACATTTCCATGAAAATACAGGCATATATTCATTAATGACGTTTTAAGTGTGTGTACTTTTGTACCATGTAAAGTTATGATGTTCATGGGGAGAGTGTTCGTCTTGAAACCACGAGGTCGCCGGTTCGATACATGCTCTCCCCCCATAGTTTGCATGTTGAAGTGTCCTTGAGCAAGACGCATTTAAATGCAGAGAATAATTTCCCTACTGTGGGATTAATAAAGGATTATTTAAAAATAATAATAATAATAATCTGCATCTCCATGCCCCAGTAGAGAGTCGCACCCCACTGGGTTAAGTGAATATATACCAACTCAAACACAGACGTAGACAATTATTATAAATTATTAACAAACAATTAATTAATCTATCTGTGTTGATGCTGAATGAATTGACATGTTTTCATCTTCAGTATTCTGTTGTTCATAAACCTTTTTATGGTTCCTCTATAGTTTGTTCGTCATCTTGTTATCAGTCTCTGGCACAATCATTTCATTCAGGATTAATGAAACTAAATCTTATCTGTTGGAAAAATTATGTCTGGCCTTAAGCTTTGGACTCATTTTACTAAATCGTCTACTATATATAAAAAAACATGGAAACAAATAAGGAGAGGATGGATATCCTCTAAGAAGCTGACAGAGAAGAACAATGGGCCGTCTCCTCTTTGTTGTGGAGATTCTCTTCAAACACAGTGTTGCTGTCTGAAGTTAATAATTATGTTATCCGTTAGCGTTATCTTTCCGTCAGAGCCGCTGGCTGCTCACGGCCCGTTCTCTCGTATCTGACCACCAGTGATCTATCGGGTCCATTCATCAACAACTGAAGTTTATTACGAGCTCACTATGTATAAACAAACATCACAGCAAATATCCGTCTGTCTTGTGTTGAGCTACAATCTCTTGGGTCTGTTTCTGAGAAGGAAATAAACTCTTAAACTCTCAGACTTCTTAAATAACTGGAAAAAGGTGTGTATGTAATTCACACAGTGTTCAAATGCTCATTTTTTTAGTGATCAAATCAAAAATATAGATATCTCTGTACAATATATATAGAAGTTTTTCTTTTAAGGGTTCATCAGTCCCTGAGGACTCTGAACGGGAGTCCATGTCCCGGTATGATGACATCAGCGGTGCGGAGCGCCTCCTGGCGGCTCACCTCCTGCACTGCAGTGTCCATGCTCAGCTCCCGCCAGCTGTCCTCGTCGGAGCAGCACTCAAACAAGTCCCCGGCAACGAGCACTGTGCCCCCTGTGGTTCCCATCACCTGGACGCTGACGTCTTGTCCCGTGTGGCCCGGACTGGGAACGACTGACACCTGTAGGAGAGAGGAGACGCTGTCAGAGCCTCAGAGGAACCCAGCAGGACATCCCACTGCCAGATGTAAACAGAGGAACCCTGTCACAGGAATACACCCATATTTATTCCAGCTCCAGTTTTTTTTGTTTGTTTTTTTGTAGGTTCACATCTATTTATGTGTATGTACACAGGGAAGGAAGATAAAAATGCCTTTTATACCTGGCCAATAAAGCGGATTTAGGAGTTCTTGCCTTTGTCAGCAATTTTTAGATTTAGTCTCAGCTCAGCTTCAGTCCTGAGGGAGGGAGAGGGAGAGAGAATCCTAAATTCAGTCTTATCCTTTTTATTTTTATAATCTTTTCTTTTAATAATTTTTTAATAACTTAGTCAAGCTTTCCTCAAAACCAGCTGCCAACAACCAGAGCAAAGTATTTTTGGTTGAAAAAACTATGTAATACACAGCTCCGTGCCATCACTGTCTGATTAATATAGAAAATATAAAATTCAGTTTAGGAACTTAAAGTTATATATAGAATATGTATAATATAACTATTTTGAAAAGATGTTTGAATTTATGCTAATTTCAAATATACAGTATTTTTTTATTTTAAATCTTAAGTAGCCCCAGGGGTGCCTTCACTGGCCTACACGAGTAGTAGTAGCAGTAGTAGTTTTACTAGTCTTTTACTAGACTACATTCACCCTTAAACCCCCAGAGACTTACATGCTCGTCAATACAGTGCGCGTGCCCGTCTGCCAGCTTGTTGGGACGGTACGCGTCCCCTTCACTGACGTCATAACCCACAATCATCGCCGCTGTTGGGAAAAGACTCAGATTTCCGATGTGGTCCGAGTGTCCGTGAGTCCCCACGACCACGTCAATGTCCCCCGGCGCCAGACCCCTCTTCTTCAGCGTCTGGAGGAGGAAGTCCCGGTCCCACGGTCCGCCGGTGTCCACCAGGATGGTCTTGGGTCCCGTTATGAGGGTGATAGTCCCATCGGCCCTGAACGTCCCGTCGGTCTGGGGGAGGCAGTATCCGACTTTAAGGACGGACACGGAGTACGGCTGACCCGGGAAGTCCGCCTGGGACTCTGAGAGGGGGACGACTTTGAACCCCCCACAGACCACTTCACCATCGGTCGCCATACACAGCAACAGGGTAGCAGAGACGGGCACGTGCCTCCTCTTCTTCAGCTTCTTCTGCTACTTTGATTTTAATCGCAGGTTGCAGCCGTTGCGTACAATGTGCATACCGCCACCTACTGTACCGGAGTATGCACTGTGAGATAATAGGCTCGTTGGAGCTGCTTCTCGCCTGGAGTCCAGACGAGAGGAGAGACAGGAGGTGTCCTTGAAAAACTGCGATCAAGTCGGACAGTTTTCAGCTGCCTTCAAAGTATTAACAGGAAGTTACAGAAAAAAAATACTTCCTGCTAGTTCCGATCTATAGTCTACTTGAATGTTGCAGATCACGTTTGGATTCATTCAAATGTGATCATAAATATGTAATTATGGAGAAATGTGTCGTTGCATCCTTTGTTGTTTTTATGTCTGCCTGTTTAATACATTATTACTGGTTTTGATACATGTTTGTTATGTACCGTGTTGTATATGTATTGTATTGTTCTGTTTTGTGTTGTGTTGTTGCTTTGTCCCCCCACCTCCTCTTGTCATTCTCATACTTCACAGACGTGCACAACTGGTTCCAGTCATTATCATCACACCTGTTCCCAATCACCAATCAACTATTCCCCTTTAAAGTCATGTGTTTGTTCAGTGTGTTTGTGTCGGTCACTTTGGGTTAGTTGTCGTTGGCTTAAGGTGTGTCAGACCGCTGGTCGAGCGCTGACTGTGCGAGTTAAATACTGCTTTGTTTATTGTTTGTGTTTTGTTAACCTCTACTACTTTAGTTTGTTAGCAGCCTACTTTTGTTTTTTCTTCGTTGCCTTTGTTAATTCGTTTTTGTTGTGTGCGCAGGGTCAATGAGGACAGGTAAGATACCCCGGGGTTTACATGTTACATACAAGTAGGTTTACTTGTTGTTAATACCCCAGGTAAGAGTGAGCACTATCCACTGTACTCGCACAGCACCTGTAAAGGGGGGCGTGGGTTTTTGTTATGCTCTCTTCTTTGGTGCCACTGAAAGTCCTTGTTCCCTGTGTTGCTTTTTTGTGTGTAAATAAATACTTTCTTATCACTTTTGTGTCTTGAGGTTTGGTGTGACTGCACCCCCATTTGCCAACACCTGCTGCCTTTATGTTTCGTCCCACTCTGAGCCACCAGGGGGCGTAACAGTGTCATATAAATGCAATTTTTGTACCTAATGTCCAGATATTCATTGTATATAATTAGGTAAATAAAGTAATTATTTGATGATAGTATTGAATAAAACAAACAATTCTGAATCACACACACATATCGATATAGATTGAAGGATATATATGTCTATATATATCTCTCTCCTTCAAACAGCCCAGCTTCTGATGACAAGGTCTTTCATGGATCTCTATCTTTAGAGTTTACAGAGCATATATTATTGTAAAGTAATCACTTCTCATACTTGAATCATCCTTAATATTCCACTAAAAATTTGGCAAATGGAGATTAAAGTAAGATCAATACTGTAGTGCCCCCGTTGCCTATTCAACTCTTTAAGGCACCACTTGGCTGTTTGCTGTTCTGGGTCGGGGCTGCAAGAACGAATCGATAAAAAACGATTATAAAAAAAGTTGGCAACAAATTTCATTATCGATTCCTTGTGTTGCGCTATTATTACGCCACTCAATAAGTCGCAGAGATGTTTGAGTGCAGAGTTGAGTCCAGGAGGTTCTGGTGCAGCCCGTTGTATCCTCTGCTATGTCACGACATGGTCGCTTCAATAACTTAGCAGCTAGGCTAACCGTTGTCGTTAGCTCGCTGTTTGAGCCGCTGCACAGCGTCTTATTGAAACCATGTTTCTTCGTTTTAAAACACCACGGGGGCTTCAAGAGAAGCAATGTGTAAATGTCTCCTCTGAGATGCAGAACACCGAACTGCGTTCAACAAGTCCGGTATGATGTGGCTTCATGACATGCAGAGGAAGTGTTGCTTAGATTTGTGGTTTGATTTGTTGTTCGATATCACATTAATAACTTTTGTTTAGGTAAGTTATCGGTTGAGTAGTTCTGGAATTCTCATCTCTTGTTCTCTAAGTTCTAAGTGTGTGTGTCTGTGAGTGTGTGCGTGTGTGCGTGTGTGCACAAGTTCTGACATTCAAACTAATCCCGTTAAGTTTTCTGATTGGCATTTCTTTCTTTCTTTATAAATTCTTTATTTTTTTTTGTAATAAAAGGTTGCAATGAATGTTTTTTTTAATTTTTTTATCCGATTCATCGATAAAATAATCAACCGATTGATTAATTATTCAAATTGTTCAAATTATTCATGAGTTGCAGCCCTAGTTCTGGGTCCACAGTGGCGGCCATCAGGCTCGCTGGCTACTTCTGTTTCTCTGTGGATATCCCTGGATGCTTATCAGCTACCGGCCATAACTGCATATGTTCTCAAAATGAGGACGTTTCCTTATTTCCATAACTCCAGTAAAACCAGATTATCCATTAACACATTTCTGCTGCGCTCCAGAGAAACGGCGTTCCTAACACTCCAGTCATTTCCAGCAAAGGCAAACATAAATTGCCCGATTAAAATCCAGCAGAATATCATATTTTTTCTCGTTTTAAAAAATATATTACGATTCATAAAATATATCCAAAGATCCAAACACCCTTTGCATCTTTAAACTCATGTTGAGGATTCTCTTTTCACCAGGTACGTACAGAGACACTGTTGTTATTTGTCTCTTGAGTAAATAATACCATTGGATGTCATTTCCAAAAGGGGATTTGTTAAAATGTGGTTAACAAAATACATAATTTATTAAAAATAATGAGCTACACAACAGTATGACAGATTATCATCTGTCATACTATAGTGTATGTAGCCTGTTAAACTCCATACGGACTGGAGGATCACACTAGGATGTGTTTTTGCTGCCAAACAGGAAGTTATCATTTACTGGCACTTTTTATATCGCAGAACAAAACGTCAAAAAATCCTCAGCTTGTAAGATCTTATTTCAGGCCTCGAACCAAGAACACATTCAGACAATTGACTTTGAGACAAAGGAAGCAGAAGTTTAAAAATTCTGACTGACGATAAAGACTTCATAAGTAAATAAAGGAGCGAAAGCCAACAGTCTGGCTAGTTAAAAATCTGCAGACATCTTGTAAATACTCATAATGATTAATGTCTGTCCTCTCATGCAGTCTCGTAAAACACAACATATTGAGAAGGTATTGATCGGCTGCAACTGAGTTTTCAACTTAAACTATAATCTCACTTTAGCTGTTTCACCATAACATGAACAATGTTATGAATGTGTCCAACAAACTGTTGACTCTTGGCAGTATGATAAAATATCCCCTGCGGTCAGAGCCAGAAACATCAGAGAAATTACCCTCTTGTGTTTGTTAAAAGTATTTCCCCAAGGCAGTCACATTTAAAGATATTATATTAACATAACATGTTATCTGTAGAATATAAAAGACTCATAGGGTTATAAAGCTTTCTCTTGGTCTGCGGCTCAGAACATGTTAAAATACTGTTTTGAAATAACTGCTGAACGTCTGTAATACTTCTTTGTTTCTACTCGTTAATGTTGTGGGAGGCCGAGAGCGTTCAGTCAGGACTTGCCCGACATTTAGTTGTTATTGTGGGAGGTGACGGTAAACTATGTAATAAAAAAGAGGACCAAAGTCTCAAGTCCAAACACCAATAAAGTGACAAGATTCTCATCTCACAGGTCAACAAGCGACACGTCTCGAGCAGTGAGTAAGTCGTTTTGATCGTCACATTCGACTCTTTCTAAGTTTACAGAAAGCTTGATCCATAGAGGAATGACCGATGGTATGCGTTCATTATTGTGTTGTGTAGCACAGAGTGGGTTGTCATGATGGCGCTAGTGTGTAATATCAGTTCTGTTTATATTGAAGTTTTAAAAAAAGGGGATTTGTTTCATCACCAACATGGATTTTGTCAGTAGGTTAATGAAATTGTAACGGAGAGATCGTTTTAAAATGATGTTCTAGACTAAAAGTTGATACGAACTATTTTATCAGGTTCATGGTGATCGTGTGAACTGGACTGTTTTAAAGCTTCCTGCATTATTAGTGTGGTCTCGGCTGAAAGGGACTCCTGTAGGAAAATACCTGATGATCCAACAGACTAGAAGCAACCAGAATATGATGGAGATCGCTTCAGGGATGACACTCTGGATAATTTTTAATCCCATCTCTCATCAAAAGCGTTGCCATTTGACATCCATTGAAATGCCTCATAACGTTCAATCTTCATAAAAAGTGCACATCTACAATATCTACGCAGGACAAAAATCACACGGTGATGGTTAGGATCAGGTTGGGGTTAGAGGACAGAGAGGTATCGTTAACAGGATGCAAACTCATGCATCCAACTCCAAACCGTGAAAGGTATATGTCTCGGATGTGACCACGACTTTAGTTAAAGAAGAAAAGGAAAAAATATATATATATAATTATTACCAGAATGTGAGGCGGTTACAGTGTTGACGTTGGTCTGGAAGCTTTATGTACCGAGATATCTACTGAAATTAGCACGCTAACCAGCTAGCTGCGGCCTGTCCGGTCTAGACGGCAGATATCTCTGCCGAGTCAAGCCGAGGTCTTAAAACTTGCACATGCTGGCATCTGTTTAATGTTTGTCACATGTCTTTACCGGCTGCTGACTTTGGATGGAGGATGGCAGCGAGTACTCCGACCCAGGCTAAGCCCACGCTCACCAGGAAGCAGGTATTCTCCCTGTGTGATGGGCAGCTTCCTTCACACCCATAATGCAACATTGTCACATACTGCAGCTATGTGTGTTACTAATCCAACATCCCTGTCTGCTCTACAGTATAAAGCCCTGGAGAAGACCTGTGCTTCCAGCTCGGCACCGTGGAATAAACCCAGCCTCCGTGAATTCCAGGTGAGCTCTACGTCACATGACATGACGACGTGAAGGTTTGGTGAACACATGAAAGCGGCCCGATCGTCACTGAGGATGAGTTGTTTTGCTTCTGCTCCCACAAGATCAATGATTTTGAAGACTCGTCACACAGCTGTCCAGTTCGGAGCGGTCCTCCTGCAACGAAGGTGAGCAACAGTGTGTTATTGTACGGGGAAAAGTGGGAAAGAAAGACGCTGTGGACCCACTGGATGACCTTTCTTTCTCTCCAGCCGAATCTAAAGTCAATGCAGAGTCTGCAGGAGTGCCTACAGCTTCTTCGTGAGCTGGCGGACGAGGTCAACAACATTCGCCAGGTACGCAGCACATCCTGTTTGTAGCTAATATACACTACCATTCAAAGGTTTGGGGTCACTTAACAATGTTATTTTGAAAAGAAAAGCACTGATTTGAAATTAAGATCACATGAAATTAATCAGAAATACACTATATGCATTGTAAATGTAGTAAATGACTAGTCTAGGTGGAAACATCTGGTTGTAAATGACATATCTACACAGGTGTATAGAGGCTCATCTCCAGCAGCTTTCACTCCAGTGGTCTCGTGGTACATTGTGTTCGCTAATCGCCTTAGCAGACAAATTGTGCAAAAGAAAAACTTGTGCAATGATGTTACACAGCTGAAAACCGTTCTGCTGGTGAGAGAAGCTACAACACTGGCCTTCCTTTGAGCGAGTTGAGTATCTGAATCATCACATTTGTGGGTTCATCATACTCTCAAAATTGCCAGAAAAAGAGAACTTTCATGTGAAACTCGCCAGTCAGTTCTTGTTATTAGACATGACGGCTACTCCATGCCAGAACTTGCGAAGGAACCGAAAATTTGTCTGGGTTACCTCAAACCTTTGAACGGTAGTGTGCGTGCATGCATGACTATGACGGGCTGTCTTTGTGGAGTTTGCATGTTCTCCCCGTGGCAGCGTGGGTTCTCTTTGGGTTCTTCATTTTCCTCCCAAAGACGTTCCGCTTAGGTTGATTGAATACTCAGGATTTCCAGTGAACGTGACCCCGCGGCCCTGACCAGGAGAATCGGTTAAAGTTAAAGATAATGGATGGATGTTAGTCCATTTTACATGAGGTCATATCCTGTGATACGACTCCCAGAAAATAAATGTGGAAGATGTGTACATCTGTACTAGCTTATATGGTCCAAATTCACAGAGATCTGACGACGCAGTGATACTTACACCATTGCATTACATACACATTTTGATTATGATCATTTTTTTCACAATCATTTCCGTCTTTGCTCGATAGGGAAAGCGAGGCGGTGTGAAGGCTGCACCTCAAGGGGGCGCCACAGAGCCGAGCAGCCTGGAGACCAGCAAGAGTCTGATCCTCCAGTGGGCCGAGTCGCTGGAGCGAAACATGGTTATTAAGCTTAATATTGAATGCCCCATATTTTATTCATGTTGTGTTCAGCTTCAGTTGTATTCAGACTAATTGTTCTTCCGCTGTCCCACATTCTTTCACATCGTGCATTGTGTGTGTGTCCTTGAGGCTCATCAAGCACGTTTCCTGTGTTTTTTTTTCAAATGTATTGAAACTTGCATTAGTTATAGAAAGCCTGCTTTTGGTCCTGCATTGATTGCACATTCATCTCTCTGGTCATTATTCATTCTCCTCCCAGGCAAAAAAAGGAACCAAGACAACGGATGAAAAGACAACAAGAAGAGAAGATGGCCGAGGAAAGAGAGAGAAAACAGAGGTGGAGAAACACAATGAAAAGCTTCAGCAGTGGGCGGTGGAGCTGAGGGATGTCCAAGAGGTGTGTGTGTGTGTGCGTGTGTGTTTGTTTGTGTGTGTGTGTGTGTGTGTGTGTGTGTGTGTGCGTGTGCGTGTGTGTGTGTGCCTGCCTGCGTGCGTGCGTGCGAGACATAGAAACTTAATTCTCTTAGACCAAATCCGAAGCGTTCTGAAAATGCTTTGTGTGTGTGTGTGTGTGTGTGTGTGTGTGTGTGTGTGTGTGTGTGTGTGTGTGTCCAGTCTAACGGCGTGTCCGATGAGGAGCTGAAGAAGCTGCTGTATCCCAGAGGACCAAAGGAGTCGCGGCTGGCCGCCATCCTTCCCCTGATGGAGTTCGTGGCTTGGTCCCTCTTATCAGAGGACACTGAGGTGTGTGTGTGTGTGTGTGTGTGTGTGTGTGTGTGTGTGTGTGTGTGTGTGTGTATATATTACACATGTTGTAGGGACATAAGTCTGTTTGCACAATCACAAGACTTAGCATTTAGTCTCCTCGAAATGAAACACATCCGCACTCCCGACTACGTGTCTTTTCAAAATAAACTTCCAACTTAGGAAAGTTACATTTTTAGGTTTATCGAGACAACAGTACTTGTTTAAAAAAATACACTTGTCACGTAACTGGTCTTTGCTGCATTAGGTAAGTCAACATTGACTTGGTTTCACTCCCAAAGTGGACTATCTTGTTCTTTTTACTACGCCGGTGGCTCTGACCGTGTAATTATGATTTTCTTTATAAAGCTGAAGTGGAAGTGCCTTGAACTTGCATTCTTTCTAATGTTGATCAGGGGGCGACTCCTTTAAAAAGCAGTTTACGAGAAAATGACTTTACTTGTCACCTAATTTATTCCCTCAGTAAACATTGTGAACATAAGGTTCATGTCTTGATGTCTAGTTATTTCTTCAATTCAGTGTGATGTTCATTTAGTAAGTTCTGGTCAAGTAAGACAGACCATAAAGCATGAGTGTTGTTCTCCAGGAGGCCGTGTCGATGCTGTGGCTGCCGACCAAACAAAAGGCCTGGAGGACAGGAACCGGAAGCCCCAGATACATCCCTAACTCAGGTTTGAGTTCCTCTTTCTTCAGCCTTGACTTATGAGCGCACGATATCTTGTCATCAGCTGAAGGATTTCTGTGGGCTGGAAGGGGAAAGACTGATGATGTGAACTGTTAACTTTAAGGGATTGATGCTCCTGTGTGTCGAGGAGTGCTTTCAACACGCTGTTCAATGTAAACGATTGTGATCAATGCCGCTTGTGCTCTGCCGAGGTGCCTTTTGGCCAAGCAGACAGCGGGAGTAGGTGGCTTGGACGGAAGGAGAGGAATCTATAGAAGATCACAAATATGAATATCAAACTGCTTTTACGCACAGCATTGAAAGCTGCATACTTATACACATTGTATTGTCTTTCAGTGTGGCAGTGGATTCTGAGTGCCTCAGGTAAGATAAAATAAAATAAGATAATCCTTTATTAATCCCTCAGTGGGGAAATTACAGGATTACAGCAGCATCGCTCACAAGTGAATACAGATAAAAACTCAAGTAATATAAATAAACAGTCGAACGGTAATAAAACAAAATAAAAAATTAACAGTAAGAAGAATATTAAATATACAGATGGAATAAAATACGTTATGGATCTACGTGAGCTTCATTTAATAATTTATGAGTTGCGAAACAAAAAATAATCAAACTGAATACCGCTTGCATCCTTGTTATAAAGATGTATCAGAACATTTATTCTTTGCCGGGAAGAAGCAGAGTCAGAAGTACAATGTGAGAGACAAATTGCATATCCAAGACTGCTCAAAGAATAAGCGAAGCGCTACCTTTTTAAATAGCTTAAGGTTATCAATACACCGAGGCCATCATGACGTCTTCAGGGCTTCATCCCACCATTACGTCTTTAGATCGGCCTCGGCATGATGTGATAACAATGGAATTGCACGATCTTTCAGACAGAGACGTACAGATACTCCTGTCTCATGGCTATCAGGAGACATGCCGGGCTTGTGTGTAAGATTAAACAGAGACAGTAAAATGAAAAGTCTGAAGAAAACAGTGAAACAGTCACTGATTAAGCGTGAATAAGTTTTTTATCCAACAATCCTCCAGCGCTGTCCCCCCTAACGATACTATTTGAAACCTAGTGTCTGTCCGGCTGGACGCCGGCACCGGCCCGTCCCAGCTGGCCGTGTCCTCAGACCGCCTGCAGGTCCAGGAGGCAGCGGTGCGTTCCGACGCTCCCTCTCACCAACCTTTAGCCGAGTGGCCCTGCGTGCTGGGCGACGTGGTCATCACCGCGGGGAGACACTACTGGGAGGTAAAGGCGTCCCCCATGGGCAGCTGGAGAATCGGTGTGATGTCAGAGTCCACTCCCAGGAAGCAGAGGTCCCCCATGTCGCCGGGGAGAGGATACTGGACCCTGTGGAAGAGCTCCTCCGGTCTGTGGGCCTGCACCGAGGAGCCCACCAAGCTGCAGAAGGCCGCCGCGCCCCGGCTGATCGGGGTGTACGTGGACGTGGCGGAGGGGCAGGTGTCGTTTTACGACGTCCATCGAAGGGTTCACATTTATACTTTCTCTGATACCTTCAGGCGCGGCCTCGTCCCCGTGTTTGGCTACCTGGATGCAAACACGGTCCTTAAAATCAGACCAGCAGAGATGTCAGTAAAAGATGGAAACATGTAGGATTACATGTCGATTTGGATGTGATGAAGATATGCATTCTCTTCAATCAAAGCCTCCTATCAGATTATTTGTGTGATTGAGTGATTTTTTATGACTAGATCACAAAAGTTGATCGTAAAATAAGAGTATTGGATCACCACGCTACTTTATACCTTATTGCATCACTTGTGAATAGCTGCACTTTGTTACATTAAATCAAATGAATGAGATAAAATACTGTTTTTTTTCCATCTTGTTTTGAAGAAACACCTTTACTCATTCCATTTATTTTCAAAAGCAAATGCATTTGTTGAGACTAAGATGGGTACACCTGGACAGGTCATCATTGTATCACATGGATTGACACACTATGTCCACGTTTTGTTAACGTTTCATCGTTTTCTGACAGGTGACTTTTTTTAAATAATAATACAGACTGCATGTGAACAGTGTTGGGAAGTTACTAGTTGCATTAACGGAGTAACAGAATTTATAAGAGTAATTCATATATTTGTAATCATTTACAGAAATTAAGGATTTTTTTTAAAAATCTAATTACTGTAACTACTCAAAATGTAGGTGATTATAAAATGTTACATCAGTAATAAAAAACAGCTTATGAATATAACGTTGTGGCTCTGTTCCAATCCTAACTCATATTTTATTGAATGACTTTTTATAAGTTTGACAGGTTTATGTTGAAGGTTTTCAGACCTTTTAGCTTTATTTTGTAAAAATATTTGTAAGAAATAAATTATAATAAATGACATGACTTTGATAAAGTAATTAATGTAGTAACATTACTCAGTACATGTTTAACAGTCTTTTTTAACTAGTAATCTGAAACCACATTTTTAGAGTACGTTGCTAATAGTTGTCCTCAACTGGCGGAACCTTTGTGTTGTCATGCGAAGTGACGGAGCTCTTTTCCTGTTGCACATTTGAAGTGGAACGTCACATCTATCTCCACCATGGCGGAAGAAGCTGTAGTGGTTGAGGGCTCGTCCTTCATGGATCCATTTAAAGGGCTTTTGCTGACATATTTCATGCCAGAATCATGTTACGACGAGTTCTTTCTTAATTTTAATTTCCTGGACGGTAAGTGGCTCATTTTTAATTAAATTCAGGTCGCTTAGTGGATGTGTTGTCAGCGTTATGTGCTGTCACTCCAGCTGAGAAAAGCGGCTGACAGATTATCTATTAATTATGTTGCCCGTTCCTTATAAAACACGTCATAACCATTTTGTGTAATTGTTGCCTAATGTCTAGAAACGTGCATGTCTGTATGGTGTATGTGCACTGTGAACATACCTGAGATATTGAGCATTAATGACTTAATTAATTAATTACCTAATTAATAACTGTGCTGAAAAATAACATTCAGAGAAAACGTCCGCTTGTCGCGTCACACCTGTCAGCTCAGTGTGTTACTGCGCTCTGCGAGCAAATAGTGCGTCTCTTTCAATAATAATCCAAATTAAACAGTAATATAGGTACCTGAATATTAGAGCAAATTATGGAATAAAGATGAAGGGAACATCCAAATTGTATACTTTTTATTTAGTGGTGCGTACTGCAGCTGCTCTAACAAAGTATGTGCTGGTGCGTGCAGTACACTTTGTATTGGGACACACTACTTCCACATTGCATTGCCTCTTGAAATTGTGTCGTATGCGGCTCAAAGGATTGTGGGTCAGAACAGCCAGAGCAGCATGCTGGCTTGCATTCTGCAAAATGCAGTCGGCTGTAGAAGGACATCGTAGTACTAAGGGGTCACTAACAATATGGTAGTACGTGCTAGAACCAGACACTTCTTCAGTCTGGCAGTTTGGTTGTAACGGCTTCAGGTGAAGCTAAGTCTGACACACACAGTCCTGCAGCCCCACATACCAACTAGAGCTACGTGTAGATTAATCCACTGCTGAACATAGTCCTTAAAATGTTTCAGTAACATTTGATAAAAACATTTTGTTTGTTGGTACTTTAACATTCATTCATTTTTCTCTTCATATTTTGTTGCAGTACCATGTTTAAAGGTTGTACTGAGCAAAGGCCTGGGGATCGGCATCATCCTGGGATCAGTGATGGGTAAAACACCTCACCTCCACTTCTCTGTGATTAGATACTGGATTAGATACTGAACTACTCCCAACAACATTGTTATCTTAAATGTTGTCAGACACCCTGATCTCGTTTTCTTCACGTCTCCTCCCTCCTTGTTCACAGTGAAGCTGCCTCAGATCTTCAAGCTGATGGGAGCGAGGAGCGCCGAGGGGCTGAGCTTCCACACCGTGCTGCTGGAGCTGCTGGCCATCACAGGAACAATGGCCTACAGTATCGCAAACAAGTTCCCTTTCAGGTTGGGACCACATTCAAATGACGAAGTAGAGATAAACATGGAGAGATCTGACTTCCACAGTCCCACTATTGCAATGTTTGTGCAATATGTTAAATCAGAAATAGAGTAATGGTGCGGCTGTTTCCTCAGTGCCTGGGGCGAGGCTCTGTTCCTCATGCTGCAGACCGTCGTCATCGGCTTCCTCATTCAGCACTATGGAGGAAGAACCAGCAGAGGTACGACTGCATGCATCCTTCGGGCCTGTGTCGCTTATTAGGATTAGTTGCAAGTTGATCAAATATGTGAATTTGATAGCTCACGAATCTCTTCATTCACGATCTCTCTCGGCCTCTTTAGCCTCTTTCTCGCTCTGCAGGTGTGTTCAAACAAAGAAGAAACATACACGCTTGAGCCGGCGGATAGTTGCTAACAGTGCAAACAGCAGCTACAGTGTTGACAGAGCTAACGGTTTTTCCCTAAGGGGAGACGGTCGCATAACGTGAGCTAACAGGCGGGTTGGGCCGGCTCGGCTCTGTAAACAAACGCAGGGAAGAGGTGGAGCGACTTCATTCTCCACCATTTCTTTACACAGCTCATTGTGGTTTGCTGCTACCTTAATGCTCTGGTGCTATCTTAATGCACCTTCAACAGGACTCCCTGACTGAAGGTGGTGGACGGCCCTAACTTGAACATGTGGATGCATTTTCACTAGTCAATAAAACAATAGAAAAAAACTAAATATTTGGCCATCATGTTAAGGTACGAAGAAATGCACATTGTGAAAAAGCTATTTTACCGCTAAACTATATAATCTGGGCTAGTCTAGGAAGGGCACCAGAAACCCAAAGCCAGCCTGAGTCTTTGAGTCCTTCAGATCAGCCCCAACATGTGTCTCCTCTCTCGCAGGTCTCCTGTTCCTGGTTGTGTACTTTGGCCTGCTGGGCCTCCTGCTGTCTCCTGTCACTCCCTTGTCAGTGGTGACCTCCTTACAGGCCTCTAACATGCCAGCCATCATCGTCGGCAGGGTAGGCCACATATGTCGCAATACGTGTATAATGTTATATTATAGGAATATATGATGAATCAATACTTTCTTCTCGTATGTTGGTGGCAGACATTAAAGTCAGCTGTGTTCTCATGTTGAGTTATGAATGAATCACTTTCTATGTTACAAACGTACCGAAACTGTACAGGAAATACATACTGAAAGAAAGTCACTGATACAGTGTGTGTATATATGTGTGTGTGTGTGTGTGTGTGTGTGTTTGTCTCAGTTGATCCAGGCGGCCTCTAACTTCCGTAATGGGCACACTGGCCAGCTGTCTGCTGTCTCCATCTTTCTGCTGTTTGCTGGATCCCTCGCTCGCATCTTCACCTCCCTGCAGGTGTGTGTGCATTTCCGTCTGTCATATGTTGACATATTATCAGGCTGCGTCGGCGTGGCACGAGTAAATAGCTTGGATCCCTCTCTCCTGCTCACAGGAAACCGGAGACTCTCTGATGGCCCTCACCTACGTCATATCGTCAACCTGTAACGGCATCATCGCCCTGCAGGTCCTCTACTACTGGAACTGCGCCCCGCAGCCCAAGAAGAAGCGCGAGTAGGCAGGAGGGCCGGCGCTAAAAACCTCAAACTTTCCACAGCAAACTTTTTAGACTTTCTCCAGGCGGCGTCTTCAGAACCTGAACTCGCTGTGAGGGAGGACATGTGCGGGGACATTGAACCCGCTGGACAGACGCTTGACTTTGGGGCCACGCTGTGAACGGAAAACGCCCCAGCCCATCTTCCATACAGGCTGTTTGATTGACAGGCTGTCCCGCTGTGCAATATGAGATTACATTCCTCTTAATCCTCACTCCACCGCTGTGTTAAAACGTTTGGGAACATGTAGTGTACTTGACCTTGAACGTTTACGAATGATTTGTTGTTTCAGCATGTCCTATAAACAGAATTCCACACCAACCCAATCATTGTGAGGTCCCTTCTCTGCTCAGAGGGCCTTTACGGGGGTTTGATGCTCCCACCGAGGTTCACGTTTCCAAATCTGTACGATATTGATGCAAATTTCCGCATTTTTTCGCGACATGAGTGGAAATGATACAAATGCAGTTTACAAATGATGTGACTTCTGACAAGTGAATAAATACTTCCGACTATTTTTCCCATGAACTGCGAAGCTCATTTTAGTGCAACACACATGTTCAATGCGTATTGAGAGATGCAGAACAGGAAACGGATTCATCAGCCTTTCAGGGTTCAGGAGGGGATGGAAAGTACGCGGTCCTCTCTGTAGAGCCCAGGAGCACAGAGGTCATCCAGGAGGTCATCAGGTAACGTGAGGCTCCAGACTTCAGGTCTCTTGTACAGAAAGATAATCATAAGGTTTGCTAAATGTTTCGGAACAGAGGAAGAAACGACGGGTGTGCTCCACTGAGAGCATCTTTGAAAACATCTGCAGCTCACGATCGTTCTGTGATGTGAAAAATAGTTCAACTTTTGAGGTAAAGAGCAGTAATTAAATGTCACCAACAGGAATGTAATATCTCTATTTCAGTCCAGGAGCTGAATTTGTATCCTTTAAAAGTCACGCCTTGTATTCATAATTATATATAATAATTAATCAATAATGTAATAACTGATTGATCATTTGTCATGTGTAAGTTCCTGTAGCTTGTGATGTCAGCAACTTTTGAGTTTTTCTACTTGTTATTTTGTTTGTTTACTAGTATGTAAATCTGATGTTTTCACATGACAGATGTCGGTAATATTAAAATAAATCGTGAGTCTAAACAGAAAAATATTAAACACGGAGGCTAAAAAAGTTTATTCTGGGGCAGCTGTGCATACATATTCATTCATCATCACCACCAAGCATCAATGTTGCCATCTGCTAAACTCCAGTCTGATCCGGCTGACAGCAGAACGGCAGCGCCCTCTCGTGGACCGGAAGAGCAACTGTCTCCAAAACAGATGCTTTTTTCAGTTTACTATATTAAATTGTTGAATGAACTTGCTCTGTCTAAGAGAAGAAGAAGGAAATAATTATGTTACGTTGGAATATAAGAAAACATGTGACGCCTTCATGTCCCGCAGCCAGGCTTTAGTCCGAACTTTAGTCCTTTCACTCGTGTGGAAATCTGATGTTTGAACCGAAAAATATATTTAACACGTAGGCTGTAAAAGTTTAGTCTGTGGCAGCTGTGAATACATATTCATTCATAATAATCATAATGTATCTGACCACCTGCATTAATGTCATCTGCAAAACTAAACAGTTAGTATTAAAGTCTTCAGTCTCATCCTGCAGACAGGAGATGCGCAGCGCCCTCTAGTGGACCGGAAGAGCAACTGTTACCAAAACGTAACTCATTACAAAAGGTATTCACGATTATTGACCACAATATTTGTAATAGGCTTTAAACTAATGACCTAAAATATCTATCATCATCAACTATTTACTTTGTTTTAGTCATCTGTAGTGGTGAGTTGCATAAAAACACATGATTCAAATGATTAAGAAATAAAATATTGTATTTTTGATTAAAAATAAATCATGTCATTTGTAGTTCTGTTAATGTATTAAAAGCTGCTTAGAGCTAGTGTTAGAAAGTTAAACTTTAACTCACTCACTAATATATTTTTATGTTAAAACATCTCCTTCAAACAACTGGATTTATTTCAGTTTCTCACCAGTCCTACATCTTACAATATTGCAAAACTGTACTTTGTACTTCAAACTGTACTTTCTTTCTTTTCTTCAGCTCTGTGTATTATGATTTTTATATTTCATGGCATACTATATACACCTTAATATGACATACTTTGCTATGACCTTTTTTTATGACATATGATGTCCTTTATCATGACATTACTTATAACGTTTTGTTTGCTGACACTCGTTATGTAATGTTAAAGACATGTCAATGACATACTAAGATATATTATATTAAGACATTTTTTATGAGATACTATTCCATTGATGTGTATCATATGACATACTTACTGAAACAATATACAAAGTATCAAGACACAATTGTGTGTCCCTGTTTCCTTCCTTCTTCTGCTTCTCTTGGGTTGGTCCTTCTGCGGTCCCAGATCACACTTTATTGCATTTTAAATAAGTTGATGAAACCACTACCTTTAGAACATGATATAAGGCCTAAACCAGGAAGTTAGGTTCAGGCAGCAAAACTATTTAGTTTGGCTGAGCAATGGAGCAAGGATGACGTCAGCGTGACTGACTCAAAAATAATCACTGATGGGACAAAATAAGTCAGCGTTGACTTCTTAGTTTCACATGGGACACACACACATATACACACACAGCGACACACTCAGCCAGCTGAGCAGGAGGGTTTACAGTGGAGTCAGTTGGAAGCTCGAAGCTACGTCTAAATCAGAAAAACATGTTTTAAAAAAACAAAAAGGTTTTGTTTTATTAAGGTGCCTAATCTTCAATCAGCTACAATATACATGTAACAGACATAACCATCACATAAGGAACACACTTGATACCTCCAACCCCAAGTACAAACTAACTCAAACGTAATTGTTTGTGTAAGTACTGCTTACCTCCTCATGTAACTCACGCAGGTTATAAATCTGTCATTTAAAAAAAACTATTAAAAGGCGCACCCAGGCCATTAACCACTTGATTTCCATTGCTTTTATAGTCACCTGATCCTTCGTTGTGTAAATGACGGATGCACTGCACAATATACATGCTACTTCTCATCAGACTGTATCTGACTGGACTATTTGCATTTCATTTTTTATTCTTCTGTTTGTACTATTTTCAACTGTTTCACGTCATGTTTTGCACGTTTTCATTGTGTCCCTTCCAAAAAGATGCTAAGGCGTCAGCTAATGGGGATCATTACATTACATTACATCATCAGTAAATAAACTAAACTGCATGTTGGACGACCTCAGCCTTCTCAAGAAGTTCAGTCACCTCTGACCTTTCTTGCGTACGTCCACAAACATAAACAGGCCCGTCCAGGTGAGCATGTGCACAGGAGAGTGAATATATTTGGGTATGAAGGACAGTATAGAGGGGTGTAGATGGTTGAGGAGCTGGAGGGGGGGTGAACAGAGACCCCACAGCCAGAGCCGACCGAAGAAAGGACCCAACAAACACTGGCCATCAGACTGTATTTTCCACGGTGTGACGAGACGACGTGGACGGAAACGCCAGCGGGCCGCATTCACCCGTCACTCAGCGAGCGCCGGTTACCATGGCTCGGCTTGTCGCCCCCGTCGGAGGCGAGACCCTTACCTGTTGCCAGTCACTCACCCAGTGGGCCTTCGGGGCGAGGGTGCCGCGGGTTCAGATGTCTTCGGTCTCGGTAATCAGATAAGCCGTGTGCACAACAGGGGATGTCACACAGGGGAAGGGAAAGTCTTTTCTCCTCACTTGAGGACATGTCTCCTTTCCTCTCCGTCCCGGTCCGTTCCCCTTCAAAACTAGGGGACAATCACCGCAGAGAGCAACAGAATGGATGCAGTGACCGCCGGAGACAGCAGAGGCCGCTGCCGCCGAGGACTGGGAAGGAAACGCTGCGACGTCCTTCCCTCGCCACTCACTGTGTCTGCCTTCATTATTATAGCCTCATGTTTCAGATGCTCCTGCTGCAACGCAGAAGTTCTGGACTCGCCTTTTGGTTTTCTCCCATCTTTAATTTTTGTATGTGACTTTTGAGCTCAGTCTGTACGGGACGTTTGTACTTTATTAGCTTGTGTTAACGTTCGGTTTTGTTCCACTATCGCAGTCCTTTAGTCTGGTTGTAAGCCAGAGAACGGACAATACATTCAGCGCCCCGACACATGAGGATGTAACAGGTTTCATATTTATGTATTTTTTAACTTTGCTACTAACATTTGAGCATGGGCCTTTTATATAAACGTATGTTACAATTCAACTGATGTACATGTTAAACTAAAAATAACGGGGAAAAGGTGGCGCAGAAGATAATGAAAACTTGTATCCTGCCTTACTTTCGTGGATTATAACATCTCGCGTTTGGAATTAATCTGCAGATGCTCCGATTTCAAATGAGACCAAACTTTTTCGAATGGATCTCAGTTGTTGAGCCACAAGAGAGGCCGAGCTGTGACCCGCAACACACTCAGTACGGCCCAGAAATGCCTTTTGCTACTGGAGCACTAGTCAGCAGTCAATAACAGTATAAAACAGTCAATAAAATAAGTTTTCTAAAAGCACGAAACACTGCAACTATGAAACGTCATTTAGCACACAGTCATACATGAGCACAACAAATATGAGACTGCTGACTCCAGTAAGTTTAGCCGTGGACAGACAGACCACGCACACTCACACACTCACACACTCACACACAGGACGTCCGGCCGAATACATAATAAACCCGCGGAGATAATAATAACCAATTTAAAGTAAATCAAACAAATAAATAAGATGTACATTTTGTGCCACACTTGTCCAAAGCTCATCTGGAGACGTGGGCGTTCAACATGGCCGCCGTAGGGTGTGTCGCATCACCTGCACTCTCTGCTGAACAAGCTTTTCTTCCTTATCCTAACGGTTGTGCGCCAGAGTTCAGGAAAGGGACAGAGCAGGTTGGCTCCCCGGGATCAACAGCAGCGTTTCGTTTTTAAAAAAAAAAAGAAAAGAAAGGGAAACTTCTTTTAATGAGAGATGGGGCGAGGGGAGAGGAGGGGGGGGGGGGGCGCCGCAGGCTGGCTCATGTCTGATTGTGGAGCGATGGTGCAGATTGGTGTGTTTGCTGGGCCCGATCACCTGCTCTCTCTTCATCTTGGGAGGTCCGGCTTCCCTCGTTAGCTTGAGACCGGCTCCCCACTCCGCTGCTGGTCGGGCTTAACCTCGCTCAGGCTCGCGTTTTAGTTCAGGGGAGCCAGCGGGTCGCCTATCGGGAGACGACCAACCTTGGTTAGTAGAAGAAACGGTGGAGATAAAATGCTGACGCCGACACTGTGAAACAAACATTTTCCTGCAGTCGACAGATCCAAGATCGGGACCGACGGAGAGCTTTGGGATGTTTAGGTAACGACCGGCTGGGGGTGACGGCCTGAAGGCCCACATGTGATCCGTTAAAGACACCGCAGTGTGCACGTAGAGGGGCTACTTAACGACTGGTGAATGACACGGATTAGCCGTTAGCTAAACAACAACATAATCAAATGATTTGGATATTAACAGCCGAATGCCCTCAGGGGCCGCAGTGAATGTCTCACAGGGGGAAACAAAATGAGTACCTACGAAACCTTTTTCCCTGTATCTGTACCCGAAATGGAAGTCTGATCTCCAAACTACAATACAACCCCAAATAAAGCCTCAACCTGCAGAATATCTCTGAATTAGCATATTATACATCATGGATGGAGTTAATTTGTCAGATAGAAGCAGTCACTACCTGTGCTATGTCGCATGAGGAGCCCCGCCAGCATAATTAAACATAGGGACACATTGTTTTAATCCTTCAGATCTCACATTTGGAGGGAAGGTCAAGGCCTTTGTTCAAACTTCTGAGGCCTCTATGAGTCACTTTATGAAGATAGTGTGAGGTTACTGTTGTCCTATCGCAGCTGCGATCGGACTGATGTGTGGGCCGTTCATATCAGAGACATCACACGCGGCGGTTTAACCATCTCAGACTATCTGCTGGAGAGATCCCGTGCTGAATAGCGAGGAACAGAATGGAAACACTGATGATGATGAAGATGAAGATGATGGGCTCCTTCATCCGCCCGCGAGGCTTCATCGGCGAGGAGGTAAACATCTGTTTATCAGAGCATCTCGAAATGCAGAGCACGATACCGATCGAAGGGCCGGGAACAGAAGCTCCGCCTCCTCTGTCCCAAGTCTGAATTATGAGACATGCATTTATTTATTGAAGCTTTGGCACACATCATCACTTCATAGTGTGTGCGCGTGTGTGAGCGTGCGTGTCTGTGTGTTAAACCATTAAACTGCTGCTAGAAATCAACAATACCATAATTCACTAAATAAATGTTGATTTGATCTTATGTAAGTTTTGAGCAATCTCTTCCGGGATGCATTTAAACGTATCTTATACAACGATAACAGGCCTGAATAATAACTCATTTCAGATTGAGGCTCATTATCGGCATGAACACGACCAGAGTTGGTGAAATAATCCAGAGGACACATGCGATCCTCACTTTTTGATGAAATATTGGGTCTTAGTATCTGTTGGAACCTTAAACGCTTCAGAGGGGAACTTACTCTTGTGAACAGCTCACATGAGGCATCTGAAGACGCTGCTTTCTGGCTTCTTAACTCCATAACACGCTTGAAATGTTTCATTAAAAAGCTAAATATCTTCTCTTTTTTTTACATTTCTGCCACCCCAAAAAAAGCAGCAAGGCAAGGCGAGTTTATTTATATGGCACATTTCAGCAACGAGGCGATTCAAAGTGCTTCACGTGAAACCATTAAAAGCAGGTTTAAAAACAGTTAAGGAAACATTGAAACAGTCAAGAAAAAATAAGCAGAAAATTCCCACGAGCGGTTGCGTCACAATAGCGTGTTTGGTTCAATCCATCAGGAACACCAACAGAACACGGAGGCTCCGCCCACGCACCCACCTTCCTCCTCACCTCAGGGTGCGCCTCTCCGCTCACCGCCTTGTGCACACACACACACACACACACACACACACACACACACACACACACACACATACCTCATCAGGGTTACCTGTCAGTCAAGTCTTTCACGGCTTAGCAAACACGGCCCTCTATTAGCGGCGCTGGGGCCGGACCTGCTGACAGCCCGCTGCCGGCACGGTGGTCCCGCTCCTGGGGCGTGGTTCCGCTTGAGTCCCGCGAAGTGGGTTGGCTTTTTTTTTTTTTTTTTTTTAAATGTATGTTGAAGGCATGCTCCAACCACATGCATGTATTATTTTTAGTCGACTATACACGTGATCTCTGCGGCTCTCAGACAAAACAATGATCCATATCGCACCTTCCAGCCCGCCCCGCCGCGTGTGCGTGTGCACGCGCGTGCCCGTGTGCTGGTGGCACGCAACACCTGGGAGGTGTGGGTTGCGTGGTGGCACGCAACACCTGGGAGGTGTTGCGTGCCACCACGCTTCTCACGCTCCGAAATGCGGCCGGTCTTGTGTTCGCGCGCGATGACGAGCAGTGGAGCGCAGCGCCGCCCACCTGCTCACCTGTTCACCTGTTTACCTGCGTGCGGCAGGAACAACGCCCCGAGGGGCCGCGCGAGGGGGGGGGGGGGGCGGCGGCTGATCAAAAGGTGCATCAAGGGGTGTTGTTATAAGGCGTGGGTGTAGGATTACACCCGTGTTGAAATGAATATCTCATCTGTGTTCATAGTTCATTATTATTAGGATTATTAGCTAATACACACACAAGGAGTTTGATTAATGTAGCACATCATCACGTGTTCCCTCAGTGCAAGTTGTTGAGCTGCAGGGCAACGACAGAAACAAAAAGAGGGACTTTTGTACTAAATATGTTTATATTTATCTTACTTCATCTAGCCGGTCTAATTTTTCATCTTATTTTCCGTTTTGCTTTTCTTTGTCTCTTTTCCCTCGTGGTGATTCATCTTCTTCTGCTTTTCTTGGACATAATAATAATCATCATCATCATCGATAACTCAGATCTTAGCTTCAGGTGAACTTCAAAACATTTGAATAAACTCTGAAGGCCGTTCCTCGTCCCGTTGGAGAGGGTCTTCATGGTCAGTGTGAAGAGGAGGAATTGTTACACCTGTGTCGATGTTCACAACCTGTCCTTCCTCCCTCAGGCCAGACGTGTTTCTCAGGCCGGTGTCCTTCATGCTCCTTTATTCATGAGCAGTATTCATGCATGGTTGATGAGGCAGTATATGAATTGTGAGATGTAAAGGCTCTTCGCATACGTTGGTGTGTATGCAGGATGGATAGAGATGCAGAAGGCTTCAGCATCATTAAGTCAGCCGTTAGGGGAGGAGAGGATGAAGAGGAAGTGTTTAGCTAATGAGAGGGAGTTTTATACACGTTTTACTTTTCTAATCTTCAAACTATAAGAGAAATTAGGTCTGAGGTCAGAGTTTAAAGTCATATTTCTGAGATTAAAGTCATATTTCTAAGTTTAAAGTCAAAAATCTGAGCGTAAATACATAATTATATTGCTTTAAAGTCTGAATCTTGAGGAGAAAATTTGAAGTGTAATATTAAAATCAAATTTTTTAAAAGTTTAACTCTGACAATAATACATTTCCCACTTGAGGCCTGAAGTCAGATGCATTTCTCCTGCAGGTCTAATCCTCTCCAAAGCAAACCTCTCCTGTTGGTGTGTTTACACATGTGTGTGTGCACGCTCACGAGTGTGTACTCAGACGCTGTTTGCCCATGCTGTGCGTGCAGATCACAGTTGTGTCTGGGCTCCTGCGGGAATGCAGCAGCATATACATTAAAAAACCCAGGCAGCTTTTCCGCCACTGCTTTTGAAGTGCAGGTTTCCCCGGAGCAGTGTTGCCAAACTCATTCCTGTCTTTTTGTGCCGATATAATTCTTAATTCCTCCTCTTGCTTGTTGGAATGTTCATTGAAGAAAGAGACAACAGCAGCCAGTGAATGAGAGCTTGACCTGCAGTGAGCGAGCATAAATTAACTTCGCAGGAGCCGAGCCGGGACTCAAAACCAGCCGCTTGTAAAAAAAAATGTAAAAAACACACACACACACAAAAACATAGAGGTTATGACTAGATTGTGTGTCACCAGTTAATGCTCATTCACACTTAAAAAAAAACTGTTGGTAACCACCACCTGATTCTCACTCATACACTCTCTCACACTTTCTCTCACACACACACACACACACACACACACACACACACACACACACACACAGAGGCTGACTACAGCTCTTTGTGGAGACTTTTAAGTCACTCTCGGCAGATCCATGGCAACCACTTGTTGAAGCCTCACTGCTCGTTGCTAAGTGATGGGATGTATTGGACCAGAAAATCCTTTCCATTGACGCTCCCTCCACCCCCTCCTACTCCTCCCCTCCACCCCCCTCCTCCGCCCTCCCCCATCCCTTCACCGCAGCCAAAACAACCCTCATATATGCTCCAACTTCCGCTGGTCACAGGGCAAGAAATGCTGTTTGGTACTTTGCCAAATGCAACCTGCAAAGTGAAAAGAGGTTAAAAGGTGTGTGAGGCGGTTCCACCTGTTGGAGGACGTCTGTGCACCAGGATGTTCACAGCAGCAGAGTCACATGACCTGTGCTCAGAGTTTCACGTTTGTTAAAAAGAGCTTGTTTACTAGAGCCGGTTAAAAAAAAAAAAAAAAGAACTTTGTGAAGTTGTGTTTTTTAATGAGTTCATTTGATTTACTTCTATTTGACCGGGCATTTCCATCTAAAGAACCGCTTCATGTCTGGTCCCACGAGCCCTTGAGGAAGTTCCAAAGGTTCTTAATGAGGTTCAAGGGATCCTTGAGAGACTCAGGAGCTTCCAGATGGGATGCTGGGGGACCAGGAAGGAAGAGAATGATCGCAGGAATAAAAGTTTCACTTGTATTTTCACTGCATGTTGCGTCACCAGAAACATCTTGCAATGTCCGAAGTGAACTTTACATAAACTCAAATGCACCACATCCCCATCACCTGTGGAATGAAATCACTTTCACATGGAGTTTGGGAACCTATATGGTTCCCCCTGCATCTGTTCTCCGTTCTCCTCCTCCTCCTCCGGTTGATCCTGCTGCCCTCTCCCCTCCTCCTCCTCCTCCTCTTCCCCCTCCCCCTCCTCTCTCCCTCCTCTCCCCCCTCCTCTCCCCTCCCCTCAGTGACCGATTAGCCGGTGCGGGGTTCTCTCCCATTTCCATGAGAAAGGCGGCGGTCGGTGAAAGGGTTAAGCCAGAGGACGAAGCCCCCGAAAAGCAGCCCTAATTTTCTGCCCGGCGGGGGAGTGGGGGGAAGCAGGGCGAGGGAACAAAGACGCCCGGGGGAGGAGCGGAGACTCCGGCTTTACTATATGCACCTGCGGCCTGAAAAGCCTCGGACAATGCGCCTCCGACACGGCCAATTACGAACGGGCCATCCACCCGCTTTCTCTGTGGAGAGGGGTGGGAGGGGGGAGGGGGAGGGGGGAGAAAGTGAATTTTAAAAGAGGGAAAAGATAAGAAAGTAAATAATCGAGCTTTAAATCATCCCAGGCACTATAGAGTGAACCCCCTCCTCCCTTTCACCCTCACCCATCACTTCTTCCCACCCCCGGCAAGACACCCGTGTTCTCCCGCTAATGTCCACTTTTGTCCCGGGTTTTCCACTCCGAGCTGACGGCTCCGCCTGTGAGGACGCTGTGAAAAGTGGGGAGAGGTCGCTTTTGATTGCTGGTATGCCATTCTTGTTTCCTGCTAAAGGTTCGGAAGGATGAGGTCATGTTTGAAGCAACAGCTGACAAACAGCGCAGCTCATCCGGTGACGCGCCGGTACCGCGAGATGAGCGGGGACGGGAGGTGTGAGGCAGGAGGGATTCAAGACAATATTTGTAATTACTTTGAGAAATCATGTTAGATAAGTACACGTTCGTGATTGGCCGAGGCATTAAGTGTGTGTCTGGGAAATGCACACGCGCAGGAACACGCTAAACCAGTTTGATAGTCACCCGGATGTGTTTCATAATTTTCCCCTGATGGGTTTATTAATATGTGAAAGGTAGCTTTGACTTCTGTTGCATTTCATTTCATGTCTGAGTGATAAACACAATAAACTCTCAAAGTGTGACTTAAGTGCTCCAATAATCCCTTCTGAACAGGAACTGCTGACGATGTGACGCTCACCAGGATGATTTAAAGTTTCCTAATTGAGTTCCACATAATATGAACATGAATGCTAGAAGACAAATAATTTTAAAGACCTGAAACACGGTCACGGTCGTATAGAACATCTTTAACAGCTTTAACCCCGGTGCTTTAATGCAGTATAATATAGATTATAGAAGCAGTAACTCAGTGGACTATTAGATGTGCTTGTATAATCTAATGCAGTCACAGCAGCTCTGCATGTATTGAACCTTCATTGATTTTAGATTATGGAGAATTTTGGTGGACATTAAATGGTCACATGGTTAGAGGTGGATGGTTTATATTGGAGGGTTCTCGTCCACCTCACCATGTGAATGAATAGGTAAACATCGGTATTATGACCGGTACAACACAAATAAAGCTGGATATCCTTCAAATAATTTCCAGTTCATATTTATTACGCTCCATCAGCTGATAGAAACCATGTGATAGTTAAAGCTCCAGGAAGTAAACAGACCTTGGGTTCTTGTTTCTAAAATAAAACTGCATTGATAAGTTCAAGTGTCCCTAATAAAGTGGTCACTGAATGCATTGGTCTTATAAAGGCTTCACTCAAGTTATATAAAATGCTGTAAAATACACAATTAATACATCATTAATGAAAAAAGGATTTGCACTTTTTATTAATATTGTCATGAATGCCATAACAAAGTTTTTTTTTTTTTTTTAAACCAAAAGGAGTCGAGACTCTTAGTATAAGAGCCTAAAAATGTTTACATTATTTACATGAATGCTACATACAGTAACTCTAGTATATGGCAGCATTTACATACAAGATAATTCATTCTAAAAATAGAGATACAAGTCAGTAAAAAAGTTAAAAACACTCGGGTAACAATGTAAACATTCAGGCATTACTTTAATAAAACCGCTCTCCCTTTTTCAAAAAGATAAGTAAGGCATCCGTTTCCAGCATGTCGAGTTAGTAATGGAATGCTTCAAAGTTAAAACACTCGGAATAATCTACCACATTCAATATTCACAGTGTTTTTCTGAAGGCTGAAAGTAAAAGTTCCCTTTAGGTCCGTAGCAGCACTATAACCAGACAGCAGGCTAGAAGAGAAGAGACAAACAGGACTGTCGGCTTCAGAGAGCAACCATTAAATGCTCTGGTTTCTAGAGAACGATAGAAGTACCCTCAGGTAATATCTGAAAAAAAGGTTGCTGAGATTTAATCTGAAACTCACTGATACATTCTCGTCACTGGTAGTTAGAACAAACAGTTGACAGGTTGTTAAACACATGCCTGGTAGGCCTTTTGTCAATCAGTTTACTTTGTGGAAACCAGAACTTGTAAATCTTAAATCTGCTATTTTGGAAGAAAACCACTGAAATGTAGCATTTCATATTAAAATTCATTTTCTTACTGAAATGCCTAAAAAACACAACTCTTGCCTAGAGCAAAGTGACATGAATATACAGCGCGACTCTGGATGCTGCCAGAACAACATCGAAAAGATCAAATCTAAAAAACTAAAGTATAGCAAATAAAACTCATACAGGCAGCGACAACAAACGTGTCAACTCTTTGCCAGACAATAGATCCAGTGACTGGGGACACGAGACCTGACGGAAGTGTTAAGAACCAGCCCGGTTCCACGTTCTAGAAGCGACGCCGTGCGTCACAGAGGCCAGTGGGTTCTCCGTGTATTCCTGTGGATGCAGCGCTGATTGTCCCAACAGGCGGTTTTCCGTATCAGACAAGATTTTATCAGTTAAAAATAAAATAGAAAAAAACACAGGAGTACTAAAACCAAAGCCAAGGTACAAAGAGTTCATTTTTAAGAAGAAAAGAAAGAAAAAAAAGCTGTCATTCAAGTTGTGCATTTCCTTCCCTTTATCCCCACCCGGCTGCTCTCGAGCTCTGCTCACCGCCAGGACAGCGACACAACCAGAGCATTCGGCTCGACTCATTTGTCCGCCACCAGCTGAGCGACCGGGCTGCCGGGCCTCTGGACCGCAAGGACCGGCTCCGTGGAAGACTAATACACCCGCTACCTGGCCCAGTCCCCCGGCACTGCCCGGGGTTTGGTGGAACCGTCATGAGTGCCACTGTCACAAGTGTTTTAAAAGTGGTATTTAAAAAAAAGGAGTCTTTTGACTTATTATGGATAAGTTTCTAAAAAAAAATACAAATAAAAAAGACAAGACAGAAAAAGACAACATGTCCTCATATGTACACAATAAACAGACTCTGGGCTCCGTCTTCACTGCAGTCCTTCGTGGAGAGAAGTCTGCTGGAGGCTGGTGGGGCAGGGAGAAGACTCCGCTCGGTGTGGTGGGTGTGTGTGTGTGGCATTTATCTTAACTTCTGTGGCACCAACGAGGTAGAAAAACAGCTTTTCAATGACAAAAAAAAAACAGCATCTCCTCTGTTTTTTTTTCCTTCATGTCTCTTTTCCCACCTAAAGTCCCCCACACCCAACTCCCATCTCCTGTACAGCCAACTGTGCACCTTGAGCATATCTGGTCCTCCCACTCGGTTCACCCTCCCCCTTATATCCCCCCTCTCCACCTCGCCCCACCACCCCCGTGACTCCCACTTCAAGTCCTAGATGTGTGTGAGTGGGACGGTTCCGGAGAGGTAGTGCTGCTGGACGCTGGTGTAGCCCCTCTGTGCTGCTGAGGGGTCGCTGCCGTCCCCCCCGGGGCCGGGGATGTACATGCTGATCATGTCCCTGAGGTCGCCCTGCAACGGGCCGCGGTGGTGGTTGGGCGCCCCTGTCGGGGGCGAGTGGGACACCGGTTCTGCTTTCACCATGGACATAGTGACGGGGCTGGGCTGCTGGGGACTGCTGCTGTAGGACATGGGGCTGTAGGGAGACAGGACGGCACAAGTAATGGCGGTTAATGGATGCTCTGTTGCCGTTTTCATTTAGTCAATGGATCTGTTGGACGCCGGGATGGCAAACTGATTTTAAATAGTGTCTGCAGCAGCACGGTGCTGCAGGTACAGAGGCACTAAATCAGAATTACTGTGGAACAAATCAAACTAATTTTACTTTCCTCTCTTCTAGCACCTGAATAATGATGATGATGATGATGATGATGATTTTTACTTAAATATTCACCAAGTATTTAGATCCTGAAGAGGACAACCAGCAACACTGAAAATGACACTGAGCTGGCAAAATAAACTTGTGACTAAACACTGTTGTGCGTCTTCTGTTGTATCTGAATGTCCAGCGTTCATCTCACGCCAGAAGTTGAGGAAAGTTCCTTTTTTTTTTAAATCAGTCATTTTCTATTTGGTGCTACTTTGTCTTCACTAACAGGATACACAGTCTCTGCTTTTCACCGATCTGAGAGCAAAAAAAAAATCATTTGCCACCAAATAATGAAACGCATCTTTAAGTGGTAATGCCTCTCGCTGTCACGTCAGTCTTTTGACAGTTTCATCAGGTTTTAGTTTCCCGACTGGAAACTTTTTAATAGGAAGAATCCCTTCAAGTCATTAGGCATTCTTACTGCAAAAAATAAATAAATACAAACTAAACAAAATAAGACTTGATAACTCCCAAATGACTGAGGGGATGCACCTGGCAAAAGACAACTTCATGCTTATTCCCAATTGTCTCTGGGCCATCTAACAATGCTAACTGGTTCTAGTTGTATACCGTATTACAACGGAAATTCAAAAGATTTTTCTCTTTTTAAAAAAAAAACAAAAAACATTTGAATTTACTGAGAAATATATAAATATTATTTTCTCAAGATCAGTTAAATTGTTTTGCCATATGACCTCCAGCTCCTAATCCGCTGACAAAGTGCTCGTTCTGACCAAACTTGTTCTAACTTTAAGGAACTCCGTCCGTTGCCGGGTTCAGCAGCGGGACGGGCATCAACAAGTTTGGGCTTCCGACACGACTCCGCCTCTGACAAGCGAGGAGCCGATAATCAAAACATCTTTCAGGGAAACTTTAAAAAGGATTCACCTGCTGGAAAACTGCAGTTAAACCATCTTTCTTTGTTTAAAAAGAAAAAAGGGACCAATTGATCAGATACTGGAATAGATTTCGACATCATCCATCTAAAGTGTTCAGGCTTTGTACTTTGGGGGTTGGAAAGGGGGGGGGGGGGTGTTGGCCCCGTAAGGCAGGAGGCAGAGACCCAGAAGTGTAACTAGGACAATAGTGGGGCAGGAATAGGGGATTGTGGGTAGGGGACCACACACAGAGCGGCCCTTCCTACCGTCAAGTCACCCTGATCAACATTCCAGGCAGGACCCAGCCCAGAGCAGAGCGTCACGCGCATAACAAGTAGGCAACAGACTGAAGCCTGTTGTTCCATCGCAGGCCGAGCTCCTCATGACTCAATGGGCCTGAATGCACTTTCCCTCAACACTTCCACCTGATTAAAGTCGCAGATGTTTAAAGTCCACTCTGATTGGAGGTCTATTTTACACCATTTGTTATTACATTCCCTCCTTATTTCGTAGTGTAGTTATATTCTATCAAAACAAAGGACTTAATGTGAATTATACAAAAAAAACAACTTTAGTGCATGTTTTATTGTTTCTTCCAAGTTAAATGTTAAGTCACACACTATTGTGTATGAGGTGTTTATGAACTTCAGTATAGAACATTTGTTTACAGGGCGCCACAAATCATAAGGATGAACGCTCAGTCGTATAAATTATATAAAGATGCATAATTTAAAGCCTTCGTTCACTGCGCATGCTCACTAGACTGAAGAGCTCCGCTCCTCCGCTGATTGGCATTTTAAAAAATACCTCGCCCCATTTCAGCAAACTTTTTTTGTCTTTCTTTTTCCGGAGGCCATCATTGGGTCTCATAATATTACACTGTGTGTTGTCAGTGTCTGGAGAAATATTACATTTTAATAAAACTTGCATGTACTGTTCTTTCTTTGAAAAAATAAAATAAGCGCCTTTTCGCGTCTGGAGCAGGTGGATCCGGCCTCCTGCGCATATTGGATGCCTTTAATCTCATGTTCTTGAGCGTGTGGCACAAATTCAAACACCGACTTGTGAAATAATTAAAAAAAAGATACAATATACACACACACACACAAAAAAATCTTTTAAATCACATATTACGACTGCACTTTCATTACTTTCGCCGGCCAGTGACGGGACTGACAAACATGTCGCAAGTAGCTGGGCACACGCGGACACAACTCACCTGTAGGAGTTGCCTCCATTCATGTACGTCTGCGCCGCCGACATCGAGGGCGGGTACTGCAGAGCCGACAGGTCGTACCGGTGGAGCTGCTGCGAGTAGCCGAGCGCCTCGCTCTGCATGCCGGCATACCCCCCGGTGGGGCCCCAGCCGTAGCTGTCCATCCTCGGACTGCCACCTTGGCCCTGCGCCGCCGCCAGCAGGCTCCCCGCCGACAGCGGGTACTTGCCCACCTGGGTGTCCTTCTTGAGCATGGGCTTGGTCTTGCGGCGGGGCTTGTACTTGTAGTCGGGGTAATCCTTCATGTGGACCGCCCGCAGCCGCTTGGCCTCGTCGATGAAAGGCCGCTTCTCGGCGTCGGTCAGCAGCTTCCACTCGGCGCCCAGCCTCTTGCTGATCTCGGAGTTGTGCATTTTGGGGTTTTCTTGGGCCATCTTGCGCCTCTGTCCCCTGGACCAGACCATGAAGGCGTTCATGGGCCGCTTGACTTTATCCATGGGGTCGACTCCCGGCGCGCATGCCGTTTTGGAGCCCGGGTGAGAGTTGCCATTGCCGCCCATGCCCCCGGTCATGTTGCCGGTGACCGGTGACATTCCCTGGGAGGTCTGGTGGGACTGGGGCTGGCCGGTCGGCTTCAGCTCGTGTTCCATCATGCTGTACATGTTGGGGCAGGTGTAGCGAAGTTGACACGACTTACTAGAGAGTTGAAACGCGGTCGCACAGCAGCCTTTTTGTCGCAGTCCACCTGGCGACTTGTGGCCAGGTTTCCCTACAGACTTCACCGGCTGATGCGAATCAATTAATTACTCACGACGAACCGGGGACACAAAGGTGCGACACGGTCTTCGTTTTCTCTTCAATTAAAAGTCTGCTTGTGTCGGTGACTTCAAAGGCTCAACGCGGGCGTTCAAAAAGTTCCTCGCAGCCTCCTCTCGGTGCTGGGAAACAGTTCTCTGCGGAAAAACCACTTGTTGTCAGTCGGCCAACTCACACACTGAACTCGTCTACTCGCCCGCTGCAAAAGTTGCCCTGTTCTCGTGCAGTTGGCCGTGTGCGGACCAATGGGAGGGCGAGGAGCTTCCGCGTGCGTGCGCGCTCCTAATTTGCAATTGAAAGGGTTCCGAGGGTGCGCGAGACACTTGTTGATGACGGCGGCGGGGAGAAGGGAGGCATTCCGGGGAGACAAGTATCTTAATATTCAATTAGGCTGTTATCAGCGAGCTGATCACACTGTTTGCGTTTGAATAAAAAGGTTTCATCATAGTTCTTCTTCGAAAAGAGAGCAAAAAATCACTTCGATTGGGTCCAAACACTACACACTCGCGCGCGCACGCGAAGGCTAACTCTCTAAACCTAAAACCAGTTCAAACTGCCTGTGTCTGTCTTTTTTTCAGTCTTCTGTTTATGTTATTGCAGGACGACACACAAGTTATATCAATACTTGTACATTTAAATAGATATTAAATTGAACTTAAACAACTTCAAAAGCAAAAAAGCATTGCATATTTTTCATTATATTGATGGAATCACATAATTTGGATAAAAGATAACAACATTGAATGAACCACACATCATTCCGAGAAGTCTTTTCCATGTCAGGTTTTTTAACATAGAAAGGAAGCTTGGTTAAATGCATAAATAATTGTTCATAGTGTGCTTTTCCAGAGAAACAGCAATTCATAAAAAAATATGTTTGTGTTGGAAGATAACAAATGTTCTACTTTAATGAAGAAAAACAAATATTCTGTGTCTAATGTAGACCACCACAAATCTTTATTTTGGGGCCAGATTAACCCCCCTTTTTACGACCCCTGTTGACCTTCACTTCCTCCCATTCAACACTATGTATACAATGTGTTTGAGTACTTGTCAGGTACAGTGGGGGCCGCAGACAACAAATGGCTGCTTCGTCAATTTTTTTCCCGGAGGCCCAGAAACGTACCAGTTTAACAAATTTAAAATAGACCAACTCAGGGCCCCTCTACACAGTTAATGAGGCTTTTAAGGACCGGCGGTCCTGGGGCAGTTGCCCACTTTGCCTGGGTGGTAAATCCAAAAGGTCACTACCAAATAAATCTTTTAATCTGTAGACCTACATCCTTGGTGATGTCACAACTGCAACTTTTTCCAGTTAATGAAAACTTAGCCATATGATCATACCACACAGTTCTTTTAAAACTATAATTAAACTTTCCGTAGGTCTTGTTTGTCGAATGGTGGGCATAATGTTTAAATTATGAGGACATTTTGATCCAAGTAGAATCGTAACACAGCCAATAACATTGCGGCATGTAGTGCAGGATTTCCCTTTTCCTTTTCAAACATATCCCTCCGCCGCTAAACTAGTCCGACTCAATCAAAGACAACAACATTATTATAAGTCGAGCAAACCGCTGATGAAATGCTCGTTGTGTCTTCTTTTTAAGAGCAGCTTTTGAGAAGCCGGGCCCTCCTTTCAGAGAATTGTGCTGGAGACATGTCCCCATACACGGGTATTGATTCGGCTACAATGGCACACAGAATTACTTTGGAGCTGCAGGAGAATGAGGAAGATCTTTGTTGGCCTGGTGAAAATAGACCTCTTCTTTTGCTGTCCTCCAGAGTCTTTGTTAACAGCGGCGCTCCCCGAGACTACAAGTGCCGTGCTGTGTCCGAGTCGGCTCCACTTCATCCAAAGTTGGCTTCAGTGATGCGGCAGATAAATCCATCCGTTTAGCCCGACACGTGAAGGCACACAGCATATAAGCAGTGTCATTAAGGCCGGAATTATAGAGAGAGAGATATTCATTCACGGACAGTAAAGAAGTACTGTTTTCTGAATCTCCAATAAAATTTAAGTAGTTGTTTGCTTACCTCAGAAAAAAGCTAAAACACACGCATCAAATTGGTGTTTTTGGATGTAATCGGCCCAGAAGTGTCTGAAAGTGGGCATATCAGGTGAGTGAAGCTCACGAGTGAAGCTCACCTCATATGGACGAGTGATTCACCTGTTGAAACAATCGCAACTCAGAGGCTCGCTTTGGTTGCCCGTTTGGAGCTTTCAGTCACGTTAGCCGTGATATTAGCCTGTTGTCTTCTTCGTAATGTGGGTTTACAATTAAACAAAAAAACATCGGGGTCACTAAACTACCTAAAACAATTTGGTCGGGGTTCCTGAACGGTCCAGAACAACTGACGCAGGACAAGGAGTGGAAAAGTCAACGTATAGGAGTGCAGTGGAAGGACCAAACAAACACAGGACTGTCACCCAGCAGGCCGCCGGTGGCGTCCTGTGTGAGACCGGGTCAACTTTGAGCATCAGTTTGAAGCGCAGTGCCGCTGGTCAAGCGTCAGTAAGTTGGGAGTGAGAACGCGTTGGTTGTGTTTCATAGTTTCATCATGTTTCATCCACTTGGGGGTGGATTTCTGCTCGACTGAAGGGGTTAACAGGGGCCTGATGAACGCCTCAAGCGATGTCACCGGAGGCAGAGGGCTGAAGACAAGTTTAAAAAGGAAAGAAATCTGGAGCCATGGCTGCAATTAGGCCATTAGGACACATGTGAGAGAAGAAAACAAGCAGCCAATCACAGTTCTTGTTGGTCCTCATGTGAGGTCCAACAAGTCTGTTGAGAAATTATAAAAAAATATGTATATTTTGCTTATCAGTGTCAAAGCGTGACTACACCCAGACAGCAGATACCATCACTGTGTCATCACAAGCAGTTGAGGCAGGTGAGATTTCTCAACACCTTGTATGTGTGTGCGTGTGTGTGTGTGTGTGTGTGTGTGTGTGTGTGTGTGTGTGTGTGTGTGTGTGTGTGTGTGTGTGCTATCTGCAGGTATGTATGTGTGTGTGTGTGTGTGTGTGTGTGTGTGTGTGTGTGTGTGTGTGTGTGTGTAAGGTGGGGGGGGGGGGTGGCGGACATCTTCCCAAGTGTGTGTAAGAGTTGGTGAGAGTTTACTAAGTCAGTTGGAGATGGTATTATGTAGATGCGTGTGTGTGCGTGCGCTATCTGCAGGTGTGTGTGTGTCTGTGTGTGTGTGTTTGTGACCATGTGTTTGTGACTAATTGGGAATTGTGAGGCTCCAGTCTCCCGTTTCCATCTCCATGACAACCCTATGTGGAATCCCTTCCAAACCTTGCCCTCCTCCGCCTCCTCGCTCCCCCTGGCTTTTCCTTCTTTCAAAAACAACTCACCAACACACTCACGCGCTCGGCTTTTCTTCGTCTATCTGTCAACCTCTGCGGATTCAGACGGATTGGAACGGCAGAGGAGTTCTCTGTCCCGTCACACGCTCTCGCTCGACGCTCGTGTCACGTCAGACAAACACCGGCGGTCGGTTTCCACCTTCCTGTCCGTCATCGCAGAGCCGGGGCTCTCTCCTCTTTTTTTTTTCTTCTTTCTTTTTTTTCCAAACCTTCTTTTGCTGCTTGTCAAAGTTGATGCAGGTGAAGTGAAGTGAAGACAGCCACAGTTGTCAGTCCTCTTCCTCTCTGCCCCCCCCCCCCCCGCATCCTCCCTCCCTTTCCCTCCCCCCTCACAGAAACGGCCATATTGTTCACCACCTGGTCTTTTATTCCTCCAGGATTCCCATTGAAATCCAACCAATCAGTAAAATGTCCCGTTATACATTCCTTTTCTCCCCGAGTGATGCAATCCATTCTTTTTTTTGTAACATTTAATTTAGTCTTTGGTCTCAGGGGAGTCAGTCCTTGGCCTTCGGTCATGTGGCGGTAAACTGTATTAATAGTTATAGCTGATAATGTCGTAGAGGCGTGTTTGCTCTCATGTTTTCGGGGCACACGCACACACACACACACACACACTGCCGAGGTGGGTGTGTTAATCACAAATGTGTTCCCTGTTATCTGGGGAGACCCTGAGCAGTCTGACAGCTTCAGACTCCTTGGTCGGTGTCCATAAGTATATGGACACCGACCAAGGAGTCTAACGCGTCTAACGTATAAATATTAGTGACATTTTTGGCAGTGTGATGTCGTAACGTGCGCGTTAGACTCCTTGGTCAGTGTCCATATATATATATATATATATATATATATATATATATATATATATATATATATATATATATATATATATAGTGTTTTCAATATATTGATGACCGAAATGTCGTATGAACAGTATGCTACCTCCCCACTATAAGGTTATGATATCATTGCAGAGGACCTTTAGCATTATAGCATCGCAGGTTAAAAGCTGATTTAAAAGGTGAGTTCTGAGTGCTGTTTTGAAAGAGGCGAGCGAGGGAGAACGTCTGAGGTGCTGGAGAGAGAGAGAGCTCCAGAGGGAGGGGGCCAAAATGTCCACTCAGGTCTCAGAGTGGGGGGGAGGTTGCCGTCGGCAGATCTGAGGTTGCAGTGTCAGAGCAGGAGGTCAGAGAGGTATATGGAGGGGTTCGGGGTTGTGAAGGGCTTTGTGGGTGACGAGGAGCATCTTGAACTGAATTCTTTGCCGTATGGGGAGCGTGTTGTTTCTATGGAGGGGGCTGAGACTGGGCGCTGTCGGGAGGATCACACACAATTTAGTTGTTTTCTCTTACAAACTCCCAACATTGTCCGGAGAATCCGGTCCAGATACGATCAGGGTTTTGCCCTTTTATGTACGTAGCACTTAATCAGAGCTCCTCTGTGTCAGAGACGTCCTAACCTCCTGGAAATCAGGAGGCAAGGCCCGACCAGGCAGCAACCTCCGGTTCTGCCGATGCGGAAGTGTCTTAACCTTCGTCCCGTGTTCGGGTCGGTACTGACCCGTTACAGGTTTTAAATGCATAAAAGAACCACATACAATGTTTTTATTGCATCAAGAGGCTTTTGACATTGTCAGGAACCTCTACTTCAACTAACTAAATAAAAAAGTATATATTTCACTAAATTATAAAATGCTCTGATTGAAATGATGACCTTTGTGTTGTTAGAGTCGATTTTGACCCAGTTACCCAGTAAATATTTGTTTGATTGGTTGTTTTTCACCTTGAAAATCTAAATGCTGTGTTCCACTTTTCATTTTGTGTTTGTTTTAAAGTTATATTGATAGAAAAAAAAGACCTTTTAGCCTTTTTCTTAAAGTGAATATGAATGGGTCAAAATTGAACCGAACACCATAGATGTTACGATAGTTAATAATATTAAAATTAAAATCGTTCAAGATTATCTTAAGGTTCATTTTACCATTTTTTAAAATTGAAATGGAGGGATATCCTGACAAAGGCCCGGAGGCCCACACCAAAAGTATTAAAACTACAACAATATTTTCATGGATAAGGAAGCCTAACAAGGTCACCAAGAGATGAGAAACAACTTAACAATAATTGTTTTTAGTGTATTTTACAGCTGATTTAAGACGCAACAGATGCTAACAGAAAGCTAACACAAGAGGGAGGTTCAAACCTGCATTCTCTCTCCTGACCAGCAGGACGAGACCTATAGAAGTCTATGAAAGAATGACTCTACTTCTCTCTTTCTTTATTCCCTCAGTCAACATCGTAAACATAAATGTATGGTCTCATTCTCTAGTTTTAAGTATTCTTCAATACAAAGTGATGTTCATGTCATAAGTTATGCTCCATCATGGTGCGTATACAGCGCCTCTACGGCGTTCCTCAGTGTTCCAATCACGGTAATTTCTCTTCAAATCGACGACCTCATGTCGTGAGATACATTTGCTGTCTCTTTGCTGTCTCGGCAGCATTTTGTCCGGCTAGACATCTTCATTAGCGATTTATAAACGTTGTTTAAATAACCCTTCTCCTTTTTCTTCTTCACCGTCAGGTTTGTGTTCCCGTCTTCCGGTTTTGCGTCGGCCGCATGATAGAAACGCCATCGAGGCGCCCACTCGTCCATGGCGCATTACGTCACAGTGGACTCGAGGTGAAGTCACAGATAAGGTTGAAGCTAAAGAGACTTTTTCACAGCAGCCGGTGGAGACCAAACCAGAGCGTAAAAGGTGAGTAATGAGTGGACTTGCATTCGTCTGGTGGACACAAACGCCACTCACAATAAATGCTGACTTGCTGGAGGAACACATAGACATTTAATACGTTAGCCGGTGTCTCTGTTTCTGTGTTTTTCTGCTCCCTAGTGGCTAAAAAATCATTGAATGCAGCTTTAACCTAATTATGCCATAATATCTCCTGCTGACTCAAATGTGGACTCACTAAGCATGTCAGAGCATCGAGTCACATGACTTCTTTTAGTGTTAAAAAGCTTTGACCATGACATTTCCATTATGGCCTCTCTTTCACAATGCCCACAAAGTAATGAGAGGATTCAAATGTTATGGAACTCACCAAGGTAAAAAAAAAACAGCTTGATGGAAAGGAGGGAAAATCTGAATGAACAGAAATTAAGTGGGATGAAATCAAGAAGTAAGGAGGGCAGCGGAGTGGGGGTGGGGTGTAGATTATAGGGTGAGAAAGAAGCAGCGAGGACGGGAAAGTGAAAGCCACAAAATGAAGGAAGAAAGGGGGACCAAGATGGCGAGGGAGAACAAGGGAGGAGGAGGAGGCTCGAAAGGATGAAGGGATGGATGATGAAGGGGTGGGGTGTGAGGGTTCAGTGCAGGAGGGTGGTTTTGGGTGACAGGCCTCATTGAATAGACCTCTATTCTCCCCTCTGCTGGCTTCTCTTCTCATGCAAAACAGGCCTGTTCAGCCTCCCAGCCATCCGTCACACAACAGAAAGACCATGGCAGGCCCTTTACGAGCCTCACACTCGCATAATCCACCCACCCACCCCACCATCTCTCAACCCCACAATCCAGCACCCAACAGGGGGTGGAGTGGGTAACAGCGGTGTGTGCGTGTGTGTGTATGTGTGTGCATGTTGGGCAGTTGGGGGATGGGTACGGGGGTATCTTCGCCAAAGTGCCTTTGGAAGAAGGGCCACCTAGGCTGAGAGCGGGACAAAAAAAAAAGCAGAGACGTAACATGTTTTGAGGCTGCATGGACGTCATATTGGGACACCGGGGAGGTTAGAAAGGGTTAACCTGCCTGGGATGTGTGTGTGTGTGTGTGTGTGTGTGTGTGTGTGTGTGTGTGTGTGTGTGTGTGTGTGTGTTTGGGGAGTGGAACAGGGGGCCATTGAAAGTGTTGGTTCAGAGATACAAGTCAATGACAGCTGGAGGGAGCGCAGTTTATATTTGCGTTATTCGTGCTGGGCGCATATTCACATATCCAATGTGCATGACAATGCATGTGTGTGTGTGTGTGTGTGTGTGTGTGTGTGTGTGAGTGTGTGTGAAGGCTGCAGACATGTGATGGAGGTCATTTAGCCGCTAGACTCAAGGAATCCCTCACAACAGATACCTCCAGTGTTAAAATGAGAGCTACAGACATGCGTCCTCCCGCCCCTGTGACAGCGAGTCCCAGACTGATGCGACTAGCACGCTATCATCTTTTCAACCGCCAACTCTCGACTCCTCTTCAGCATTCCAGGTTCGTCCGACTCCGGGCCGTCGGGGGCCGGCGCTGCCACTCGCCTCCTGACTCCTGACAGGCTTTCAGAGCTCGTTTTGCTTTAATCGCCCACAGAGGAGTCAGAATGCATTGAGCTAACGCTAACGTTACTAGTTCATGCTACGTCAGTTCATGCTACATCAGGCGGCCAATCAAATGTTATTTCTTAAATGTCCAAATGATTAACAACTCATGCGTAAAAAGTAACTGTTGTCTGTAATAAAAATGTAATTAAATGACTTTGAAGGGTTTTAAAGGGACAGTTCACCCAAAAATCAATATGTCATATAGTCATTGACATGCAGTTCCAGGTGGTCACAGGTCACCTCCGACCTCAGCCAATCACAGCTGGCTGCGGGTTCGAGAAAAGACACTCCTGAAAAGTACGATTACAGACTCTTTAAAATGAGCTCATTGCCGTGTTTCGGTGATTCTAACACCTGTCTTGGTTTGCTATGCCTGATGTCTACTAAAATACTGAATACTAAAAAAAAGATGGACAACAATCAAATCCAAACAAACGATAGAAGATATCGTTCACAGACCCAAATGTTCCACAGAGCGTCAAGTCAAGGTCAGTAAGCCGGTCCTTCTCTTTCTCTCCCTGATTCAAACTCACTCACTGGTCAGTTTTCATCTTTCGCCATCACTTTCCCACAAATCATGGTGTCAGATTTAAACTGGGGGATCATTTAAAAGCACAGAAAGAAGACCAACAGGGACAAGATTTGGGCCCAGTGACCCATGTCCTATGTGAGACACTGCGTCCCCACAGGGATACAACAGCAGCGGAGCCACACATGACGTCAGCGATATAGTCAAGTACATGTCAATCGTTAAATGTTACTAAATGTCCTAAAATACACAGTATTTCAGACAAGGGTTCTCCAGGATGCGCTGCTCTAATAACCCCCTGCTGCACTGGCTCGACTCAGCCGGAGTCCCAACATGCGCGGGACGGCCCGCAAATCAAAAGAAATAAATCGTTCAACCACTTAAACAAATTCATGAATTCTGAGTCCATCTGGGACGGGCATAAAGCGAGCCCCCGTCTGCAGCCGAGTGGGTGGCCCTCACACCCTCACCCGGGGGCTTCCCATCAACGACAGTCTGCAGGTCTGTTGGCTCCACCGCAGCTGATTAAGCGCTGCTCAAGGGCACCTCAGCGGCGGTAATGAGGAAGGCAGCTCTTTCAACATGTATCCAGTCAGTGGGGGAATCGAACCGGCGGCCTTCCTTGACATCGTGCCGTCTTATTTGTCACTGTCTGGGTGATGCCTGGCTCCTATTATTATCTCTGCCAGGGTTAAGCCTGTGGGGAGATAATGTGTTGGATCGTGCGTGTGCGTGTCTGTCCGCAGCCAACCGCGCATATATTTTGTGTCCACGACCTCTTGCACATGGACTACTTGCGGTTGCTGTCATTCACATTTTGAATTTTTTTTTTTTATTCCACCACAAGTCAAATTTATTTCAATAAATGTATTTTGCATGGACCAAAATCATAAATTAGCCTCAGCAGCCTTTACAATCTGTACACATAGGACATCATCTGCCTCACACCGGTTCAGGAAAAACAAAAGGAAAAGAAAGAAAAACGGAGGAGGATCCCTTCATCAGGATGGACAGGAGCAATGGATGTCATGTGTACAGAATGAACACAACACATTTACAACTCATTTAATGCAAGACAAAAATGATTCATAATCTTGATTGTAAGGAAGCCCAAAGGGACAGTTCAGTGAGATCCAACTCGTCTTTGTTTGGGTCGGGACGGAGACATACTCTCATGACATCACTTTGTTCTTTGTCTTATTCAAATGACAGATTAGTAAATTACCCATTTACCTGGTAAATGTGTGGTCACATGATCCTTCCTAACCGTACATTGCTTGTACCCTCAATCTGATCTAATTCTAACAGCCATACACCAGCTCACCCCTCAAAGAAAGGATGGATGTTTTGTCTGAAAAGCAGCTCAGAGGCTCGGATCCTGTGTGAGTTTAAAATACTCTCATGATATTAAATCTTCCTAGTTGTGACTCTACGTGGTATTTGGAGGAAGTTGCTTTCAGACAGTTAACTCAACAAACTGCGGTAGTGAGGAAGGAGCAAGACCTCCCTCTGGTGGAGAGGCTGGGAACTTGACCTTAATCTGAGTATTTCTGTCTTTCTGGGTCCAATTTCTAGGACTTTGAGAAAATGTGTTAAAGAACTAAGGGTTATAAGAAATAGCTACTTGTTTTTGGCAATTTAAAAGAAGATATACACTCTACTGAAGCATGTCAGACAGGCCATCACAGAGTTGTAGATACAAAACGCATTCAATAGAAACTAATTAATCGCTTCAAGCAAACGAACTATTCATTCATATCTGCTCATTATTTAAAACAAATCCATAGGAAAACTAGCAAAAAGCGTTAACTTACTCATTGTCTGCACATTTGGAGGAAAAAGTCCAACCGGAGTTAACTTGTAATCTATTTTATAATAATGTTTTTTTTTGCAACCGTAAGTCCCTCTTCGAGCATGTCAAACAGTCGAACATGTTAGTGTCTTGTTGCAGCGTCTGAATGACAGCTGGTCGCGAGCAGAAAACACAGAACCGAGCTCTGGACCGTGTTCTTGTGTAGTCGGAAGTTCAAAAACCAAATCCAGTGGGGTTGGCTGGCCTCTTGTTCAAACCTCCAGGGACGTTGCACCACATTTGTGAACGTGACTGAATGGACATGACACCGACACACAATTAAATGTTTATTGCGCAACAACAATTAGTAACGCGCATCGACTGGATGTGAGACGGTAATGACATGCTATGTGCTAAATGAAGCCCAGGCTGAAGATGGCGCGCGTGATGGAGAGAAGAAATGGAGAAACACCACGTGATGAACAAAAGGCGGTCCACGGTTCCTTGAGCCCGTCGGTCGTCAAATAAACACTCGTTTCATTGACTGACGCAGGAAAAAAAAAAAATATTAGACCTCAGTGGGCACGGTTGTCTGTCAATGGCGGGAGTTGACCCAAACCTCTCGCGCGCTCAACGGCCAATCAGGAAGCGATTAGACTCAGCGCTGCGGCTGTCATCTTATAGTGGAGCTCGGTTAAATACAACCCTTTCCACAAACGGGGTTCATGCTATTCAACAATGCAGAGGCCAGTTTACACTGTCAAGGAGAATCCTTTATTATTTTAAAGACCATTAAAATAAATACTATACAGAATCCAATGTAGAAAACGTGATACTGGTTCTATCTCAAAAGGTTAACAATTCCGCAGTCATTTTTAAAAAATATCACTGACTACACACCTCAAAACACGACTGTTCTCCTACACACCAAACCCCATGATGACAGGCATTTTAATGAGCGCTTAGAAAGATCAGAGAGGGGGGGAATTCCTCTAAACTTCTGTAGTTTTGGTCCTTTTATATCAGATAAGCAAACCCCCCTCCAACAGTTTTGGCGAGGTAGGTTACAAAAAGACACCTGCCACCGTATCAAAATGCCAATATTTTGTTGAAAAATAAAAATCTAAATGAACAATGTCAAAAGAGTTAGATAAAAATCTAACCGGATCGTCAGGATCGAGAGGCAAAGTCTCCAGTACTCACCGTTGTTTTGCCTCCGAGCGTCTGGGGCCACCAGTCAGGCTTCAACTGAATGCTACTGCACATGCGACTGTACAAGTCAAGCCCGATGCACAACAGCAATTAAAAATATAATATATATATGAAACAGCAGTAAAGGATCAAAACGGTAAACAACTCATTCATGATGGATTTTACTATATAGGTCTTTTTATTGAATATGCCCTGTGTACTCTAGCCCCAGAAACCTCTTAACATGATCATGGATGGGAGTTAAAAGGCTGTTTTTTTCGCAGTACACTGAAGGTTGCTCAAATACTGATCTGGTCAAATGCAGCGCTTCCCATTGTATTTAGAGCGTTTAGGGTTTTGGAGTCCAGACGGAACTGCTGTCTAAGCCTCTCGCCGGTGTGCGGTGCAACTCACAGGCGCATTCCACAAAAGCTTTGGAGCTCTTTGGGTTAGCGTCGTGCACGTTATCAATGAAGCAGAGTTGTTCATTTTATTTAAGCTTTTGCTGACAGAATTAGAATATTTGAACTTTGTTGAGCTTAGTTTTGTGCTTTTGGAAATGCGGTTATGTTTTGCACATGTGAGGCCCAGTTACAAACTTGCTTGTTTTAGGTTAAAAGTCCTTTTTGTTTGCAAAACTAAATGTCAAAATTAATGCTGTCACGATTTGAGGGATTAGACGCAGGAAGAATTTAGATGCCAATATGAAGTAAGGGACTATGGCAAGCAGATGAAGCAGGTCAGTAATTCCATCCTTTCAAAACGGCCAAAAAACTATTTCAGAGGAAAGTGAGGAACGATGGCCACATTCTTCCTTCCCTTAGAATGTAGAGGGTAAAGTCATGGTGGAATTTAGCAAAAGAAAGTTCTTAGAATTCAGATCGTATAAGAAAACAAGGTTTTGACTGCTAAAATAAGTGGGGAGAGGTGGACGACGGGCACGCGGAGTCTTCTAGATGAGATCAGCCACATTCATGGGCATCTCCTCCACGGTGGTGTTGTAGAATGTCTCAATGTCCCTCAGGGTTCGCTTGTCATCCTCAGTCACCATGTTGATGGCAACTCCCTTTCTGCCGAAACGACCACCTCGACCAATCCTGACGGAATATGAATAAAATCAGCTTTTGGTCGGTCCAACAGTCATATAAGACTCCCATGTGATAGTATTTGGCTCTTGTTATTTGATAATTTGTACTGCAGGTCTCATCTCACCTGTGGATGTAGTTTTCCCTGTTGGTCGGCAGGTCGTAGTTGATGACCAGCGACACCTGCTGGACATCAATACCTCTGGCCTAGTAAGAGAAGACCAAGCATGCGCTAAGTTAGTGTCATATGCATCCATACAGTAACAAGTGTGACAGAATCAGTTAAAATTCCACAAACTATTTGGTTCAACAATCCCAAAATTATTGTGATTTTTTAAAAAACTGAATCAAAATCCCTGCAATTTCACTCTGGACATCTTAATTGACAAAAAAATAGATTAGTTGGATTCTTGTGTACTCATTTCTCCAGTCAGAAGTCCCTCCCAATTGTTATATAAAATCTAAAAAATATAAGGACAAGCCTAAATGTAATCCGCCAATTAGTTGTCAGTCAAGGACTTAAACCCAGCTACAGTGGAGGGCAGATGCGCTTCTCTACCACGGAACATTCAGTCCTTCACCACCACTGCAGATGGGAGGAGAGGGAACCCTGGACCGCGTACAGTACTCCTCTATAAGCAAACCTCTGGTGAGCCACTGTGTAAAGCAGAAAGTGTACGTACCAGCAGGTCAGTGGTAATGAGGACTCGACTGGAGCCAGAGCGGAACTCCCTCATAATCAAGTCTCTCTCCTTCTGGTCCATGTCACCGTGCTGAAATACAAGATTGGAAATGTGAGTGAGACAAAAAAGACAACCTTGTGGTTTATACCCTCAACTCAGGACTAACTGGGCTTTCACAGGCTCAAGTAAACATGCAACTACCCCAATAAAATAAACATCTTTTTGACACATTGTACATGATCTTACGTAGTAGTCATAAAAACAGGTGCAGTGAAAAAGTCACCAGGTATAATACAACCGGTGCGCTGCGCAAGCGGTAGATCTAATAAATTACTTGATGCCTTTATCACCCTTGATAGACATACACAAGTATGTTTACTACTTTTTAAGGGCGCTGTATTCAGAAGTATTTGTATGATCATGTCTCTGTAGCCCTGCCATGCTGAGAACTCAGACCAGCAAAACGCCAACCAGAGCAACAACACAGCAGCAGTTACAGAGTCAGCTGACACGCATGGTTATCATCATTATACAGCAGGTCTTCTGACTAGAATTATTTTTCAGACAGGTCGTCTCCAAGCAACAAATATAACACCTGAAATGCATCAAGTAAGGCTAGTTTGAGTAATACCTCAAGTAAACATGCAAAATGTAAATACCAAAAATCTGGCTTCACTATTCTTAATGATTAAAAGCCCTTTGTTTGATCCCTTACCAGTGCAGACACTGTGAAGTCTCTGGCGTGCATCTTCTCAGTCAGCCAGTCCACTTTCCTCCTTGTGTTGATGAAGATGACCGCTTGTGTGATGGTCAGGGTTTCGTACAGGTCACACAGCGTGTCCAGCTTCCACTCCTGAAGTTCAACAACAGGTCAGACACAGCAGGCTCAAGCACTCTGTTGCCCATAGTATAGGGCCATTGTTAGCACAACTAGCTAAAACTAATGTTTGGCCTTTAAATAACATAAGAACCTCTGTGCGCTAGCCTACCCTCAGATACAATTAGACTGCGGGGGAAAAACAGACACCTCCGATGAAAAAACATAATACATAACAAGCAGTGGCGCTTAATTATTTTTTTTCATTACAAGGATGTACACAAGTACGCGAATAGGAACTTTAACTAGTGCGCTGTATTCAGAAGTATTTATGTATGATCACGTCTCTGTAGCCCTGCAATGCTGAAGACTCAGATGAGCAAAACGCCAACCAGAGCAACAACACAGCAGCAGTTACAGAGTCAGCTGACACGCATGGTTATCGTCATTATACAGCAGATCTTTTAGTTTCTGCACTTAGTATTGGATTTGTTATTCTTTGTCCAGCATATTTGTTTTTTAGCCTACCCTCAAAGAAATGGAGTGGGTGAAACAAACACCTCAGTAAAACGTCGCCCTAAACTACTGCCAACAAAAAAGCATAACATTTTCTGAACAACACATGTTTGTTTGTACACTAGAAAACATTTCTCCACCTCTTTCTCCACGTTGATGTAGAACTGACGGATGCCCTCAAGGGTCAGCTCTTCCTTCTTCACCAGGATTCTGACAGGTTCACGCATGAACTTCTTTGTGACTTCCAACACGTCTGATGGCATGGTGGCCGAGAGGAGGACAACCTGCATACACAGACGAGGAAGACTTTGTTATACAGTAGACACTCGGCTGAATTTCTATGGATTCCATCACACCTAAAAATGTTTAATATAAAATCCAAACAAAACTAAATGTAATCTGCCAATTAGTTGTCAGTCAAGGACTTAAACCCAGCTACAGTGGAGGGCAGACAAGCTTCTCTACCACAGAACATTCAGTCCTTCACCACCACTGCAGATGGGAGGAGAGGGAACCCTGGACCGCACATGTCATCCAAGCTGACATTTGTCAGCTAGTCCAATTGTAAAGTTCTTACCTGTGTGCTGCTTGACAGTTTCTGGAAAATCTCATAGATCTGGTCCTTGAACCCTCGACTAAGCATCTCGTCAGCCTCGTCCAGCACAAACATTTTGATGAACTTAGAAGCTGCAAGAAGACAACAAAGATCAGAACACAAGGTCATGTGTACATTGTCAGTATTAAGTGATGCTTTAGCACTGGGCTGTACACAAGTATGCAGATGACTACTCATTTACGACGTGCGCTGTATTCAGAAGTATTTATGTATGATCACGTCTCTGTAGCCCTGCCATGCCGAGGACTCAGACCAGCAAAACGCCAGCCAGAGCAACACCACAGCAGCAGTTACAGAGTCAGCTGACACGCATGGTTATCATCATTATACAGCAGGTCTTTCAGTTTGTGGACTTAAACATGCAATAGTATGTCTAGTGTATTTGTCATGTATTAAGTTATATAAATATACACATCAAGTGTCTCAAAAATGTTTATCAAATATACAAAGTAGATCGACTTTTAAAGAGTTTCTCAGCATTTGTACACTGACTACTTACAGAGATTTTTGCGATTCAACATGTCAAAGACACGGCCGGGGGTTCCCACCACAATGTGAGGGGATTCAGCCTGGAGCTTCTGGACTTCACTGCGAATGTTGGTCCCTCCAATACAGGCGTAGCAATTGGCTCCCATGTAGTCACCCAGGGCCAGCACCACCTTCTGGATCTAAATTTCACAAGAAAAAAATAATTTAAGGAAAACCCCCATGTTTAATGACCTAAAACTGTAAATCAATAAATGTTCAACACAAAGCATTTCATAGCTTACATGTTGGATTTTAGACTGGAAGTTTGCTTATTTTTCTCCTGCACTGCAGGAGTCACACTAGTACCTAGATTAATTCATAAACGCACCTATAAAAATATTTAAGTGCAGCAAAAGCGACAGATTAATTAAAGAATTGAAGGCCAAAACTGAATGTTATCCACCAATTAGTTGTCAGTCAAGGACTTAAACCCAGCTACAGTGGAGGGCAGATAGGCTTCTCTACCAAGGAACATTCAGTCCTTCACCACCACTGCAGATGGGAGGAGAGGGAACCCTGGACCACATACAGTACTCATCTGCAAGCAAAACTCTGGCGAGTCAGCTGAGATGCAGGGTTATCATTATACAACAGGTCTCCTAACTGTTGGTGGCTTTCACCATGCATAAAATAAATGACACTCCTGCAATCTGTGTGTATATCTATGTATATTTTTTCCAGCATCACTCAAACACTACTCAGGGTGGACATAAGCACCCAGCTACTAAATTGTTTCTGCTAAGCCAAGTTTTACTGTCAGCAAACTGAGCACAATACTTTAAATACAAAAAATGAAAATCTTTTATTAATAATTATATGCGACCTACCTGCTGAGCCAGCTCCCTGGTGGGAGCCAAGACCAGAGCCTGGGTGCCTTTCAGCTCCACATCAATCTGCTGAAGGATGGAAATGGCAAAGGTGGCAGTCTTCCCAGTGCCAGACTGAGCTTGAGCGATCACATCATAACCTAAAACAAAAGTATTAAAACATTTATTTATGTTGATAGTGCCTCACAATTGCACATCAGATACTGTAATAATTCAATATTTTGTCAGAAAACAACAAAGACTGAGTAGACTGTTTATATTCATGCAACTAAGCAGCATTTTTTTGAACAATCTATTTTACCAATATGCGTTTTAAGTGTTTCGAATTTAGCAAGACCAGAAGTCAACTTTAGTGACTAGTTGTATCATGTATCAAACCCAACAATTGAATGAATAGCTCCTATCGTAGGTATTGCGGAAAGAAACTGATAATGGTGAATCTCCAGCAGACTTACCCTTGATACAAGGCATAATGGCTCTCTGCTGGATAGCAGAGGGCTTCTCAAAACCATAGGCATAGATTCCCCTGAGCAGAGCCTCACGCAGGTTCATCTCATCAAAACTGTCTGTGATCTCATTCCAGTTGCTCTGCAGGAGGAAAGACAAACACAACATTGAAAGTCGCTGACTCAAATTTGAGTTTCACAACAGTGAGTTGCATCTCACTGCTTCATTACACCAAAACCGTCTAGGCGTACAATTGTTGCACACCCTACAACTGGATGGGCATTTCACTCTGCAGTGAGGTGTGTATTTTTATGCACTTCTAGTACCACTGGTACAGGGGACTCACCTCAATGATCCCATCTGGCTCCATGCCCTCCGGGCCATTGTTCTCTCTGTGAACGACAACACAATAAAGTTTTCTTCGTCTTCCACTCCATATCTCAACACAATTTCCATAAGCATTCATTAAAAGATTTTTATGTCAACGGAATGTGGGCGATTCATAAAAGAAATTAAGGTACGTTCCGCCCCGACACCAATTTACACAACGCATACTTACAAGTTTAAGTTTTCAGTTGGTTATACTACTATTTAAGCATTTATCGGGTCACGTACTAGTTCCAAAAGACGGTGAAGGGTGTACTGTTGGATAAATGTTTTACCGTTCAAGCCGTGCTTTTAAGCAAACGCCTTTTTTAACACGAGTCCGCCATTTCTACTGCACACATTCAAGATGGTCGTTTTCTCTCGTCGGGGCCGGGAAGTCGGAAGCGAGTCGACATGAGTAGCGGCCAGTACACGGGAAATATCAGCTAGATGTATTTAATGCGACTTGTTTAAAAAATTTGACGCTAACCATTTGCGAGTGGTTGGTTTAAGACATGTTTTTTTATGCAAAATGACCGCCAAATAAGAATAAAAGCGACACAGTCTGTCGTAGCCCCCGGGCCTTTACCACCGCGTCTAACGGGCCTGCACGTAGCCTTTTAAAGTATTGGTCAGGTCTACGAAACCCAAGCCCGGCGTACGGGCGCTAAACACGCATTTTTACGGAGGTAGCGGATGCTATCCGGTTAGAGCTTGCTAAATCTGTCCCAAAAGCATTTCAGGGCCTGCGCGGCCGACATTGTCCCGAACTCCCATACCCGATTAGCACTACCGCGGCCATGTGCGCCCTCTTCTTTTTAAAAAGACACAAATTCCACGATTCCATCGCCAGACCACCGATAGTTTGCCTCTATTGTTTTATAAGCCGCGTATTTTTCAATAAAACAATTCCTTTAACGGGCGTTAAACCGTCGGGAACAGCAGAAGTGTAAAACGAAGGCCTTCACCAGGCACATTCACGTGCTGCCCAAGGCGCCGGTTGCCATTTAATTTTACTCGGAAGCAAACAGTGATTGTGCCGCTAAAAAAACGTGTAGCAAATAATTTAAAGAGCAAAATGTAGACATTACACGTCAAACGGCAATACTTAACACGAATTATCGGTTTTATTTTAGGAAATGTGAAGGCGTGTGACGTTAGTCCGAGGCGGACTATCGGCGGGCCTAACCGTTAGTCGAGCACAGAAACCACAGGTTGCCCCGTTAAATGTCTAATTTTCCCCAAAACGTAATCGTTAAAGACCAACATAGCGACTAAAAAACGTTCGTAAAATTCTGAGCTACCGAATGCCCCTAAAACCATAGAAAATTTTCCCTTACCTATTGTCATATTCAGCCGACATTATTTCAAAGAAAGAAACTGCGGCAGAGATGTGTTATATACGTTGACGACGCACAAAAGGCCTTCTCATTGGAATAGACCGCCGTCATTTAGCGGTAGTCCCGCCCACGAAGACTTTTGATTTGTTTGTTTGTGCGTCATATAAAAGTAGGCGGGAGGTCGAGTCTGGCGTAGCGCATGATTAACTTCTACTGGTATGCCAGAGGGGCGGTGTTTAGGAAAATGTATCAAGGGTAACAAAGCTTTGTTTATCCGCGCTACGCTGGCGAATGTTTTTAACTCCCCTTCATTCTCAGTTCAGCCTTTCTTCATAGCGGAGAAAAGACCCTTCCCAAGAGTTTTCTTATGAAACCCTACAGTCTTTTGTCTGAACTACATTTCTTGTGAATTAGTGACATCTCTTATCCGGGGATGTAATCTGAACAATGTGAAATAGTTTGGATGAGTCACTGTGTAGTCATCTGTGGCAGAAGTGAAGTGTTTTATATGTTTTTCTGACTCAGTTTGTCCTGTGGTGCAGTTGTTCCGAGTTTTACCTCATAACCTAATTGATGACAATTTAACTCATGGATGGAGCCAGAATTTCAGAAATACAGAGAAGTGTTCAAGCAATATCTATATATTTATGTTTGTATTTGTTTGGTTTAGTTAGTGTTTACTCAAATGTTTTGGATTGTCTTTGAACAACATGTCTGGATTTAGAAAAACTGGCCCATCATGTGTTTATGTAAAATCTTTCCTTGCCAAGTAACCTGTATGTCCAAAGTGTTAAGTGGCATGACATCAAAATTCTTTAAGTATAAGTGTGTACTTAAATCTACTTTGTTCCAGTGTTGGATAATAGTTGCATTAATCAAACACACAATCCCTTGTTTGCCGCATATTTTTTATTTTTAGCAACCATAATGCATTGTAGAAGATATATAAAACTGTCAACTCTGTTGCATCAAGTCCTGTTTGAAAAAAAAAAAAAGAACAAGAAATAAACAAACACACAGCTATCAACAAATTTGTCTTTTGTTATAAAAAGAAGAGGGTGCTGTAACTCCGTTGTGAACATATTCTGTCTGTCGTGGTCCTCGCCCAAAATGTCTCTCAAACTTCCAAAGAAATATCAACCAGAAGATCTCTTTTGAACTTTTCTCCCCGAAAATAATGCAAATTAGTAGTCCTTCTTTTAACATCTTTTGTTTAAAGCAATACGTATATCAACACGTTTACCGACGAGATAAAACAGGAAAAGAAAAAGATAAAAGCAATGTAAAAATACCCCTTTCTTTGGGCCAATGTGAAATTCTGGCTTGTTTAGGCAGATGCAGGATCCAGCCTCCCACATGAAGGCGGGTTATTTGGTGGACGAGTGGTGGAAGCAGAGGAAGTTTCCAGCGCAAAAAGGGGCCAATATGTAGCGTAATCCATGGATTTTTTTTTTTTTAATGAATAAAAAAAAAGAAAAAAAAGGAAAATGCACTAAAAATGTATCTTCACACTCCGGAGGCGGTTTCTGATGTCAATATGGCAGCACGTTACGATCCACTCACATTAAATTCACCCAAACATACTTGTAGGAAATTGTTAAAACAAATATCGTACATTGGAAATGTCACTACAGTGGCAAACATGTGCTGACTAGATAGGTAGAATTGACGACATGACGTCGGCTGTAGCATGGGGAAGTGTATTTCATGTTTCTTTCCGTCTTTGCCGAGAGTCTCACACTTGGAACAACACACTGGATTGGATGGAAGGCGTGTACATCCGCTGGTAATATTTAACCACAAGCTTACACAGACTGGTTCAAATTATTCTGTCGCGAAAATAGTAGTCAGGTTGGACCGGCTGTGGCCCAAACTCTTCATCTGGACTATATCCTTCAGACGTCTTCATGCTCAAGGTGGACTACGATAGGATGGAAGATAAGAACATTCCCAAAACGGAAGCTAGTCTTGGCCTCTGTCAACCACAAAGGAATAACCGTGACATGGAAATGAAATCAAGAGTTTTCACCAAAAAAAAAAGGGCGGAGAGGGGGAAGCGAAGAGAGAGAAGAAAACAAATACAGGTGAAACAATGACATCACTTACAATAGAAGTTGTTTATCTGGATCTTGGCAGAGAAGAAGAAAATAGTAATGTTTTTTCAATGAAAAGTTGCTCTCTCTTTTTTTTTTCTTCTTCCCCCCCCCAGTCAATCGTTTGCTCCACTTGCCCTCTTCTTGTCATATTATTGTCCCTCCATCTTGTTAGGGTTTCGGGGTGGGAGCAGGTGGAGATGGCGGGCGGGGGTGCGGGGCGGGTTGGGGGGGTCACAGGGTGAGCTTACAGTGACAGAGTTCTTTGTACATTTGCCTCCTCAGCCGCGGCATATCCTGTTGGCCGAAGATGAAGGGCTGCCCGAGAGCCAGACATTTGCAGTACTGCAGGAGGGCCAGGGGAAAAGAGAAAAAGGAGGTTATTGGCATCACATGTCAGCCGGTGTGTATTCCCATGATGCTTAGCGTTCGTATACAACAATAACAGGAAAGTGCTTGTTTTTTTTTGCCACCGACAGGCTCCGATTGTCGCGACAATTGGGCGACATCACAGACACACAGAACAAAGTTGCACATGTGTCTCAGAGAGGAGACGCTCACCTGTAACACGAAGGCCCCGCAGTCACTGTCGTTGTTCTGACGACCCACATTCTGCAACGAGCAACCGGTACGTCAGCCAACGCGCAGAGCAATTGTCATAACGCATAACAGAGCCACAGAACAACAAACCAATTTGGGACATAAACAAACAAACAAACGAAAGCTTCTCACCATTTTGAAAAAGCCCTTCCATCCCGTCAAAAAGTCTTGTTGGTCTTTTTTGATGGCCTCCGCTTGCAGATACTTAAAAATGTGCTGGAAACAACAACAATTAAAGGTTGTAGGCGCTTCTATATATTTAAAAATATACATCTTAATATATTCTATAATTAAAACATTTAGACTGATGACCTCTCCAATGACATTTATTAGATTGTCGCTTGGGAAACATATAGGGAATAAAGTATTTGATCAGTTCAGCCACATCAATAACAAACATGGATCCTGGCAGTCGTAGTCCAAAGGCTACAGCTGGACTGCTTCCTGTTTATTTAGAGGCGTTTGAATGACTTTCACGTCTCATTGATCTTTTCATTTATTGAACACATGAGGCCGTTTCCCTGTTTCAAACCACTATTAGAGGGCCCTGTATTTCCCAACACGAACCAGTTCCGAGTCAGACGCGAAATATGATGCGATCCCAATCCTAAATTGTTGAATAATCCTCGAGCACAACGGCCTCGGCGCCGCCGTCTGGTCCTACCTTTGGGCAACGTCTGTTGAGTGTCCGCTGAGAGTCGAAGTAAGTGATGGCTCGACGCGGGATGTCAACACTGACCAGAGACCAGTGGACCTCCAGGTGGATGGGGATCAACAACAGATCCTTCTGAAAGATGTCGACCTGAGAAGAGAGGAGGGAATAAAGGCAGAGACACAGATGTAAATACAGCTCCAGTGCGTGAGAGATTCATTCCACGGCGCCACCACAATGCAGCAGTAAAGTGGCCACAACACACATGTAATTAAAAAATTAGAACCGCCGCTTACGAGGCACATGACTGAGGTCGCCGCGTTCACTTGGAACCAACGTGCATCCCACGTGAGCCAATCACAAGTAGACAGCTCAAAGTACAGGTGTGAAAGCCCAGAGGACGCTTTGGCATGTGGCCACATCCTTTTAGCAGTGTGTATGCGTGTCTGTGTCTATTTAACCGTCGCTTGTGGAACAAAATCGCGTAAACTCGTCGACAACATCTGAAAATTCCCAAAAAGCCTGTGAAGATAAATTATGAGCTCTACCCTCACGTGTTACTTCCCAGTAAAAAAAACAAGATGGCGACCGCTAAGCACCAAGATGGTGACGGGCAAAATGGAACGAATTAGGCTGTCTATTATTCTAAAGAAACAACTAAGCTGATAGTAATGCTGTTGTTTTTCCTATTCTTCTATACAACACCTAAACAGAGAGGATGAATGAGCAAGAAGACAGACATAATTTGATGATCTCTTGACTAAAAAGGTAATTACACCCTAATCCTATCCACTGAAAACATAAATTTAACAGAAAATACAGGGTCTGAGGCCCTATTTTGTCATAAAAATGATACAAAGGCTACATAGATGGAAAACAACAACATAATTGTCGAGCACAACGTAACGTGAAGTCCATTCCAACACTCACATTTTTCGTCCACCGCTTGACCCCATCATAGCCTTTTGTCCTCAGCTTATCATAGAAGAAGCTGTTAAAAAAGTGAACCTGAGAGGGAGAACGGAGAAATACAAAGAGTTAGGATTCAACCCCGCTCCATGAAGCCAGTGTCACAGCTTCATTCACAAGACACATTCATACGCGGCGTCTCCGGACCACCATTTTCATTCCTAAGCCGCCACTCTGCAAAGCAAAGGACGAACGACAAGCAGACGTCATCCTCTGAGTGTTACTTCAACTTTAAGTGGGTGTTTCTGACAGGCTCATGGTTCTGAAGGTTTTTTGGGGGGTTATACTACTGTTTTTACACAGTAGTGCTCCACAACATCAGTGAAGAGCCCCTTTGATGAGCCATTGGTATTTTTAATTTTATTTCCTCACCTTTTCAGGGACGGAGTCCATGACCAGGTCACCATACATGTTCATGATCTGAATAAAACACAAACAACAGGATATAAAGAAACATCTTCAACAGGTGAGACCGGAACTTTTATGATCAGTGACTACTTAAAGAGGCATTTAACCTTGAATCAATTGAGTCCATTTATTGGAATAAAAGAATAAATCTCTGTAAAGACTAGAATTTGGCTATAGGTTCGACACCTGTATGAGTCTCAGCACGAGGAAGAGGACCAACACCTCTTTTCATACTGAAGAGGGGGCGCTTATCTGGTAGACTCCTGTGAAGTATGCTCTTGTGCATCCTTCACAGGAGGACGTAGAACACTGAAAAATGTTTCAAAAAAGCGGAGCGGATCAGTTTGATGTGGCAAGAAAAATATAAAGACCTCCTGTTTCTGAAGCAAATCAAACCGAACTGGCCATCTTTGTAATACTCAGACATGTTAAGAGTGCTTTTATCAGTGGACTACTAGTGACGTGTCTGAAAGACTGAGATTAGAAGCGCAGAATTTGCTTAGTGCATTTCCAAGAAACTCATGAGCACATCTGAGGTCAATATAAGATGAAGTGTTGCTTTTGTGCGACTCTTCGTGGAGGACTATTAACTCTAATGGATCCGGCAGCATATTCAACTCCTGCAATCGTTAACAAAGTGTGTGTTGCTCTACCTGGTCGTTGAGCCAGTTCTGTCCATACAGAGTGCCCAGGTCGTCCATGGTCAGGACGTGGCGTTTGTAGTTGACTCTGAAGGTTTTGGCCAGGGCGGACCCCGACGAACGCTGGAAAGATTGTATTAGGTGTTGGACCACTCCTTTCCTATTGGACAGAGCACACACGCGCGCACACACACACGCACACACACACACACACACACACACACACACACACACACACACACACACACACACACACACACACACACACACACACTTTATTCACTCCACTCCTTTACCTGCATAGTGTCCCTTCAGAGGAAATAAAACACCTCCAACTGGTTTCACGAACCTCCAGGTCCCCTCACAAAAGTTATGCATTATTAGGAATAGAGAATAACCTTCAGTCTGACAGAGCCAAATGATTAGGTTGCAACTCATTTCATTATTTTCTGCCCACATGCTGCACGTCACACACCGGTCTGGACTAGGCTTTAATGAAAAGGTTAAGGAGACTTTCCAGGGACGCTTTGCATGACTGGAGAATATAATAGAAAATAGATAATAGAAAAGGATTCGTATGACATTTGAAGATACTTTGTACGAATTAAATGGTTTAGGCATCTACCTTAACCTGGACCCAGTTTCTCCCCGTTTGTGTGTACAAGTGACTCATTGGTACAAAGGTGTCTGAAATTGGTCAAGTATTCAGGGAGAACGCTGCGGACGGCAGCAGCTTAACGGGCTGTTATGTGATTGCTGGGGGCAATTCCTCGGCATCAATGTGTGAGACTTGGCAGAACCCAAAGAGGGTCTAACACGCGACCGGCTCTCCATCGAACTCGAATAGGATCCGTCAACTTCACATACGTCTACAGATTTGAAGGTTGAAACAATGTTACATAATTGTATCAACCAATTTGCTCAGTTAAAAACAGCCAGCAACCTCCGGTTCTGAAGAGTGAAGCCGATGCGCAAGTGTCTTAAAGCGTGCATTCTCTACCAACCATCAGGGGGCGACTCCTTTGGTTGAAGAGGAGTCTATGAGAAAATGAATCTACTCTTGATGTATTTATTCCCTGTGTAAACATGAATACAGCATGATGTCCATTTCATTAATTAAAGTCGTCACTCCTACGCATTCCAAATATGGTCACTTCTATTTATTGGTTACGAAAAGAAAAAAAACATGGCGATGGCTGTATTCAAAGATTATTGACGATGAAAACCTGTTTACTCAACTCTTCAAGACATCAGTCCACAAAGCCACGCTGACGTCACCATGATCACGTACACTTCTTATACGCTCTGTGATTAAAACGCCATCGGATCACACAGACGAAAGAAGAGACCAAACACTGACTGACCTGTGAGGCTGAGAGAAGCTCTCGTTGAAGAGGTCCTGGAGCTTCTCCACGATGTCATCCACGTGGATGGGGATCAAACTGCCGTACTGCTGGAGGGACTCTTCAAGAATACCTAGACAGAAGACAATAAAAGACATCAAACCATCATTCTAAATAGGACCGACGGCGAACATGAGCCAACAGCCAGAGCCTGTGATCCGTACCTGTCACACAGCTCATGTGTTCCTCAGTAAGGGCCAGCTCCACTGGTTTGACGTCCATGTCCCGCCTCCCTCTGTCCTCCTGCTTGTCTGGAGAGCAGCCGTTCATCAGCTCATCTGCCACAGAGAAGGACCCAAATTACATGCACACAATTGTTTTTCTTTTTCCTCAACAATCTGGTGATGGTGAAATGTTACATAATGGTATTACGCAACTCTGTTAATTGTGTGAAATGGCAATTAAGTTGGGAGGTGGAAGAGCTGGGAGATGTGAAAGAAGACATGAGTTGTTTGCTTTCCCACAGCTGATAGAAATTATTCCTGAAGCGCAATATTTTAGTGAGCTTAAGTAGAGTAAACCTCTACCGCCTCCAACCGCTTCAATGTTGGACTTGTTAAATACAATTTCTGAAATGTGTGTAAAGCCAGCAAACTCAATGTGGATGCATCTGCTGCTTAGAATACTTCAAAGCAAATGTGCTATGAACTGCACTGTGAAGCTGCTTGAATATCAAACATGTATATCAGAAGTAGAAACAAATGACCCTGGGGACAGTGTAGGGACGCAAGTATTGAGGGACAGAGCAAATATGCGTTTTACACTCCGTGCGATTTGTTGACAAATATAAAACTGTGCCAATTTAAATACATTCTGCTTCACTAGCCTTCTTTTTCAGAAGTGGCGTGCGTCAGTACCTCTCTCAGACTCCGTGAACCTCTCATCGTTGCTGTCGTCCTCTTCGTCGCTGTACGGTGCTTGCCGATATCTTTTTATCCTCTTCTGCTTGCCATACTGGCTGTGCCGCCACCCTCTGCGGCTGTACCGGTTCCCCTGGGAGCACACCCACTGCGCCCGCTGGCGCCAGCTCTTCCAGTGCTTGCTGAGTCGAGACCCGGGGCCGCCGTGAGAGCGCAAACGCTGCCAGCGCCGGAGCCTCCGCAGAGCCCTGTACCTGCTGAAGTGGGACCTGAACAAGTCCCCCTCTTGGGCCTGGGAGACCACGGCGGGGTCCTGCGCGGTGACGTCGCCGGACTCGTCCGCCCTCTGTTGTGGTCCGTGGTGGTGGTGATGTTGTGGTTGAGGGTGCTGCGTGGACACGGAGGGAAAGTCTGGGACCTCCCACTCTGCCTGGTCTCCATCTTCCACTCCGTCGTCTTCCTCCTCCTCCTCTTCATCGTCGTCTTCTTCTTCTTCTTCGTCCTCTTCTTCTTCATCCTCCTCCTCCATATTAATATCCCAACCCTTGCCTTCAAACTCTACCTCGTCCCCGCCATCCAGATTGTTGTTTTCTTCCACTTCTTCATCACCCGTTTCCTTGATCCTCCCCATGCCCTCCTCCTCCACCACGTCGTCGTCCTCCTCCACATATTCGCCTGTCCACTCCTTCTCTTTCTGCCCCAGTCGGAGGTGCATGGGGCTGGGTACGCTGTTGCCTGACACAGGGACTATGAGGTGGTCCCCAGGAATCCCACCTAAACACAAACACAAGCAGTGATCAGCTAGGTCGGCTGTGTTTGACCACGTGCCATCATGACCTAAAATAACATCGTCATTATCATGATGCATTCAACTGTAAACACGCTTTGGTGAGAAACTTTAATAAATCCAGAAGATGTTTTCACAACAATAGATAAATATTCGACTGGGATTTATGACCCATTTCACTTCAAAACAATGGATTGAAGCAGCTTATAATAATACATTATTAAAACTATTTTTTCTTCTTCTAACGGTGGTAAAGATTTTTCAAAATGCTCCTTTACCCAAACACTACTGGACTTCACTTCATACACATTCTTCTGTTGGGATTTGATATCACAGAGCAGCAAATCATAACTTGGAAGAAATGTTTGGCATATTTGCAAATATATAGCAAATAATAACGATATAAATAATAGACCTTTTTTTTCTGTCAATTGACTAAAATATTAGTTCCTTGAGCATTCTGAAGGCTCAACTTAACGCTTCAGGTTCAGTGAGCAGATTTGATACTGAACTTGGATTTGATCAAATGTTACTGAACCCCGGTCCCCAGCAGGATGCCTACCTCCTCCTGTGTCGTCCTGCCCCACGGCGGTCAGACCCAGGTCTCCCTGCCAGCGGTTCTGGGCCAGGCTCCCGCCACTGTCTCGCATTCTCCACGGACAACCCACGACCTGCGCCAGCTCGTCACCTGCAAACAGAAACAAGTTTTACTTCCTGTGAAAAAAAGAAAGAAAAAAAGCTGAACAAGACTTTTAAAAGCTGTTCCACAAGCGCTCCACTCTCAGTCCACACCAGTCACATTGCCGAGTCATCTGTATGATTGAGATTTATCCTCCATTAAGTTCACTGCCACATATCTGCTCCTTTAAATATTTAATAGGTAGAATTGAATGAAACAAACGGTGAAGTTTAAAACCCCTTTAAATGCAGCAGTCTTCGGACCCAATATCCAAGCTGCATTCATGTATGGTACATGTGAAGCAGTGGGGAAAGAAGCCCATTAGTAATGTTTATGGCCTCATACATAAACTCTGGATTCAGTCACACAAAAGCCTAATATTTGAACTCGTCGATCACATCTTCAAACCGGTTCGCCCGAGGCAACAAACCAACGTTTCAATTGATGAATGTAAGTGGCGCGAATAACAATGGGGAGAGGATCAAAGTCCCCTTTGAAGATGCGGTCCGCTGCTCGGTACCCGGACACCGTCCAGTTGGTTTTAAAGACTACCAAAAAAGCCTCTCGCGCCGTTTAACCACAAGTCATCGCTACCGCTTGACACCGTCAGACGGACCACAACTGTGCGTTATTCGCATAAACGTGGGCTTGCTTTCACGTGGATCAAAGCCTCCTGGTCTTACTGCGGGAGGCTTGAATCTGTACCTCCAGGTTTCCATCCTAGGATACGCGTCCGTGGCCACCGGGGACTCCTGTTCCCATGTGCACCCGGTCCCACAGCGGATATGTAGTCGTGTAGCTTGCTAGCGAGCCCCGGGTGAGGGACTCACGGAGCACTGGGATAACTGGCCTTTATAATGGTGTGTAATGTGATGCGGCCTGTTTCTGTGCACGAGAGAGTCTGAGAGAAGCGGCTCTACGGTGAGAACAACCCTTTCCGGTGCAGGGAATAGTCCTTGTCGAGGCTAGCTTGTGCGCCTTGAGCGCGAGCAGCATCGCCGTCACAGCTTCACCCCTTAAAAACTCAAATATAAAAATTTCGCATTTAATGCAAACCTTGTTTATTCCGCCACAATGCACGACCACAACCCCCGCGGCCCAATTATTATCAGTCTGAAACCGCAAGTGTTCCCCAATAAACCGTTGTCTTTTCGTGCTAACGTGCTAGCTGGTTAGCCATGTTGTCGTTAGCTAGCTAGGCGTTAGGTGTTAGCAATAACATCATACAACGCCCGGCTCACCGGGCTCCTGCCTAGCTAGGTGTCGTAATAGCATCCTTACCGTTAGCCTGCAGAGTTATATGAATGTGTGTCCAGCTGCGTCCGACTGAGTGTTGGGCGTGTTTAATTTTGTCTGGGTCTCGAACCAAAACAAATGCTAATTGGTGTTGAACCTCATTCAATGAAGTCAGGTGTGGAGCAGCCAGATGTCACCTCCTTGCGAACTTTGATTTCTTTGAGGTCTTCCGGTTCAGAGAAAAAAGCAAACACTCCACAGGGGAAACAAAAACGCTGGAGTGCGGTTCACGGTGAACATGAAACCGAGAGGGAGGATGTATTTCAATTGATTTGGTCTGTGGGGAACGACGGTTGAGCGGAGTCGGATCACTGCAGATCTTTTCGCTCTCATGTGAACTACCAACAAGTCCGTCGCGCACCAATGGCGTCACACAGAGTGTGTTTTAAGTTAAGCCTTTCGATGTTGACCCCTAATTTCAGTATACTGCAGAAAAAATAATTCACAAAAAAATATTTGGAGGGTTGAATGACGTGACACAACACAATCAGCTTTATTTTGTATTTATTTTGTTGACTTTCTTCCCTGATTTCTGCAAAGTGCAGACAGAATAAAACATTCACATTCTTTTTGAATTACCTGATATGTCACAACTTTCTATTTGAATTTGGTGATGAGTTCGAGTTCATGAAAGTTCTATGTTTTACCAAAACTGTGCTACAATATGAAAACATGACCAAAAGATTAATTGTTAGGTCGGTAGACCGGTTACTTCCCTTTACCATTTAAGCCTAATAAAGATATTAGCTATCATTGTTCAATTCATATTATAAATTGTGAATCTTTTTATGGTGAAGAAGATTAAACCTTTGTTAAAGGACATCATCTTGATGAAACAATCATGGTTTATTTAAAATCTATCTGCACACTGCTAGTCTTCTTTTGTCTTGTTTTAGATTATTTAGTTTTGTCAGACCTTTAATACTTAAGGAGAGACTCTTCATGACGTTGGTTTTGGTCATAACTTCAGAAACATTTTAAGATGATTCCAATAGTAATATTTCCTTATCACAGCGGCACCTCTCCCAAACAAAGTGCTGAACCTATTTACCATCTAGAATCAGAATTGTTTTCATTAACAAGTACATTTGCACATACAAGGAATTTGGCTTGGTGAATGGTGCAAGCAGCACTCATGCCAACGTTGCGTCTAAAATTCTAAAAGTCCTGCAATTCTTTTCCAAACCTTTGGCCTCCAGATGAACTCAGCTAAAAGCATAATACTGCGCAGGAGCCACGGGGAGAACTCAAGTTTATGTGCATGGCCCCCAGTTTCAACATTGGTGCCTTGGTATGATAACTAATCAAATGGTTTACCCTTGTGGGTAATGAATCTCAGGAATGCCATGAGAAAAAAGGTCTAAATGAACTGCCCTGGCAGTCAGAGGCACCTAAATATGATGACCGACCTCTCCTCACTCTGACAACCCACTTTCATGATGTAAAGGCCGAAGCAGCCCTCTGGTCTTCTAGACGTTGAGAGCCGGGCCGGACCTCCGCCCTGGGCCGGCCGACTCATCGTTGTTGTTGTTGCTGCTGAGGCTAAACAGCATTTTGTCGTCTGAAAACTTGTAATTTGGTGGGTGAAGAGTTAGAGGACTCAGCACATTTCCCTGTGGGATGCCAGTGTTCACAGTCAAGGAGATGTAGTTGTCTGATATCGCAGACTGGGGTCTGCTGTTTGGACGTCCAGTATCCAGTTGCACAAGGAGGTGTTATGGTCAACAGGTGTGTTGATTGATAATATTAGTTGGACTCTCTTGTTGCTTTTAGTATATTAACTATTGTATAGTTAAGTAGCGAGGAGTTGTATAACATTTTGTAAGTGAGGCTTAGTTTGAGTAATTCTAATTTACACTATAAGGAAATATAGATTTAAAAAACGGTTACAGTTAAATATATAGGGAGGTAATCCGTTGTTTTAAGCATCCTGAAGATACATTTTTTAATGAGTTTTGGAGAACTGCTGTACCAGAAGATGGCAGCATATTTCAGAACTGGTTATGTTGCTCACTATAGCATGACAAGGTGGAATTATGTGACAGGAAGAAGATCATTTTTGGCAACAATGAAACAAATATTTATGTTTATTTTTCACCTGTATCATTGGTTAGCCTGTAATGCCACATGGCTGCAGCTATACAGCATAATAATATGATTCAAACCTTCAACATCAAATCATTTTCTCTGCAGATGATATCTTGGTGTACATAGGAAACCCTCATACCTTTGCTGAAAGAAACCTTCAATGTCATCTGAATTTGTAACCTGTATGAGTACGTGTAATTAATTTCAATCATCCCCCATTCTATGAAAACAATTGTCCTATGGTCTTCTTCATGCATCTTGGCATGACACACTGTGATTCAAGGCCCCAGCTGTTTACAAGATGGTTGACACTTCTTCTTAATGTAGCTGCAGCCATGAGGCCTCTGATTGCGGTTAGAAGGATCTAAAATATGTATTAAAAAAAACATATCTCCGAAATGCTTCCCCTGATATTGTCAGACCCTGATTCTTGAGAAATCCGTCTGTATTTCCTGTAATGCACAGTACCACTAACATACACTTATTCATTTTATTCTAAAGGGTTATATGAGAAGGTCGATACCAGTCTCGGTAAAGTAGCTGGAGTAGGCAGCAGGTTAGCTTAGCTTAGCACAAAGACTGGAACCAGGCTAGCTAGCCTGGCTCTGTCCAAAAGGATCATAATTCACCTCAAGATAAGTTTAATCTGTACAAAAACTAAATGTTAAACCAACAATTTCAATAATTACTCATCTACTCCTCCAAAAACTACATTTTACATTTGTGTGCAGATTAACCTATAAGGCCTCATTGCTGATAGGCATCTTTGCAAAGGTTGAAATCCTTTTTAAAACCATACTTTTTGCAGACAAGACTTTACAGTCAGGTAATATTTGGTGATCTTTAATTCCACTAGATATCTTAGATCTAATGACGATTTCATCATAATAATTTTATGATATATTATAATTTCTCCCATGCTTTTATCAAATATAGTTCCACCTGTGAAGTCACTGCTGTCAAATATTTGAAAGTAATTTGAGAAGACACGAGGCAAAGCTTCAACATGATTGACTTTATTTGCAGGAAATTGATACAATATGTTGTGGTTATAACAAAGCATCCAAAAGAAAGAACAAAAACACAGGATAAGTTGGTTAATGTGCTGACGCAAGCTCAAAAGGACTCAATCTGGAGGCAAAAATCTACAGATTTTTATTGTACCATGCTTTTCATCGTGTGCGATAGCCTGGAGGAAGGATAGCCGCGGTGACTTTGAAGCAGTGGGGGAAGCAGCCGCTTCAGAAGGAGCTTTCATCAACATACTTCATGATGTTCTCGACCCAGGAGAGGCTCGGGTCCACGCAGATGTGACGACCCTTCTTTGTAACCACACTGAAATAAATAAATACATAAATGACCTCATCACAGTCGAAAATTGAGACAAATCATAAAAACAAAAGAAAAAGCAGGCAACCAAACAGAAAATAGCAAACGGGGACCAAAATGACGATTCAGCACAAATTAAATAGAACAAAAAGATTGTCTGCAATGTTCAGACGTCTAATGAGAAAATTCACATTTTAAAAATGTCCATGAATTTAAATTCAACTAAAAAGTATTCAGCACATTAAGTAACAACTCGTTCTGCTTATCAAAGTTCATAGTATTTTATAAAATAAGCATACGGTAAACTTACATGGCTGCAGTCTTGGTGCATCGATGATCAGTCAGGTAATACGAGCCGATGAGGTTTTTGTTCAGTCTCCTCGGGTAAGGATTGAAGCAGCAGTCGTCGGGGCCGATTCCATCTGGAGGAAAACACGATGTATTACCAGAAACACACAATGTGTCTAAATGATCCCACAAGCTGAGAGCATCTTACTGTTGCAGGTCACAGAGGAGAGCAGCACATATCCCAGGATGCACAGCAGAAGGATGCAAGCGGTCCTCATGGCGACTCGATGTTGAGGATGGAGATTAAAACCACAGCTGCTCTTTATCCTCAGTGAAGGGTTTCTAACAGAAACAGCAGTGCGTTATCAGGTTTATCAAGATCTAAGAGGACTTCTTTTTTTAAAGGTGTTACTCGTGTGGAGGGAGGGAGGGCAGCTGTGGTTTCAAGACAACTCAAGTTGTTGCAATGCAAACTTTCCACTCAGTTTTTCAAAAGGTTGAGGTTGATCACAGGAAATGCAGCTGTGGTTCGCTCTGAGATGAAGCGCAAAAGTTAAGACAAAAGACCAGAACAGCTCAAATGAAAAGGCCCAATAGGTATTGGGGAATTTTTTTTGCTTTTGGAGAAATGTATTTTAGTTTTTCTAATTATTATTCACACTATAACTCGTACATGATAAAGTCACTGACCACATTGATAGTCAATATTTTTAAACTTTTATGCCATTATGGATTTGCTCAGATTTTTGAGTCACAATTGAAAAAAAAAATAAAAAATGCATTTACAATTTCAGAAAAAAGTTTCAATAGACCAGAATACAATGCTGCAACAAGACTTTTAAAGCTGTAGTTTTTGTCACACAGAATCCAATGTTATTTAATGTAAAAGAAGGTAACTTTTTGTAACACACACACTTCAAATCAGTTACAAGACACACGGCTCTCGTTTGAATACGTACATCTCTTTATTTTAATAAAACCGCTGCTTATATACAGTTCAAGTGAGATGACGTTGCATGGTACCCCTCTGCTGTCTCCGTGTATGTCCATCAGTCCTCTAGAAAAAAAAAACTGAACCCAGTAAATCACGGCATATTACACCATTTATTCAAAAATGGGATTGTGTTTTGTGATGTAGGTAGTGGTCGAGCTGCGAGGGCCAGCCTTCAATGTAACAACAAACTAGTAACAAACTGATCACATTCTGCAAATGCCACTGAACACATACACAACGCACACACACTTCACGACTTAAGCACAAAACAAAAAAAAGACTCAAATTAAAAAAAGGATGGAAAGCCGACAACCCATTTAAATCTGCGAGTGGTGACATGAAGAGATGATGGGAGGCACAACTCAAAGGCTTACATGTCTGTGCAAAAAGCTTTATTGCAGTCCTGCGGTGTGTCACCACACGGGGAGAACGGGGAGACCAGAAAGTGTTCTCTGTAGCGAGCCGAGCAAGAAGATGATTCAAGGCGCTTCCTGTTTAGCTTTTTTAGACCCAGAACACAAGTTATACTTCATCTGCGGTCCAGGTCCTTAAGAACGTTGGGGCCAGAGAGCTGAACCGGGCATCACTGAGAGCATCGGGCCCAACAGGAAATAAAGTCTCATCTGATGATGCAGCATCACGGCCAGTAACGGGACAATAACCGTCTGAACTTCTTATTTTTTATCTCATTTGACGGACAGGTCTGTGCAAAATGGGCAACTCAGAAACAACAACAAAAAGAAGATATTTAAGATTCCCCTGTGGGCTCAATTACAATTTTTAGGGCCTTTGAAGGTAAAAAAAAAAAAAAAAAAAAAGTACAGAAGGGGAGGGGGGAATTTTGAGAAAAAAATCCTGGAATAAAGTGTTACATTTATAAGAAATAAACTCACAAATGTACAGTGTGTTTTCTTTTCCTGTTAAAGGAATCAGATTAATTATGCACAAGGTAAATGACCCAATCAAATTATACTTTGCCGTCGGATTTAGAGAGTAGAAAATACACATGCTCTGAGCCCACAAACACCACATCGTCATCATAACATCATGACTTTGAAGAGACATTAAGGTGAACGGGCCAGCCGAATTCGAAGAAAAACTACATTTTAATAATTTGCTAAATCAACCACTTTAATCTCAGACAATATCTGAGTGTTTTCCTCATAAATTGACAAATTTAATCTTTTAAATTTGATTGTTTTCTCTCTCGGAGTATTACCGTCCCTCGTCCGGCTTGTAATCTATTTTTAGGCCGTCCTAATGAAAAGTAAGATGGCGTTTCTTTTTTTTCAAGATGCTGGTAATCAAAACCGCCACCAACAGTGAAATCAAGACTGGCCCCGCCCACTGCTGGTCAGGAAGAAGTGACACATTCACCACAGTGTGTGTGTGTGTGTGTGGGGGTCACAAAGCTTGACTCGTGAGACAGTTACACACGAGGAACGAGCAACTGCTGACATGCAGGTTGCGTTCGACAAGACAGGAAGTGAGAATCTGCAATCCAAACAAACAAAAGACAAAACAAACAAACAAACCTAGCCGCCTGTTTTCATCTGTGGAGCGTCTCCTTAGAGGCAGCAAAAACATGAAGAGAAACTGTGCTAAAAAGGGTAAAATCAGTGATTTGTAGGACAGATTCTGTAAAAAAAAAAACATTAAAAATAAAACAGCCGATGACGACTTCAACTACTTTGATGAGTGAACACGTTGTGGATGCTCGGCCGGAGCGGCTCAGCAACAACCCTTCACTTGTGTCCTCTCGATAAATATTAAATAAATACATTTTAAAAGACGTCCCACTCCGGCATCGGAACACCAACAAGCTGAAATGTTCCTCTGACATGAAGGGAAGTCCGTGTCTAACAACAGCATCCTTTACTCCAGTTTCATCGACATAAATATAAAGTGTAAAACTCATTTTACAGGCATCTCACAACCTCTTAAAAACAAATGGAGCTCTCAGAAACAGGATGTCTTCGGCGTTATGTGCCTTTCATGGTTGTTGTTTTTTTAAACCCAAAGAGCAAAGAGTTGACTTCATGGAATGGATCAGGATATAAATCTGTACCAACTGGAGAAACAAAAACACACAAATAAAAAGCACACTGAGGATGAACTCCAACTGAAGGAATGACTTAAGTTTGGAAAAAGGGAGAACAAAAAAAAAGAAAAGGTGCAGGAAGAAAGATTCAGAAACAAAAGACACAAGCTGAAGTTCCACTTCACATATTTCATCACTTCACACGTCCGACTCTGGAGATTCATTTGAAGACATTACTTCCCTGACCGGAACGAATAGAAATGGGAAGATAGACACATTTTTAAAAAAAAGACAAGTGGAACTGCAGCTCGACGGCGTCCGAGAGGAGCAGTATCTCCGTGGTCCTCTGGTCCGCGCTGACCCGGGTCCGCCTGCTGAATGTGGGAGTGCGTGATACATTCTTTAGGGGTGGTGGGAGATAAATAAGGCCTCATATTCCTTTTCACACCCCACCCGCTTCACCTTCATCCCCCTCACTGGTAAACCCCGCCCCTCTAGAGTCCTGGTTCCTGGTGGAGGTTTGGGGAAGAGGTTTATCACAGCGGCTACAACCAGATAAGTCCCGCTGAGCTGAGGAGTTCCTTCTCAGCTCCATGCGTCCTGCCGAGGGTCCAGTCCCGCTCCCCCAAACCCAAGAGGGCTGGAGGGGGAGAACTGGTTGAGTCCAGTAACGTGCGACAGCTCAGCGCTTCAGCACCGGGCTGCCTCGCTCCGGATCTCTCTGTAACGCCTGCAGGACCTGAGGAGATGGAGGGAGGGTTAAAAAGATCATTCAGTGAGCGATTCAGGATGCCAAAGTGTTCAAATGAGCGACTCAGGTCTTTTGTCCCGGCAGCAGTTTGATTTTTAGATTTAAATTCAGCATCTTTTTATGTCGGTTGTGTGTCTTGTTTCATATGGCACTTTCTGGTGTTTGTTCTTGTAATGTGTTTTTTTGTCTGTTGTGCACTGTGAACCTTGTCTGTTGCTGTCTGTATGAGTCTGTTGTCGAATAAGTTTGAGTGAGTCATCTATAAAAAATTTAAAAAAGCGGCAGCAGACATAAAAACCCCTTACAAGGAACCGCCGCGTCATCCTACCTGCGCCCACTTCCTGTTCCGGCTGGTCATGTGAATGGCGGAGATGTGCTGGAAGAGCTGCTCGCCGGGGAGGAGCTCGGGCAGGCGGGTGAGGAACTGAGCCATGTGGATGAAGTCCATGGTGGTCAGGACGTCCTGGTAGAGACGCAGCAGGCCCAGCCCCGTGCGGAACAGGAACTCCTCGCTGTCTCGGCAGAACACGTCCCACACCCGACACGCCAGGTCCAACGGCAGGGACTTGCTGTACAGGGTGAAGATCCTGAAGGCCGGAAGGGAGAGGAGAATAAGAAACGAGAACACACACACACACACACACACATCTGAGCCGAGCCTCACGAGCGGGGAGATACTCACCAGTCGATGAGATAAATATCGGGCGTCAAGTTGTTTTTCTGGAAATGTGCAAAGAGCTTTGGTAGATTTTCTTCAAAGAACACTTCAAATGCCGCAAAGTAAGTCAACATCTGTGGAGAGAGGGGAGTCGGGTCTTACAGAGGGACACACACACAAGAACTAGGACTGCTAGTATGTAGTTTCAGCTCTAATTACAATGATGTCTCGGCTAAAAGGAAATTCACCACGTTCTATGTGGACATCCCATCGGTGTTGAGGGGAAATGTAGTTTATTAAATCATTACAAAATTTTAGGATGACATTTTCTCTTAATGCAATCGAAGAGGACAAGGAAATGCTGAGACTAGAGATCTAAAGGCTGGGTGCAGGATGAACTACAGATTTTGTAGTGGAGAACGAAGCTCTGAGGAATTTGCTGCTTCAAGCGAGTCCATGTACAATCAACACTTATGTGACATCTGCGTTTTAATAACCTAAATATATGACCGGGCGTGTCCATAAATATAAACAGTGATGACTCTAAACAACACGTGCGTATTAACACGAGTCGTATGATGTGTTTCTGTGCACATTCTGATGGTGGGGATCAGTAAGCGAGAGTGTGTGTGTTGTGTGTGTGTGTGTGTGTGTGTGTGTGTGTGTGTGTGTGTGTGTGTGTGTGTGTGTGTGTGTGTGTGTGTACTAACAAGGCTGTGGTCGACTCTGAAGAAGGCCATCTGACAGGGCTTGTTGAGCAGGTTGGCAAAAGCTATAAAGGCGTCGGCTGTGTCAAGGTTCAAGATCAGCACTGCTGCGATGAACGACATCCCCTGCACCTAACCACACACACACACACACACACACACACACACACACACAGTTTGTACAAGCAAATATGAAGAGGCGAGAACAGTGGTCTAACAGGGGGCTTTGCAAGTGTGACAACAAAAAAAAAGGTGTTATAATGATACGTATATTTTGACTTCCGTCCCTAAATGCGAGGGCAGCGAACACAACACCGGCGGCAAGTTAACACCTGCTGGAGGTGAATTATGCACCAAATGTAAATCACTCATGAAACTAATCTACAATGATAAAGAGCCGAGCTCCAGTCTGGATATTTAAGATGGAAACAGAGAGGAAATGCTGATGCAGACGGATGCAAAGAATAAAATAGACACAGCTGCACAGAGGTGAATGCATACATCGTGTGTGTGTGTGTGTGTGTGTGTGTGTGTGTGTGTGTGTGCAGGGGTTGGGGTCAGTGCGGGAAGTCACAGTCATTTCCACCAAAGCAGACGCAGCGTGGGACTGCAGCAAACCGCAGCACCTCGAAGCACAATGCGGCTTTGAAATGTTACAGAAGAGCAAACATAACATCACTAGAAGAGCGAGAACATCCAGCTCCTTTTCAACGCCACTGGCAACTTGGACTGGTTCACACTGTACAATGATGATGATGATGATGATGATGATGATGATGTGGAACTTCAGAAAAGTTCCGCATCATCACATCTGACTGAAACACAACCACCACTATGAATCCGTCACTGGTAGAATTTAACACATTCGTCTCGTTGATAAAGCGCATGTGGTTTGTTGCAGTCAATGAAAAAATATGTGGATTATTTTTTACTAAAATATGAGAAAATTATTTTTTGAAAAATATCCTAACGATATCAGTAAAACTTTGACAGTTTTTCGTGAAAAATATCCAGAAAATATTTGAAATATGTCCAAAACGATATCGCAAACGTATTTGAAAATATCAGAAATATCCAAAATAACATAAGTAAAACATGTGTAAAATACTAATAAATTACATATAAATTTTATTTTGTGAATGTTGCACTAATATTAATTTTGGAACCTTATATTCTACATTCAGGATCAATAAAGCAGCAGGATTGGTAGTGGTGGTATAGGGATGTAAATAATTAGTAAAATATGTGAAAACAAATAATCAAATATATCAGAAATATGTAAATCAGATATGGTAAAAAGATAATGCTGCAAAAAGACGCACAATACAACATCGTAAGTTTAAAATGATACTGTTATCATGTATGCAACACATGTACATTACCGCTTGAATATAATCATTAAATGACAGCTCATGCAGTCCACAATCAAACTTCGGTTATGGAAGATAATAAACGATAAGTAGTTGTTGGGTGGGAGGATCCAGGTCTGAGCTGTGTCATTAACCATCCACAATAAGTTTAACAATGTGCTTCTGTGTCACAGCAGGATGTCATGGTGTGTGTGTGTGTGTGTGACTTACGTAGCCAACGTCTGGCCTGTAACAAGTGTATGCTCCCAGAATGCTGTGCAGCACATCATGATATGGCCCGCCCTGACGATTGACAAAGAAATAATGAAGACAATGCAACAAAGAAAGGCAAACATTTTCTAAAATCATGACATGACAACATGTTTCGAGACAATAAAACAAAGTATTTTGTGGGAGGGGGCGGAGCTTCTCTCACTGACCTGCTGGAAGATGCACAGATGAGGGAAGGTTCTTGAGATGTCCAGCTTGATCAGGTCCAGACTCGACTCCCGATCTGATGAGCCGGGATCTGGAAGACAGAGCAAAACATTACAAAACAAAGGAAAAAAATAATCGTAAAACGTGTATATAGTGTAACCTCTTATCTGACATCACAGTTCGCCCTGATGGCCCAAGAAGACAAGGAAAAGGCCACATGAGGATCTATTCCGTCTCTACCTTCAGGTTCGATGTCTAAGGAATGTGCCGGCGTGCTGCTCCACTTCTCTTTGGCCCGGGCCAGACAGATGCTGTACAGCTCTGCAGGGACACAAGACAGCAGTACGATCAATGCGAGAGCGGGACGAGGACATGACGACTGGACAGAAACCAGAGGAGGCCATGCTCTTCACGTTGCTCTGCAGCAGTGACACTCAAGGTGACTGAAGGAAAAAGAGATTCCGCTCATCTCAATTGTTAGAAGTTTTATAGTTGCGATAAATAAACGGCTAACATTTGTTAGGGACACCTAAAAATGTGCCAATTCAGGAAGGTTTCGGAGTTATGGCCGTATTATTTGCGATAGACTGTTGATAAATGGCCATCTAAAAATATGTGCATCCTGTCTGTGTGTTCAGAACTTTCATTACACTTCGTTTCTGAAATGCGGGAGCAATCGTCGCTACCTAGCACTAGCATATAATAGTGGCAAACGCTGAACTTTTCAAAGCAGTACTAGTAGTACCTGACCGCTGCTTTCCATACCAGTACAGATAGACAACTTAAAAGGAGGCATCTCCGCCTTATCCCCAGGTTCTTACTAGAACATGTTCACATCCTTTAATCTTCAGAAAACACATTGTTGTTCTCACACCGTCTGTCTGAATGTACTTGTTTTAGCGGCAGTCTCTTTAAGCCCCTCCTCCTGACGAAGCCCAGTCCGCTCTGATCGGCCAGCGAGAAAAATATGGAGAACTTTGCGATGGCAGTTCTCAAGCCGTGGGTGGAGATACTACGTTAAGCTACTTTACTCGAAATTGGGGAATACAGCAACTGAGCTGCCACTGAGACCGAGCTTCGTACGAGTGCGTCTGCTCGGAGCGATAACGCTGAGGACGGCTCTCCATAAAGGGCTGATTCGTACGGAGCGGACCGGATCAGCAGGCATCGAGCGCTTCTCTGCTCCCCTTTAGCAAGGGGAGAATTAATCTGCAGCGTGTGTGTGTGTGTGTGTGTGTGAGAGAGATCTGCATCGAGACTTGAGAACTCATTGAAATGCTACTCGTTTCCTCTTGTATTGGGATTATCATTGGACCATGCTCACAATCATCCTTCCACTCATTCACTAAAACAAACTCCTAATGGATGATGCCGGTCCAGGCCTGAGTACATGTACATGAATAAATGTTGTCATAGCGCCACCTGCAGGCAACATTAAATATGCCTACAGATACGTGTGTGTGTATATATAGAGAGAGAGATACTAGTGTAAGTGGTCAGGTAACAGTGCAGGACCTCCCTCTCTCTCTCTCTCTCTCTCTCTCTCATGCACCCTCGTACCGTGTGTGATGTTGAGCTCGTTGCCCACGGCCAGGCTCCAGACTTTGCCTCTCACGCTGGGGGGGAGGCCCTGCCACCAGAGGTCTCTCACTCGTCGAGATGTGCACCTGGGGGAGGAGTCAGCCGGGGGTTAAATGTGAATGGAACGTCCAGCGAACAAGAGGCCGCTTTGACAGTTTCACAGAGGAAACTATCATTTATTGATCAGAACCACAAGGTGGCAGACATTTCCTCCACTGCTGCCGTCACTTCACTTAAGGGACAGGAAATGACTTGCCTTCAGAGCAAAACTAAAATGAACCCCAACATATTTTACTCTGTGTGTTTGCCGCGTATGTCACAATAGACTTAGTTGGTAAAACAAGATCACGTAAACCTAAACACGTCGCAGGGACCGCCCTGATTTCCACACCCAGGGGAAGAAAGTACTACGCTCAGTCCGAGGTGTGACACCATGAAGGTGTGGTCAAACTCGGAGGCCCTGACATTGACGTTAATTCAAATCAACACGCTGAAACGACTGTGGCAGTTAGGCTTGTTAAACAGGTTGTGTTTTGTTAATCGCATAATTCATCATAATGTTTGCATGTGATTTCTCACCGCAGCGCTCGTCTACAGCAGCTGTTCAGCGTATGCTGCCCGCACATCACTTCCTGTCTCTCTCCATACTGCTCCATTAGCTGCTCCGGTCCACAACACGGTGCCGTTGTATGCAGCACGTCCACGATTCTGAACTCCGTCGTTGCTTGTACTCACATGGTACTCCAGTTTGGCAGGATCTCCTGGTTCCAGATCTGGGCGGCGGTGCCGATGCTCTCCTCGAGTTTACAGCGATCCTCCAGCTGCTTCTTTCTCTTCTGAGCCTCCTTCAACTCTACAGGCGGGGGCGTGGAGAGAGTTGGGTCGTTAATAGGAGAGGCGGACAGAAAGCTTAAGAGACAACGACCGGTCAGTCCTCTGGAACAAGACCAGAACCTGGATGACTCACCTCTCTTCTTGGCCTGGGCCACCATCTCCTCATACTGCTGTCTGTGTTTCTGTGCCTCCTCGGCTGGCTTGGCAGGCAGATTACTGTAATATACATCAAGCAAAGGAAATGGATCAACGGCCGTGTGTTCTCGGAGCTTCGCCTGCATTATTCATGGAGAGCGGGCCTATGCTGTAATAAAACACTCAACGGCCATTTAGCTTTTCTGGAGCTTCCAGTCATATTGCATCTCGGGCTTTCCCGGAGGTCATTTTTCATACATTCCAAGCTTCATTTTAGATTTTCTTTTGTGGTTATACAAATGTAATTCATGGTGCCATTCGATTGCTGATGAATGACATGATCTTTTTTTTCAATAACTTGACTTTTGAAATGTACAACACCCTCCAGTTAGTAGTCAGACACAATCCCACTACTGGAATAACATAAAATAATCCTTTATTAGTCCTGCAGTGGGGAAATTGTCTCATTCTAAAGCGAGTTTAACACTACAAATATTCATGTAGCCTTACCTGCAACCGGAAATACCGAAATACTGATGATTATACATCATGAACAGACAAGGAAAAAAGTTCTGGGCAGCATTCAAATGATTGAGAAATTCAGCTGGGCTTTTTGTACTGATGAAGATCATAAGTGAAAGCTCATAAATTGACTCTCGTCAAACAGAAATAAATAAATAAATATAAAGAACAAAAAAGGAAATTAATGAATCCCAAGATTTAGATATAAGCTTCAGAACAAGCAAGCAGACGTGCAGTTAATATAGATTTTTCTATTATCATCCTTTCTCTGATATTTTCATTCTGTAAATTTGGGTCAAAATGTTTTTCAGTACTTGCTCTGTTTGCACTTCTTGCAGGGGGACGCTTCATTCGCTCGTGTTAGTCGAGGTTCATGTGATTTAAGGACACTTTCTGCTTCAGCGTGCCGAATCTCATTGTGCATTGCTGGTGTCATGATTGCCCCACAATAAACTTTTCTTTAAATGGAGATAGATGGAGGGTGCACTGGTAAACTATCTAATAATACTAAGCCAAAAACGCTGACACTTTGCAATATGGAGTACGTGCACTTCTCTAGAAAGGTTTTGCCAGCAGGGGGTGACAGTCAAGAAGGAAAAGAGGTGGGAGGTTGCATGCTGCAGCTGAACTTGCCAGTCATGGTGTGATAGAATAATCTTCCTTGTGTATACAACAAATCAGGCTAAATTGTGCGTCTGAGCAGCACCACTGAATAACGTGGTTATTCGTCTGTTAACAAAACGAAAAATGCACCAAAAAAAGAAAAAGAAACAGGGTAACTGAGCCAGTCTGACGGGGAGGGCTATTAAACTTTCAACAGCACCTCTCCTTTACTGTCTGTAAGACAAACAGAGACGCAGCACAGCGAGCTGGAACAATACTGAAAGGAGTCTAATGACAGAGGAAGGACGACTGATAAAGAAGGAATGAGGGGAAGATAAAGACAGAAAGGCAACAGATGTGGCTTTATTGTCTAAGAAGCAAACTCCACTGGCAGTGAGAGAGAAGGAAAAATGTGGGATAGTCTAATGTCCCGCAGGTTGAAGAGAGCATGTGTGTGTGTGTGTGTGTTTACATACGCAGGCCTGTCCTCCAGTATGAGTGCGGTGGTGGAGAGCGGCTCAAAGTCCAGGTTTTTCCTCACACCGTGCCTGGGAGAAGTCGGGTTGCCAGGTCCAGCTCTGCCACTCTTTGTTTCATATTCCTGACGACGGAAAAGAAAAGGCACAGAAACGTAAGGACTGGTTGTGGCGTTTTAATTACATCACACACACGGGGGTTCCTTGTCAAAGTACTAATAGGTCATGCATGCAGCTCCACACACAGAGAAAATGGCCACAAAGGCCACAGCTGACCGCAAAGCCGCTGTTGTGGTCAGGCACACAGTGCAAGGATTTAATGGGCTTGGGAGAGTGGAAAGAGAGGAGATGATAAAAAGATGCAAGTGTACATCAAGTCACACAGAAACCCTGAGAAATATATCTCGACGACCTTGAGACGACGCTCTTTTGGCCTCTGAGCATTTGTCAGCTGCCGTCTAATGAATGTCATACAGGCCTAGAGAGAGAGAGGAGGCCATGTGACACGCAGGCCGTTACAACCACAGGGCACAGGGACACAAGACTGACTATCAGCTGACATACAGGTTGTGTGTGTGTGCATATGTGTGTGCTCGTGACAGAGCGAGGTAGGAGCTCTGAACTTATATACAGTATTAGGGAGGTAATAGGGCACAAACAGTTCAGGGAAGACCTTCAGTGGAAGCCGTTACATTGTCTCTCTAGCTAATTAGGAAGCCACTGTAAATAGGGCAAGTGCAATACGAGCACACGCACACACTACTGTGTGTCCAAAATGGCCTCCAGTGTGCGTTGAGCTGGTTAATAATGCAGGCAATCATCTTAACTCTGTGCCGCCACAGGGATGTTCTCATTAATCAGCGCCGGCCACAATACTGACTGAACAATCCATTCCTACGATAGGAGTGTGTGAGTGTGCATGCATGACTGCCCGCGGCCTGAGGTATTAATCCGCCTTTGTGTTACTGCCCATTGTATCAGAGGCTTGGAGACAAGTAAAGGTAATTCAATTGGATTCATGAAGGCAGGGCGTCACTGAAAAAAAGGAAGAAAGACAGAAGAGACCTAAAGCCGGCAAGAATTACTAATATTAGTTGGAATGTCTACGGCAAATAGCAGGAATAAGTCTACAGCCTAGAGCAGCTCTTCTTTTTGTACAAAAGCAAAAACCAGTTGTGGTTTTATGGGCAGGTTTATGCAGGACAATCTGCTTATCTAATTGGCAGATAAGAGTGAATGAAACAGCGAAAAACTTTTTAAAAAATGTAGAAAAGTTGGCTTTAAAAGAGGGAAGTAAACACAAAGTGTCAGTTCCTCATTATCTTATCTTGCAAAGACTCAAGAAAGGTCACATAAAAACGTCACAATAGCCCTTGAGCTAGTTTGTTAATAATCAGTTAGCAAGAAAGCTAGCTTGATAGCTAACGGGACGGTAAGCTAGCACGTTATTCAAGAGAGGAGCTAACAGGATAGCTTACTCATCTTTAGCGATAAAGCTCAAAATTAAACACCTATATTTGCAGCTTTGTGTATCATTTCTTTGCTTATACAACTTGTTAACACATTGTCAGTTTAACCTTATTTACCTGAGCTAAAACACTATTTTGAGGCACTTTGGACCCTGAGAATAGATTAAGACTGCAGAGAGGTGGGTGGGAGAGCACGAGATACAATGTGTGTAAAGCAGTCCTGAGAAGGGTGCGCGTCGAATGGAATTCATGTGTGAATGTGTTGCAAATAGTAGTGGAAAAGTATTACAAGTATGTTGGGGTGAGAAAGCTAAATCCTGTCAAGGCTAACCACGCTACAGCACATCGCTCCGGCACTACAGTCGTACTGGTGGCTCAGCGCTTCAGATGGAAGGTTTATCGGACTTCACACGGCTCCCTCTGGAGCGACCAACTCAAAAAGGTGCATTAGTACTCCATTCAACCAGTAAAAGCACTTTAAAGCAGATAGCAAATACATTCAGCTCATAGTTTACTTTCCATGTACAAGTGTGTTCTCTCAATGCATCCCTGTAACTGACCTCAGTCTTTCCTTAAAAAGGATGAAATGAAAAACAAACTACTTCTCAACAAGGTTGAGAAACCCCTTTTCTGTCCTCACGTCTAAGATGAACTGTACTCTCTCTGTGCGGTAGCTTTAAGCTGCTGCAATAGCAACGGTATCCCATGATAACCTGCCACCGGGGCAACCAGCTTCGTCACGCTGGCTTTCTGTTCTCCAATTTCCTGGTAGTGGTGGAAGAGCTCCCTGCGCGCCTGGATGTCATGCTGACTGCTAATGGCCTTAAAAACTATATACACTAGCACGCTGCCCTCTGAAGAGGAGTCGTTTCTGGTTCTGATTTGAGAGTTTGACACAATTACACTTAAATACGACTTGGGTAACTGCGTGACATGTTATGCATGTCATGTGCAAAAAAGAAAAGGAGCGATGGTGGCCTGAAAAGACACGGCCGTTCATAGTGCTGGTGAAGACGTCCTCTTGGATCGGCACCTTTGCATCCTTTGCAACCTCTCCGGCTTTCTCGGTGCAAGCTGCGGGGTAAAAGGCCCCTGCAGAGCGCTTGGCCTGGTTTCACGACGTGCCAAAAAAGTAGTTTCCGAAGCCCAACAAGTGCAGGACGGCGTGAGTATGAGTCAGACGCCGTCTGCGTTGTTTGGCAGCAGCTCGGTGCGTTCATTTTGGCAGCTACTGCAGGACAGGTTCACCAGAGACGGGAGTCAAGGACAGATTTAGATTCTGCTGAATACGTTTTACAGATAATTCCATTTAAAAAAGAGAGAAGAAAATAAAGAAAAAAAGTTTTTCATGTACCAGCATTGAGAAACAGACTGGTTGGCGTGAAAATGTGGGTCACTGCAAACGTCACATTGTGGGACTTAAGCACGTGAACTTCTGAGACGGTCAAGTTTCAGCAACGAGCGCCGGCGTCCTCTACAGAGGAATTCTCCTCATGATGAACCAAATCTATTTCATGCAGACTGTGCACAGATGTTGTCATATCGGATTATTCAGAGTGACAGAAAACTGCAAATGACACCCATCTCTGAGCCAATATAACGATGAATGAATGACTGGTGGTTTAATTAAACGTCAGTATTTTGGTTGGCACACAGGCAGCTGAGCTCCAGCTACCACTGGAGTCTGTTGGAAAGGCCGTGATGATCAAGACAAAGTGAGGGAAACCCACAATATCCAGGCAAACAGATGGTACCACGAGCACTGGCGTCAAAAGCTCAGATACAATCATCAGAGTGCTTTTGTCATTTTTATTACCCAAGCATGCGTTCCTGGAAAGTGGAAATAAACGGAGTCCCGCTGATTCAGCTGTCAAATGAGCTCCGCGTCTCCTGGAGGAAATCCCTTGACACACTTCAAAATATTTTCTTCTACAAAGACGCTGTTTGCACGTGCTTTTGTTGTACTAAAGTTGAGAGCTACGATGTCGAGGTACGCTCAATGAAGATGGGTTGTATCCTGCGCGGACATCGAGTCCATCGACACATTTCGGGAAACTTAAACGCGTTTTGTCTTTCGAGAGACGTCGCCGACTAATCATCCCCGCCACGAAGCGCAGAGCCGCGGCGCGCTGAAAGAGGCTATTATGAGAAACCCGAGTCGTCCTCTCGCTCCGCAGCATCCCGCTTCACGCTTCGACTGCCAATGCCCTCTGATTCTGCCAGACAAGGGGAAAGAGAGAGAGAGAGAGAAGCGGTGGCTCGGCCGAGCTCGTCCACTTGTCCTCGCGGCGCAAAATGCTCACTCACCATGAACGCTGCTGTTCCTTACAGACGGCCAGTCATCCGGTGGGGGTTCCTTTTTACAAAACCGTTGCCCAGCGTCATTGCTGCTCCTGAAAGGGGCGGGGGGTTGGGGGGTGGGTTGTTGCTCACTCCTGGCAACAAGACACCCAGGAGCGAGAAGCCGAAGAGGAGGAGATCAAAAAGGAGGGGAGATGGACAGTCAAGCTGCCAACAGAGGGACACACCCCGCATTGGAAACGATGCAGCAGCATGATACCACGTTTTCCTCCCCCCCCAGTCTGTCTCTCTCTGAGCAGTGACGCTACACTGAGCGGCTCTGCATCAGGTCTGCTGCTGCTGCTGCTGCTGCTGCTGCGTGTGTGTCAGCAAATCAGCACCGCCGTGTGTTATTCGTCCCCATCGCTGCACCGACAGGAGCTCTGCTTTCTGCCGTGTCCTGGCAGCCGCTCTAAATCAATCCCAGAGCAACGGCTCGGGTTTCAGACGCTCAGCCTCCCGAGCTGCTGATACAGAGTTACAAAGCCGGTGCTCTGGGAGGAGCTTTCCTCTTGTTTCACGGCTTGTTGGACGATTGTCCCTTTTGGGAGTCTTGTAGGAGATGGACATGTTTTTATTTACTTGTCTCAGTGTTCTGCAATTGTCAACCCTGGTTATGTCTAGTTGTGTGGTTCAGGAAATATAGTGGTAGATTCACTAATTGGAAGATCAGCGGTTCGGTCAACTACTGTGTTATAGTTTCCTTGGGTGAGTGTTCAAATGATTAGATCCTGATGAGGAGTTAAGCACTTTTTATGGCAGCCTCTCTGCCATCAGTGGAGTTGTTCTGGTACCAGTAACAGGTATCGCTGCGATACAAAATGCCGGATTGGGAAGCAGCGCGCACGCGGATCTCTAATCCAATATCCTGTTATATCATTTGACGGCCTGTTTGTCAGCAGTTTGGCACAGTTTTAAAATGGGAAATCGTTCAGACTTGACAATAAAAGGAAGCTCTATGGCCTCGTTCATGTTTTTACAAAGGATTAAACCTGAGCCAGGCTTTCCCCCATGATAGCAATCATATCCACCACATCCAGTCAGGGTTTGTCCGTCTGTGTCCTTGGCGCATCTCAAGAACTGTTCATCCGATCTACTTCACACTTGGTGGGCGTTTTGCTGAGGAACCCGTGCTTTGTCAAATTTGATGCAATTTGGACACGTTTAGCATCAATAAAACACGCAAACAGTGCTTTGTGTAGCAGTGGTTGTGGAGCTTCAGGGCTCTGCGAACTTTAGCAGGCCTTTAAAGGTCGCGGATCATTGACAACAGTTCACTTTTGCTGCTGTATGCTGATATCAAATGGAAAACCAGGAGGGGCTTTATGCTCTAAACTATTTACTATAACATCAACTTTTTTTTCAACACTTCCCAGCAGCAAGACCCAGATACATGAATGGATAACATAATAGCAGATGCTTCCATACAAAGGAATTCATACACTACGACCCAAACAGTCACCAAACCACTTGAATCCACTCTGACATAGAAGATGACAAAAGATCCTTTTATGCATTTAGACCGGCGGCTCAGCAGGTAACAGAATAATTACTTTCTTCAGCAATGACCAGGCATCGCACCGAGGCCTCGCAAACACATTAAAGTCCCCAGACTAAATTTGAATGTTCTCAAAGGAGAAACGTTGCTGGTGGAAATAGCACAGTGTGTCTTGTAGGTGCTGAACAATAACTATGGCAAATAATGCAACACACACACCTCTGACCCTGCCTTTAAACAAAAGCATCAGCGCCAAGACAAAAGCCTGAAAACCTAGCCTTGTTATCTGATTCCTGAGGTTCAATATAAGGTTACAACAACAGATGAGATAGACTTCAGATATGAAGCACATGCAGGTGTGTGTGTGTGTGTGTGTGTGTGTTTGTGTGTGTGTGTGTGTGTTTGTGTGGGTGAGTCAGACAATATGTCAATCCTGAGAGTATACACAGCAAACAATTTAAAGCTAGTGTGTGACATATAAAAAAAGGTTTGATGTGTAAACTGCATGTCAACAGGCTTTCAGCAGCACAAAGAGCACGGGGTAAACAGAAGCACAATAACAGGCTTCTACAGGCTCTAATTACAGGCTGCCATCATGTTTTTTGGTTTATTCCACCAGTAGGTGGATGCTCTGCTCTTTAATCGCCCCAGAGACACGTCCCCGACCGGCTTTTTGATCTGACAAAGAGCTCTCAAAGACCACACATATTGGATTCAAAACACTTCATGTATCTAAGCCGAGAGTCATTCACAGATGAGTAGTAGGATTCTCCTCAATCGCATGTTGAAAAAAAACAAACTAAATCCATTTTAGCCAGTATAAGATTAATCTTAAACAGCTCATGCTACGCAGTACAATTAACAAAGTGGTCAGAAAAACCTGAAGATTAGTCAGCAACTTTCACTCCCCTTGGTACCTTATAGAGAGTTTATGTTCTACAATTATCCAAAGGGAACGTCCCATTGGCTTTTTATCAAGGGAACCAGCGTTGCTAACCTCCGGGCCAACTATAAAGACACGTCCCCTCTGCAGCACTCGACAGCTAGCTCCTGGAAATGCAGCAAGTTACAAGAGTTTAAAGTGGCTACAAGTAGACCAGGGTGCCTTAGTAGCAACACTGCCTGCAGCTCTGGTACTCTCTTTCCTAATCTGATCGGCTTGGATCCATTGTCATTTAATGTGCCGTGTCCTTTTCATTATGTTTCTAAGAACTGAGAGGGGTTGTTTCTTTCTAGCATGCGGCATTCTAAAAATAGCTGAAGAACCCAAATGTCACTGATGGGAGTGCTGTTGCTCGGGGAATTGTGCTCCTGGTATTGGAGAACACCACAAAGACTGTACTCCAATGTTCCTGATATTTTAGACCTCTATAAAGTCTGACCCTTCAGGTGGTGTGTAATCATAATGTTGGTTTATAGCACTTATTGTTTTTTATCCTTCTATGGTACAGTGATGAGCTCTGCTAGAAGAAATTAATGGACCAAAAGCCAGTTGCTCATTCATTTGACAGCTTCCATGCAGTTCTAAAAGGTTAAAGTTAACAACACTTTAAATGAATAGAATTAAATACCCATCCAATATTTAGGGTTTGAGGAAGTAAATGTAATACTTCAGACATGCAGTTTGAGTTTTTGGCACCAGTATCGTTTTAAAAAGTATCGTTTTAGTAACGATATGGGGAAAAACCCAAACGATACCCATCCCTATTTAACTTGCAGCCTACATTCCAGCGCTAATGTAGCCGTTTAAGATGCTGTCCGACAGTTTCTCAACACAGTGCAGGTGGTTTTAACCCTGAGGACCAACCGCAGCACCATAAACCGCAGCTGACAACACCAAATACACAGAACTAATATGATGCACGAGGAGAGCTCTTCTTTTTCTTTTTTTAATGATGGCTGACCTCTAGTGTGGAAACAGTGAACCCGTGTTCATAACACACATGACTTTCTTAAAAAGATAGAATACAAAAGTGAAGAGTAACAGCAGGTTTGTGCTGAATGTCTTAGGAAGAGGGCAAGTGACCAGTCCTCAGTTATCACACTGTACTTACTGTACAATCAACATTCTCCACCACACACACACACACACACACACACACACACACACACACACACACACACACACACACCCTGAGGTCAGAGAATAGAACCCTGAGAGCATAGAACCCTGAGATGAGAGAGTAGAACCCCAAGGTCATAGAACCCTGAGGTCAGAGCATAGAACCCTGAGGTCAGAGCATGGAACCCTGAGGTCAGAGAATAGAACCCTGAGGTCAGAGCATAGAACCCTGAGGTCAGAGAATAGAACCCTGAGGTCAGAGAATAGAACCCTGAGGTCAGAGAATAGAACCTTGAGGTCAGAACATGGAACCCTGAGGTCAGAGCATGGAACCCTGAGGTCAGAGCATGGAACCCTGAGGTCAGAGAATAGAACCCTGAGGTGAGGGAACCCTGAGATATAAGCATAGAACCCTGAGGTCAGAGCAGAGAACCTTGAGGTCAGAGCATGGAACCCTGAGGTCAGGGAACCCGAGATAAGAGCATAGAACCCTGAGATGAGAGCATGGAACCCTGAGATAAGAGCATAGAACCCTGAGATAAGAGCATAGAACCCTGAGATAAGAGCATGGAACCCTGAGATAAGAGCATAGAACCCTGAGATAAGAGCATGGAACCCTGAGATAAGAGCATAGAACCCTGAGATAAGAGCATAGAACCCTGAGATAAGAGCATAGAACCCTGAGATAAGAGCATGGAACCCTGAGGGCAGAGGCTGACCTCCCCGAAAATAAAGATTCTACCTTCTGTATTCTCTTCGGGTCCTTGATGGCGCCCTCCCGCGGCGGGATTTTCCCGAACAGCTTCCAACCGGGATCCCTCTGCTCTGCCGGCCGACTGTCCTTCACCCTCCTGGCAAACAGGCTCCTGAGGGACCGACGGAGAGGGAGCGTGAATTAGATTGGAGGAACAAAATTAGGTCGTAACGGCACGAGAGCAGAATGTACAGCGCAGCGCCATGATGGGTCTTCTCTGGGTCACCGTGTGGACCCCCAGGGAGCCGGAAGAAGTAAGTGTGTGTGTCACTTCTGAGATTAGCTCACAAAGAAATACGTGAATTTAAGAGTGGGAGCACACAGTCCACCCAGAGAGCATTTGAACCACCTACAGTATGTGACATCATGTGAGCTGACCGGCGGGTCACGGTCACAGGACTAATAAAACTAGACGATGAACGCATGACACAATAACCAATCTGGGAGAATGTCATGTAAAAAAGCAGCGTGCTGCTTTCATGGAGGATCACGACCGTCTCACTCGACCGTCCGCTCTTCTATCTGGTCCAATGGCGTGAAGAGCCTTCCCTCTTTCACGGCATCACAGAGCCAGCTATTCCTTGTATTCATCCAGCAGAGTGCTGTTGTCATTGAGCTCTTAGCGGAGGCTTTCATCAAAAGCCTGAATGGCTGTGAAAAGACATGAATAAAAAGGGAAATAACGAATAAAAGAAGCTTATTATGAACAGGCCCACCAGACACAAGAAGGTCGTTGCCTGCCATTTGTCCATATTGCTAAATGTGATGATTTTGACCAATCACTCGACGGGGGAAACGGTTGCTCTATGCAACCCTCTGCAGCCTTCTGCGCTCATGAATTACTTGTCAAAAGCTGATTTACCCACACACAACCATAATCATGAAAAAGCACAGGAGCGATGGTGTTGAAGAACTCTACTGAGGATACGTCTGTTTGTTACGATAACTTGAGTCAGGAATTAAGTGATTGGATTTTGACAAAAAAGTGGAATTGTCAAAAAAAATACACTGTTAATATGATTTAACATGACATTATGGATGGCCTAAACCATACAGGATTATTTTAAATCAAAGAAAAAAACGGTATACCATTATTCAACAAATAAAGACATTTGAATTCGACTGCTCTGTATTGCTCAACAAAAAACATTAAATAGTTTGCTATCTAGCCGAAAGTCAGTTTGCCAACGTTACTCATGGCTCGCCAAAGAAGATTTAATAAAAAAAAAGCAAAGAGGTTAAAATTCTCTCTTTCCAATCAGCCAGACTTGGCAACCGCACACCAGCCACAAAAACTGTGAGCACAGGGACACCCCAGGGCTGTGTACCGGGTCCTCTACTGTACAGCCTCTTTGCATACGAGTGTGTGGCCTCCAAGGAAAACACCAGCACCAAGAGGGTGCAGCACACACCACGTTACATAGGTGGGACAGAGGTGGAAAGGTTGAAAACCTTTAAATTCCTGAGAGCTTACATCAGCGAGGACCTCACCTGGTCTCATAACGCACCGCAGAACATAGAAAAAACATTACGCTCATGTAAAAATGTTTTTTGTATCAATTCAAATCTTGTTTTACCTTATGTTTATGGTAATTCTGTGTCAAAATAGGCTTTTCATGGTACGGAGTAACTGTCTCATATTTGGACATCACGGCCGTGCTCGCATGTTGCTGTGAAGTTTACAAGCCTGTGTGGAAAACAATCAAATGTAAATATTAATCCTGAGGCGCATCTAAAATGCGGTGCACCAGGACAATGCAAACAGAGGGAAGTATTTCCTCATTGTGTGGGTGACTCAAGGCTTTAAATGAATGACATCACGAATAAGGCCAGCACAAGAGTTATGTTCTTCTTACAATGCACGCTGGAAACAGACCGGAACACAAGCAACCGGCAGCTTTGCAACGATTCCTTTTTTGCTGAAAGATATGACGCAACCAAAGCTTGAGCAGCAGCAGTTTACAGTCGTACTGAAGGCTTTAAGGGAAGCGGTGAAGTTCATATTGTACGTCTGCTGTGATCAGTCACTTTTTTCTTCTTCTTTAAATTTCTTTTTTTTTTTAAAAAGGCAGGAAATCGCAGCTGTCAGTCCAAAAAGCCATAATGAAAAAGAGCATAACTGTTCAACTTCACATCCCTAACCTCTGACACATTGAGATTCAAGATTTTTACACATTCATGACCTGTGCTCTTGTTATCATATTGTGTCACGTGACCAGAGTTTCATACAGCTGATGACATTGGCGGTTTAACGCGGTTGAAAGCTGTGGAAAAAAAAGACTGTTGAGCTACTATGTCCAAGGTCAACAAACTTTCAAGCTCAACGATTCAATTTATCAACAAGAGTGCAATTCAAATGTGTAATGTTTTGTTTTTAAACGTATAAATAATTAATATAAAGCAGCTGAAGAGGAGAACATAAAGTGTAACCAGTGGCTTTGAACTACAGTGGGGAGGGTGAACTTGAGTGACCCCCGTAAAACATTGTTGCACAGCTTAAAGAGCAGAGGTCGACAGAGTGCCACCTTTACGACGTTAACACCGGACTTTAAGGCTCAACTTTTAACACCTCAATACGGCGGACTCTGCAGCAACAGCTCGTCGACTGTCGTGCTGTGGCGAGTGTTCACAGAGAGGGAACAAGGCTTGCATTCAGGCCGAGGCCGACACTGAAAGGCCGCGGCTACGGTCGAGTGCTCCGGTGGAGCGGCTGGGAAGCGGCAGGCTGCTCGTTGGTGCGTTAAACACTAGCTGAGGCGTCGCACCGCACTGGTTTGTGGTCGGGCCGCCCGAGGATTTTGCGCTCCCTCTCAGTGTGTGCAAACATAAAAAAAAGACACCTGGCATGGAAATATTGAGCGAGCCAGTACAAGAGGAGGGCACGCACGACAACTTCTTCCCATCAGAAGGAACACTCGTGGAGGGGAGCTGCTCCGAGCGGTTGTTTGGTCAGATCGTACAGACCGGCCAGCACAAAAGCTGCATTATTCAACTCCTCATCAAGGCTCTGCTGCTCGCTTACAAAAACACAGCAATTATCAACACGGACATTATTTAACTAGACAGCTGGCATCCTACCTGTCAATGTACAGGAGAAGTGATGGCGTTGCCATCCTGCTCTGCGGATCTAAATTCTTCTCCTCCAACCCCCCTCAAAAAACAGGAACAGGCACCTGGAGGTTAAGCGCCGGATGAAGGAAGGATCAAATAAAGGAGAGCAAAAAGTGAAGCTCTCCTTTAGGCGAGATGAAGGCCAATGTCATCCATAGCTTTAGTTTCAGAGAGAGGGGGGAATAAAGTCCCACACAGCTGCAGAGTTGAGGCGATTGTGGAAGAACTGTGAGAAGCCTGACTTAACAAGTGGGAGGGGGGAGAGGAGACGGGAGTCTGAAGGGCACCGAGGGAATGAGTAACTTCTCCATGAGAGGAAGGAGGCATAACAGGGAGAGTTGGAGAGAGAGAGTTAGAGAGAGATTACTGGAGGGTGTGGAGCAGGGAGGTACGGCCCTGTAACGCATGATGAATCATATTCATTGATTTCATCTCAAATCAATCACGGTGACAAGAAAAAGTAAAAGAAACAGTGCTGCTGAAGACCAATGTTAGTTTTGCAAGTATTTTGGTGAGAAATGCCTAACTGTGGCCTGCAGGTGGCGCTAGAAGAAGAATCAGAGTCATCATTATTCTGGGCCCCACGGATTTATGAGCCACACCCCGTGATCAATCCATCCAGTACTTGTTTACATGTTTCACTCTGGACCAAAGTGTTGAAACAACCAACTGACAGCCCTCATTTTCCTGCATGCACTGAACATTACGTCACATTATAGTTACATCATTCATATGTAATAATCCAGCTGTGCATACGGGCCTTTTGCACGTCCTAAATCTTTAAATGAAAGCATGAACCTCTTCCAATTACCAACACAGAAACGTGTCAACGCGGCGGTGTCGGGTTACGGGCGCTTTCACCAGCCGACTGGTCCAGACATTAAATTTAACCCAGCGCTGTACAACCCTCTCCACATTCATTCGAGGAGAACTGTGGGGCTCAATGAGAGGAGAAGAAGTGAAAAGCCGACTTGGTGATTAACGGCTTTGTGTGATTGGGGCCGGCGAGCGTGAAACCTGCTTCAGAACCACTTCAAGCAACTTCAGACGAACTGCTGAATCGCTGCGGTAAACCCATCCGTCATCGACACAACGACTGTGTGTAAAGGACCGGCCCCTCTGGGCGAGTACGAAGCGCTGATGAAGGGTCTTGGTTTGACTCAATAGGTTGACTGATGACCCAGCTGCTCCGCGGTCCTGCCGATTGCTTTTTCAGTGAGCTTATCGCTTTCTTTCAACTTTGTCTTTGGTTAATTGAATTTTCTTTGCGACATGGTATTTTACAGTGTTTTGAATGGCCGGGTTTCTTATTTCACTTTTTGGATTTCGTTTAGATCTCAACTCCACACCTGTAAAGTTCCATAAGTGCAATTTTGTGACGCAGCAGGTGCCCCAATCTGTCCACAGCGGGACAGACACATGAACACTCGGCATGAGTGCGCTGCACTTCCTCTGTGGAAGTTGTGCCACAGAAGTAGATGGATAGAAAAACACTGAGTGGGCCACCAGCTGGCCAAAACCCTAAAGTAATCACAGATGGGATGAAGGCATCAATATCTAAAAGGTAATGTCTGCTGTCACAGCTGCTTTCTCTGTAATACACACGTGTGGCTGTCTAAGAGGAAGGATGACACACACGCACACACACACACATCTTTTCTAGTGTATTATGATATTTTAAGGATTTTATTAATGTGCAGTACTTCTCAAAATGTATAATCCACAAAGAAATGTTATATTATACACATACATCATTATAAATTATGACCAATTTGTGAATAAACTGTGTACAACTCCTTGCTGTGTGTTGCAGTTAATACAAAATTACGTGTTAATAAACTCTTTATTATTGTTAAATAAGGAGGGTTAAAGTGGATAAATGCAGGTGCAGCTGCAAACACATTATATAGAAAGAAAACGCAGATAGGAAAGATAATTAATCTCTAAACTGTGTGTGTGTGCGCGCGTATGACTCAATGAAAGTGCCATAACTAAAATAGTTTTTGCTTTTAAAAACAAAAAGCTGATTTTTCTTGAATGATTGAAACCTATTTTGACAAACCATTGCAATTAATGGAGCCAAGTAAATGATTGCATTAACAAAATAAATATAAGGTTATTTTCGAGGCAGACATTCTGAACATACCTGTTGAACAAGCTGGCTAGCGGTCCCAGTTTCTGCTGTCTGCCATCCTCTTCCTTTTGCGTGACATCGGACCTCGGATGCGGTCGTACTGGACTCCACAAGTCTCTGGGGTCTCCCGGCGACGAGGACAGCGTCACGTCGGAGAAGTGAGCGGTGCCGCTGTCGTCCGTCTCCAAGGTAACAATGGCACTGGAGTCACAGGTGACTGTGAGATCCAGGATGTCTTCATTGGAGACCGACAGCTCGGTGCTCATGCTGGACACGCTGCACACGGAGATGTCGTCGCTTCGGTTCAGAGCGCTGCCCCCGAGTCCCGTCCCCGTGGTGGCGGACAGTCGGAGGGCGGGGCTAAAGAGGCGGATGGAGTCGTACCCACTGCGGGGAAAGGTGGAGGATTTGCGGATGCCGTTGCCATCGTTGTCATCTAAAGTCAAGGTGGCAGGAGTATAGGAGCTGGAGTCCGGGACAAAGCCTCCGTCACATGGCCGCTGGTGGCCGTGGGGGATGGGCTCTGGAGGGTTGATCTCCAGAGTGGGGATACCCGAGTCCTGGGAGGTCAGGCTGTGGCTGTCCTGGTTAAGGTCTGAGTAGCTCTTCTGGGGGCTAGAGTAGTAGATGGGGGTGGAGGAGCAGGATGGCGTGTAACTGGGCAGGGCAGACTCGCTGTGCAGGATCGTGCTGGTCTCCTGGCTGTGGTGGTTGGCACCATCGTGGAGGTCAGACGCAGTGGGGTCCGTCACTACACAGCCATTCTCCACGACGACTTCTCCAGACACACCTTAAACAAAGAAAAGGAGAATCAATTAGATTGATTTGTATACATTTTTACGGCCGTTTTTACCAAGATTTTCACTAACTAAAATGAGTAAAAGTACTTGTGAAAAAGAACTATGAGGAACTTTTATCCGATTATGAAACTTCCATCTATCGATTGGCCTTTTCTCCATACTGTAGTTATTCTGAAGGACTGACCACTACCACCTTTGTCCACAGGGGTCGCCAGAATCCACACAGGTATAAAGACCTTTGGTGTCGCTTTAAAAGGTCTGGGCCCTATTCTTCTTACGTGGGTCAACAAAGTCGATCAAATGTCCTATGATCAAGCTTAAATTACTGCAAAGATTTCTGCAAACAGTCGTTAATTCAAACCAGACATCAGTCATCAGGGTAATTGTACGTGCCCGTTCCTCTTCAGAAGGGAGAATATTTGAGCACTGGCACCGTGATGTTCTAATAGTACAATAGCAAATAAACTCAAGAAGAAAAAACTCTATTTTTCTCCGCTGAGGAGCAGGAGATTATCATGAACACATATGAGGTCAAGTCCCAAGTTATTCGGGGTGGGGGAAAAAACATCGATACAGCATAGTATCGCGATAGTTAGCGCGGAGCTATTGTATCGATACACGGAAGCAGAATATCAATCTTTTTTGTAATCAATTAGGGGAGGCATCGAGAAAGAAATGAGAAATGCGCCATGAACGTGTAAATCAAAACGGTGTCGGTAAAATTTCTACGGATAATATTATGAACTAGTAATTTACCATTTAACGAGGGGTTTGAATTTGTGCATGGGCAGATCAGTATGGATTCATTTTTAAATCAGAAATTCAATCAATTAAAGTAGTGAAAAGAAAATGTGTGTGATTCTTTATTCTTCTTATAAGTCCACCCTAATCATTCTATAATAATGATATGTATGGTGTACTAATAACACTATCATATAATTATGAGTGCTTTCAACACACCAATATGTTTGTTAAGCGCTAAATTAGTGTTACGAACAGCACGGCATGCAGCGGCTTTCACCATATTCTCATTATCGTAGACACTGTACAAACATGTACCACTCGCAAAAAAGAGCCAGGCTGTGATCCAGTTTGTGAGATAGTCTATGCATACAGTATGTGAGACAGCCAACGCTCAGCTGGGCATGTGGCGCGGTGTTCAATGTACGACTCCAGAAGGTCTAGATAAATAAATGATTTCTTGTTGGCAGAATCAATAGCTCTCGTACAGGAAGTCGTCATGATGTGAGAACGGATCTTGGCAAATCTGGAAGAACTGTCTCCCTTTAAAACTGATCTCGCTCCTTCATCAGTGAGGAAAGGAGCTGCCTCTTTTGTCCTGTGGGGTCACTGGCGCATGTTAATGATTGATGGTGATTTATTGTTATTTTTCCAAAGTTGCTTCGTGGAACTAAAAAGCCTGACCTGCATCCTCTTATCCTCAAAATTATCCGACAAACTCCGCAAGCCAGGTACGAGGAATGGGCTCAGGCGTGTAGGAAACGACCGTGTTGAGGGGTCAAACTGAAAATTTTCCCGTGAGCCAAGCGTGTAGGAGAACTTGTAAAACTGTGTTAACAGACAAAGTTTGGCTCCATTGTCCGCTGTGAGCTACGATAGTAACATGGAGCAACGGAAACACAACTACTCTGATTTTTAGGTGATTATACACTAAAGAAAACATACTTGTTAATATTCATATTCCGGTTCTGCCAATAGATCCCACAAAATGCTACACTGTCCTTTATTTAATAGATCATTTATAGTGGTGTTAACTTCATAATTTTGCAGGCAGTTTCAGTTTGACCAACTGTAACTAAAATGACTTCATGGTTGGATATTTTATTATTTTGTATTACTTTTTTAATGTTTTGTGTGGAAGGAGATGCATTTATATATGCCTTAATTATATATATTATACACTTTGGTGAGAAATACTGAATATAAAAATAACCTGATCTATTGCATTTTCTTTTTCATTAACAAATATTTTTATTGTTGCCTTTTTTTCTATTACACAAACAAACATAGGCAGAACAAGACAGAGCAAAACAAAGTACAACAAGGCACAAAAACAAAACAAGGCACAAAACAAACACAAAGAGCAACAAACAAAAAAGGCACATATAAGCAACTCAGGTAGATATCTAAAAAAAAAACAAATGCATTATATTTCCTTTTAACTACATAAGTGAGTTTCTCAGGGGCAAGGCAGCGCAGTGTTCCCTCCATCCACCTTTGTTTGGTCGGCCTGTAAACAGATTTTCTATCTATTGCATTTTCATATTATATTATAATTTTATGTTTCTGTACGCATTTCCTGGTGCTAAAGTTCTTTTAATTTCACCTCATTCATATTTTCATTGTGCATGGGAACATTTTAAACAGTGCTTTTTAACTGAACATTAGCACTATATGATTAGTTAATGAGTGATCTGCAACCATTTAAATCATTGTCAACCAACAATGTCAAACATTCACTGGTTCTATTTCCTCAAATGTGAGGATGTCCTACCTCCTCTGTTTTTTTTAATCACCTCCGTGGAAAAATATTAAAACTAGCTTTGCGAATACAGAGTTATCAAATGTTTCTTCTGACAAGCAGGGCGTCAGAGGAACTGGGTGTGGAAGCCTCGAGAGATGAAAACTAATCCCACGGCTTGCAACTCGAGTCTGCACTGTAACATGAACACTAGCTGGGGGAAGCTAAGCTAAAGCTAGCGTGGCGGGGCATGGACTCTCGTGGACACAAAGTCATCTGTGTCCCGTCCCGTTACTCTCAGCTTCATGCACTCCAGCTCCATAGGACGGTTGCTGCAGATGCATGTGGGGGTGTTCAGACATGAAGGACCTTGAAAGCAAACACACACACTCGCGCATGTACCGGGTAAAACAGGAAAAAGTCAACAGGGCCGAGCTTTTTACCCAAATGGTTGACGCATAAAGCCAGATTCTTCCCCAAGCCCTAAACCCTGACCTGCCAGTTGTCACGTGCGTGTTGCAGACTTTGTCCCAAAACAAAACAGGTTTGATCCTGTGCCAGCGTGGAAATAATTCACAACAATAATTAGTATTAATGAGCTGTGAGGCCACGCCAACGGAGACATGCATGTTCTTGTCTTTAGGAGTCCTTATTAAAACAAAAGGGATGGTCGACTCAACTGAAACACCCATATGAGCACACAGTCTTGTTCCGTAAGAAACAATACTGTAAATGCCAGTACACCAATATGAACTTAACATGACAAACACATGTGGGAAACTGATGTTTTTTTAAGAAAGTGATTTGGGTTAAGACACAACGTCAAATTCTAAAGGGGCACTCAGGGGGCCAAAGACTGGAATGCATGGTGTGATGCATTTAATACGAGGCACATGACAAGTTGCTTGGGTTTCCCAGCCTTTATGCCTTTTTTTTTTTTTTTTTACAAATCAGCTGTATATACTTTTAACAAATTAAAAAATGTTTATTTTATGGCATTTTTTTACCAGTCTTCTGAACATATTTGTCAGGATGGGGGTTGGTCCAGTAAAATCAAATGTTTTTTAAAAAAATATTATCTCAGCAAGTGAAGCATTTATATGCAGAATTCTATTGAAGACTGGCTTTAAAAATAAAAAAAAAATGTAAGAAGCTTTTTTCATTGCTCAACTGAGGGTAAACGTTTACATTTGAGCTAGAAAATATATATAACTTGATGATTTAAATGTTTGTCGAATTGGATACATTTATCTGTATAATTTAATGACTGACTCAGTAGTTTGAAGTCAAACTTTATAAACGGTGTGTTTAAAAGTAAAAATAAAATGTAATAAAGTGGACTTTAGTATTTTTAATGTATGCCGAATTGAAGACAGACCTCAAATCCTTCACAAAACGCCCCATTTCATTGTGTAGCAACTGTGTGCACGTACGATATTCTTGTTTTTGTCAAATCTATTAACTTTAAAATGCAGTTCGGCGTGACCTGGCACGTCCCCCAGGGGAGACTCGCGCGCAGTGTCGGGGCAGAGTTGGTGTGGCGTGCGTGTGTCAACACAGTGACAACTACACTGCAAGTCTGTGACGGCGCATGGACGTGACCTACCACAGCGGCTGTCTCTCCGGTCCTGGGTACCGGGGGTCGTGTTCGCCATGTTTGCCACCGCTTGATGCTACAGGTGGGTTGCAGGTGGCCGCCGGCTCCGGCTGGAGCGGTCCATGGTGATGCTGTGACTACCGCCGCACCGCCCTCAGCTCCACGCCTCCTCAACGCAGCTTAAGAGTTCACAAACAAACACAGGGGTGAGTTCATGTGTCAAGACGAACACATGAAAGAGGGAGGCAGGGGAAAGACAAGCAGGCTGCTTGACATAAACACCACGTCTACCGGGACCTGCTCGCCAAGTGCACTGACGCCGACTCGACGGGTGTCGCAGCGCCTCCTTCAAGTGCCGAGAAATGAAGTTAAAATGCCGGAGACGTGTTTTTGCTCTCGGAGCACCGCAGCGGCAGACGAGACGCTGCTTCGGTGTTCCTGAAAACAAGCGCATGTCTAAAGTTTACCCGGTGTCGGTAACATTTCGTACCTTTTTTGACGCCTCCGCCGCCATTTTAAAAAACAAACTTGTGCGCTGAGTGCGGTGCAATCGAGTCCTGAATGCTCACCGTCGATAGTTTTACCTGTGTGGAAATAAAGGCATTAATAATCGACCTCGCGACCTGCGCACGGGCTCCAATTGCGAGGATGGTTTGGTCGGCAAAAGGAAACCCCCGAATGCAATAGTTACACGACGATTGTTAAATGTGTTAACTGTCATAAAGGTTAAATATTTTTGTTTTAATTGTGTATACTATTAAGTGTTTCAGGTTCCGAAACAGTTATTTCTGCCTCAATAGTACCAATATATACATCACCTACATAATGGTGTATATAGTATATACAATCTGCATAGGGACTTTAATTTAAAAAAATTAAATTTTAAAAATCTTAAAATACATTGTAGCTAAATTATAGCATATCAGCACAACATTAATATACAAGACGTGTATATATCTATAGATATATATTTATATATATCTATAGATATATATCTATAGATATATATCTATATATATCTATATAGATATCTATAGATATATATCTATATAGATATATATCTATATAGATATCTATATATATCTATATAGATATCTATATATATCTATATAGATATCTATATATAGATATATATCTATATCTATATAGATATATCTATATAGATATATCTATATAGATATATATCTATAGATATAGATATATATCTATAGATATATATCTATATATAGACACACAACTTTGTGCATTACTAAAAATGTGGCCTAAAATATCAATTAACTGCCAATAAATGCTGAAGTGATGATATTATTTCAGTGCAACCTATTGGATGGATGCTCTGCTGGACAATAGACCCTTTTGGGTCACCCTGCCCTCTAGTGTCACCTCGAGGTCGAGGATTTGAAATTTTAAAATATGGTTAAATATGTTGCACAAGAGTAAAAAAAACAACAACAGACATGTATAGGCTTATGTTTGGTTTATTCCTTTATTAGATGTTAAGAAAAATCCACAATGAAACAAAATAATCTTCTCAGGGTGAACATGAAATCAGAACAACATCGCTACTCGGGACAGAAGAGGGGATTCAGGAACAGAGGGAGAGGAAGGAAGGAAGGAAAGAAGGAGGGAGGAGTCGAGGTGGGAATGAGAAGACGAGGAAAAGGCAAGTTTTCAGTGCGGGTTATGTTCTTCAGACCACAGAGCAAACAAAACCCAGCGACCCCGTCAGTCGTCCCAAATGCATATAGCCTCACTGGATGCATTTTCTCGTCGTACATGTTTAGTTTTTTTTTTTTTTTTTTCTGACGCGTTCCTTTCAACTCCCATGCAAGTGCTTTTTTTTGTGACTCGGCTTCTTCTACACATTCACTCAGATTCACACGCAGTCATGAACATTCTCCCAATCACTGATTTAACCTCACTTAAAATTATATATATATATATATATATATATATATATATATATATATATATATATATATATATATATATATATATATATATATAATTATTTTTTTAAACCAAAATATTGAGTTAAATCCAACATTAAAAAAAATAGTGTGATGTTTGCATGCTGCATTTTCAAGAGACAGTCCATGGTTTGTTTATTTACCTCAGGCGTCCTCTCACTCAAAAGGAATCAACATGCAAAATGAACTGAATGACTTTCTCTGTATATTCTGGGATGTTCACATGCCAACGTATTGCATAGGACTCGGGGCTATAGAACTCCCCTCCACATTGCTGATGCAATCTACAATGGCTTCGTTATTCCCTTCCCCCCCTTAAAACTATAGCTAGAAGTTAATGACAGTTGCCTCTCGTTTGAGTTGAGAAGCATCCGATCGGGTCTCTGCTCTGATTGGATATCAAGTTCTAATATCGTTTATCAGCTCATCTATGTTGTTCAGGAATTGCCCGATCGGTGAGGCATATGTGCAACTCTCAACAGGAATGAGACCAAAGTGTGAGGCCCCACTCGTTGGCTACTTCCATCGTCGGCTCCGCGGGGGCCTTGGTCGATAGACGTAGCTAACAAGTGAGCCGTCTCGCTTCTTTCTCACCTCTGTGGGAAGTTGTAACTTCAGCCAGAGTAATCGAAAATGTTACAATTTAAAAAATCCGCCAAAGAAAGTTGCCTGCCATTCATTCCCCATATGTATTTGTTCGGTACTAGGCCGATAAGCAGGTTTGGGTATCGGGAAGAAAAAAAAAGAAAAGATGGTATCGGAACATCTCTCGAGTCGTCCGGTCTAAAACTTCTGCTCTACAATCAAAAGAAATGTTTTACACGAATGCATCAATGTCACAGGTCTGAGTGTAAAGAATGTAGTATGCTCATATCAAAAAATTCCTGAGTGTCGGATGACTGTCAAAGAAAGGTGACAAGACCCTGAAGTTGGATTACTTTTCGTTAAGCTACTCGGGGGTCCTTTGTTTTTGTTTTTAACTGCAGTGGCACTGAACAAACCTTCGCCTGTGCATATACAATATCTGCATCGTTACATGGAGGAGGCCCGTTCCGAAGCCACGCCTGCACTAAAAAACACCCAACACACAGGGTTTAATAGCCCATTAATGGAGGGATGCTTTCAGTTATCACCTTGCTACACTCTTCGTAAACCGGTTTTGGGAAGATATAAAAAAATAAAAGAAAAACAAGTAGACTTTCTTCCTTCTACGTTCTTCTATATTTACTTTAATATTCCATTTCAAATAGATCTAACTCAAACCGGTTCCTTCAGATGGAAAGAAAAGGCTGTTTGACCTTGAAAGCACAGGTCACAAGAGGGGAGGTTGAGGGGGGCAGTCCAACCACACGGGTGCGCCTCAAATTCAAGGGACACTGATGAGTTTGCATTGCTGTGAACACATGTCTCTGCATACGTTCACATTTCTGAGATAAAGTTCTCGTACACTCCATTCTGAACCAGTGCCTTCACAAGTTCTGTTGCAAATACACACACACACACACACACACGCACACAAAGTGAGACATTACTCAATATTTCAACAGGATATATTGTAAACCAAAAATAAAAACACACCTTGTATGGAGGGGGGAAAAAGCATTGTACCGTAGTGTAATTATGCCATGTTTTTGGTTTTAACCTCCACTTGTTTTGTTACACGTGTGTTTAGTTGCAGCCTGGACGGCTCAGCGTCCGTCCTGTCTGCTTGGGGGACAAGTGACTGAATGGATGTGTGGTAACGTGAGATTTAACACCTGCAAGTATTTTGGCTTCGGCTGTTACAGGCCTGACAACTAAGAGGTTACCGTAAAGTCAAAACCAAGCCACATTAAGCGAGACTGCGATCAGGCTTAAGAGTTTTCTTTTTCCCCCACAATTTTAGCAAAAAAAAAAAAAAGTGTATTTATCGAGTCTGACGGTCCGGACTACAAACAAAACTAGGCTACGCTGTCTACTTATCATAGCCGTATTATGGAACTGCAACTTCAAAAAAGGTTTTTGAACATATTCATAGCACCAAATAGTCTGTACCGTATAAATTACAAGAAATTAAAACAAAAGTTTCATTCAGTTGTAACACAGGCGTCTGGAGAAATGGCTGTATTCTTTTTCCAAAAAAAGGTTTATGTTTTGGGGTAAAGACCCCAAAACATAAACCTTTTTTTTTTTGTCTTTTTGTTCTTCCCAAATTATTGTACAGCATTGCATTTCAAGTAGATTATTAGTATTTTCTTTCCAACAAAAGTTTTGATTTCCGTTTTTTTTTCTTCTTTTTTTTTTAAAGGATTTTTTTTGCCTCACAAACCATACTATGTCTACGAGCTTTTGTAAGACTATCAGCATTCAAAAAAATAAATCAGACTCATTTATGATAACTTTTCACACATGGGGAATTTCGGGATATTGAGAAGAAAGCTGCACACATTCTCTACTTCACATTTAGAAAGTCATCCCAACACGTTTTTTTTTTGTTTGTTTGTGGTAGCTTTTTTTTTTTTTTTTATTAAACTCAAATTCTTACACAACATCAACATCCTTGTATTATTCTTTCTGAACACAAGATGGAAAGTAGAGGATGTGACAGCAGTCATTTCACACAACATTATGTTCAACTAGAAAAAGAGGAGTGAGACTGGCTGGACGAACACACATGCACAACCATTCAGATACCACCAACTAGCGGGATCCTAGCTCAAAAGCAAAAACGGTAGGAACAGAACCGACGAGGAAAGAACAAAAGATTGTCCCTACTAGCTAACTGTGAGACTTGAATGAGGACCAGTGTATAGAAGAATCAAATGGAACAAATTCTAAAATGCCTAAAATGCACGTCTGCACATTGCATCACTCGAAGACAGAACATATTTTTTAAGTTTTCCTATTTTCTCTCGCTTTTTGTTGATCTGATTGTTGGTTACACAAGGTTTTAAGTTAGTAAATGAAAACCTGCAGGGTTATGTGTGGGTTTTTTTTTGTTTTTGGGAGGGGTGTGTCAGAAAATTAGCCTACATTAGGTTTTTTCCAGCTCTGAGATGACCCTGAATCTTTGCTGGTAGAGGTCCAGTCACAAAAGAAGAGGTTGGTTTCCCTTCTATGACAGACGTCCTCTGCAAAACTGGAGTATTCAAATGTTGCTGCTCCCTAGAGAGAGAGAGAGAGAGAGAGACAGAGAGAGAGAGAGAGAGAGAGAGAGAGAGAGACAGAGAGAGAGAGAATTAAAACTGTTGCACACGGAAACAAGGAAAACTCCACGCCAGTCTTTTCTTCCACGATTTCCTTGTGTGTAATGGAACCTCGGTCACACATTTCTATGTAAGGACAGCAACACATGACAATGAAGCATTTCAATGTGCTGTTCACAGAGCGCCGTCGCACTGGCTGACATCTATGGAGAGTGGAGTGTGTCTGTTGTGGGAGGAAGGCACTTCAGATGTGTGCAGTACATTCTGTTGTAGTTCGAGTTCAATAAGTCATATGTTGCCTACTGGAACAAGTTTGTCAATAATGATCATCTCTCAATTTGAAATATAAATATATATAAATTATTTTTGGTTTGATGTGAATAAAAAAGGGGAAGATGCAAAGCGTGTATTTGAAGGCGGGTTTACCTGTACACTGAGATCCAGGGAAAAGGGGAGAACAGAGTGTGTTCTGCCACCAGCACTCGTCTTGCTGGTTGCCAGTTCCTCCCTGTCCACTTATATTTAACAGAGGGAACTAAACGAGACAAATGAGAAGTGGTTAGTGAGTTTCCGGTGAACCGTTGTGGAACACATTTTTTTCTACAGCTGACGACAGATTATGAAACGCTGTGTCGTTAGGCCAGCATTTATGTTAAAATGTTTCACTGATTACAAAATGTTAAGAATTCTAGGCCATAATTTTAAGAAACGCTCACCTCTGGCACATCTCCAACAAAGTCATAAGCGATCCCATACTTGGGGATCTGACTTGCTGGTGCAGATAAACACGACTGCTTTCCTCCAGAAGATTCCTCCTTCTGAACCTTGCTGACAGAGACATCAGCCTGTCCACCTGCAGTTGATGCCGTTTTGCAGTCTAAGCAAATCTCTTGCTCAGCAATGGGCAGGAGGCTACTGGAGCCCTCCTGCGAATCCAGAGAGGTCTGGGCACTCTTCTCCATGCCAGACTTCTTTAACCTGGGTAAGAATTTACCAGATTCCAGTTCTGACTTCCCGTAATAAGGGCCCTCGCATTCTGCATCCTCCTCCAGAGGTTTGAGATCGGCCTGGGGATCGTCGAAGACGTCCACCGGCGGCTGGACGGGGAAACTCGTCTCCTCTTTGTCGGTCTCAGCCTCTGAATCACTCACTCCACCAGGAGATAACTCTGAGGCCGATATCGGTCGGAAATGAGTCCTGGGGGAAATGCGAATGGCCCTGTACTGCGTCCGGTTGATGCCATATATTCGTGGGTGGAAGGCTTCGTTCTCAGAGTCCGAGCAAAGAATGGATTTGGGCTTGAACCCTGGACTGAACGAAGCCATGTCCTCCGGCTCAAAAGAACACTCAACGTGGAGGACTTGAGCGAAGGGATTGTTCAGGTTGAAGGACGCAAACGGGTAGTCTAAACCGTGCTCCTCACTTTGCAACCCTCCGCAAGATCCAAGCAAATCTTCATGGAAGATGAAAGAAAATCCCTTATTCGATCCATCTGCGCCCCCTCTGATGGCCTGGTCACTCTGCCCGAAGGACACAAGAGGCCTCCACAGGGGCCTGTGCCCCGGGGCGAAGCAGCTGCCGGTGTTCATGAACACGTCTGTGCCAGTGATGGTGAGCATATCTGAGCTGGAAGCAGATGCAGCTGCAGCGGCACACTGGAGCAGGCTATCTTGGGTGTCACCTGGCGGCACGACAGCCCAATTCTTATCGCCACTTAGTGTCTTCAGCTCTCCGTACACCCCTCCGAGGATGAATGATGTACTCTCCTTGTCAGAGTTCAGGTCCCAGGGCTTGGACGGAGTCATGTAATCCCCAGCACCATCTACCTTGGAGAGTTTGTTTTTGGCTAAGTCCTGTTCTTTCTTGCCTTCCCAAAGGTGATACTCTGACCTCTGCACCGCTTTTTTCTGAGGCCCCTGAACCGGAGCTCCTTTCGCCTGCTCTTCCAGACAGCTGCAGCAGTAACCGCCTGACTCAGAGAATAGCCCCTCGCTCAGTTTTTCTGCTCCTGGCTTTGACATTACAGATTTGTCATCTCCTATCGCCGTCCAAATGTCCTTTATTATCCCTGAGCTGTAGTCATCACCGTGTTGTTTTGCGTTGTCCGAAAACATGCCAGTGTTGTACTGTTTACTCTCATCCTTCTCCAATGCGATACCACAAATGGACTCCAATTTCGATTTTTTTGTGAGGGTCTTGTTGCATGTTGTGCTAACACTGACTTCCTCACACTTACGGCCAGAGTTTTCTTGCAAAAAATCCAAGATCTCCTCCTCCAGATATGTACCAGAGAGAGGAGGGATTATACAATCAATCTCCTCGTTGCCAATCTGAGCAGCATCCTCTGTGGGAACATTTCCTTGCTCGTTGTCTGACCGAGTCTCCTCCGAATGCGACCACGGACTGCAAGTTCGCGTTGAAAGGTTAGAACAGTGTTCAGTTTCGTCAAAGGCACTATTTTTGGTCCATATTAGCAAGCGAGACTGTTTATTAGAATGTGGGTCGAGACAGCTACTAGAATCTGTGTTGTTTTCGTGTCCGACGGCGAGGGAGTCACGGGGAAAAGGAAAAGTGGGGCTGTCATACTGCAGCTCGAAAAGAGAGAAGCAGGATGAGTTCAAACCGGATGGTTCACTGGTGGCTTCAGAGATGGCTGGCTCCTCCAGATTTCCAGAAAGTTTGCTCAGGGCGAATGAAACGCTATCGAGGAGGGGGGAGAGTCGGATGGGAGAGTCTCCCACGAAGCTTTCTCCATCTATATCTTCTGAAGTAGATGGCGAATAACATCCCCACACTTGAGCCATGCTTTCAAGATCCTCCATCAAGAATCCAACGGATCCTGGAGCTTCCTGTGAGTCTGCCCGTATTGCACTTTTCCCTTGCTGCTCAAGGCCATCTAACACTAAACAACATTCTGCCTCTACGTCTCCTTGCTCTTTGCTTTTTTGTCGAATCATGCTTAAGATCCGACTCTCTTGTATAGAGTCTGAGGCACTAGTATCCAATATGGATTGATAAATGTCAACTTCATAGAAGTGAGTGAATTCAGACAGATGCTTGTCATCTAAATCTCGACTATCCTCTGTCTGAGGGCAGCTTGAGGTCCCGGTGAGTTCAACAGGTTCATCTTCTGCGTCGCCAGGCCCTTCCACAAAGTGCCCATCCACAAACGAGCCTGCTGCAAGGTATGCTCTCTGGTAGCTCTCATTGGCAATGCAGATTCCCTGGATTCTCTCCGGCAGCCTCTCCATGTCGGTTGACAAAAGAAAGCCATCAGGAGAGTCTACCTTGTTTCGATATTTTGTTTCCAGCTTGCTTTGTCTGCTGCTGAAAGGTTCAAAATACTCTGTGATGGGCTCAGTGTACCAAAGTGGCTCCTCCATGTATTCTTTTTTGTTTCTGGCCTCAGCTCCGGACTCTTTTGTCTCCTTCCAGCCTGAATCTTTACGAATCTCCTTCAGAGGTCTCTTCCCCTTTTTGTAAAGCTGTTGTTGTTTGGCAGCGCCTCCAGTGGCGCTGCTACTGCTCCCGCCTGTTATTCTACGCTCCTCTTTGTCAATTACCTTCACCTGAAGCTTCACCTGCCCGCTGTTGCGTGTTCTCTTGTTCTTTGCAGCCTCCCTGGATTTGTGCCTGATTCTAACTGCCTTGCTTCTGGATGACTTCAAGTCACCCTGGTTCCCGCTTGAGCTCGAGCCCGCCTCGCTAGAGCCAGAAGACCAGGATCTGGGTCGGTATTTGCCCTCAGATCTGTGCCTCGTCTGTCTCTTCGAGTGGACGGTAGATTTCTCCTCCGCTGTTGCACCACCACCATGGTATCGGTTTTCTTTCTCCTTCTTGCTGCGTCGCTGTTGGCCTCTTTCGTTGGTCACAGTGGCGATGGTGCCACAGGCTTCAATGTTTCGCTCCTTCGCGGCCTCACCTTCACTGTTGCAATCTTTTGGGGAAGAGGTGTCTGTGCTGGTCTGTGGGGCTGCGGACGATGATGAACTTGAGTATGTGCAGGCCTTAGCCTTGTTCCACACCGTCATGATCTCTTGGAGACAAACAGGTTTCTCTGACAAAGGAGGAAAGGCTTCATAATACCTGCAGTCACAACAGACAGAGAGACAACTTGGTTGAAATGCAATTCAGACAGCAGTAATGTTTTGTAAACACTCTTACACTACCGTTCAAAGGTTTTTGGGTCACTTAGAAATGCCTTTACTTATTTATTTTTTTTAAAGCACTTTTTTTTCCCAATGACGATAACTAAATTAATCAGAAATACAATCTATACATTGTTAAAGTGGTGAATGACTATTCTAGTTGGAATTGTCTGTTTTTAATTAAATATCTACACAGGTGTATAGAGGCTCATTTCCAGCAGCATCACTCCAGTGTTCTGATGGTACATTGTGTTTGCTAATCGCCTTTGAAGACTAATGGATGATTAGAAAACCGTTGAAAACCCTTGTGCAGTGATGTTAGCACAGCTGAAAACAGTTCTGCTGGTGAGAGGAGCTATAACACTGGCCTTCCTTTGAGCTAGTTGAGTATCTGGTGAATCACATTTGTAGGTTCCATTATACTTTCAAAATGGCCAGAAAAAGAAAACTTCCATGTGAAACTCGCCAGTCTCTTCTTGTTCTTAGAGAAGGCTATTCCATGGCAGAACTTGCTAAGAAACTGAAAATTTGTCTGGATGACCCCAAACTTTTGAACGGTAGTGTATTTATAGATCCACATTATCCATGTTGTAGCTTACATTTCCACCTGGTCCTTTGAAGAGGGGGACTCAGCTCGCTCAGGAGACTGAGAGCCATCAGATTTCTTTTGAATCCGTTTTTCCTCTGTGAAAAACATCATATTAGAGCAATTATTATTCCACTACTTTCCTTTTTCTTGTTTAATTTAAATGATGGTAAAAGATATGAACCACACCTTTCTGTTTGTTTTGGATGTCCTTTAGTTTAGAGCAAAGCTCTTCAACCAGGCTCTCAATTCCAGAGTTCTGCACAAATGAGAAAGAAAGGAAACAGATTTGTGATAACTCAAACGTAATATCATAGGCAGCTAACATCAATTTCATTACATGATGTTCCTATATACACTTGTGAACGTGACAAATAGGGATGCACAACTTTTTCAGTCTCGATACTGATAGCAATAACTGGGCTTTGGGTATGAGCCGTACAAAGTACCGATCTGAAACCAGTGTTAAATAATACGCTGTATGTCTCACTGTGTGGAAGTGACTGGGATCATTCTTTTATATGTGTGAGGCGACATCAGGCTTTACGTCATCAATATGGCTTTCCTAACTTTGTCAAATTAAATGTAACAAATAAATATATAAATGAGATGTAAATTTGCTGACTTGTTATTTATCATTAAAATGATGAAGAGAAGGTGGGTCGAAAAAAAATCTTCAAAATTAATACGAATTACAATTTAAGTGTAAAACTTTTTTTTAATACAGCAACAAATGACGGGAATTAAAAAGCAACCTGGTTCAGTGGGTTTTCTTTTTTAATGACACTTCAAAAATGCAGATAGGAAGAACATCCGCACTCTGGTCAATATTATGGTACAATGTTACTGGTACTATATTATAGTTATATACTGTAGTGATCAGATGACAAAATCCTGTCCAGGGTTTTAAGCGGACACAGAGTACCAGCAGTCAAGTCTTTGCTCAAGTTTTGCTTTTCGTGAAGAAAACCAATTACAATTTAAAATACAAGCCATGGCCCAAACATATATAAATATATTTCTTTTCTCAAAGACAACGTGAGTAATAAGATTCAGTAGCCTAAGAAGGCCGCTCCCAAAAGCTACATTGAACCTTAGTGTGACCCCCCAAAAAAAGAATAAAAGGTATGAAGTTGTATGAAGACACGTCAAGCCAGCTGACTTGTGAGAGCTTAGGCATGTTCGCCCATGACGATGCTATATTTAGCTATGGTGCAACAATGCTTTATAAAAAATAAAAAAAGGCCTAAGCAACAGTACAAGTGATTGCCTCACTATGTTTTGAAACACTGAATGTTTACTACATATCCTGTTTAGCTTAATTCCTTCTCACATTAAGCATGATGAAAGTAAACACAAGCTTAGATAAAGAAGGCCCTGTCAAAGGGAATGGCCTCAAAACGAATCACATCCCCGAAAAACATATCTCCTACTCATGACCAGCCCTGCCAGATACTTTAGCTCACTTGTTTCCTGCTCACTCTTCCAGAAAATAATATTCCTTACCATGACACCTCCAAATGAAAAGCAAAGCTAAGTTTTCTCCTGCTCTGCGTTTCCTCTTGCATCATTGTGCTAATGCCGGTCAGCTGACAGCCGACCGACTACGCTGCTCACTGCTGCAATTCTGTGCAGCGTGTGCTGGTTAAAAAATAGACTGCAGAATCCAGTCCCGGGAGAGGAGCTCAACACTCCTGCTTTTGCCTTGCAGCCCCTTCCCCCCCTCCCTCCAGCTTAATGTTGTGTCATTCTCAACAAAATCACACCTCTCTTACTACTGCTGACCACAGACAAAAATGTCAGCGAATCTCTCCTTAACTTTTTCTGTCACACAAAGGGTTTTTGAATGCATGCATTATAAAAAGGGAGGATATCATTTCTATCATGACAAAAAACACAACTTAATATAAACTTTCTAATGAAGAATAACTGAAGGTATGGCCACCAAGGCAAATGTGGTGACGATGCATGGGCAAAGAAGATCTTCTCTTCTTTAATGCTTTAGCCTTGCACGTCGACATGGCATTATTCAGTGTCTATTCACCGTGATTTATGCAATTTATATCTGCATGACTGCACAATAACAAACAACAAGGAATACTAGTGCAAAATGTTCCTGACAAGCCTTCGGTACTCAGAATGCTTTTTACTCTACAGTTTCATATAGGACGAGACAGGTCAAACTGCTCCTGCTTCAATGCATGAGTAAACAACACGTTTACCTCCAAAGCCAAAGTGATTATTTTATACTGCAGAAAGAGTCAGACTGAGTGGTAATGATACTTACTTCATCAGATGCAGAGCGGAGGCATTGCACAGCAGCTTGCTTCTTCATTTCCTCAAGACTCAGGTCGGTCCCTCCTTTCTTCTTGCTCTTGCCCCATTTCTTCCCAGTTCCCTTCTCCCAGCCCAAGAAGATGTCGTTTTCCTTTTGCACAAACCGTGAGAAGTCAGTCGCAGAAGACACATGAGTATTTAACAGTAAAAAACAACTTTCAAAAAGCATAAAAAGATTACAAAAATGATATAATAAATGATTATCAACATTTCTATACAAGCTTTGTACCAAACAAGCACTTTCACACACTTTAGGGTTGTAATGCCGCCTCTGTGTTCTGTACTAAAGGTACGAACACATAACATGTCATGAGGGGGGGGACAGAATTGCTCTTCCATTAAGTCGGCGTTGGAGGTATCTGACAGACGCACACATTAGACGCCACCGCTGTTGTGTTACACGTCACGGCCTCTTTTGCTCATGGATTGCCGACAAGCTATCTGAAATCACACACTGGGGTGACATTGCTGTTTGGTTCAGTGTAAAAGGGCTAAGCCGTCGTAATGGCGGATCTACTTTACCTCTGTATGGTGGAATCTCTGTGTGAAACGGGCTCATGCGAGTTTAGCCTTTGATACAAGTGCCATGATGTGAAAGAAAAGCTCCATTGTTAACCTCTCCTGGCAAATTGATGTCTTCCCCTAACGAGGCCATTATATTGACACACTAACTTCCCTTTCTGAATAAAGCCCACAGCACAGTCATTTGACAACGCAAAGCATAAACAATAATTTTCTAAACTTTTGACGAGACTAGGAACTTATATTTAAGGTTGTGAGAGCCCACCTGGTCCTGCAGGTCATAGTCGTAACTGTCGTGCAGGAGAAGGCTGAGGACGTAGCGGGTGTAAATCATGGCATCAATCCCGCACTTCTCAAGCTCCTGGCCAAGCCAGCTTTGTACCGGACCCAGTGACTGGAGCAGAGACATCTCTGAGGCAGGCAGGGGGCCTACGAGGGGGTAGGGGCAAGAGAGGTTTTCAGGAGGAGCAGGACCGTCTGAATCGGTGCTCACTGGACGCATGGGACCTCAGGTGTTGGCCATTCTCAGGCGAAGCAGCATTGTGATGGGTAGTTACTGTAGGGTGGTCGGTGGAGAAGGGTGGAGAGAGGACGAGGCAGAACCTTGAGAAGAGAGGGCAGTCACTCCAGCCGGACGCACTGAGGGGGCTCTACATGGGGAGACATGTAGGATGTTTTTTTTTTATTATTATTGCTTTGAGCAAAAAGGTGATTTTACTCGTCAGGCATGGCTTGTGCTGCTGATAGATCTCAGCTGCTGAGCAAAACACGGGACGTGTTTGCGTCTCAGTCAGAGGGGTCCATTTTGGGGCTTCGTCTTACTTCAACGGCACAACCTAAAACAGAGCAAATAAGCATCAGTTTAACTTCAGTATTTTCAATGTTCAATGCAAGCGCTTAAAAAACCCTAACCCTAACTAAAGAAATAGTCAAAGACCTTACACATAACCCTGACACAGAACCAAACAGCAAGAATCAACACATCATTAATATTTTTAAAAAAATGTATAAAGGGATGATTAAAATGATATTTCCCATGATATACAAAAAGTGAGCAAAACGATTAGACTAATACAGAACCTACCACAGCATATACATAATTGTCCTTCTCCCAAAAGATGTAGCCTGACTTTTCATAGCCTTGCTTAACAGCAAGTTAATGGGCTCCCGAGAGAGAATGAGCTCCATAAAAAATGTAGACAACAGTCACAATCATGATCACACATTATCGTCTGGTTAACCTGTTAATCTTTAAAGTGAGTAACAGCTAACCAGATGATGAGCATGCAATACAACATGCAATGCAACAAAATAAAGTGAAAGGGCAAGTGGTCACTACCATGTAATTTGAAACAGCTGGGTGACAGCAAGGCTTTATTAAACTCGAACAGCAGGACGGATCACCTGATGCCTTTTTTACAACCACAAAAAATAGCTGCATAGTTTTAATTGTGGGCAATAAAACCAAATAAGTCCTGGATTAGTACCCATGACAAAACTAGAACCAGCAAACTCCCGAAGTTGGGTATAACATTGGCCAACAAGCAGGGAGACACTTGCTGTCAAGTGCATGTGTTCAGCACAGCAGCCACGGATTAGGGAACCGACGTGAAGAGCAAATGGAGGCTGCGCCAATTTGATTGGATAGGTCGGTCGTCAATCATCAGTTGGCTATTAAAGGCTAACCATAGAGGCGTCAAAGGGGCAATAGTTTAGTCGCATACAACCACAGTATGCCGGCATAACCCTTTCGCAGAATAATACTGTCAGTTCAATAAATACAGATAGATAACAGCTAAATGGTTGGCTAGCTTTATCGCTGATCGCTCATGCTAAATATGGCTGACCAGGATCTACAACCCAGCTGTTCCTTATACGCACACTAGCCGCCAGCTAACGCTAGGTGCCGACTGCACCGTCCGCATACGACCCACTAATTAATGCGATTTATATGACACCGAAAGGAACTAAATAATGCAGTATGTACATCTTTAACTAGCGATTTGCCGGCTTTACTTCGGATGCATGGTAACATGTGTCCGCATGTTGTGGATTACTGTCACTGACAATGAACGTTATGTTGCCGAACTATAATGTTAGTGCAGCAACGCGACCGCACAACAGCCATGCTATACATTTGAGATAAAGTCACGGTATTGGTATCATATGTATAACGATAAACCACAGAATGGACAATAAGGTTACGGCTGTCGTGTCAAATAACGTTGTTCTGACCCTTGGTATTAACGTCGGTTAGCCGGCGTCACTTTGCAGTCAAACGGCAAGGTTAGCTGGACCACCGACCTTTAACGTGAGCTAATGCGTTAAGTTAGCCAAGTTAGTGAGAGCTAACGTTACCGAGAGCTGCTCGCCTCCTGTCATTGGACAGTTCATTATCATTACGTATACTACATACATTTAAAGTTAACGGTACATAACACGCATGATTTGGGTTGGGCAGGATAAGTTACCTTATTAATTGAGTTAATGCTAATGGCGAGACAGTTTATATACAGTACAGTAGAGCCCGAACGGTTCTCCGTTAAATAGTTAACAGTTAACGTTAGCTAGCAAGCAGCAACACGTTTACGTGAGGCCAAGTCTCAACTTTCAGTCGGAAACGGAGCCAAAGTCAGTACAATATTTCAGAGGTCCGATATAAATTAACACGATCGCTAGCTAACGTTAGCTTTCACAGGCTTGTTGTTGTGACCGAGGGGAGGAGGAGCGGCTGCCCCGGCAGGCTAACGTTGCCGGAGCACTGTCAGACGTTTCCCTTCAAAATGTACGCCATATCGTCACACAGCGAAAGAGTAAGCTGCTTCAACACTAAACGGGGACAAAAAACACCATAGTACGACCAGAAACCTGACCGATTTGTCCTACCTGCCGTGGGCTGAAGTAACGAAGAGCGTCGAAAGGGGAGCGGTTATTTCTCTCCCGCTGCCGTTCCGAGCTCGAGCTCTGGAATCCGCTGCGGTAGCATCGCGTATCATGGACGCCGACAGAAATGGCGCTGTTTTCACATCCAGTGCTTCTTCAACAGCGTCAAGGAAACCGGCGACATTTCGGCTCGAGCTAGCGGAAGGTCATTCGGCGATGACACTTAATACCCAGAACCACAATGTCCGCTGTCGAAAATCCTGTTTCATTCAGAGAAGGACTCCTGAGTGTGCCGCCCTCCGCGTTCGTATCTAGGCAACAAGGCAAACCTCTGCCGTCCTATTCGTATCGGCTTGATTCCTCCGCTAGGGTATTGCATCAGAAGCCCAACTAGTACTTACCAGTTGTACTCAAACTGAAGACAAATTATGATTGGCGTCGAGGAGATTGAAATCAGATCATAAAATGTAATTAGTGATTAAATCCTCGCTCGACACACGATAACAAATAACTCTTGTTTCGTAAAATAGACATTACAATATGGTTACAGTTTATCAAAATATATGTTTTATTACTGTTTCATTATGTATTCGCAATGCGTTAATGAAAGCATTTTCATATAATGTCAAGTATGCTTTATAACAGAATATATATATTATTAACATGTAAAAAATTAAGCCACAGCAGAAATAGGATTTCTCAATTAGTTTTATTTTATTTCAGTTTAGATTACTGTTATATTATCAGGCAGATGTACAAATACAAGCACCTCCCCTCTGTTGAAAATTGTACTTATCATTGCATTGCTTCTTTTTACTTTAATTTAGTATCACCAGGACCTTCTATTCTATATTATAAACCACAGTTTGGTTAAAGCAATGTTGCAGCTTTTTATATACAAGCAATACCATCGCTAATATCAGTACCGCTTTTGTATTAATAAAAAAAGCCTCTCTCACTCTCAAAGCCTTTAGGTTGCCACTAACCACGAAGTGTGTATTGTATATATATATATATATATATATATATATATATATATATATATATATATATGTTGGGGGTTGGAGCTCATTATTTAGACCGCGCACCTGCCCTATATCAAAGCTTCACAGTGAGGCACACTTCATGTACCCTCTGGCGCCTGGGGTTGTGACCTCTGGGAGGAGATGAGCCAAGGCCTATTGACCAGCTGTACACTGCTGCCATGACACACACAAACACACACACACACACACACACACACACACACACACACACATCCTTGTTTCATTAACGTATGTAATTACATTTAAGTGTATGTAGGGTGAGTAAAGGAGATCCAAAGAGGCTAAGACAAGAGTGTGTGGAGTTTGTGTGTGCGCAAAACTACATTTCCCAGTGCCCCTTGGAGCCAGTCAACAAACAAATTATGAGTTCTGCTTTTGATCTTTATCGTAAGCCAGAGCAGTGCAGCCAAAGGCCAAACACAAATTGATTCTCTGCAACAACAAGGCCTGATCGATAAGGAAGTTATGCTGGTTTTCAACACCATCCTGCCACTGATAAAATCTCAACTGAACCTTAGCCACGAGTGCAGTGACATTCAAAAACGTAACATTTGCAGACAAACATCTAAATCTGTTTGCGCTATGTGCTGACAGCTTTCTCGTTTGTCATCTTTAACTGAAAGTCAATGTGGAGCAGATGGTGCAGTTAAAAGATGCCCCCTAATCCTCTCCCAGGAAGAGGGTTAGGGAGATGGGGGATGGGGTGGCGTATAAGGTGATTTCAGTCCAAGATTGTAAAAGAAACTTGTTTCCCACAAAGCTTTATTGTTGCTTTCCACCTTAACAGAGAGTTCAAAGAGCCGCCTGAGGTGAAGCTGGTTATCATCTGCAGGGTGGGTCATTGAGGTAAATCCTTTATTAGTCACAGCTCATAAGCTAGATAAATAGACGGGGGAAACTGTACACGCAAACTTGTTTACGCTGTCTCGGTGTTCTAAACCAACCTCATAAGCATTTTTATGCTGTCAATCAAAGATGACATTTGTTCAATTATTTATTTCAACTTTTTCCCTCGAGGACCAATTAACGTCAGTTTAATACATCAGATGGTTCCAATAGCAACTTGTATTTTTGTTAATTCATCCGAAACATATCTCTAGTGACTAAGGATACTACAAAGAAAAATATAATATAATATAATCCCAACACCTCATCAGAATTAGTTTCATTTCTAGGATTAGGTATTAACAGCTATTCGTAAATCTGTGTCTAAATTCCTTCCTAAATTCTCTGAAACAATTGGCCATCAAACACTTGATTTGTTAAAGATGTCACTATTAAAACACTGCTAAGGACTTTAGCTTTAGAATAACCTCCAAAAAATACAGTTTTAAGGAGGAAAAACAATATATTAAATGTAATTCCTAATCTTTTCTACCTTACTTTGCTTTGTTTATATGCATACAAGTAGAATTGTCTGTGTTTGGAGGATACAACAATCCTCAACATCTGCGCAAACTTCGAGAGAACATTGTTGGAAAAATATAATCAGATTCTTTATTACTCCCCAAATTACAAACTGTCTATTGTAAAATGAGACCATGCTGGAGAAAACGTGGGGCAGGAAATGGAGACCACCACCATGTATTTTGACTATATCCGGAAATTGTACAGTTTTGGTGAAATACCCGTATGGTGATTGTCACAATTCTGGGCTTTGTTTTTCTACTTTGGTAATATTACAGCAGATACTGTGTTAGGAGAAGACAGGTATCTGCTGAAAATTCTTCTAGCAGCTATTAAAAAGGCTTTTACAAAGAGATGACACACAATAGAACCACCATCACAAGATGGATGGTTGAAAATTGAGACTGAAATGTATGATATGGAACTGTTAACTCACAGGCTAAGAGCTCAAGAGGAGCAACGTCATGAGAAGTGAAGAAATGGACAATGTTTACACGTCAACGATAACACAAGATAAAAACACCTGAATGTTTCTCAAGATTTATCATGCTTTTGAGAGGACAGAGCAAACGAGACCTTTATATATTTTTCATTTCTGTATATGTGTTCTGTCTGTGGTGAAAAGGCAATGAATAAAGTTTTAAAAATCATTAAATGTTGTTATGTCAATACTTTTTTTGTGAAAAATGATGTGGTTCAATTGTAACATTAAATCAGCATTTTGTGTGTAATGTCAGATATTTTCTACTATATATTGTAGCTACTCCTCATGTAAAACAGATAACAGCTAACATTACCTTTGTCAGTTAGCTACTCAATGCTTATGCCTGGCAAATACTCGGTGTACATTTATATTTAGCAGCAACTATTTTCTAGATAAGAATTACGAAAACTAGTTTATGTGGGAAAAAAGCATGATGTGTTGGTGGTAATAAGCGCTAATCTTAACACAGTTAACCTTTTGATTAGGAAAAAACTCAACAGCAATGTCTCCTTCCAGAAATCATGACCGGGTTACTCATGATAATCCACAGTCCTTGCTGTGAGCAGTTTCACGAAGGAACTTTTATCTTTCTACCGAACCAGCCCCACCCGTATCTCCGTGTAGCGTAGCGAGCGTGTGTTAGCGAGCGTGTGTTAACAAGCTTGGGTTAGCTAGCTAGTTCAGCTCTGCCGAGAAGTTATCTCGCACGCTTCTTCCATTTTTCTGGTTTTCAAATAAAACTTTAATTCAGACAATACAAATGAATCGCATGTTTTCCACACGATGACCCAACTCACTCATCATCATCATCACCTGTATTTAGACAGTCACATGTCAGGATTCATCAGAGGGACTGATGTAATACGTGTGGCAAAACAGCAAATAACTCTCCTGTTACATTGATACTCATCTTGCGAAACTAATCCTTACAAATCTTATTGAATTCCCTTTGAATTGATCAATCGCAGCTTGAGCCATTAATCAAAGAAACCAATAGGATCTTTGTAGAAGAAACAACTCCTGCCCCAAACAAAGCCATACAGCTTTGGTTCCTCTTTCTTTGTCTCCAAAGCTGTTTACCACCGTCTGCTCTCTGTCTGGACTCTGTCTGCATTCCTGTTCGCAAACATTCACTTGTATGTGCTCACACCCAGACTGATGTAACAGTGATTTGAATGCCTGAGTGATGTTTTGTTTTTTCTGTGTTTCACGATCGCACAGTGCTTCCACCGGCCCTCAGTATACCATAACATACCTCCAGCCATTCAGAAAGGTAAACAAACTGGAGATCTACGTATGTATTTTATCTCTAACGTTGACAATCCGGTCCCCTCTTCTTTTTATTACTTGGTCATGATGCATCCTGCAGAGAAACCTGGACAGCAAACTGCTATCAAGAGCCGAAACAGGGAGAGAAGGAAAATGGATACAGTTGTGTGTTAGGTTGGGCATGACTTGTATGTATTAAAGTTTAGTATAAGAGTTGATCCATGTTGTTCATTTTGATGCATATGTTTTGCAATTCCTCGCTCATTTTGCAACCAGGGTCTGTGGTGGAGGGGCACACTGTGTGATTTATGTCTCAGTGTTGCACATGACCCTGATTAACAAGATCTCTTTCACTCTGTGGTCTTGCCAATGCTTATAAGAAATCACCCTTCTGTGAAATGGTGCGCCAGCTGAACAGTTTGTTCCACCAGTAGCTACCGCCTGACACATATTATGTCCACTGGTGACACTCATGTCAACTTCAGTGGTAAACGATCAAGATTCAGAATAAACTCATTGACACGTGATTTAAAGAGGCTGATCTACTCAATTGTTAGCTCATGCAGAGACATTGATCAGTGGGCCGGTCGATAAGGATCAATGAGTCCGATGGCTTGGGGTCTTTGGGGTCACCCTGCAATCACACAAAAAAGCAACGCATCAGGACTAACAGTGGACATTACACAATGCAAGTCAAACCAAGGTTTATTGTCATCATTTGATGAGGTGATAATTAACTGTTGAGTGATTGTGGAAGGGCGTATGATTGTTGTAGGAATGACTTCTGGAGGCTGCTGACAGGATTTAAACAACCTATTTGACCGAACAGCTGCTGCCAAACCTCATGCAATGGAAAAATACATTGGTAATATTAAAGCATTTCTATGGGTCCAATGGCTTCGGCTGAATTCAGACATGACGCTGACGTAAGGCCGAGATAGCTCTGACAGTGTGTGGATGTGTCTGTGCCGAAGGACCTTTCCAGCGCTGCTGACGATAAAGAAGGACAAAGTCTCCCTGTCATGTGTTTCACTGTGTGTTTCTGTATGTGGGTTTGTGTGTGTGTGTGTGTGTGAAAGTGGATAAGTGTATAACACAGAGAGCAGGCCTGTTTGCATCAGAACGGTGCACAAACTGGCTTGTTTTACTTACGTCACAGGGAAGTGGCTGTAAAAGCGTGTAAATGTGGATTACATCATGCGGTCATAGTCGATCCACAGAGAGCCTGTTATCAGCACAGCACAGACAGGGCTGTGCTCTCAATGCAAATAGCGTGCCCTCAAAGCCCCCTGTTAACCTGTCTGCACTTCTGCAGGAATGAATGGTTACTGGGAGGTGTTTCCACGGGTTTACAAAGTGCCCCCTCTTTTGTTTCCTATCTGTCTCTCTCTTTGATCCGAGCCTTAACAGTTTGGGGGAATTTAAAGCAATAGAAACCAATCTCAAGTAATTGATTCAAGTTAAAGGAAAGCTCCAACAGCACCACCAACAATGAATGTATCCTACTGACAACTATTGTCTGCAGATCAAAAGGTTTCTCATGTTCTTGTGTGACTCTGCAATGTTTTTTTTCTCTGTGAATTGGCTCATTTGAATTTTGAAATGTCCTTAAACTTCCTCTTTGTCATTTGAAGGGAACAAAAAGCAAAGCAGTCGCACCTCGGGCCAGACGGTAAAAAGACATATTGTTGTTGCACGCTCCTGCACAAAGATCCTAGCGCACCACAAGCTTGCTTATCTTCTTTGTAGGTCAAAGGTGATGGCGCTACATTCCCTTCGCTATCATTTTTGTGATACATACATTCCACTCACTATCAGACTTTAAAGACTTTAAAAGCCTTTTTGTCCTGTTTATAAAGACAACACAGTGAATCTTATCAGTGTGTCACACATTTTGTATTTAAAAAAAAGAGATCTGTCTGTGTTCAGAGGTCATACATTCATCAGACGCCAGCAGACTGTTGGACAGAGACAGAAATTGCCTCTGTGACACTAAGTTGAAAGGAATGCTTGGTATGCGAGAGACACCATTGTAGAAACCCTGCAATTGTTTATCAGTTGGTACTTAAACCTCCACTCCACACACAACAGGCCTTTCTTGGGAGACAGGTTTTCAGGGAAAAGGTATCGGCGTGCCCATCAACCCAGCCTTTGTTCGTCAAATGATCCTCACATGCTCTCCTCTTTTGCAATGCAAAATGAATGCTTAAGTTATTCTGGTCATGCATAATCATAGTGACTCACTCAGCAACTACGTCTCATGTGGTTTTGACCACTGTCATTTAAAGGGCCATTCAACAGATTTTCATCTATTTTAAAATGAACCCAAATCATCTATTCAACAACCTGAAGATGGACTTTGTTTTCACTCTCAGTTTAGCCTGGCAAGTGAAATGTTTACGTCATGAGCCCCATGCTTGAATCGGCAGGGAGACGGTTTTAAAATACATCAGTGCCAGGCAGTTATTTGATCATCAAACCACACCAATAAGATTGAAAAATTATTATTTTATTAAATTATTTAACTGACAATGGACCAAGATTGCCATCCCATAGAGCCACATTTGTAGTGCGGCTTAAACATAACTGGTGTTTTCTACTGCGCCATTTATTAATTAATCAGGTTCACTTTGCTTTGAGATGGCTTTTTTAAGCACTTGGGAGCAACAGAAACAAACCTTGTAAAATTGATCTAGTAAACGTGTTTGTGCACAGTTGATCATTTACACATCCAGCTGTAAATGATTCATGTTTCAGGTGACCTGATGAATAGAAGTCCAATAATTACTTTCACTTCTGATCTAGTTTAGTCGCCACCATCTCCTGTGAGAAGCATTAATTAATTCAGCTCTATGTTCCCTTAGCATCTATGTTCCCTCAGCTCAATGTTCCCTCAGCTCTATGTTCCCTCAGCTCTATGTTCCCTCAGCTCTATGTTACCTCAGCTCTATGTTCCCTCAGCTCTATGTTACCTCAGCTCTATGTTACCTCAGCTCTATGTTACCTCAGCTCTATGTTTCCTCAGCTCTATGTTCCCTCAGCTCTATGTTCCCTCAGCTCTATGTTACCTCAGCTCTATGTTACCTCAGCTCTATGTTACCTCAGCTCTATGTTCTCTCAGCTCTATGTTCCCTCAGCTCTATGTTACCTCAGCTCTATGTTCCCTCAGCTCTATGTTCCCTCAGCTCTATGTTCCCTCAGCTCTATGTTCCCTCAGCTCTATGTTACCTCAGCTCTATGTTCCCTCAGCTCTATGTTACCTCAGCTCTATGTTACCTCAGCTCTATGTTACCTCAGCTCTATGTTTCCTCAGCTCTATGTTCCCTCAGCTCTATGTTCCCTCAGCTCTATGTTACCTCAGCTCTATGTTACCTCAGCTCTATGTTCCCTCAGCTCTATGTTCCCTCAGCTCTATGTTTCCTCAGCTCTATGTTCCCTCAGCTCTATGTTCCCTCAGCTCTATGTTCCCTCAGCTCTATGTTCCCACAGCTCTATGTTCCCTCAGCTCTCACTCAGCTCTATGTTCCCACAGCTCTATGTTCCCACAGCTCTATGTTCCCACAGCTCTATGTTCCCTCAGCTCTATGTTCCCACAGCTCTATGTTCCCTCAGCTCTCACTCAGCTCTATGCAAACCATACTTTGGTGTTTCTTTTTTACCGACTCCAAGGTAGGTATAGTTTTCTAGATGAATATGCCTAACTCTGGGCTAGTATCAGATGGTTATACGTACAATATCTGTATAATTTTATTCCATGTGTCCATCCAGGCAAATTGGTGGATCCAAATGTAATTTTAAAAAAAAAACATATAGGATGTAATTTCTTTATAATTGTCCAAAATAATGTTAAGTGTATGGGTATATTTCCGAGTAGGCCACTGGCTTGTCGATACGTGCGATGCATTGAGCGGGCCGGTCTGACAGAGGCTCCCGGGACACTTTTTACCCCAGTCCGCCCCTGCCCACAGCCCATATGCTCAACCAGCTTTATGTTCCCACAGACCAATGTTCCTACAGTGAAAGTTAAGCGACAAAGAGCAGCAGTGTGTATATTGTGTGAGGCCACGAGACGAGCGTGATACCACGGCAGCTCATATGACCATGTGTGTGGTTCAAAAACAGATTGGTATCCATAACTGCTTCATACCTCCTCACGTGCACCAAGCCCAAGCAGTGCGCACGAGTGTGCGAGCGCTCGTCGTAAAACCTCGAACCTCAAACATCTTTTATAAACACACACTTGGTAGATTGGCGCCTCTGGGAAGCAGCCATGTGTTATGACATAATGCTTATAGAGACATAGTAGAATGTGGTGGCAATTTATAATATCAGCAATACAAATGTATTTTGTTTGTGCTTCTGTTTACATTATGTAAATAATGCAGTAAGCACCACAAAGCGCCGTATACTCCTCACACCACAACCACTTTCTCTTCCCACCTGAACCTCCTGACTCCAGAACTACATCCTCCTCCACTCTGGATACATAATCCCCATAAGCCTTTATAATGCCCCGGACAGAGAGAGCAAGTGAGGATAGTCTGAGCTTAATGACCTTCCAAGCCGATTACAGGCCAGCCACGTTCCACAAACAGCCCCGTGGGGCCTTGCACTCTCCGCCCGCACCGCAGTCACATAGAAAAGAGAGGCGATGAACCCGGATACGCCGATCAGGGCGGCAGTGGAGGTACTTAAGATCAAAGTGAAGCTTTGCTCTTCTTGTTCAGGTGGCCCAGGATATCAGAGGGAGCACTGAGCCGCCACCAGAGGGCAGCAGGGAGGTTCTGTAATTACACAACAGCTGGAGAAAGTGTGTCATGGCCAGTGCACCCTGGTGGGAACGCTCACCTGACCTCGAGACACAAAGTAGCACAGGTAGAGGCAGGCCACCTCAGACCAGTGGTGGAGGAAGTACTCAGATCCTCTACTAAGGTAGTTATACGTTTATACCATAAGATTATTTGTAATCACTAATGTGAAAGCAGAATTTTACTGTTGTAGCTGGATGAGGGGGCTCACACTCTTTTCATTCTGGAATAATCTGCTGAAATAATTTGCAATATTTAGATTTAACTTCATCTAAAAACATCTACAATAGGTCAAATGAAAAAAATTAAAATCTCACAGCCGTGAAGCTGGAACCATGAAATGTTTTACATAAATGTATTTGTAATGATAATAAATCATATGTATATATATATACGTAAATGTGTATATAAATATAATTATATATATTACAAGTTATCAAAAGCTTAAGGTTTCATTGAACGGCGTGCAAGTGGTGTGACGGCTGCATTCCAATATTAACTCATAGTCACAGCGCCACCTATTGGGAAACCATAGCGAGTTGGCCTAGAAATAGAAGAAAATTAACGGAGAAATCACACAAAATTCAAAAATTGGCCGACTTCTGGTACGGTGCAGAGCTTTTATATATATATATATATATATATATATATATATATATATATATATATATATATATATATATATATATATATATATATATGTATATATGTATGTATGTATGTATGTATGTATATATATATATATATATATATATATATATATATATATATATATATATATATATGTATGTATGTATGTATGTGTGTGTATATATATATATATATATATATATATATATATATATATATATATATATATATATATATATATATATATATATATATATATATATATATTCATGAATTATGGATTCATGAATCCAAAAATGTGTTGGATCAGCCACCAAACATGTCGGGAACAAACCTAAAAGAAAAAAGGGCAGGGTGGCAACAATTATATTTTTGTACATGCCTCCAGAGTCAAGTAAAGGTAACATCACTGCAGTTTCAACTCTCCCCTCTGAGAGGCGCTACGGAGCCCTGTATGCCAAAACAAGCAGTTTCTCCCATCCACAGTTCACAGAGCAGTCCAAAACCAAACACCAAGCGTCCTACCTAACAGTACATCGTATATTTTTGATAGTTTGATTACACATTGTTCCTAATTATTTGTCAATTATAAGGCCAAGCAGTGTGCGATATAAGGGGCTTCTCAGGGGTCCAGACCACCGCTGCAGACCACCCAGAAACCTAAATAGCTTAATTTTCGAGGAGGGCTCTTTAAAATTATAAGATCAAAAGATCTTAGACCCCCGACCGCCACCGGTTATCTCTCATTTCATACAGTGAGTCTGGCCATGGGATAAGTACTATATGTGCACTGTCCATAGACTGATACTGTCACACCGACTTTACGTATACAGAGCAACCTCTCACATTAGTCATCCGGTATGTATATATCTATATAGTGATAGATTTAGCCCCTCAATGTTTATGTTCATATTTGACCTTTGTACAGCTTTGTTGTCCTTGTTTTATGTTCATGTACATTGAGAACAATAAAACAAACACCGGCCTCAGGCTCGTCTGGTGTGAAGACAATGCAGGCCAGATATCAAGCGTTGTCCAGTTCCCACGTGCATTCTCGACTTAAAATTTTTCTGGTCTACATAAAGTTCCTGTTGTTGTTATTGTTTTCCCGGTGTGGGTTTTAAACACCCACTAGTGCAAGAAATAGATGTGCATGTGCCCGCTTAAAATGTTCGCAGGACGCAGTTTGCGAAGTGAAGACGCACTCGCGGCTCATCAGAAAGCCGCTGCTCTGACCGCGGGCGCTTGACATTGCTCCACGCTTGTGGCGGGAGCAAGACGGCAGCCACTGTGTGCTGAAACCTTCACATTTAAAGTTCAAGCTCGAGGAACCAGCGCTGGCAGTATTTGATTATCCAGTAAACTCGACTCATTCTTCAGGTGTCAAAGTACTGACGTTCAGATTGTGTACATGTGACCCCTGTCTCCGGTTCACACGAGTGTCCACCAGCTGCAGGGCGATGAAACCATTTCCTGTCCCCACACGCCATCGACCACATGAGATGTCACCATTCGTCGAGTTCTTGTTCCACTATCATGTTTTTCTCTTCCACTGCAAGAGTAGCTGTACAAGCTTTCCAGGGCTGTTGCACACTTATTTGCATTTTTCTCCTTATATATAATTGATGTTATATTGCACATGTGTTCTTTGTCTCAGTGTTATCCTGCATGTTTTTTGTTGTAATAGTTTTTTTTTGTCTATCATTTGATCACTTATGGGGGAAGATTTTTTTATAAAGTACTTCCTAGTCTTGAGCAAGTCGAGTACATTTTAAGGAACTAAAACCTCAAGATTGATTACTACATTACTACATTTCATCATTCCAAGAAGGTGAATGTGTCCATCCAAAGAAGAGCATGTCAAATACAAAACTATTCAATTTCAAAAAGCACAATTATGTTATTTATATTGCGATTTGCTTGTTTTTTACCATCCTCCAATGGTAATATTAGAGTAGGTGGTCACCTATGTGTGACCTAAAAGGATCTTCTTATTGATTCTGAGCCCCATTGGTCACACTCTGCATGTTGACAAGACACTTAACCCCTCGTTGCTCCTCGTTGCTGTGTCTACGGTGTATCCAGCAAAAATGTAAGTCACTTTGGATAAAAGCGTCAGCTAAATGAAATGTAATGTAGGCGAGCCATTCATGGTTTAATGAATCCTTTTATTCAGCTGTTACAGAAAACAGTCACAAGAGGGATTCAACGTCACCCTTGCTGAGCCCCACCCATGGGCGTGGTCGCCAGGCTCACTTGCAGTTGTGGAAGGTGCACATCATAGCAGATATCAGTGTCATGAATTCCCTGAAGTTGACCGCTTTGTCTCCATCGGTGTCCAGACTATTCAGCAGACAGGTCACACCTTCTTGGTTCTTCGCCATCTGCGCAGATCAAGGAATCAACATTAATATTGTTGGAGGCTGTTAAAATGCTGCATTTTGGTCGTTGTCCCTTTTCCAGACAATTTTAGAAGATTTTCAAGCAGTAACATATGGTAGTTGATAGGGCCCAGTGCGCACTACTGATGAAACACACACACACACACACACACACACACACACACACACACACACACACACACACACACACACACGCACACTCCCTTTTTTTTAATGTAAATGAGTTTTTATAGTTTGTTGAATAAGCACATAAATTTCATTACTACCGGCTCACTTTTTTAAATGATCAATGGTATCATTTCAACATTCATAGTCATTATCTTAGATCAGCATTATTTCAAACTCTCTCTCTCAAGTATAATTTTGAAGTGGAAGCTGTCTCTGCATCTGCCAGTACAACATTATGGAATATATTTATGCCCCTGTTTCCAAGAGTGTAATACTTTTTGATAAGTCTCCACGGTAAGTATTTGGGTGCTGATGCGGCAACAGGTTAATGTTGAGACATGCCACAGCGACTGGAGAGACAAAGCTAGATAAAGCTAAATCCACCTTCACAAAATATAGAAAAATGGGCAGCGACAAAGCTGGGGCAGGGGATTGTTCCCATGTCCGCCACGGTTTTAATGACCAAATTTAGTTGCACCAAAACTGGAGGTCACAAACATTTCCAGGTCAAGAATGTTACAGAAGTTTAACATAAAAACACAAAGTTAAAACACCATTTTTTTGTGATGTGTCCAATTTGATGGAAAACAGCTTGAATACCTTCATCACTTTAGGCAACTCCGCCTCCAGCAGCTTCTTGGCCTCACAGTTGTTTAGGGTCTTACTGTCGCCGTCTAAAGCAGCATATGTATCAAAGGTCTTCTTTATGATATCCATGGCTAGCTCAAGCTGGGTCATGTTTGCTTCTTAAAAGGCGGATGAATGCGGAAAAATGGTATACCAACACACCGATCAACAGAGCAGTGAATGGTTTGATACTGGGAGGACTCTTTTTATACCTTTGGTAAAAGGTAGAAAATACAAAAAAAAGCTCAACAGGTTCAGTGTTTGCTAAAGGCGGTGGCACCAACTGTGTTATACAACTGCACCCCAAGAACGCCCAATTTACACATTACCTTACAGCCCACATGGAGCTCCAATTATTAGCTTGCCTATGCAAGGGGAGCTCTTTTCATTAATTAGCCCACAATGAACAACCACGAGAGGAAAGATCAAACTGCGTCAAAGCACAAGAGCGTGTTCACTTTGTGTGGTTTTCTGGCCTGGTTTCTTGGAAACAGTGCTCTGTTACAGTATGTAGAAAATGTACTTTACAGTTTGTAAGATATGGACTGTAAATAACAATGATAGTAATAAGAATGTTTATTTGTATAGCACTTTTTACAGACAAGGGTCACAAAGTGCTGAACGGGGGTCAGGAAAAATAGATTAAAAAAGAGAGTGTTAAGACCAAATTGACAATTACAGGGCCAAACAAAAGATAAAAAAGATAAAAAATATTTTTTTATTATTCATTTTTTCTTCATTTGATTTGACAGTCAGTTGTTGACTTCATACAGATGTTAAAAGAACTGCTGACTACTTCATTACACATGGGACTAAATCATAGCGCAAGTTGGACATTATTGTGACGTACTGGACCTTTGCATGAAGACATTTTCTCAACCTGGACCTTGTTGAATATTAGTTAAATACCCACCGAGGTCGAGGAGCACTAAAACAGAACACTCACCGGCGTCAGATGACATTAATAAGTCATTTGAAACCCTCGGGAGAGCTGTTTCAGTTGAGTGCGGTTTGTGAAACCCTGACTGTAATTTGTCAAACATATTGTGCCTCTCCAATGCAGCAGTAAGTTGGCCGGCCACAACCTTCTCTCGGATTTTGGACCAAAAAAGCAGTTTTGAAATAGGCCTGTAGCTCGAGGGCAAAGCAGAAGGTAATTTTTTTTTAAAAATAACAGCTGGATAGTGGCATGTTTGAAATAGGAAGGGACACTCCCTGCAAACAACGAGGAATTAGAAATCAATGTTATGGCAGGACTAATAATAAGTGTAACTTATTTCCAGCATGGTTCTGGCTGCAATCAATCACACATCAAACACAGTGAGAAATAAACAGTACCATAGTCCCCATATTTGGTATATCCCCTATATTACTGCAGTACGCATTAAGGGGTTGGACTAATATAATGTAATATATGTGCATTTAACGGGGAGACAGCCGAGGCAAAAACATCTTTCATGCGCTTGTCAATTTTTACATTTTTGGGCTATTGTTTTTGCTTCTTTTAGACTCGTGGAAAGAACATGTAGGATTTTATTTTACTAATTAGCATCTGTAGATTTCTATGGAAGCCCGTTTCCAGAATTATGAAACAAAAAGTCATAACTATAAGATAATAAAGTTAAAATTATGAGATAAAAGGTCATAATGAGAAAATGATTCATAACTATGAGATATTAAAGTCAAAATCATGAGACAAAAAGTCCAAATTATAAGATAGTAGTGCGCTTGCGCTTCAGTTGCTTTTTTCCTTCTTGTTGTCAGCGCTGTCTTCACTGGTCACTTTAGCCCCTCGCCAGTGTAACCATACAAACAGTATGAAAACGGTAACTAATAATGTTTTAGCTAAACTAATAATAACATTGCTATTAATGTATCTGTTGCATGTGTTTCTCGAGGGGGGCTACCGGTACGACAGACTCCACGTAGGCAAGTGGCAGGCCGTGCATTTTCTACCTGGGTCTTTTATGGCGTCTGATACATAAATATGCACATGACGGGATGCAGTCGTCATAAACGTACAATGCATGCAGTCCACATGAAGAACAAATTCACTAGAACCAGTCACATTGAGTCACAACGAAACATGACAAAACTATCTAACGAAACAACACTTAAAACTCTGAGCACGAGATCAGAAGGGACAATATTAGTTATATACGATGTTAATTAGAATAGACAATAGTGGTGGCGGGTTTGTGCTCAACTGCAAAGAGAACCGAGCGAGGGTGTGGCTCAGGGAACAGGGATTAGGTTTAATCAGCCTCAGCTAGGGGCTATTCGCGTGTGTGTGTGCTCGCTGTTAAAAAACAGGAGAAACTGTCACGAACGGGTGTGGCAGAACAGAAAGGTGCAGAGTAACGGGCAGTAGGCATGGTCACACAAAAAAGGCACTTTACTTGGTTTACGAAATAGACACAAAAAAGGCAGGAACCCCAAAACAGCAGGACCATTTCACACGATACACACCGGTACTGAATGACGACTACAAATGACAAATGACATATGACATATACGACGACCTGACAGGGGACAAGGGACAACAGGGAGGTATATATATAGGCGAGGGTAAACACAGGTGTGAAGACTTTAAGTCTTCCTGCTGTTGCAAGTTAAGGAAAATGCAGGTAAAATGAAAACATATGCAGTTGCGTATGCTGTGACAGTTTAAATATCAGAATAAATTAATTAGTTATTAAATGTGTGGACTTTGCATTTTACTCGGTTCTTAAAAATAGTCAATAGAAGGTGTTTGTGTCTGCTTGGATCTCCATCTCTGTATGTTGGAAATAATTAGAACATGAGCACACAGGTGCTAACATGAGCACACAGGTGCTAATATGGAGATTTATAACAGCCGACTTCCCACAAGGATGGTGAGTAACCAGCAAAACAGATACAACTATAGGCTTATGTATTTTTGGAATAATAATGATGTATATATCAGCTTGCCAGGCACACTTCCACTCATTAACTTTCCTTTTGCTCTGAGCGATTGTCCATCCTGTGAATGGACCGTCACCGTCTACACAACCGGCATCACCACGGACAGAGGACAGGTCAAGTAGAGCCTGAGGTGTAAATCATTCAGCACCATGGAGAGCCGCCTGCGCTAGACACCTGAAGTGCATTTGTAGTAGAATTGCAGGTATAGTTTTGATGTCCGTCGTGCTGATGCAAGCTGCATATTACACCTGGGCCCTGTTACTCGGACCTGGCTTACTGAGTTATCCGGATCATTTTGAGGATAAGATGACGCAGGTCAGGCTTTTCGGTGCCACAAAGCCAGTATCAAAATCCCATAACCTGCTCCAGCGCAGGTTTAGGGAAATTCCCTGGATAAGTTGGCCACTCCCACCGGACAAAAATGCCAGTTCCCTTCCTCATTGAGGAAGGAGTGATATTAGTTTTATAGGGAGAGAGTTCTGCCAGATTGTTAAGATCCGTTCTCGCGTCATGATGAATACCACACAGCACCGCGGCCAAGCATTGACTGTCTCACATACTGTATGCGTAGGGTAGATCTGGGATGGTTGCATCAAATGGATTGTTTTAACAACATCACTTTCACAAAGAAGTAATGACCTGAGAGCCGTATGACAAACAAGCGTATTCTGTGTAAAAATTTGAGAGCTCGACTAGAAGAATTCAAAGATCTTGGACAAAAAGTGTTACGATCGTCCTCATCTCTGTTTTAATTCTGTAATCAATAGGATTTAATGCTGTACCTCTATGTTCTTTTGGAAGCAAAACTGGATCAGTAATTTGCCAATGAAGTTGTCAACAAAATAGCCATCTGCTTTCAGCTGGTCAAATGGTCCATCCAAAACTGTGCACATGCATTTCTCAAAGTGCACCACCAACGTTCAATCCTTTGATGGCCAGTACTTGGACCTAAAGTAGCCCACTCAGTGCCATTCTCATCCTCACTGGTGTGCAAAAACCTTTGCATTATTGCAAGGTGTGTTTTCTTAGTACCGTGCTCTAACCTGACTTCTTAAAGATAAGTAATAGTGCGTACCACTAAGTTGTGCCACATTCAGCAGCTAAAAAAAAAAAGAAGTTTTTTTGCACCCAAGTCATGTGTTTTTTTTCATCATTTTTTTTTTTTAAATTTCGAAGATCAGATTTATGTGCATGATTTCAGCAATGCACAATATTACTGTATCCCACAGATGTGAGGAATTATGTCTGTGTGCAGGCGAATAAAAGTGTGAAAGTGTGCGAAGGATACGTTCGTATATGTGGTGGTTAACACCTTTTTGCAAGCTGCATGAGGGGGTGTACAGCTTGTACGCAGGTAAAAGGTAAGTTGGTTCCCATGAGTGAAGGAGTGCCTCCAGCACTCTTTATCAGTCTAAAACTAGTTTACTCATTGGGTTCATTGTCCCCGTGTTGGCATACTTCTAGCTATCATTAGGGCCCGCTGGGCTACTATTTAACTTATTAGTCATTCCTTTCACCGCACAATTGTTTTGACATAAATGTGACACAGGAATCACTTGTGTCCTGTGGGTTATACAATACATGTACTATACTATTCTACTGTACTATGCAGTGTAGCCTCCATGCAAACAGCGCTCTGTAGGGTAGGCTACTGTGTGACTTGTTCCTCGTTACCGGTCTCAGTGAGCAAACCTTATCCAGGAATCATCCAGTATCATAATGTTTGTGATATCCGGCCCCAAGCACAAAATGTTTGCTAATATTTAATTATTTCTTAGCCTAGCTCACTAGCTTGCGCAGAGGAGAAGTGCAAAGAGCTACAATCTGTGGAAATGTTGGATTGAAATAAATGTTGTTACCGTTCTGGGTAGTCAGAAACCTCTTTCTTATGGATCACGGAAAATTTAAAATAGATTTTTCTCCTTACAGGGTAGTGGATAATCTTGCTTGAACTAATCACAGTAAGCTGTTTACAAAAAGGTCAAATTTAGCTACTTAGCACATCCTACTATGCTGATAGTTGCAAGCTACCTATGATTGAGAAGCTAAAGTATCACATTGTCAAGTGTTTTGGGACGCAAGTTGAGTAAAATTATTTATCAGTATGCTAACGCATCAGCACCTTAACTGAATAATAGCAACTGACAATAATGTCGCAACTAAATAGTTGAGACATTGCCCCTAACCAGCTCTCTCTCTCTCATATACATATGTATATGCATTTACATATGTTTAGAGGTGAATGGTGAGTGAAACTGGGTCCAAGCTAAATGTATTGACAGAAAGTCAGCTACTCAGTATGTAACATTTTTGCGGCTCTGTATTTAAGTGTCGAGGCCAGGGAGAAACAACCACATATGAGCTGTTTCCACTTCCTGGCATTGACCTTTTATGCGCCGAGCTCGTAGCACCACATGTTCCACTCAGCGTCCTTCGTGTGATTTAAAGTCATTGTGAAACCTGCAGCTTTGCTCCAGAATCAATACACTTCCTAACGCAGACCACCGACTATAGCGTGTAGTTTGATCAAGTAAACCTGTCTACAAATGCGCACACCGTGTCATTATTAAAACAAACTTGGAAACCACAAAGATGGACAGGAATGAATTTATAGAAAAAAATATTTACATTCATCTACAATCATATTATACACACGTTCAGGTAAAGGTTAGTATGAGAATGTACATTATATACATGCTGAAAAGTAGAAAAAATACTAAAAGATGAGGAAATGTCTCCGATCAGCACATCCTCATTCACCTTCTTTGGTCTTCACACGTTCAAAGTAATCGCAGGATTCATACACTGGTACCTGACACTGAAAAAGACAAAGACATAAAAAAAATCATTGAAAGTTTACTTTATACCATATCAGTAGAATAAAGCAGTACATCAACATGTGTCAACAACCTTTGCTTCTACAATAAAATTCTAAGTACGTGTGATTGGGAGACACGATTACTCAGAAACAGGATGTGAGTTATACTTTATTTCATAATAGTGTCTCAAAACTGGAAGTTTCTGCTTAAGCTGTAGTTTAAACAAAATTAGCTTCCATACTGAGGGACCAGAAAAAAACACTCCCTTCCTGAAGCTTAAATGGGATCCAAAACAACTGTGTATGAAATCCTACTTCAATAAAGCTCGTAGATTGTGATATTGTGGTCTGATAACACCTGATAACATAATGCAGTATAATATAATATAACAAAGTACAACGGTGAACATATTAAAGTGACTTCAAAAAGACCCTTTATTGGTTTGTAAACAATGAGGAGAGTAAGGGCGGACATGCATTTGGCAAAATAGCACCAACAATGTTAAATGCTACCTAAACTATTTGACTTTCAAGATCCCTGCGCCGTTATTGAGTGGGTCGAATACATTAGCAAATGGCCCAATGTTTAATGACTGGATATATACATGTATTTGGTGGGGAAACCTGGCGTGTCAAAAGACGCTTACATCGACATTATGTGTGGTCATGTGTAGTATTTAAAATAGTATGATTTTAACAGTGGTGCCATATAAACCGGCTTTTGTGATCAGTCAAGTGGTAGTTAACGCTTCACACTCACAGTTTGCGGCTACATACGCTGCCGGTGTTTTGGTTAAACAAATACCATGTACCTTATACAATCAAACCTGTCAGATGCTGTATATCATAGCACATCACATGACTAACCACCAATGAATCTGCAATTTGATGCAGCTCTGAAAAGCGGTTGGAAACTTTTAGTAGGTCAATAGAAAAAGAATAAAAGGTTTTTTCTATTTGATAAGACATTTGGACAAACTAAAACAGAGATCACAAGCATACTCTCTCGGTGCCGTTACACTCACCCACTGGGAAGAACCTCTGGAAGAGCTGGTGCTGTGTTTGTCCATTTCTACCTCCTCCGAGTCAATGTGGGGAACCTCGTAGATCACCCTGGCTGCTTGCGCTGTACCCGAGGGACACACACACACACACACACAGACACACACATACACACACAAATGATGAAAAGGTTAGTCGCACAAAATGAAGCCTGTGCAGCGGCAAAAATACATGAAAGTGCTATTTTATTATGGCTGAGTATTGCAGTTGCCGCTGTCTCTTCCACTGTTGACATCTGCTAGAAGTTGCTATATTACTGCCCCAAGAAGGTCACTGGTCCATTAATCTGCTAATTAACAGAAACTGAAAGTGGCTTCATCGTTGTCTCCTGAAACACTTTTCCCTCCCTCAGCCACACTAAATGTGCTCGGCTCATACATCCCGAGGAGCGATTGCAACAAGCAATTCTTTATCGTTCTCAGGAGACAATTTATCCTTGGCGTCCCACAGGGTTTGATTTTTGGTCCCATACATTTTACACTCAAATGACACTGTTTACGCATATGGAGTGTTTTAACATGCATGCCAGAATCCCATGTTGATGTTACTGAAGGTGATGTGAGTAAACATCAAACTTGTATTAATGTGTTCAATTCATATTTTATGGACCAAGTCATTAAATATTTTTTTTATTTTTTAAAAATCTTGAAATGGTTATTGTTGCTCTTTACATTTCATTACATTAGCACCGTTGATTTATTTAAAACAATTTTAATACTGAAAACTAAATTAGATTCACCTCCATCTAATGAAGACGGAAGCAGAAGAAACATATCTGCATAATAATATTTTAATATAATAATATAATATTTATTCCTTGTACCTTGTTTCCATCGCCGAGAGCAGAAACACACGAGAGCGATGAGGAGCAGCGCGGCCACCACAGCCAGGGAAATGATCATGGGAGTCTTTTGAAGAGTACTGCAACTTGCTGTCCACGTTGTGAGAAAATAAAGAAACAAAAATATTACTATAAAAATAACAGAATTTAAAAGTTGCAAAAAAAGTTACACAGTTTAAGGAATTGTGATTGTGTGATAAAAAAAAAATGTATTGGAAGTTTAAATATAAAATCTATAATTAGCCCCAGCCATTGGCAAACCAGATATTAGTCAAATCCTTTATCCAACACTGTAATGCGACTGGGGTTGTGTCACCATACCTCCTGCTGTGCTGTTGTCTCTGGCCGTAACGGTGATGACAGTACCATTTCCACTAGACGAAGCAAAACTTGGTATCTCCACTATCACCTTGCAGATGTATCTCCCTGCATCCTCTCTCGTGACGTTCGTGAAGGTCAAGTGTGAGCAGCCAGATGTCTCCTTCAGCAGAGATCCATGAGAGATATTCTTCGAGGAGAAAATCTCATCTTGTACATCTGTTTGATTGTTTTTCAGCCATTTAACTCTCATTTGTTTAAACTTTGGTATCCAGCAGCAGCTGATGTTCACTGTCCCCCCCTCCTGCACAGAGACATCAGGGGACTGAGTAACTGCAGGTGAGTCTGGAGATGAAACACCTGCCAGGAGACAACAAGGTGGTGCATCATTTGGTTTGTCATCACAACACCGTGGCATCGTTTCAGAATCACTTTTCCTCCAAATCTGGAGAGGCGCTAAATTAGATCACAACTAAGCAAAGCAGTAATTTCACAAAAAACATAAATGAATAAATAGTGGTCACTTTTTTGTTGTTGTTGCCAAATTGAAATATTTTCATTACACTTTTTCTTTACTGTTTAAAAAGTTGACGCATGTTGAAGTTTTAACGTCAACCGTTAGCATACAAATGCATTCATTGATGAGATCGTTGACAAGATAAAACAATACAGTGATGCCATAGTTTAGCTATGTTGAGATTATAGTATCTCTATGAAACATGTGGCGTTAAAGGTTCAGCTGTTTTTTTTACTCACTCCAAGAAGAGAGGGCGCAGAGGGAGGCGAGTAGCAGACTGCTGAGTAGAAGCTTCATCTTTACACTCCGATTCCCCGCTGACAACTGTCGCTCATCTCCTCACAGCAGCTCTGAGTCGTCGTTTACCCCCCACACAAACACACCCACACGCACACACACAAACACACACACACACACACACACACACACACACACACACTGGGCATCATCATTTCTACTACCGCCCTCTGTATGTTCTGCAAAAACGTGTGAAAAACCACAGCTTTTGTTACTTCCTCCTTCAGATAGAAGGCAGCGATTGGTTCTACAGAAGATAATCATCTCTGTGCTCACAACGCAGTTCATTTAGACTCTGACAACAGAAATACTGAAAGGGGCCGCCAACAAAACAGACGTTGAGGTGTGAAGGAGTGGAATATCAGTATTTCCGTTTAAGGTCCTCAAAACGGAGTTCAAAGCGTATGTGTTGCCTCCGCGCGGCTCTCAACATGGCGGCGGCTGAGCCGGCGGTTAGCAGCTAACAGTGCTAGCCGTGCTAACAGTGCAAACAATGGCAACAGTGCTGACAGAGCTAACGGAGGGGAAACTGGACGCCGTTGGTCAGGACGGCGTCATCGTCGTTAACTCCTCTATTTCTTCTCATAGCAAATAGTTGTTTGCTGCAATGTCAACGGTCTGATTTCTAGATGTAGAACCTTTAAGGGATTTCAACTAAATCTGATCGATAGCAAGGTTTTCTTTGCGCAGGCCGGTATTCCAGCCACCAGCTGACATGTTTGGCCTGACTTGGCGACTGTGACTCAGTGGTGAGAAGGATCGTCTTTCAATCAGAGGATCGGTGGTTCGATCCCCGGCTGCGCTAGCCCATGTCGATGTGTCCTTGAGCAAGACACATAACCCTAGAATTGCTCCTGTAGCTGCGTCTACAGTATGTGTATGAATGGTTGATGATACTGATGTGGCACCTTGCATGGTGGCTCCTCCCATCGGTGTATGAATGGGTGAATGATGTCATGTATGTTAAAGCGCTTTGAGTGGTCGGAAGACCAGAGAAGCGCTCTACTGGTACAGGTCCATTATCTATCCTTGAATTTAGTCCCTGGTTCACCTGCAGTATTTTAGTGTCTGTGTAGAGTTAAATACCAGCATTGGAGCATTCTCAAAGTGCAAAGGTCTCTTTTCTGTAGTTTGACTTTGCAAAAAAACCCTGTGTTTACAGTTTTTACTGACTATGAACTATCTTTCACGTCTCTCTGATCATGTTGTGGGTCCTTCTTTGCAGAACACTAAAACCAATCTGGTGGTTATTGGTGCTGTTTCTACTTAAATGGCTCGTACCATTCATCTGTGTCCGGGGGTCACATCCGTGGAGGGAGTTTACGAGGAGCATATGAATAGTGTATTCTTTAGTGCCGCCACCAGGGGGTCCTCAACGTGTGAGAAGACCCCTCACAACTTAACTCAACGGGTCCCCCTTCAGACCAAATCATAATTTATCCCTTCACATGAGTGGATGAAAAATGATACGTGTCCCATAAAATGTTTGGCATTGTTTTTAATGGCATGCGTTGAAGAACAAAGCTGATGTCGAAGGAAACACAGAGATCCATATAGATTTTACACTCTCTTATTATCAGCCCCTCATTAAAGGTGACACATATTGATTTATTTTGTTGTCCTAATTGAGACAAAGTCATCGCTCGTTCTTATTTCACTCATCTTCTATCACTCTTTCCTCTTCTTCTCTGTTTTCTTCCCTTCTTTGGGCCGAAGTGCGTTGGCTTCCAGGAGCAGCTGAAACACCAGTGCACTGATGGGTTAGTCGTCAAGCACTGGAACACATAACACATATGCCGCTGAATGACACACCGTCTCATCGCAACGGAGCGACCAGCTGGGTTGTACCTGCTGTGCGTTGCTGAGCTTTGGTCGCGAAAATATTGATGCAGAAGAAGGTGATGAAGAGGACGAGGACGAGCAAGCACCTCAGGACAAAGATGCACACTTTCTCCCAGTGAGAACCTGAAATTCACCCACAGAGGCAACAAGCTGAGACAACGTACACGACAGGGTGTGCAAACTTTTTTTTTGGAGGGGGTGGACCGACCTCCAACAAGAGGTAGGTCCACCCCCTCCAAAACTAAGTGATGACGGTACCATTT